>NC_132781.1:16686173-17293552 GCF_048418805.1 Vulpes vulpes | reverse complement strand
AGCATGCCCACTGTGGCCAGAGGCCACATGGTGTCCCCAAGTAGGACATAGCTCTGGTCGCTCTAGAGGGAGCTGTGCACTGGACATTTGTCTGGCTTACCCGTTACTAGAGTGAGGACACAGAGCTCGGGTCTCTGCCTCCAGAAAGTTTCACATGTGGGTCCTGCAGAGGCTACAGCAGCAGTAGCCCAGGCCCTATTGGTGGCTCTGGGGGGCTCTAGGGTGTCACTGAGTCAGACCCCGGCAGCTTGTTCCAGCACCTTCCCTCTCCAGGTCGGTAGCCAAGATAAGCCATCTGCCAAGCAGGGAAGGAGGTGCTGGTTTGACCCTCAGTGTCCAGAAAAGTCCCCTCCCCGTCACCCCTGTAATTAGTACTGATTCTAAAACGAATGAACAATCTTCGGCCGTCTCTTCTCCCATTTCTGAAGTAGAATGGTATTTTCTCCAATCGTATAGAAAGTGCCACACAGACATGGTTTCAAAATGCCATATCCAGACAGACCGGGGAGTGGGGGGCTCCCCGGAGGCCCCTCCTTTCTGGTCACTGGAGCTCTTGCTCTGGGATAGCTGGAGGATTCTCTTCCAATGTGGTGCCCTTTTAACAAATTTATAACTTGTTGAGTGAGTCGGGGCAAGCTGTGGAGCGTCTCTGCACCTTGGTTCCCTCATTCGTGAACTGGGGGTGTTGTGTGCGCCAGAGGACCACCTGCTGGGCCCGGCACGTGGTCCAAGGAGGCAGCGGAGATTCCCAGGCCTAGCAGGGCTGACCTCCAAGAGCGACTTTCTCCAGGCACGCTGCCTGGTGTCGAGGCCCAGGCCCAAGATTGGCTGAGACCTGGTTACCTCTCTCCTCCTTCCAGCCACACTGACACTGCAGGCAAGATGGGAACTTTCGAGACAGGCTGATAGGAACGAGTGCCCTTCACACACTCAGTGGGGAGCCCCAGTCATAATGGCTGTTCCGTGGGAAGGCCAGAGATTCTAGGTCCTTCCCTGGTGGGGACAACATCTCTTCCATTGCCTGTAGCTCCTGTCCAGTGTCTCATGCTAATGACGGATGTCATACCTTGCAAGCACCAGGTTCATTCCTTGTTACTGCGATGTTACGAGCACAGTGAACTGGAAAGGGCTCTCTCTCGACAGGACTCGGAGCCTGGCTGGCCTCACGTGCTGGATCTGTCACTAACTTGCTGCAAAACCTTGGCCACGTCCCTTTAATCTTGCTGAGCCTCAGTTTCTGCCCCTGTAAAATGGTCTTCCACTGGCCCGGCCAGCCCCCGAGGAGTGGAAGGATGATTGGGAAAGCCCATGAAAGCGCTTTGGGCCTCGAATCCTTTGTGAGATGTGAATACACAATACAGTGAGAGGTACACATTGGTGCTGCCTGAGAAGGAATTATTCATCATTAATTACTTAAAAAAAAAAGATTTTATTTCTTTGAGAGAGAGAGAGTGAGCATGAGAGAGAGAACAGAAGCACCGGGGATGGGCAGAGGGAGAAACAGACTCCCCGCCGAGCAGGGACCCCCCCCCCCGCCCCTGCAATGTGGGGCCCAATCCCAGGATCCTGGGTCCATGATCTGAGCTGAAGGCAGATGCTTAACGGACTGAGGCATCCAGGCGCCCTTTTAAAAATACTTTTTAAAAAAGATTTTATTTGTTTATGAAGGCTGTGTTTATTTTTTTTTTAATTATTTTTTTAAAGGTTTTTCTTTATTTGAGATAGAGAGAAGGCAGGAGCGGGGCACAATTACATAGCTGGGCTCCGGTGTGGACTCACTATCAAGCCACTGGTGTGACAGAAACGCCCAGCGCAGGGTCCACTGGAGTTGGGAGCGGGCCCGGCGGGGTCCTCAGGGTCGCCTGCTGGCCGCCGCCCCCCACTCCTGCTGCCGGGGGGCTTGGGACCCGAGTTCTGGCTGCTAGAGCCCTCCTGTTCCCTGGGATCACGAGCCCTTCCCCAGCGGCAGACCCCGAGCGGAGGAGGGGGCACGGGGCAGCCAGCGCGCTCGGGTCCCCAGGGACGCGGCCTGGCCTGGGTCTCGGCGTCCCAGCGGGGGGCCTCCCCAGAAAGCAGCCCCGGCTCTCATTCTTGCCCTTGGCTTTGCAGGGGGCACTGGGAACGGGTGAAGCGAGCGGCTGGGCAGATGCGCCGGAGCCGGCTCGGCCGCCCCGCAGCACGACGGCCCGCACGGACTGTGGCCGACCGACGCCCGCGGTCAGCGCCTGGACCCGCCCGGCCGCGGGAGGCCTCCCCGCCCTCTCCCTCGTTTCTCGCCCTGCTCTGGATGGTGTGTGGTTCTCAAAGAAGGGGCTTTCTTTTTAGTTCTCTAGGGTCTGATAGGAACAGACCCCAGGCTTATCTTTGCACATGTTAAAGAAATAAAAATGGAAAAAAAAAATTCTCCTCCGACACAACAGGCCGGGCCGCCGCAGCCGTGGCTGGCGGCGAAGACCCCGCCAGGGACACGCCAGCTGCCCGCGATGGGACTTCGTGCAGGCGGGAGCCCGGCTGCCGTCTCCTCCGCCCCGCCTCGCGCGGACAGGAGCCTGGGCTGGCGAGGACCGAGCGGCAGGAGCCGGAGCCGCGACGTGAGCGCCCGTGGGCCCGGGCCCGTCGAGCGGCGCCGCGGCCCTCCCAGTCCCGTGTGCTCCGCACCGAGGCTCCGGCCCGCGCGGCCCGAGCGCCCGTCCGTTGCCAGTCCGTGGTGTCTGCCAGGAACGCGGTGCAGGGCTTGTGTTTTGTTTTGTTTTGTTCTTTTTTGTTTTGTTTTTTAAGAGTCGGACCCGATGTAAATAGGTTACGTTGAGGGCGGGCGGCGAGCCTTCGGCAGCTCCTTGGCTTCCTGGGGAAAGCCGCGGGGTCTCGGGGGCCAAGGTCGGTCCGTCCGGGCCGCTCGGCGCAGGCCGTCCAGGAAACAGCTCCAGGGCCAGCGGCTGCCAGGCTAGTCCCCCCGGGAGAAGCCCGACCTGGGGCCGCCGACGGGGTGGCGGCCTCCCCCTGCAGCTCCGATTTGGTGACGTGTAGAGCGGGAGGCCGGAGGCCAAACGTGATTCCTTCTTTCCGCTCCCATAGAGACACGTCTTCCAGCCTCCTCCTCCTCCTCCTCCTCTGGACTGTGCGGGTGAGGGACATGCAGAGTGTTGAGCACACACCTTCGGGCCCCACCGTGTGCAGACGGAGCGCCCGTGCACGCAGTCCCCAAGGATCAGGAGGAGGCGTTGGGGAGATGCCGGGGCAGGGGCGCAAGCTGTCACTTGCTCCCTCGGGTAGAGCCTCCTGCGGCTGAGCTCCCCTGGCTGCACGCTGGTCCCCGCGGGCGTCCTGCATAGAGGCCAGCGGGTGTGACAGGACGGATCGACGCAACAGCTCTGTCTTAGGGAGAGCCAGGAAGGAGAGAGGCAGCCGCGGTAGAGACTAGAACAAAGTTGTTCCTTCCTTTTTGCCCCTCCTCTCTCTGGTCTGCCTAACACTGACCTACGGTACCAGGTCAAGTGACCTTGCTGCTTGCTCCGGCAGGCTTGGCAGGACCATCTAGAAGCCATGCCTGCCCTCTTGAACCTGCTGGCAGCGAGCCCTGCTAAAGATACACATCCCATCCCCTCTCCGGAGAGTCGGAAATGCCCCTCCCCATCTCACCTTAGACTAAAGAGTTTTAAATCATGTCAACAGGATAATGCTTGCTTTATGTGAGAATTATTTCAGCAGAATGGATACAAATTTTCAGAACCGTCTTTTCATATCTATGTATTCTATATTAAAAGTGATAAAGTCATGTTTCTGGGGCGTATTCAAGTAGCTGACAAGTAATTATTTAATAATAGTACACTGAGCACATTGTAATTATTCTCGCCGTAGTCAGGTAATAGTATCCAACAGAAATTTCCTACCGACCTGCTGTATCCAAAGTTTTGTAAAAAGTTGTAGAAGTTGTTGATCTTTTTGATTTTATATTCAAAAAGTCTCTTTTTATAAATATTATTTATTATACAATGTATATACCTTTGAGTTAACTAAGATTATATATTATATAAATATATATATATTTGGAGAAAATATATTTCATCATGCAGTTTTTTTCTGTTAAGTCATTAAAGAGAAGGTAAACAAACTTAAAATGGATACATTGTACAATGTGTGGAGTTTCCAGGTTAATGCTCAGGAGGTCAAGAATATCCAAATCTGGATGTGGAGGCCTCAACTCACACCCTTACGTTAGTGGCCCAGAGTAAAGCCGTTCCCTCTGTTCTCCGAGCAGGATCATCTCTGACGTCATGGACAGTGGGCCTCATCTCCTGTAGGGCTTTCTTACAGGCTTACTTTGTTCTAAGTCAGTATCTAACAATTCCCAGTGCTGGGAGTGAGTGGTTGGAGTAGCTCCTTTTCCTAGACTCTAGCACTTCCACTGCACACATGAATGTCACAGACACTCAAAGATGTGGCTCAAGGCCAACAGACCACGGGGTTGGTTAATCCTTTCCGCACCCATGTTTTCAACTCCATTTATTGGGAAAATAGGATTTGCTCTATTGAAAATGAAAGCCGACTGGAAGTGGCTCATCCATCCCCTGCTAGCTAAGCTGTAGAAGGGATAGGTTGGTCAGGAAGAAGAAATGGTATGCCCTGGCCTCTGGGTGGCCTGGGACAGGTGTCCTTTGAAATTGGAGGTTGGGCAGAAAAGACTCAGCAGTGGCACGCTCTGGGAAGGGCATCCTCTCCTTGGACCGCTGCTTCAGAAGGACTCACCCGAAGCTCACAAGCAATGCCCTCTCGACAATGAGGGGCAATAACTCGGCTTTATGATGATACACAATCCTTTGGTCTTCAGATCTACCCATAGAATGTCACCTTCAGTTTATGTAGCACAGCTAAAATGCTTTTTCTTTCTCCTGATTTCCCTTTATTAGAAGCAAATCTTCTCTCACTGCATAGAAAAAATATATAAATAAAGCTGTCTGCCTTGTGCGCTGGCGATGGGCTGTCTTGGGCTCCATTCAGACCTCCTCCAACCTTAGATTAGGAATGGCTACTAGAAGTTCATGAACTTTACTGTGCCTTTCATGTGTTTTTATTTCGTCCCTGAAAAGGTTAAAACACAAAAATGGTGGTACCGGCTGTGCAAGGAATTATATGAGGAACGTAGACAGAAATCTCCCTATCTATAGCCCTGCTCATCTTGTACTTCACTTTGACATAAAACTAATACTCATCTACCCTAGCATCCTGGGTACTTTTTTTTTTTCAATCTATAAGATTGCCAAACATTTAAGTGGTCCCTATTCATACTTAGCAAGGCCATTTGTAATCCTATGATTAATTATATTCTATGATTAAAGAGAACACAGTTTATTGCAGTGCTTGAACATTCAGTTTCTCCCAAAGTATAAAATACAAATAAACATCTAAAAACAAGAGGAAGCTAAAAAAAAAAAAAAAATCCAAAAGAAAGGAAATGGGAAAATCTCTTTCAAAGCAGTATTTTATGAAAAAAAGCAGGGAAGAGAGTGCATGAGTTCAAGGCTGGGGAAGGAGGTACAAATAAATAAAGGCAAAGGAAAGGCAGAGAAAAATAGGGGAAGAGATGATGGGGAAATGATTCTAGGTGGATCTAGTGACAGATCCAGTGATCTAGTGGTCCCTCCATGCCGGCCTTGGGTGTATGGATGGACACATTAGCTGTGGCTGATCAACACACACTTGGAGTTAATGCAGCAAAATGATGGTAGCTACACTTAGCTTGACAGAGAACTCTCGAGGAAGCAGAGAATTACCCTACCATTAATCTTATACTCCCAAGAGAGTGTGACAAAGTCAGTTGTGTGGAGACTGTATGCTGGGGAAATTTCAAATATGAGTCCTCCTTGTACATCCTGCCTTCATGGTTTAGGATTCTTGCCCATCACAGGCACTCTGTAGAGCATCATGATGCCCTGGTGTCTGCACAGCACACGCCCTCTGTGGGCTCGGCTCCAGGGCTCAGTCTCAGCACTGCTTGCCAGTGGAGAAGAAACTTTAGATCATTTTGCAATAACTTCTGAAATGTACATGCTTTTTTGAACTTTCATCCACACCTTCCCAGTGTCTTCTTTGAAGAGGCTTATGAATCAAGCGGCCAGGTGAGGAACAGGAAATCTTGCTTTTACCTTCTGTGCTTGGCTGGCTTGGTTGTTTATCGCTGACTCAGTGCTTCAAGTCTATTTACCAGGATTTGATTATTACACACGAATCTACTCCATAACTTGCTAAAACTTAAAAAAGAGGCTGTTCACTGTAATTTTTAGCACATGAAAAGACAGCCTTAAAGCAACTGTCTCAGATTTTAGCCACCATTATAGTTTTTGTCATATATATATATATATATATATATATATATATATATATATATATACACACACACACAAAGATTCTATTTGTTAGAGAGAGAAAGAGAGCAGGAGCAGGGGGAGAAGGAGAGGGAGAGCCAGGCTTCCTGCTAAGCAGGGAGCCTGACGTGGACCTCAATCCCAGGACCCTGTGATCATGACCCCGAGCCAAAGGCAGAAACTCAACTGACTGAGCCACCCAGGCACCCCTCTGTTATATATTTTTAAAGGTATTTCAGTGAGGACGTACAAATACAGAAAGGATGAGATAATTTCCTTTTTTGAGGTTTTAATTACGGCTTCTGACAAAAACTAGACTGTTCATAGTGCATCTATATATGAAGAAATCTAAGGCAGCAGCTGGCTGGAGTCTCCTTTGCTTTGTCACTAGGCCTGTGATGTCATACGCTCTCTCGCTCTCTGTACAGCACGGCTTTGAAGAGCACTGGAATAGCTTCAAGACTCCAGATTCCCAAGGCTTCGGGGTCCCCCTAGGAGATGTGGACAATTCCTGGGGAGCTGACCTCTTCACACTGAGTCTTGCTGATTCTCTGAGCTGCCTTTCGTCCTAACCTGATCCAACTCTAAGGATCGAGCTTTTAGGCTAAGATCTGACAGCTCAGAAAAATGCAAAAAGGATTCCAAAATAAAACATGTGAAGAAATGCCACTGAGAGTGTCTGAATCCTTTGGTTTGTACATTTCAAAGGAATAATTTTAACCGAGAAACAATTTTCCTTTCTGGATTATTACTAACCCATTTATGGCTTTGGTAGGCTTCAGTTTAATAAGGTGGAAATAAGGAAAATAAGTTATGAAGGTTCTTATTGTGCATTAACTCTTGAAAATACGTTATTGATGTATTTTTCTTTTCAAAGGATTATACTTACTATATAATGAAAACCAGATTCTTAAATAAAAATCCTCCATCTCCTCAGGCTAGTTAAAACAAAGAGAGGCTTTTCTGAGCCCTCTCTTCTTCACACATTCCTATCCGTTATGTATGTTGTTTTGTAAAAAACACTGGTCCACAGAATATTTTCAAGTGTAGATACTCTTTATTGCATTCCTTCATTTGCATGAAACAATATATTTATATTTTCCAATATAGTTTTGGACAAAACACAAAGACATGAACCTCATTTAATGAGAGCCATAAGTTAATACAGTGTGTGTAGCTTTCTGGGAGGAGAAAAGAGGCAAGTTGCACGGCAGGTCAGGGGACCCGGGGTACTGGCCATCAGGGATCACAGAATTACACAATACAAAAAAAATCAACTTTTTAAAAAGCCACAAAATAAGCTAGGGATGAAAGCCCAAAACGAAGTAGAGATGACATGGAAGTCAACCAAAAATATACAGATGGCAGGATCTGGAGATAATCTGCCGTCTACCATATAGGACAAATGACAGAGCTACACCCAAGTGCCACTGTGGCCACAAGCCTCACGAATGACGTGAAGCACCATCAGGTGGTTGCTGACTGCTCATCCCTGCACCTGAAGCTGGAGTCAGGAGAGAGTGGTGTGCTCCGTAAGTCTCATCACAGATATGATGACCTGATTCGTTCTTCCTGACTCAGATAGAAAACAAACATCACTGGTTCTCCTTCCCTTTGGAAGAAACGTGTAGAGGGGAAAGGAAGTGTGTTAAATGTACTGGAATGGATGTTAAAAGACTCAGGGTGAGGGTCAGAAAGCTGTTTCTTCTGGAGAATAGTGTTTTATTTTGGTGCTAGATAGCACAGAGGGTTTGAAATAAAGGAAGAATAAATTCTAAGTCATTAAGCTGACGAAGAAGGAAAATGGTGAAACTAATAATAAGCCTTTATTATAAAGTTGTTTCCCATTTAGAATTAGACACTAAGTGCTGAGAGGTTTATAAATGACTTTACTTAATGACTTCTTTCTGTTTAGGGGTGTATGCTTTCTCCATATAGGTCTTTCCCAAATCATAAGCAACAGCCAACACAGTAATGATCAGACTTCCTATTAAGAAAGACCTCCTGACTGCAACTTGGAAACCTCTTTGAAAATGAGAACAGTGTCTTGGAAATTCAGAGTCCTGTTTCTTCAGGCAAAGATAACAACCAGTTTTTTGGGAGAACCTTTAACAAAATACCCAAGCACATTTAGTGTTCACACAGGCGAGTTGTAAGACGAATCCATACCTCTAGTCACTGCTCCATTTATATCTAGAAAGTCTTACTTCTAACAGGCCAAATATTGTCTTGCAATATCATTACAATTTATTGGTAGTTTTTGGGTGGTGATGGTGGTAGGGAGCTTAAAATGTGTAGTGTTCACTAGTGCAGCATATCTCCCACACTTAAAGACTGAGAAAGAAGGAATTAGATTGCACAGAGAGGTAAGCATAGCATTCTAGAGCAAATCTGTACCTTCCACAAAACAGCAGAATATCTGAGTAAGCACAAGGAAGGGAGTTTTATTGCACTAATCATGCAGAGTGAGCACATGTTGAAGGTAAGGAACATTTCACTTTGTCCAGGATCTTGAGTAAGCTGAGTGAAGATCCCAGGCCATCTTCACCTTGGTCACTTCCCTTGGTCACTGTGTGTGTGCAAAGAGTCCATTTTCAAAGTCCAGGGGGCTACTGAAAAAGAAATATCCAAAACAAGGAAACAAATGAGGGTCAACGAAAAACCATTTATCACAAAATCACTAAAAGCTTCTTAATGGTTTTTCTACATTTACTATGCATTTGCTATTAGATAAGCATTTCACAAAAAAGAAAATGATCATAGCCCCATGCATTTAAAAGCAGGTTCCAATAAATATGTACCATCGAGTTTTTTCCTGCATTGTGACAAGGAAGTTTTGCGAAGCAGGACAAGGAGAGCAAACCAACAGTACAACCAGTTTCCTTGCTTGGTCTCTCAGACCTACAACACAGTGAAGAATGCTAATAAATGGAAACAAAGTTGTCCAAGAAAGGTTGAGAATTCAAATGTATATGTACTGCATAGCAAGGCTTAGAATAGGTGCTGGGATTTAACAGAGTAGTAAGTCTGGTTGATGGTCTTAAGTGTTGTGTGTACTTACGCTCCTTCTTCTCTTAAGAGGGCCAAGAATTTTCTTACACGGTATTCAGGATCCATCTAAATACATCAGAAGAAATAAAGAAGACGGGTTAATGGCACCTTCTAATAACTATCTACTTCATGCCAAGGAAATGCTTGGTTTCATACTTCCTCCACCAGTACTTTGCTGAGTCATAGAAATATGTCACCTGCTCCCTGACCAGTATTCTGATACACAGTGAAGCAGATTACATCATTCAAGAGGAGTGAACAGGATTTCCTTCACAGAGAATCGCTGTACATGGGGTTCCAAAGGACCCAGCTGGTCATTCCCAGGCACCTCAGCTGAGTGCCCTCCTTAGCTAGTGCTGTGTGAGGAGGCAGTATGTCTGAAAGGATACATGTGAGACCAGACAGTGGCTGTACATGTGGGTTCAAGGGACATCCAAGTCATAGGACTCATCTGGTGTATAAAAGTGAGACCAATTTAAACCAATTGAGGTTAATTAAATGACTTTTAGTAGCTTATTAAGTCTTCATGACTGACACGTTAGCTTTTCTTCGCCTTAGTCTCCCATGCATAGTTTCTTCTTTGCAATTAATGAAAAAAAAAAACAAAACACAACAACAACAAAACAGTGTTAAAAGGGGATCCCTGGGTGGCGCAGCGGTTTGGCGCCTGCCTTTGGCCCAGGGCACGATCCTGGAGACCCAGGATCGAATCCCACATCGGGCTCCCGGTGCATGGAGCCTGCTTCTCCCTCCGCCTGTGTCTCTGCCTCTCTCTCTCTCTCTCTCTGTGACTATCATAAATAAAAATAAAAAAAATAAAAAAGTAAAAAAAAAGAAGAGTGGGGCTGAATCCCCTAACATGGCCCCTAGATAAGCTGGGTTTCCCATGACAGAAAAGCATCATGTTAGTGGAGCCTGGCTGGCTCAGTCCATGGCGCATGTGACTCTTGATCTTGGGGTTGTGGGTTTGAGCCCCATGTTGGGTGTAGAGGTTACTTAAAAATAGAATCATAAAAAAAAAAAAAGGCATCACAAGTCTAGGAGAAGATGGGGAATTTTGGTTCAGGGGCCAAGTTTAGGATATTACTAATTCTCTCTTTATTTTCCTTTTATATTCATATGTATACTATGTATACTAATTTGTTAAATTATATTTTGTTCTTATTGGTATACCAGAGATTTAAAGTTATCTAAAAAATGATCATTAAAAACATCTTTAATTCTTTAAGATGAATTTTTATTGTCAGAAACATACCTAACTTTTAAAAAATGTTCCAGGGCAGGAGTCTGTTTCCCAAGAGGGAACTCCCTGCCCTCCAGGAATAGCTTTCAAATGTCGGTGCAGCTGTGGGTAATGTGCAATTGGATTCCCCCTCAACCACGTTTTTTTTTTTTTTTTTTTTTTGGTAAAGATTTCTTCTCTTCTATCCCAGAAAAACACTGAACAGAAGTTTCAAATGTATCAAAGTTAAGAGGTCAGACTACAAAGGACCAAGAAAAAGTGTGAATAGCTAACAAAAGAAACATTTTCCCTCTTTGGGAATAGAATTACATATGAATCAATTGTCAAGTTCCTTAAAAAAAATGGAACTAGCTGGAGCTCAGTTGTAGTCAGTACTTGCAGGTCTTTGCCCATTAAATATATTTAATATGTGTGAGCAACGACTTACTGACTTGCCTGTAGCTATGGAATTAAAAGTCAAGAGAAAGGGAGGAAAAAAGTAATCTAGATAAATGACTTTATTCCCTCAGGTGACATCCAGTCAGAGCAGATCCCCGGCACTGTGCAAGTTTTAACAGAATCGTGTAGAGTGAACAGAGAGGCAACATGACTTATATTCTGCTAAACTACATGCCTCTCCACTTAGGCGCAGTCTCTCTCAGGCAGATCTAAAGAAAATTCACTCAGCTGCACGAAATCCATTTGACAAGAAGGGGTTCAAACTCAGAGGCCTATGAAGTGTCAGTCGCTGAAGATTAGGCCCGGGTGCGTACCCTACTCTCACTTTCTACCCCACATGCACGAATGGCATGAGGTTGATCACTGACCTGCACGCTTCAAAGGAGGGAGTGGTAGGGACTGGGGTGAAAAGCCCAGAGTTTCTTCTGTGCAACTATTAAAAAAAAAATTATGCTGAAACCAAAAAAATGAAGAGTAGAGCTGATGATCTTGACAGATTTATCTTTTCCCAAGGAAAGAGTTAATGCATCTGTATATGCACCTTTACCAAGGATAATCCTAAGCAAAGTAATTAGTCTGTGACTTCAATTTACCATTCATCATGGAAAATATATAAATTTCAGTCTGACTAAAAGTTCAATACATTCAACTTTAGGTTTCTGAAAGCCACAATTTTGTTTTAAAATGAATGTACCAGCAAAGATTAAAAAGCATTCACTTTGTGTTCTCAATTTGTTACTGGTTCAAGAGCCTATTTCAGATGTAACCATGGAAGTCAAACTTCACCTCTGCCACCCACTGCTCACAGGGCCCAGATGGAGGACTGAACAGAGACACATAATGCCATGGCAGGCCAGTCTGCCCACCAATGACCCGGGATGGGCCCATCTGACTACAGTTCACTGAGCACCCTACTGTGTGTCCAGCTCTTTTCCTGGGACTGTGGATTCAAACAGTGATAGTCAAGGTCCCCGAACTCATAGAACTTGGTGGGAATATGTTTATTAACTAACCAGTCAGATAAGGGTAGAAAGACATAAGATGGAAATGTGGAAGGGAGTTCTCAAAAGAGGAAAGGTAAGTTGCCAGGAGACATGAGAAAGTCCCAAAGAACTTTCATCTATCTTTGCCTAGGTACTAGCCTAGGGCTCAGTCTTCTATGATGCTTTCTGATGCTTTCTCTCTATAGTAGTTTGATCCTGGATGCTTTCTCCCTATAGTAGTTTGCATGGAATTTCTAGGAGCCAGCCAGGGGAAAATATAGAGAGCATAAGACTACCCTGTACAATTCAATTAACTTGTCCCTTAAAGCAGTCTCCCAGGCCCCTCTTGGTGTAATGCACAGTAGCTTCTGGACCTCTGATGAACAACGCCATCTTCCTTCCATCAATAATTGGCTATGTTGTGATCTTGGATAACCCACTGACAATCTGTGGGCACTCAGTACCCTCATCTCTAAAATGGGTGAGGGGACGACAGCAGAGCAATTGTTTCTTTGAAAGCCTTTTCTGGTTCTAAGATCTAATGACTCCCTAAATTAAAACTGAAAGTAACTTTACAATCTTTTCTTCTATTTCTGAATTTCAGGAAGTGAAAAGGATAAGTACCAATAAGTTATTGTTTGGTCTCAGAAGCAGGCTACTAATAGCAACTTGAGTTAAGAAATAAGAGAACTGGGATCCCTGGGTGGCGCAGAGGTTTGGCGCCTGCCTTTGGCCCAGGGCGCGATCCTGGAGACCCGGGATCGAATCCCACGTCGGGCTCCCGGTGCATGGAGCCTGCTTCTCCCTCTGCCTGTGTCTCTGGCTCTGTCTCTGCCTGTGTCTCTGGCTCTGTCTCTCCTTCTATCTCTCAAGAATAAATAAATAAAATCTTTAAAAAAAAAAAAAAAAAGAAATAAGAGAACTGTAACAAACAAATTACAACTTTAGCAAAGGAGGGGCGCCTGGCTGGCCCAGTCAGTGGAGCATGCAACTCTTGATCTAGGGACTGTGGGTTCGAGCCCCACGTTGTGTGTAGAGATTACTTAAAATAAAATCTTTAAAACAAAACAAAACCTTAGCAAAGCAAATATAAAACTTCTTGGTACATCATGAAGCTCTGGTGTCTGAATCATTGGAGAATGCAGCATCTTACCTGTAGCGACATCTCAATTAGCATTAGTAACTTCTTAATTCCTATCCAGACCTTCTTTCCTTTGACTTGCTGTGAAATTGTGGTACGTTCCTTATCTTTGAAGTTGCCCAAAAGCTACAAAAACAATAAAAATAACTAAAGCATTTTTATAGTAAGTGCATCAACATTAGTTAATGCTCACATTTATCCTTAAATGAACAATAGTAAAGGGGTGCCTGCGTGGCTCAGTTGGTTAAGCATCTGCCTTCAGCTCAGATCATGACCTTGGGGTCCTGGGTTGAGCCCTGTGTGGGGCTCCCTGCTCAGCAGGGAGTCTGCTTCTCCCTCTACCTCTGATCCTCCTCTCTGCTTGTGTGCTCTCTTTCTCTCAAATAAATAGATTTTATTTATTTATAAATAAATATAATAAATATGTATTTAAAAATAAATAAATAAATAAATAAATAAATAAATAAATAAATAAATCTAAAAAAGAAAAAAAAAAAAGAACAGTAGTAAGAACTACCTGACTGGTTCAGGTTGACAGGATTTTCTCTTATTTTAAAATCCAACCTGACTTTCCTAAACCCATTAGGTACAATTATGAAAGTGAAAATTGGTATCCTAAATCCTGTTTTCTCTAATTATAATTTAGAGATATGATTGCTAGGGGTGGAGGGAAAAAAAGCTTCAATCCATAATAAATATCAGTTAAAAATTTTAACATGTGTCAAAACAGAGACTAAATTTAACTGTTACCCAACCTTGGCACAAGAGCTGCTCACGTAGGTAACCTGGAGACATTTATCATATGGATAATTTCTATTTTGTTGGGAGTAAGCCCCAACTACATAGATCTTGAGAATTTTAAGAAGCTTTTACCACTGCTGAACAGATCACTACCTAACATTTTTTCCCCCAAATCTCAACAAGTGATTGTGTACACTGATTTTAATCAAAAGTTTAGTGAAGGTTATAGTTTTTAAAAATGTAAACTTTGTCATCTTCAAAAAATTTAAGAAAACATTTCTATATTATGAACTTGTTGATAAAGCAGTTCCTTTTACTTCTGTAGCTTTTCTAAAGTCTCTAAGGTTTTAACCACTGTTCCAATTTATTAAATGCAAGTAAATGAGCAAAAGGTATTTCGAATGACCGAAATTTCTACATATTGATTACTCTTCCTCTGCCACCCACTGCTCCCCTTCACCCATTCCAGGTTTCTGGCCCATGTAATCTTTATGTATCACTCATGGTGGACACAGAATAATTCATTGCTGGCAGGCTGGGTGCTGCCTACACCAAGGAAGGGGAGGTTCATTTACTTTCACTGACGTTCATCTCTTCATCGAATTCCTGAAACAACTGAAGGTATATCCCAGTTGCCCTATTCTAGGTTAGACAGAAACCAGGCACCAGATGCAATGTCCACGACATCCCCTCAGCATTATCTCCAGCCCCAACTCCTTTCTCATAGACAGTTTGCAATCCACTGACTCATTTTTACCTCCAGAGCCTCCAACAGCTGTTCTCCTGTGGCAATGTTGGGCACATGGATGGTGGTGCTGAAGGCGTTCAGCATCTCCATCTCCTGAAGGACATCTTTGCGGCTAGTGGTCCCAATGATAAGAAGCTTTCGGCCCTGATCATAGGGAGAAAATGTGTTAAAATGCAGGATAAGACTGGTTAGGAAACTTGGAGTAAGCCTGAACAATATCATTTAATTGCAGAAATGCAAATGGTTAGGCAAAAGAAAATAAATTCATAGTTTTCCTCATGAAAATCAAAAGAAAAGTATCAAGAGCATGATTAAGAGGGATGCCTGGGTGGCTCAGCAGTTGAGCGCCTGCCTTTGGCTCAGGGCACCATCCCAGGTCCTGGAATCTAGTCTCGCATCGGGCTCCCACAGGGAGCCTGCTTCTCCCTCTGCCTGTGTCTCTGCCTCTCTCTGTGTGTCTCTCATGAATAAATAAATAAAATCTTTAAAAAAAAAAAGAACATGATTAAGAAAGGCAAAAATTCCTTCTTGTCATTCACATCAATAAAATAATGGATGAGTAAGTCAAGGAGACATATAAACCAAATAAAAAGATACTGAAATATATGTTGTAATTCATTTTTCATGGCCAACATGGTATACAAATGGTGGGAATTGGAGGAAAGGAAATGAATGAACAGAAAGTCTGTATCACTCACTAAAGATTTATAATGCTTTTCAGAAGGAGCAGGGTGGGGTGCCTGGGTGACAGAGTCAGTTAAGCACTGACTCTTGGTTTCAGCTAAGGTCGTGATCTCAGGATCCTGGCACTGAACCCCACCTTGAGCCCCACATCAGATTCCACACTCAGCATGGAGTCTGCTAGAGATTCTCTCTCCCTCTGCTCCTCCCGCTTGTACTCATTCTCTCTCTAAAATAAGTAAAACTTTTTTTTTTTTTTAAGGAATAGGGTAACAATAATTGTTTACATTTCTGCAACATTTAGCTGTGAAAGGCACGGTGCCAAGTGCTTTACATAACTGTGTCACTTAATATTTTTAAATTTCATATTTAAAAATATTTAGTATATATTTAACTCAAAATATATAAATTTAGTGTATATTTAACTCAAAAATATAGAAAAAAACGTTTAAAAAAAAAGTTTATTTTAACTAACGCAGGCCTATGCCACCATTCCTGATTCCCTCTCTCCAAAGGCAATCATTTTAGATTCTTAGCTTTTCTCCTTGTATTTGCCTCCTTTTCTTTAAATCAAGGTTACACCACTATTTTTAGATTTTTTTGAAAGATTTTATCTATTTATTCATGAGAGTGACACACAGAGAGAGAGAGAGGCAGAGACACAGGCCAACGGAGAAGCAGGCTCCATGCAGGGAGCCCAATGTGGGACTCAATTCCAGGACCCCAGGATCACACCCTGAGCCAAAAGCAGACTCTCAACCACTGAGCCACCCAGGCGTCTCTATTTTTAGATTTTTGTTTTCAGTTTTAAATATTATTTATTGACCACTTATTATGGAAGATGGGGATTTAATACTTGCCCTTTTTTGTCTTTCCAATGTGGTTATTTCATAGTCTTTGAATAAAAGCTATATTCAGTATTTATCATGATTATATAAATATGATTGACAGCTAAGCCATGTAGTATACCACTATATTTCCTTTCTTAGGAAATATTTTAAATTTACCAGAGTTAATAACTGCCTTTTCACCCAGGTATCTATTAAACACACACACATCCATGAATATCTATCTTTTCAATACATGCAAACATGTCGGGGAATTTTATTTATTTTTAAAGATTTTATTTATTTATTCATAGAGACACAGAGAAAGAATGAGAGGCAGAGGGAGAAGCAAGCTCCATGCAGAGAGCCTGACACGGGACTCAATCCAGGGTCTCCAGGATCACGCTCTGGGCTGCAGGCAGCGCTAAACCGCTGCGCCACCGGGGCTGCTCATGTCGGGGAATTTTAAAGTTTGTTTAAGACATCCCCCTCCTGGAGTCCTGTATTCTCAAAGCTCAATCTGAACAGACTGCTGGTGCACAGCTATAGTTCTAGAACTTTCTTCTCTCATGTTAGCTCTCCTACATCCTGGTCTTCCGTTTACTTCATTTATTCCCTCTTTTCCATGGTGTACCATAACTTCTTGAGAGAGGGTGCACAGAAGGTAAAAATGTAAAGACTTTGAATGTCTGGAAATGCTTTTATTTCACCACTAATATTGTCCACTCTATATTTAATAGTTCAGTGAGGTACAGAGAATAAGACTAAAAATAATTTTCCCTCCAGAATTTTGAAGGCATTACTCTATTGTCTTTTAATTTTCAGTGTTGCTGGCTAGAAGACTAATGCTATTCTGATTTTGACTCTTTGCTTCTACTTTTTATTTTTAATTTTTAAAGGACCTTTTCCTTACCCTTAGTTCTGTAATTTTAAAATCACATACTTTGAGCTAAGTCTTTCTTTACTCATTCTGCTGGTGCTAGATGGGTCCGTTCTTTCTTTCTTTTCTTTTTTTTTTTTTTTAAGATTTTATTTATTTATTCATAAGAGACAGAGAGAGAGAGAGGAGAGAAGAGAGACAGACAGAGAGACAGACACAGAGAGAGAGGCAGAGACACAGGCAGAGGGAGAAGCAGGCTCCATGCAGGGAGCCCAGTCTGGGACTCGATCCCGGGACTTCGGGATCACACCCTGGGCCGAAGGCAGGCACTAAACCGCTGAGCCACCCAGGGAATCCTAGATGGGTCCTTTCTAAACTGAAAAATCTAGGGATGCCTGGGTGGCTCAGTTGGTTAAATGTCTGCTATTAGCTCAGGTCATGATCCCACAGTCCTGGGATCAGGCTCCCTACTCTGTGGACAGCCTGCTTCTCCCTCTCCTTCTGCCTGCTGCTCTGTGTTCTGTCAGATAAATAAATAAAATCTTTAAAAATAAATAAATCAACTGAAAACTCTAATGATTCAGTTTTACGAAGTATCTTGGATTATTTCTTTGATATTTCTTTTTCATTCATTTTCTGTGTTTTCTGTTTTGTTGGTTTTTTTTTTTTTTTGGTCCCCCCCCCCCCCCCCCCCGCAAGAACCTCCATGAGTTGCATACTGGTCTACTAAGACTGATCTTCTATTTTTCTTTTCTTTTTTTTTTTGCTCCTGGTTTTCATCTCTTTCAAACACATTACCAAATACTTTTTGGGTTAGTATCAACATTATCTCCCAACCTTTATATTAAGTTTTTTCTATAATATATTTTCATTTCTAAGAGCTCTGTCTTGTTTCTTGAATACTTTTTTTTTTAAAACTACATCCTATTGTATTTAATGGATACGATACCTTATTTTAGATCTGTGTGAATATTACAGGTTTTATAATGTTTTCTTCTGTTCTATGTTTTGTCCTATCTTCCTGGAGCTCCTTTTTTTCCCATTTGTTCACTGGAGGTTTCCCTCAAGTATCTGGTGATTGCTGGATGACTATTCAGATTTAAGAGTTAAACTAATGACTGGAAGCTCTGAGTCTGAAGGCTTCACTACAGGATAATCAGATAAGACTTGGCTGATTATTGGGGGTCCTCCAAAGGTCAGATCTTCCAATCTCCTTCCTGAGGGCTATGAAGCCTAGTTTCCAGCATACTGGGAGTAGATGGGGGAAGGGGTCTGGGGATCTCATCATTCAATATGGAGACTCCCATTTACTTCTATTTGCAAATGACATCTCTTGAGATCAAGTCTCATTTCATGTTCATATAATCCTAAGAATTATGTACTTGTATTATCTCTACTTTACTGATGAAGCTATTGAATCCCACAGATACAAGTAATTTGTTGAAGGTCAAATAACTAATATATGATGGATCCAGGGATGGAAGCCAGATCCAAAATCTAAAACTGGATACTGCTTTTCTTCATGAAGAAAAACACATTAAAAAAAATGTTTATTTGGAAAACGGAAGAAGAATGCATTTTAAACTATGTCACTAGATTTATGGTACACACTCCACAGATAAGCCTTTAATACAATCATTAAACCTATCCATGGATCTTAGAAACTCGGGATGTTAAAATAAATGAGAAAATAAATTATGTGAAAATTAATATAAACACAGGAAAAGATACTAAGGAATTGAAGATCAGATGCCAAAACAATTTTAGTTTGGGGTTTGTAAACATCATACCACTACTACCAATAAGGCATACCAACCATTCTCATTCTTAGTCACAGTTTTTGTCAATCTACAGTGCCAATAATGGAAAAAGCACCAATATAAACAAAGGCATATCAAAGAAGCAAAGTCAAGACCTTCTGGCACAATTAGTGATTGGCACACATATGATTATGCAAAGACTATGGGACAGAAGTATACCTGTGAAGTACACAGATCGAAGGATAATCATTATTATCATTCAAGAAATCAACGAGCTAAAAATCAAACACATTATCAACAGACCTTTATCAAGCTCCTAGATGAATGTGGAATAGACTGTGTGTGTGTGTGTGTGTGTGTGTGTGTATATATATATATATGTATATATATATATATATATATATATATATAGAGAGAGAGAGAGAGAGAGAGAGAGAGAGAGAGAGATCTACAAAAGAGATAATGATGATACATTATGGACAGGTGGGAGGTGTTATGTATGCACAGGATGTTATGGTAGAGGGAAGGTACATGTGGCAGAGAAACATCTGCTCTTTCTCTGGAACTGAGTTTTAAGGAATGAGTAGGTTGATTAGAAGATGAAGGGGAAAGATATTCCAAGCCAGAAGGAGCAGAAATATGTAGGTCTGAAGGCAATGTAATAAAAAAAACTGAGGAACTGGGGTAATTACAAACAAACACATTACAAACATATACATTTCTACTATCACAGAAGACTGGTGCCTTATTGTTCAACATCAAATTCCATCTGTAAACTTAAGAGCATATCCCTGAAATCTAACAGATACTAATGGCCACATTGGCTGATACATCCTCAATACAATGAAAGGCAACTGTTCACTCTCCTTTTCCTTAATTTTTGAATGTTCTGTATACCCCATAATTCACACTCCCCCATCTTGTCTTTTCTCAAGGAGGGTGATGCACTGGCCCTAGAAGAATGGCACTGAGGAAGAAGCTTGTTACTCCAGAAAGCTGGAATTGCCATTTTCCTAGTGAAACTTTGTCTTACGTCAACAGTGACTATGCTCTTCTGAGTGTTGAAAGACTGGGAAGTGTAGAGCAACTTATAATGGAAACACTAATTTATGTTTTGCTTTACTTCTTGTTTAACAAGACTGGAAACACTGCAGAGAGGTTATGACCCAGGCAAGTTCAGGCCTCGACTTGTAAAGCATCATCTTTAAGAAAACACCAAAAATCATTACCAAATAATTAAATTGTGCTGGGTCATTTTGTCTATTAATTAGTGGTAATGTTCATGAGGAAGTTTTATCATGAAAAAAACTGAGTGTATTAATGTAATAAATCATATTGGAGAACATTTTGGATGAAAAGCTGCCAGCAGCATGTAATAGGAAAGCCAGCTTTAAAAATAAAAGTAGAGCTTAACCCAAGAGGGGAAATCCAACTCGTTAATGTGTGGCTACTAGTCTTAAGTCTACAGCACGGAAACATACCCCTTGATGGAAAGAAAAAAAGTAGAATGATAATTTATTCGAAGGAAAAAAAAAAACCCAAACTGTTCCCAGTATACTCTTTATTGAGATTTGCTAGTTCCTGATACAATAAAGAAACAGGCCTAAATAAAATGACTATCTGCCAATCGGATTATGATAAACATTGTTCCAAGGTTAAATAAGTATTAGTTAACTAATTCTTGGTACCATAAGAAGCAACTCAGGTGAAAACATTACCATGAAAAAGGCAGGGCTCAGTCAGGTGTTGATCCTTCAAAAAAACACTTCTTTACATGATGAAGAATGAACAAAGTACTAAGCAGTATCTAAGCCTTTTGCCACACAAAGGACTAACCAGATAATCCACACTCTTTCATAGGTCCTGCCCATTGATTGGCCCCAATAAACTGATTTGTAACAAAAGTTCATGTGGAAGAAAGCTTTTTTTCTTAAATAAAAATGCCACCGATATAATACTGCAGTGAAATGGAAGGGCTGATTTTAACCTGTGAACAAAAGTAAAGTCAGTTATGCAGTAAAGAAAGGCCATTCTTTCCATATCATTCAATGCTGAGCAAGTGTAATACACCCTCAGTAAGAAGAATTAACTGTGAACAATTGGGAACCCTGAAATGGATTAAGAAGTGAGTTTAAAAGTGCAACTCAAACCTGCTGTGTGCCGGGGCCTTAAACTTTATTTTCTGTTAGAATCTGAAGTCTTTCTGAGAGTGAAAATTTTCAGAATGTTAAGAGTTTATAAACCCAGTAAGTAAAAGCCTAGTCCATCAGACCATTAACAAGCATTTATTCTTTTCAGGTATTTATGGAATTAGGAGATTTGGTTTGTGCTTTCAAAGTGATTATAATTTGGCTGGGAAGAGCAAATACAAATGCAGGGACCAGTACCAAGTAATACATGAGCCAACATAAACTAATAATGACTGAGGGGACAGAGCATAAGGGGACTGTTTCATTGGAGCAAGGTCATCAGGATGATTTCTGTAGTACTGCAGAGACACTGACAAAGATGAGGCCCTGGAGGAGAAGGGATGGGTCTCTAATGCTACTAAATCCTATGTGGGTGGTGGAGGCAGCTGAGCCAGAGCACTCAGGGCTGAAACGTAGTCTTTTTAGAGAGAGGGGAGTGGGCAGCCACTGAAAGGAAGACTCAGAATGCTTAACTAAGGAAGGAGATTTGATATAAAAAGCAACAGGAAACTAAAGAAGGTTCTTGAGGAGGCAGAAGAGTGAGGACGAGAAAGAGGATCCTGGCGGTTCCAGGCAGGATGGTCTAGGGGTCTGTGGAAAGCTGTGGCACTAATGATGTGCGGGCTGAACACGTCAGCATGTCCAGGAAGGATGTACACCTTCACCTCAATATCTCACACACACGACATCCTTTTTAAGCCAAGCCCAGGGCTGGCAGACAGCAAGGGAGGAGAGGCAAGTCCCCTGATGGACAGGTGGCTTGGTGCAGTAGCAAAAGGACCGCTCTGTCATTCAGAGCTATGTGATTTGGGGTAGATTAAACTTCTGAGTACTCGTCTCCTCCTCAATCATAAAATTGGGATAAAAATCCTACATATATAGAGTGCTGGAGGGGGTGTGGCAAGGGGAATGGGGGAGAAGATTGGGAAAGTGGCATCTTTTGGAAGAGGCAAGAATGAAAGGAGGTACGAGCCTGAATGAATGGTCGTGAGGGGAACCTGAAAAAGGATCCTCTGTGTAGGATGTCAGGACTCCATAACAGTATGGTTAAATCAGGGTTAGGTTGGGTTGGCGAATGTGGGATGCCTGCAAATCCTTCTCCTCCTAACATAGGGCACTGACAGTAAATGATGCACAGAGAGTGAATTCTCCCAAGATTCACTCTGAGGGGAAAATGAGAGCTTGACTAGGGTTCCAACGAGGCCAAGACGAAGCCTGAACTAAAGATCAAACATCCCCTCCAGGAGTTGTGGCTGACAGTGAAAGCAAGTGGCAGCAGCAAGAGGCTTCTGAGGGAGAGGTCAGTTTGAGGCAGGGCTGTGAAGAAGCGTTCCCAGTAAGCCATGCGTTAGTCCACCACTTACCCTAGCTTCATTCATGAAATGGGAAGAATTTCACATATTTTTACTTAGTTTGTATTATTCTTTTTTTTTAAATTTTTTTATTTATTTATGATAGTTACACACACACAGAGAGAGAGAGAGAGAGAGAGGCAGAGACACAGGCAGAGGGAGAAGCAGGCTCCATGCACCAGGAGCCCGATGTGGGATTCGATCCCGGGTCTCCAGGATCGCGCCGTGGGCCAAAGGCAGGCGCCAAACCGCTGCGCCACCCAGGGATCCCAGTTTGTATTATTCAACACAGACTTTTTAAAAAACATTCTACCTACCATAGTTTTTTTTTTTTTAAGATTTATTTATTTATTTATTTATTCATTCATTCATTCATTCATTCATTCATTCATTAGAGAGAGAGAGAGAGATTGAGGCAGAGGCAGAGGCAGAGACACACAGGCAGAGGGAGACGCAGGCTCCATGCCGGAGCCGGATACGGAATTCGATCCTGGGACTCCAGGATGGCGCCCTGGGCCAAAGGCAGGCGCCAAACTGCTGAGCCACCCAGGGATCCCCTCTACCATAGTTCTTGTACAACTTTATCACTGCACTTATGTGAATCACTGCACAAGTCTGAATCTTGTTCTTAGTCTGTCAATCTCCAAAGGGGTAGGAGCCATGTTTTATTCATATCTGTCCTTGTGGTTGTTAACACAACATGTCTGGCACACAGAAGATACTCCTATGCTCCCTCCACCTATATTGCTCTTCCCTTATACATCCACATGATTTCTCCCTGACATCAAGGCATTGCTTGAATGTCACCTCTTCACAGGGCCCCCACAACCCCCTGTGCTGTGCAACTTAAAACCACAGACTCCTCCTTCTTCAGTTCCCTTTATTCTCTCTTCCTTATGGTATGGATCACCTTTTAACATAAATGCTTATTTATTATGTTTATTGCTGGTCTTCCTTCAGGTGGACAAGATTTTTGTCTGTTTGGGTCTACTGATATATCTGGAGCTAGTGTTGTGCCTTGTACATACTGGGAATTAATAAATTTGTGTTGAATGAATGAATGGTGATCTCACTGTAGGCTTTGAGGGTGCAGATCACTCCTTCCTTGTTATATTCTCTCTTCTGGCCCTGGAAAAATGCATGTTATACCAAATGTTGAATAGGAAAACAACTATCTACTAGAGTCTATACCTTGGAGCCCCAAATGGGGAATGCTTTAACAAGTTCTCAAGAAAATAAGCTAGAATGAATGACATGTGTACTTCATTTACAACCTAAGTAGATACCATAAGGCTATCATCTTTCTTTTAGTTAATCAACAGATCAATGAATAGTTAAGCTATTGACTGGATAATACAGACTTCTCTAACAGGGAAAAGATGAGATTCATTAATGAAGCCATTAATTCAAACTAGTGAAACAAGTATTATTAACCATCTCCTACAACTCTTGATTTCCCCAAAACAGGGAGAAGACTGATTACCATTAAAGACAACCAGGAGTCAGGACAAAAAAAGGAGAGGTTGGGTCCTTTGGATATTCTGCATGCATTTCTGATTTCTCATGCTCAAATGTCTGCAACTTTTTTTTGTGGTTAAATGTTTAAGTTGAATACCAAAGGAAGGATGTTTCAAATAAATCATGCTACAACTAGGCAGACAACTACACTTAAACTCTCCATTAGATTTTACCCTGAAGCAAATTCTTAGTCTACTGTCTTTGTAACCATCCTTATGGTGCTGTTAGCAGGGCAAAGGACAATAAGGAGGGGAATTCATGATGCAGATTAGATATGAAATGAGAAACTTCACCTCAAATAATTTAAAATAATTACTATAGGCAAGAACAGGCCACTTTATGGTATTACAGAATATTTTAGTATCCATTTGTGAAAAAGACACTGAATCATCAGATTTTACACTTGAGTAGCTCTTGAAGGTTACCTCATCTAAAGATTACCTAGTCCTCCCCTGGTTATTTTGTAAATGACAAACCTGGGATGAGAGGTGAAGTGACCTGTCCATAGCTTTTATATCCAGGCAGGGAGCTGAAGCTAGAGTTCAGGCCTCTTAGATATTTCCATTATGCTTTGTGGTCCATTGTTCTCATCTGTGCAATTTTTAACTCATATCAGCAATGGCTGATCTCTTATTAATGAGTCAGGGAGACACATCACGTAGAAATTATGATCTCTGAGCTCTCAGGAGAAAAGTTTAAATTAAGAAAATAAAACTGTACTGACCATGCCACAGTATTCTTAGTGCCACAATAATTTTATAGATGGACTCTCTCATCTGAAACCGAGCTAAGAGAACCATGGATTCATTAGCAGATCCAAAATCCTCAGGTCTGTACCCACAATAAGTTTCCCTCTCTCTCTCGACTTTTAGTTTGATGTGCCCTACAATGACCTCCGTGCTCCAATCAGGTCAATTTTCTTCTTCCTTCTCATTTAATTTCTACCTCTGTGACCTTTACCCATAGCCTTCTTCTTTATTAAAATGCTTTCCAGGGATCCCTGGGTGGCGCAGCGGTTTGGCGCCTGCCTTTGGCCCAGGGCGTGATCCTGGAGACCCGGGATCGAATCCCACATCGGGCTCCCGGTGCATGGAGCCTGCTTCTTCCTCCGCCTGTGTCTCTGCCTCTCTCTCTCTCTCTGTGACTATCATAAATTAAAAAAAAAAAAAAAAAAAAAAAAATGCTTTCCAGAGTTTGCCACCAGTTTGCAATGATCTCTTGTGTCCAAGATATTTCAAAACTTCCCTTCTTTCTATATGCTGCCTTCACTTAACCTGACACAATTCCATGTCCTCTTGTAGGTCTCAACCTTTCAGAACATGGATCAACAAGCCTTTACTTAACTGGACGCCAATTTGCTGAACAATTTCAGCTATCCAGAACACAAAACCAAGAAATAAGCAAAAATCCTCTAACTTACAGGACCAAAACAAAGTGATATTCAAGTGACTTTACTCACTGCAAGTGCCACTTTATCTTTAGGCACAGTGGGCACAGTGTCCAGGACCCATAAAGCTTTGAAGGGCCTACAAATAGATAGATAGATAGATAGATAGATAGATAGATAGATAGATAGATAGATAGATAGATGATAGACAGACAGACTCACTCCATGTCCAGCATGGCCCAAAGTGGGGCTTGAACTTACAAACATGAGATCAAGACCTGAACCAAGATGAAGAGTTGGATGCTCAACTGAGTCACACAGGTGCTCCTTCTATTTTCTTTTAAAATCAGAAGAAAACAGAACTTTCAGGTCAAAGAAAATGTTCTGTTATTGTTGTTTTTAAAGATTTGATTTGATTTTTTGTTTATTTTTTTAGGTAGAGGAGGGGCAGAGGGAGAAGAAGAGAGCATCTTAAGTAGGTTCCATGTCCAGCACAGAGTCTGACATGGGGCTTGATCTCATGATTCTGAGATCATGACCTGAGGTGAAACTAAGTCGGACATTCAACCAACTGAACCATCCAGGTGCCCCTAAAGATTTTACTTTTATATAAACTCTATACCCAACATGGGGCTCAAACTTACAACCCTAAGATCAAGAGTCACATGCTCCACTCACTGAACCAGCCAGGTACCCCAAGAAAGTGTTTTAAATACCAAGAGCGGGAAAATAATTTTTTTTTTTTGTTTAATGGAGGAAGGGGCCCATGTAAGTCATAATGTGGTCCTGTTCACAGGAAAGCTCCTCCAGCACTTGTGTTTATTCTTACTTTACAAACAACTCATGTGTCCCAGTGGTTGCCTTTTTTAGTTCACAGCTGACTAGAAGCAGCAAATTGGAAAAGTGGGAACCATCAGAGGCAGGAAGGCTAACACAACTCAATGGGATTTTGCAAGAAACAGCTAACAGCAAAACCATTAAGAACAAGAAAAGGTACAAAAAACTAAAAACAAAATAGGGTACATTGGACTTATTTCATGACTACCTGGGCAAAATTGTATACATTCCAATAGTTTCTGCTGTTATCCATGATATTACTGACCTATGTGATTATGATTTGTAATGATCCTTATTCTTTTTATTTTAAAGAGATCTGTAGCCTAATATCTTTTTTTTTTTTAAGATTTTATTTATTTATTCATGAGAGACACACAGAGAGAGGCAGAGACACAGGCAGAGGGAGAAGCAGGCTCCATGAAGAGAGCCCGACATGGGACTCGATCCTGGGTCTCCAAGATCACGCCCTAGGCCGAAGGTGGCGTTAAACCACTGAGCCACCCAGGCTTCCCTTGATCCTTATTCTTAAAATAGTGTTTATTATACTTTAGTTCAGACCAAAAATGTATGAGCAACTTTTTCCTCTTAAAAAAGGCTAAAGTTAAAAAATAAATAAATAAAAATAAAAATAAAAACGGCTAAAGTATAACCATATAGATATTTAAAGAGGTTAAACTTCCATCATTTGAAAAAAATAAAGCTTTTAATTTCTTACAAATTTCTATTCTTATCTCCAGTGAAACTGAATGTGCTATATGAAGCCTGAGATAAGTAACTATAACTATACATATGCTTCAATATCCAATCAGTTAGGGTATAATAAATAATAAATAAATAATAAAAATTTGCTAATTCTGGCATAGATACATCCTTCATTGTCTCTCCCCATTGCTTCAGAGCTGGAATTACTTAGCGTGGCACAACAGCCCTGCTAAACCTCCATTCTACTCATCTTTCAAGACCAAGACCAATAACTATTTGTGGAACATTTGCAGATTTTCTCTGTAAAACGGAGCTTTCCTTTACAGTCCACCGGAACCCACACAACTTACAAAACTTAACTAGATACATCATGTTTACACATCTTTCTCCCTCATTGGATTATGACAGGGGTACTCAGTTAAGTAAAAAACAAAAAACAAAACCCTTAGCAGGTAGATGAACTAGCAAGAAGCATGCAGCTATCCTTGCCCCATCCCCTAAAGCCCCAGCACCTTGTATGAGTAACTCTCAGGGCTAAGATTGCCAGATAAAGCCTTAAGTATAAGTATGCCCCAAACACTACATGAGATATACCAAAAAATTATTTGACAATCTTTCTGGAATTCAAATTTAACTAGGTGTCTTTTTTTGGTATCTACATATCCAGCAACCCCACTCAGAGCAGATGTAGCCTCATCTGCACACATAGGTGGATGGCTTGATGAGCAGGATATGAGCTGAATGTTAACTCTCAATTGTCACTTGACCTTGTACACACTTTATACACAAACTGCACAACTGAACAGATGGTTCTGGATTATAAGCTCTTTGAGGGCACATACAAGTGTCAGATTCATTCTTTATTTCTACAGTGTGGAAGAAATGCTTATTAAGTGCACATCCTAGTAAAAGTACAACTCTATAAAGTAATATTTCAAACTTGCATATCAAAAGAAATATTTTTGGATGGGGAAAAAACATTCCCACTGCCTTTCCATAGAATGTAATAGAACTGTCACCATCTATCTTAGTCAACCTTGGTCACACTGGCATTCCAGCATCATGAGTTCCCCTGGAAGAGCACAACACTGAGCTAAATGCCAGGTGGGTCTCCAAGGACTACTGTGAGAGGCATGAGACACTTTCACACTTTTCCTCTCAGGACCATAGGGTGTCTTACAGACCAGACCTTAAATTAAATCAGCCTTAAAAGAAAAAACAATGTTAAAAAAAAAATTACACATAGACAAGCTTAGAGACAAAGCTACATTTAATTCTATTAGGCAAACAGCAAATCAGTTGGAAGGACTGGAATTAAATAATTTTGACAGTTCTTTACTGCTAGTTAAAGGTGAAAACAGTATACACCTTAAATTTTTCTTTTTTCCTGATTACAAAGTTATAAATGCTTACTGTCAAAAAGTTTATAAAATATAGGAAATAACGTGGAAAAAATCACCTATAATACTACCATCTGGGGTATAGTAGGTGCCTTTAAGATGGAGAAATAATAGAACTTTCTTTTATTTTTATTTTTGACTGCATCCTTTAAAAAATTATCCTTTTTCTATATGTTTTAAAATGAATATCATCTTATAGAACAAGAGATGTATTAAAATGTTGGAAAGACAAGCTCAAATGGTTTTTGTTTTGTTTTGTTTTTTTACTGGCGGGGATATGCATTCAAAAAGTTGGGGGACTGTTGATATAAAGGCAATTACAAGAAACAATTTTAGTATTACCCTCTCACACCCCTAGTCCTTTTTTCTTTGACTGATTGCATACTCAGAGAGCAACTCAGGATTAAGTGAAAGGTGACTTGACAGTTATGCAGGCAGTTTCTGACACAGTCCAGTTTATATGGACAATTGTCACTAGCTGAGTGGCCAGAGTTTTCCACCTGACTGCTGTCACCTGGTTATTTCTCTCTGTCCTCCCTTCCCATTATTGTCCCTCTTACTCTGGAAACTGGCCACCTTCTTCCACTTGCCCCAGGGCTTTCCAAGGCAGGTAGGGGCTGCAGGAGCAAGATGGATGTCAGAGAAAGCTGCTATGCTCTTTCTTCAGCATTTCTGGGTCTGACTTCTCCAGCAGCAGCCACATGGAGCCGAGCTCCTTTGATATGGGCTGGTTGCTCTGTTGGTTTTATATATTTTGTGTGTGAGGAAAGACAGAGTCAGAGTTTTCTTTGAAGTGAATAATAAACTAATAATTGAGTTGTGCTTTGCAGTTTACAGAGAACTATGATACATATTTATCTTATTTAATTCTCACATTCTCAACTTCAATATCACTATTGTTCCTATTCTAGAAAGTGAAAATTGAGGCTCAGAAGTGACTGGGTTCAAATTTAAGTCTTTTAATTCTAACTCCTGTGCTCTTATTCACACTGCCAATGCCAGTTCTTTTTTTTTTTTTTTTTTTTTTTTAATTTTATTTATTTATGATAGTCATACAGAGAGAAAGAGAGAGAGGCAGAGACACAGGCAGAGAGAGAAGCAGGCTCCATGCGCCGGGAGCCCGATGTGGGACTCGATCCCGGGTCTCCAGGATCGCGCCCTGGGCCAAAGGCAGGCGCCAAACCGCTGCGCCACCCAGGGATCCCGCCAATGCCAGTTCTATGTGTAGTTAAGACCTACCATCGTCAAAATACCCATTCGTAGTAAATATTATCATCCACATAGCCTAAATGATTTAAAAAAAGAAAAAAAGGAAAGAAAAGGCAGAGCTACACAGATTGTTTGGAGTCTGCCTTGTGGAAGTACTATTTCCATTCCCCAATATGAAGTAATGAAGGTTGTCAAGATGAAGATGTAGCTATAGATCAAGTAGTGACTTAAAAAGATCAATACCTCATTCCACCTATATCCCAATAACTATCAGGAATATTGATGGATTGTTCTGGACCTTTTGTAAGATTCCTCTTATTGGCTCTTCTTACCCAACAGTTGTTATACCATGCAGTATAAAGCCCTAGGAAATGTCCAAAGATCTGTGTATTTGTTTCAGGGACAAGAGAAGCAAAGAAGCTGTGCTACACTACTCTGTTTTACCTTGGGTTAGAAGAAAAGGGGAGCTTTAGTCATAATCAACAGATGGTTGCAGGGAAAAAGCAAATAGGTAGGGAGTCCTTGGAGGCTGAAGATAAACATAATAGGTAGTGTCCTCAGGGATCTGACAATGGCTAAAAGCCCTGTTCCTTCCTCTACTCCTTACCCTGTTGAGTCCTGAAATTCCTGTCTCTATTTCATTCTTCATTTATAAGAGGGATCTCCAATTCTCAGACCAAAGTACTTAGGAAGCTTTTAAATTCCAGCACATGGGGTATAGGGAAGCAAGACATACTTATTTTTTTCCCCAGTATCATGAATGAGGGAAGCTGTGCTTGGGCACAGGCTGTGCCTGTCACTTTCTATGACAATCTGCCACATATAACGGTTGCAGTCTTTAGTTTTCCTATCTTACAAGCTAAAAAGATTCTGTGGACTATCTAAATGCACTTCTTTTCTTTAAACAAACTGGAAAATACATGTCTAGTTCCACACAATAGTCTTAATGAAACAGTAGACCCTCTAAGAACTTTGAAACAGTCACAAAACAGGAACAAACAGAATCAGGGATGGTCAACCCTTGAGCCCCAAGCAATGGGAATATTCAAATCAAGAGAACACCTATTATCTTTTTGAAGATGTTAGGATACGACTCTATAAATCAATCCTTTACAAATGGGATCTCTGTGGACAATGGCAGATTCCTACTGTTCAGTAACTCTATGCTTTTCATAATAAAGTACCAATACCTTCTATCTGTGTAGTCCACAGGTTTATAGAGGACTTCACTATACATTATTTTAGTTGGCCCTCAATGGATAGGTAAGGCAGGGAGAATTATCCTCATTTTATAGGTGAAGAAATACACAAAGATATTAAGGGACTAGTTCAAAGTGGACTGAACTAAGACTCAAACTCAGGTTTTCTGACTCCAGTACAGAGTCAGTTCTGCAGACAGGGTCCTCACAACTAGACTCATGGCACTGTGGAATACTATGGTACTAAAGTCAACGTGTTTCTAACACTGTCATGTTACAATAATATATTTAAGGCAATGGGGCTTGGCGTAGACATTCTGGCAGTGAGAGAACATTGTGTCTCAGCACCATTAGCAGTTCCCTGATGATTAAACTTAGATATTTAATTCTGAGTTAGCTGCAAGTGGTATATACATGCCATAACTTCTTGTATTCATTAATACCTATTATAGATGGGCTCTACCACACAAAATATGTTTTGAAAACATGTTTTTTTAAATGCGTGTCTGTATTTATTTATTTACTTGATTTATTTTTTAAGTAGGTTCCACACCCAACATGGGGCTTGTCAACTCATGACTCTAAGATCAAGACTTGCATGCTCTACCAACTGAACTAGCCAGGTACCCCTGAAAACATGGTTTTATCCAGTGGGTATCCATAGCAAGGTTTTATAAAAGGACTCACCAAGTTTCTTTCACTAGTTTTTAAGTATCTAAAATCATTCTACATATATATGTAATACATATATTCAATTTACTGAGACAACCTACTATATGCTAAGCAATGCATAAAGAATTTTATAGGGCACCCTGGGTGGCTCAGTGGTTTAGCACCGCCTTCAGCCCAGGGCCTGATCTTGGGGATCCAGGATCAAGTCTCACGTCGGGCTCCCTGCATGGAGCCTGCTTCTCCCTCTGCCTGTGGCTCTGCCAGTCTATGTCTCTCATGAACAAATAAATAAAATCTTAAAAAAAAAAAAGAATTTTATAAAATACAGTAGCCATCTAATGTCACTGACTTAATAAATGGAAAAACTGGACTAAATTGTCAACTGGCATACAGCTTTTCCTCACCAAAGCAGTCCAATACACAAGTCACCACACCAGTGATTACAATTAATGTGTCTGGCAAAATGACTACACCTCTTTCCTAAAGTGGTTATACATCTTATTGAGTCATATTGTAGTCATTAGCCAGAGTTAATTTTGAACAGATAGATGGAGAGATACTCATGTTTAGGCCTGCACGATTTGGAGTCTCTTCCATTATCTGCTTATTTCGCTGAAGCAACCCAAAGGCTGAAGAATTGCTTAATATTATCAAGACTTCCTAATAACATCTCTGAAGTAAGACTGTACTCAGATGTTGTGTCAGGATTACATAAAAAGCAATACTGTCTAGAGACTGGTAATGTTAAAATGAAATCCATGGGACAAATTCCACCTGCTAAGTTCCGACTAGCAGCTCACTACATTTTTTATTGGTATGTGATGCCAGTCCCCGCTGTAAATCCTACTTCTTTCTTATTAGGTAATACTCCTATGTGCCAGAGCAGTGAGGAAGTTATTTTTTCAGCAACTTTTACTTTAATTGAAACTCTAACAACTGTTAAGTCTAAATTCTACTTCACTAATATTACTATGAATTCAGAGTGATCTTCTTTTGTAAGAGTTTACAGTTTCCAAAGAATTTTCCAACTGGTATGCTGTAAAGGAGCTACAGGTGGACTAAGACATCAGTTCTTATCAACCCTGGGGAAGGCTGGGTGGCGCTGTGTGGCACTGGGTGGGGGCACTGCACTTCTGGCCAGCTGAGAGTAGAGGTAGCCATTTACCCAAGTACCTCAAGAGATGCTACCATTTTCTATATACTACTAAAATGAACTCAAAGAAGAATGGGTTCTCCATAAATTACAAGGCCATTCTGGTAGCTACAGATGCAGCCTTCTAATCTGATTCCCCAACGTATCAAGTAAACCTAGCACCGAAGCAGTCAGGTTAATGGGCTTAACTACTCCTGCACTTGTTGAGGAAACTGGGAAGTCATGTCATTTAAGATCTTGAGAAGTTCCTTTTCGGGCACTTTGTCTCCCAAAAAGAAAAAGAAGGTGTCAGAAGAGCTCTATGGGGAAAATCATAAAGCCATCGGTGCTGCAGGTTGTGGGAAGATTTACCTGGCCTTATGGCTCCTACTGCTTCTTCCTTGACATTAAGACTAAGGCTTTTATCCTCCTCATGTTGAAAAGCACATTCCCCTCAACTTCCATAAATCTGCAAAACCTGAAAAGAGCCCAGTGTCACTGAGTAAAAGAGCCAGCTTTAGGAATCTCACTGGAAGGAGGGGTGTCTTCAAGCCTCTCACTGCTAAGCCGGACATTTCCTAACACTGGACAAATTGTACATCCAGCTCGGGGAGGGTGAACTGCAGTGGTCTTTTACCCTCCGAGCCAATTGTTAGCTTTTCACAGGAATCAGCAGGGAAGCACATGTGAAACCTCTGTGGTGCCGGTGAGCACCCCCATGCCTTGTGTGACTCTGCATGTAGATGAAGCAGGCCGGGGGCTTTCTCAGAGCAGCCCTTTTCTCCGGCGCGGCTCCCTGCTGGGACAGCCCTTTTCAGTGCTCTACCCCCCCTCGATCTCTTCTCCTGCACAACACAGGGCAACTTGATTGAAATAAAGACCTAGGGAACATGTTTTATTTTCTCCTGTTCAATCCATTTTAGAAAAGCTTTTAATTGGTTTTAAAAAGATGCTAAACAAAATGTGATGATGTTTTTCAGTCTTCATGAACTACAGATACCACTTTTTATACTTTCAAAGGGCTAATAAATCAATCATGAAATTAACTCTCCAGCTAAATTTAAAGCAAACCCACTGAATACTGGGTTCATTAAAAATCTATGCATTTACTTCGAAAAATTTAAAATTCAAAGAAAATTATCCTAGTAACTGAAATCTGACTTGAATTTTTAGTCCTACACTGAAAATCCAGGACCAAAGCAATCACAAAGGGAAAAAAAGAAGGCTTGTGAGCCAGTTTTAATAAGCCAATTTACAATGAGGGAGGGGCGTGGGGGAGGGGAGGAGGAGAAAAGAGAATATCTAGATACATAACAACATAGTGCCCCTGAAGGGATTCTTTTATTTGAGCATGTGCACACATGCACACATAATTTTTCTGTGTGAAAGCTGGAATTACAACAAATGGAATATTAAGGATTCTGTGACTGATATGATTACTATATTGTATACACATACAGTTCCTCTTTTTAAAGAAAAATGCCTTCAACTTCTGTTTTCTTGATGGTGATTAAAAACAATAGTTTTCTACCACCTAGGTAGCTCCACAACACTCAGATTCATACACTTTTAATATTTAATTAAAAACATCTGAAAAACCTACATGGATAATGGTTTGATGAAGTGAATGCTTCCACTTCAGAAAGACAAATATCCTCAACAATGGATCTGCCTGAAAAATTTCCCTTATTCTCCTGAGAGAATACATACTAATTTAAAAAGCAAGGTGGGACAGAGAAAGCACATTTTTATTTTGTTAAATATATGTCAACTAGGAATATCTGAAACATTAACTTCTCTTGCTACTGACACACTTATTTATACAGCAGGGCATCATCCAGCAGTCCAGGCCAGAGTCCCCACATTCTGATTAATGACAGGCTGGTAATCCTTAAAAGAGAATCTCTGCCATTTCCAATCACTTAGTGATTTCCACTCACTAAGGTAACCAGATCTATCTTTGACTTTTAACATATTCCAATGCCCTTCCTTTCCAGTCCTTAGAGAAATTCATTCCATATCCCTTTTGAATGATCCAATCCCTGTTTCTAGGACTTCTCCCAAACTGGGCCATGTACCTAGCAAGGAGATGCTCACTCCTTGCTTCCAGCTTTCCCTATAATCCTCCTTTCAACAATTATATAGCTTTTGCAATCACTCTCTTTTTTAAAGCATCTGTTTTACTGAGATACAAGTCACAGAACACACGATTCACTGATTTAAAGTGTGTTAGTCAATGGTTTTTAGTATATTTACGGCAGGTACAACTATCATCATGATCAATTTCTGAACATGTGAAACACCCCAAAAAGAAACCCCACACCCATTAGCAGTCACCTCTCATTCTCACTATCCACCCCTCCTGGTCCTAGGCAACCATGAATCTACTAGGTTCTGTCTCTACAGATTTGCCAGTTCTGGACACTTCATACAAATGGAATCAAACAATCTGCGGTCTTTTTCATTGGCTCCTTTTGTTTAAAACGTTTTCAAGGTTCATCCATGTTGTAGCACGTATCAGGATTTGATTCCTTTTTATTGCTGAATGATATTCCATTGTATGGATATACCATAGTTTATTTGTGAATATCTAGGTTGTGTCCATTTCTTGGCTATTGTGAATAATGCTGTTTTGAACATATCTATAAGCTTCTGTGAGGACATATATTTTCATTTCTATGGGGTACGTATCTAAATTGTTGGGTCATATTATAGCTTTGTCTCTAATCTTTTGAGGAACTGCTATTTTCCAAAGGATGCACAATTTTTATATTCCCACCAACAATGTAAAAGGGTTCCAGTTTCTATATGCACAGCAACACTTATTATCTGACTTTTTTGTTATGGCCATTCTGGTGGGTATGAAGTGGTATCTCACTGTGGCTTTGATTTGCAATTCCCTGATGGCTAACGATGTTGAGTATCTTTTTATGTTCTTATTGGCCATTTGAAATTTATTTATTTTTGAATCATACCTTTACCAAATATAAATTATAACAACACAAAATACTTAAGCCCACCAAAATAAGCGGACACTAAAGAAATACCTTTAGAAGCAAGTTATCTATATTTTTTTGTTGAATAAGTTATTCATGAAGTACATCTGTATGAACCTGTGCCAGAAGACACTGTAAGTAAGATTTTAAAACATTAGAAAATGTTCGTTTCCTCAAGAATTTCACAATTATTTTTACAAACTGGAAAGTTATTCCCAAGTCTTATTTTTTTTTAAAGATTTATTTATTTATTCATGAGAGACACACACAGAGAGAGAGAGAGAGAGAGAGAGAGAGAGAGGCAGAGATGCAGGCAGAGGGAGAAGCAGGCTCCTCACAGGGAGCCTGATGCGGGACTGGATCCCAGATCCCAGGATCATGACCTGAGCCAAAGGCAAGTGCCCAACCACTGAGCCACCCAGGCATCCCTATTCCCAACTCTTTAACAAAATGTTGCAAGCCTTTTTTTAATATGCTGTATTTATTTATATTCATATCTATTTTGGATTTACAAATAATTCTCAACTAGAGGACGTCTTTCTGTTTAAATAAATATATTTAACAATGTAAAGGACAAGCAGTTTAAAAAATATAATTGAAAAATTATTCTTTCTTCTCCCAACCGCTTTTAGCATAGGTTCTTTTTAGTTAAAGACTGAATAAGATATAAATTTAAATGCCTGGAGAAAGTCCCCCAATCTAATAATTTAAAAAAGATTTGTTTTAAATATTTTATTTATTTATTTGAGAGACAGAGAGAGACAGAGATAGTGAGAGAGAGCATGAGTGGGGAGGAAAGGGAGAAGCAGGGAGCCCGATGCAGGGCTCAATCCCAGCTTCAGGATCACAACGCAAGCTGAAGGCAGATGCTCAACCAACTGAGCCATCCAGGTGTCCCTCTAATAATTTTTAAAATGCTATATCATAGGAAAGGACTCATTTTGTGATATATATGGATGTTGAAGTTATTTACTTTTTTCCAACAACTTTATTTAAAGTTTTATTTATCTATTTGAGAGAGACAGAGACAGAGAGAGAGAGAGAGAGAGTGTGTGTGTGTGTGTGTGAGCAGAGGGAGGGGCAGAGGGAGAGGAAGGCAAGCAGACTCCCCACTGAATGGGGCGCCTAGAGCAGGGCTCGATCTCAGGACTCTGAGATCATAACCTGAGCCAAAATCAAGAGTCAGATGTTTAACTGACTAAGCCACCTGGGCGCTCCTTTTCCAGCAACTTTAGATTTATCTATTTACCTACTTATTGAAGGAATCAGAGAAGGGAAAAATATATTCACTTTTCTAATTTCAGCTTTAGGATGAACTAAAACTCTGATTACTGGGAATGATAGTTTATGGAAAAATGATTACAAAATCCTTACAATGCATATATGCAGTAAACTTTCAAGACTGTCACGCTTTATGTTTCTTTTCACTATTCTAGAAATACAAAAAAAAAAAAACACAAAAAAATTCTTGAAAATCAAGACAAGTGCATCATTTTTAGTTCTGACACACACAAGCACACACACAATTTTAACTGTTAAATTAAAAAGCAGATTCACCCACTTAACGTGAAATATTTTCTATACAGCCTAGTTAATATCTCTAACTTCAAATACAAGACTGCCATCTAGACATTAAGATATTTTTCAAGTTAGTGCTTAACCCTTTTGTATCTGTCTTTGACTGGCATTTCTCAAAGGTTACAGTACACAAAATCAATCAATAGAATTTGTGTCTTGTATCATAGCCAAACATACTCTGGCAGCCTCTACATAATTAACATATTTAACCAACCCTCATAGATTACTTATAAATGAGTTATCAAAATCACCAATCTCCAGTAGCCACATCAGTGAAAATGCAACCACATGAACAAAGATCCTGACTATGAACTCCCTCCTCAAAAGTGCCACACGATACAAGAGAAATAATTCAAGCTTAGTGTTTAACTAAGCTTTTTCTTTTTAAAAAGGAAAGAAAAAGAAAAACTTGCCTACAGGAAATGAATAACCCCAAATACAAATTCTTAGGAAACTATCTATGAAATGAAAAACAAAACAAATGGGAATGTGTATTCAATCCCTACTACAGGAATATCGCAATCTCTAATGGAAGATGGAGGCAGCTAGGGATGTGTAATATGCTGGGGAATTCACAGAACTACAAAAACAAAACACTAATTGAACTAGGATTTTGGGATCTTTAGAAAGGAAATTTCCCTGTTAAGAAATCATTTACCTTAAAAAAAAAAAAAAAAGAAAAGAAATCATTTACCTTAAAACAGAAGGTGAGACTAGATGACTTTTCCATGACCACAACATAATTTGAAATGTGTATGATAGCTTGCTTATTTAGCAGCTTATTTTCACCATTACATGCAATATATTGGACAAATTCTGTGAAAACGTTTTTTATATTGTTTTTACCTGAGGAGGTGCCTTTTTGAGTAACACGAGAAGAGCCTGTAATACCAGATTAGAAAATCGAGGGCCAATAGGTACATAATCTAGAAGAAAAACATTGTTATGTTTTAGGGATTTGATACACATATGCACATTAGTCCAAATATTCAGGTTTTTCTGCATCAAGAGTAAACACAGTCCTAAGTAACTGTCATGCAACTAATGATAATTAGAAAAATAATATATCCAATAACTTAAATGTTTAAAACATTATATAACAACTCTCATCTATAAATTTTTTTAAAAGCTTCTAAATATCCATTTTGAGTTCAGATAGACATCTTTGTCCAATAGTCAGAGACAGGTGTTTTTGTTTTTTTTTTAAGGAAGAAAAAGCCCCCAGGTGATTTACCAACTGTTTCCAAGAAATTACTGCAAATCATGGTCACACAGTAAGCTTACAGGCAACAAAGCATACTAGAAAATGAATAGAGGGGGAGATGGCAAGTAATCATCTAAGCAAGGTACTTCAATATAACTGAAATGATAGGAGGGTCACCAAGACTGGTCCTTAGACAGTGAAGAACAGAGAACTTTCTAAAACTTTCTGTCAAACTTCAAGATTCAGCATAAATGCCCCTTCCTTGGATTCCTCTGCATACTGCATATGTATGCACCCTTGCCTTGTGCTTAGAACTATCTTCAGACAACAGCCCTCTGAAGTCAAAAGTGATCTTTCTTTTTTCTGAATATCCAGAACACATGGTATATTCTACTTTGTGATAATTTTCACCAATATTATGTTATAATGACAGCATGTTACGCATTTTTTCTGAGACCCTAATAATTCTAACACAGTAGTAAGGGCTCAGCTTACTTGTCGAATAAATGAACAAACAAGTACAGATAATAACTATTCATACAAGTGAAAATATACTCAGAGGGCACACATTCCTGACATAGTAGTGTTGCTATGACCACACATCTCAATTGTGTTTAGATAAAGGAATTTACACAGAGCTATGAGTTTGTGCTTAAAGGCTTTTAAAGAAATAATCCTATAAACTGGGCTGAAATGTATCAAAAACAGCAGACCAAAACCCTAGGTCACTAAATAAAACTATCAAATTAAGAAGACCTCAGATACACCTTTATACAGAAAGGTATATCTTTATAACAAACACTGCTTTAAGAAACAAGAAAAATAAATAACAGAGGACCTAAAGCAAGTCTGAAAATCATGAGACAAATGTGGTAAGAGGAGTTAGCCTGAAATCATTACTACACCATTTTGGATAGCTGAAGAAGGGATTACTCAGATTTTAGGTAGTATTTTAGAAGTTTATGAAGTCACCATGTGGGTTCAATTTCAATACAGTTACACAGCATTCCAAGTCACTATTATAATACATTTATTCCAGATTTATCTAATTTTTGCAATGGAACAAAACGTAAGTAACAACATTTTTCTGACATTTACTGGAAGATTACACCTTATGAGTTGCATTCAGGGACTGTCTTATTTTTCATCTTTGTATCCTGTGCATTTCAATATAAGAGATGGTAAATCCATATTTTTAAAAATTACTGTAGAGCACTTTTAACTTTCAGAACGTTTTTAACATTGTTATCCCATTTTTGTTTGCGTAATTACTCTATGGGATAAGTAAGGAAGGGAACAGTCTTTGTTCTTATAAAACAGGTACATTTTATTTCATTGCAAAAATTAGATAAATATGGAATAAATGCATTATAACAGTGACTCATTCTTATAAAACAGACACTGAGGTACAAGAGAACTTGCAGCTTCTCCCAAGTGGAAACTCTGGGGTACAGGCAGCTCAGAGGTATTAAATAGCAAATATATCCATCAATGGAAATTACTAATCATTTATTATGGGCAGGGAACTATGTGGAATAAACAAAATAATATGAGGAAAGCAGTTTATAATGGTGTTAACGTCATAAGGCATATTTAACATGAATACCATCATTGACTTCAGATATAACAGATAGCATAATTCCTTATAAGAAAAGTATTTCTATTGCCCTAGAGTTTATAAATACCCGTTATTTTTCTCTTGTAATTTGTGAGACATTAGTATAATAAGGCAAAGATAGTACAATGGGAAAGGTTATTACTCACCAAGCAGTCTCTCAATGTCATCCACAACCACACAACTAAGCTGGGATTTGTACGCATCATCAAAGATCTGGAAGAAAGTAAAACCACTTATTATCTCACTGTTCTCCATAATTATGACAATTTCCAAGAAGATAAAATTTAGTTAATTATTGAGCAATGCCTAACAAAGCACAGTATAGCACCAATATTTCAGACACTACATTAGAACTTAGCAGATAATAGGATTTTAGAACTAAGAGTTCTTGCTATATATAAATGAGGAAATTGAGGCCCAAAGCAGTTAAATAACTTGCTCAAGATGACACAACTGGATCATGGCTGAGCAAGAAGAGTAATGCTATTTTCAGCCCCCACAAGCTGGATATGTCATATCTGAACATGCTGAGGAACAGCTAGTCATGAATCAACTGACAAATCCCATCAAGTATATCACAGTGGTCTCTCCCAAGTCAGGATTGTGATTTCAGATTATGACTCAAGAGCTAGATAGAGCCATGAGGTATGTGTAGAATAAAACTGAATGCCATTTTATTATCTATAAGAATTGTAGCCCTGTTGGGATGCCTGGGTGGCTAAGCAGTTGAGCATCTGCCTTGAGCTCAGGGGATGATCCCAGAATCCCAGGATCAAGTCCCACATCAGGCTCCTTGCAGGGAGCCTTCTTCTCTCTCTGCCTATGTCTCTGCCTCTCTCTCTGTGTCTCTCATAACAACATAAAAGTTACCTTCCAACATAAAAGTTTATCAAAATGAGTTATTTTTGATACTCAATTGAGGAAGGGAAGGGAAGGGAAGGGAAAGGGAAGGGAAAGGGAAGGGAAAGGGAAGGGAAAGGGAAGGGAAAGGGAAGGGAAAGGGAAGGAAGGGAAAGGGAAGGGAAAGGGAAGGGAAGGGAAGGGAAGGGGAAGGGGAAGGGAAGGGAAGGGAAGGGAAGGGAAGGGAAAGGGAAGGGAAAGGGAAGGGAAAGGGAAGGGAAGGGAAGGGGAAGGGGAAGGGAAGGGAAAGGGAAGGGAAAGGGAAGGGAAAGGGAAGGGAAGGGAAGGGAAGGGAAGGGAAGGGAAGGGAAGGGGAAGGGAAAGGGAAGGGAAGGGAAGGGGAAGGGAAAGGGAAGGGAAAGGGAAGGGAGAAAGAAAGAATTGTGGCCCTGGTAAGCAGGAACATTGAGAGAACAGAATCCTGTTCACTCCAATCAGACCATAATGGTCAAAACGTTTACAGAAGAATTAAAGTTGGTTACAAAGGATCAGAGAGATGTATCTTTAGAACCATACAAAACAGTACACAGTCTTAAGACAGTGAAAGAAATGCAAATTAAAGCAAGCAGTAAAAAATATCCTGACAAGGATATAGCAATTTCAAACCAGACAGAAGATTTAACTTATGTATAAGGTGAATGTGAGTGCCCATAGCTTTGAGTCCAGCCTTTTCATAAATGTGGGGGTTCCTATTCTAGGACTATAACTGGAGTTCTGGGCACCCAATGGATGTCATCTGTAAGAATTAATTCCTGCATTTCAGGCCAGTCTTTCTGGTTGATAAATAACCTCAGCGTACCAAGATGGTAACCACTCCTCCACCCATCTTGCTCAAAGTAGCATAATATTCCTTAGTCGTTTTTTTTTTTTTTAAAGATTTTTTACTTATTTATTTATTCGTAGAGACACAGAGAGAGAGAGAGAGAGAGGCAGAGACACAGGCAGAGAGAGAAGCAGGATCCACGCAGGGAGCCCGACGTGGGACTCCATCCTGGGTCTCCAGGATCACACCCCGGGCTGCAGGCGGCGCTAAACCGCTGCTGCTCTCCTTAGTCATTTTTAACCATTGATGATTAAGTATTAGGTACAGAAATAAAGTAAAACAAGCTTTCAGTATTAATATTTTTCATATTAAATTTAAAGACAATTTGTAAATATTTGGTCTCGAAAGTATTTCTAATTAAAAAAATTACCATATTAAGAGTAATAGATTAGCCTTGCTGGTTTAATTTAAAATATGCCATTGAATAACTCATTTTGATAAACTTTTATGTTGGAAGGTAAAAGATATCTTTAGTAGCCTTACAAATGGTAAAAATAATCTAAGATTCACCATACTTATATTACAGTTGTATTTTAATTTACTACTAAATAAATATAGTTACTCTGAAACTCAATGTTTTGTTAGGCAAACAACTGAAGTACTTTAAAGAGATAATAAAGGGTGGGTCAGTTGGTTAATTGTCTGCCTTTGGCTCAGATGATCCTGGAGTCCTGCGACTGAGCTGACTGAGCCCTGTATAGGGCTCCCGGCTCAGCAGGGAGTCTGCTTTTCCCTCTGTTCCTCACCCTGCTCATGCTCTCTATTTCTCTCATTTTCTGTCTCAAATAAATCAATAAAATATTTTTTTAAAAAAGAGAAAATAAAACATTTGAAATATGTAAATATAGTTTTAAATATTTAAAGAAATTTAAGTGTAAAAGTTCCCTTTTAAGGAACTGCTAAATTTCACTAAACCTACAAATAGAATAAGAAATGTAATGGGACTTTTTAAAAATTTGTTTTCTTTTGTGTTGAAAACTACATTTTAAATTACAAAATTTTAATATGTTGACTTTTCATTTTTTATTTTTTTATTTTTTATTTTTTTAAATTGTTATTTATTTATGATAGTCAGAGAGAGAGAGAGAGAGAGGCAGAGACACAGGCAGAGGGAGAAGCAGGCTCCATGCACCGGGAGCCTGACGTGGGATTCGATCCCGGGTCTCCAGGATCACGCCCTGGGCCAAAGGCAGGCGCCAAACCGCTGCGCCACCCAGGGATCCCAACTTTTCATTTTTTAAACCTTAAATTAGTGATACATGGTCTTTTTTATGCTCAAAAGTCACCTTCAAAGATGCAAAACAAAAACATGGCAAAACAAATCAAGTTCCTCCTATCACACTATCTGTCCTTTAAGGTAGGAATTGTCTTCTTTAGTATTATGTTTTTAATGTCTGACACCGTGCTGGTGCTTAATAAATGTTTCCTATATGCATGTATGAAAGAAAGCCTCTGTTGCTTTCCTTTGCACCATCATCCCCTTTACCCCTCCCTCACTCTCTCTTACTGTGTTAAAATTCCATTTACTCTTTCATCCTTAGCTACCTGTCTCCCCATTGGATTGTGAGGTAGATAAAAATTTGATTCATGTTGTCCCAAGGATCCGGCACAGAACAGTATTTATCCTTGCCCAGTGAATTCAGTGGTTGAAACAACAGAAGTTCTAATTCCATCTTGCCCTAAATCACTGGTCTCTGTTCTGCTCTGGTACAGCATCTTGTATATTGTGTACATATTAAGGATTCATTATATTCTTCCCTGTATTATACTAGAATATAAGCGCTTTGAAGGCAAATACACCTTAATCTCTTTGTATCCTCACATCATTTAATATAATGCCTTAGTAGAAAGTAATCAATAAATACTGACTGTAAGAATAAATATGCATCTTATATTTTAAAAATGTTATTTATTTATTTGAGAGAGTGTGTGCACAAGCAGTGGGGAGGGGCAGAGAAAAAGGGAGCAGCAGACTCCTCAATGAGCAGGAAGCCTACAGCAGGACTCAATCCCAGGACACAGAGAGAGATCATGACCAGAGCCAAAGGCAGACACTTAACCAACTGAGTCACCCAGGTCCCCCATAAATATGCATTTTAAATTCAGGCAGAAATATCAAGTGAGTAGTTGGAGACATATGACTGAAGTCAGGGTATGGAGCTTACCCTCAGGGCAGTGACTGCTGAAACCATGCAAGGGGATGATACCTCAAGGAGAAATGGCAGAGGTAAAAGAATAACGAAGTAAGTACCAAATCTTGGGAGTGTTGCTCTATGCATTCACTCAGCAAATATTTTCGAATTCCTATTATGTGTCAAGTATCAATGAAGATAATGGAGAGAGGAATGAATGAAACTAACATGATCCTACCTCCACAAAGCTTGGAGTGGGGAAAGCAGGTCACAAGTAACAATAATAAAGCATGATGCTACTGCGCTGCAGGAAATATGAGATGAGATGGTAGTACATACAAAAGAGCTGTGGTAGTCACTGCGGATACACACACACATGCTAGTTTTCTTTCTACCATGTGATAGGATTGTAGTTCCCCATCCCTTCTCAAGGTAGGGAGGACTATGGGGCTTGGTTCAGCTAATGAAACATGACTGGATATATATCACTTTCTGAAAGGAGCTTTAGAGCTCCTGCCTGATTCACCATATTCCTTTTATCCTGCTATCCTTGGCTATCATGATCTTATATGTGAGAGGGAGCTTCTATTATGTTTTAGTTTGAGTCTCCGAGAAACTACAATGAGCAGAGCTCCCCCCCACCCTGCCCCGAGCCATGATGGACATGCAACATGAGCAGGAAATAAATTTTGTTAAGTCACTGAGATTTGGGTGTTGCTCATTATTGCAGCATAACTTAGCCTATCATAACTGACACGGAGGATTATGGAGTCAATGATGGTGTCCTAAATTTAGGAAGTAACATTTAAGCTGACATCCGAAGGATAAACAACCAGTGGAAAATGGGGAAGAAAGTATTCGAAGCAGAATGCACTGAATATTAGGAGGCTCAGAGTGAGAAAATTTCAGGAGCACTGCAGAAACTGACATATAGTCAGTAAGAATTAAAATGAAGAGGTGCTGGTGTGGTGGTATCTGTGGGGAATGGTAGGTGAGAGATGAAGCAAAAGAGGTAACAAAAGGGCCTGAACATGGAGAGTCTTACGAATTTCACACCAGTTGAAATTTTATTGTAAAGGCAATAAAAAGCCACTGAAGGATTTTATTTTATTTATTTATTTTTTTCACTGAAGGATTTTAAACTACAGACCACCATGTCAGGTTTATGATTTAGAAACATTTTTCTGGCTGATGTAGAGAAAAGCATCAGAGGGGAGTAATGATTGTTTAATACTGTAGAACACCAGGTGAAAGATAATGGTGGTCTGAAAGTGGGAAGGGGAGTGGGTGTTCTGATAAATGGATGGATTCAGAGATGTTTAGGAAGCAGAACTGAATGGACTTGGCAATGAATGAATGTGGTAATGAGGAGGAAACTAGAGTCAAGGGTTCTTTTTGGTTTGGCTACTGAAATAGGACTGAGGAGAAGCTGGTTTGGAGATGGATTATAAGTATATGTAAAAAGAGGAACCCTTTACCTTTCCCCACACCACCCCCCCACGACCACTCCCCCAAAAAGGGGAAGAAAAACAGGACATTTATTTCAGTCTCTTGATACATAATGATCAAATTTTGAGTTGGTGAATCCAAGATAGGAGAAAAGTTCAGGAGCAGTTTCACCATGGTTCTTGGCTATTTTTTCTTTTAAAAAAAGATTGAACCAAGATAGCAGTCACTGTGGTATCCTATAAACTCTGGTGATATCAAGGAGTCACTGGAAATAATGCTTGCTTTTCAAATCATTTTTCAGAATTCTACTAAAGGCTCTGATGCAAGCATATAATTCTGTCAGGCTGTAATATCGTGGATTTGAGCCACAGGGGCCTGGGACTGGCTATTTGCAGGACTACATTTTTTCTTAATCAGCCCTTTTCCCTTCCCAAGAATAGTATAGAGCTTTCACACAGCTACAGGAACCTTATTAAGGACATTGCTGGGGTCAAAACTGATGATAAACTGGTATGCTGTCGCACCAATTTATCTCAGATATCGTGTTCATGAAGCATTACAAATCACTTCATAGCTGACTGCATGATTTACCTATAAGATTTGAGAAGAAAAGTACCTACGGCAGTCATTTAATGTAGGTGTTTTTTTTTTTCTTTTTTTACAGACAGCTTTTAATGTACTAATTACTATCATGAGGAGAAGAGCACTCACAGTTCTCTTAACAACCTACTAACCATGACAAAGGCTGTGCAATTCCAGTTGTAACTTGACCAGTTTCAGTTGACAGGTCAACTGAAACTCCTTGGGTAGCAACTCTGCTCTAATTTAAATACACACACCCCTTTCACTTCTTACACACATAATTCTTTACCTTAGCTATTCACTAGTGTAATATAAGGTCACCACTCTTCCTCTAGATCCTCATTTTCAGCCTGGTGTCCTCAACCCCTTCCATTCTTGGCCCCCTGGCCCAGGCCCCAGGATAATGTTCAGTAAGAGGACAGACCTGACTGGCAAGTACATGAGCTTAGCTGTCAGGTGAAAATCTAAGTGAGATATTTACATAGTGAGCTTGGAAGTTCTACCACAACTTTAGGTAGATAAATCCAGGAAAGAGAAGAGGTACCAGAAGAAAGATGCAGAAAAATAAAATTGTACAAACTGCTCCAGCTAGAGCAGTACAAATCAAGTGCCAAACTTGCCCCTACTAACACACGGCACGTGGCAGATACACAGTGCCTGCTCCAGATCAAATGGTGTCAAACAACAGTTAGGCAGATGGGCTGAAGCCAGAGCTAGCGACTGTATCTCAAAGACTCTTTAAAAATTAATTTAAATTCAAATCCTCTCATTTAGTAAGATAAAAAAAGTATGTATGATGCTCAAGCCTTTTCTTGTTGGAAAGGTTATCAGTTTGGGATGAGTAAATAGCTATCATGCAAACCAGGACACCTGAAAAGGGGGCATTGTTAATAATCATGCTGGAATAACAGGTAAAAACAGGACTGCTCAAAGCAAATTGGAATGTCTGGTCATCCTAGTTTTATCAGGACATTTCCTGTAGAGCAGGCAAAATTATCAGTATATATAGTCTTAGCATCTGGTGAGAAGTCTGAAAGAGAAGGCTAAAGAAAAAGAATCTGAAGAACTGAAGAAAGAAAAAGTGTGTGAAAGAGTGGCATCAGTCAACACGGACATAATGAGACGTCTTTTCTAGAAGATGAATAGTATCTCTAGAAAACACAGAATCCCACAGTCTATTTCTGCTCTCTGGTACCGCCTCTCTTGTGTGCAAAGGTAAGTAGTGTCTCATAAGAGACAAAATAAAATATGAGGGACCTGGGCTGAAGGCAAGAACATGCTGGATGCACTATGCAACCAGAGGAAAGGGAGGCGTGGTGCTTCTGCCACACAGAGGTTGGGAAAGGTCTGAATAGGGTCCTCAAGGACACTGTGAGCTCTTCTAGGCACACAGCCCACTCCTGGAATCTACAGACAGGCTGAGAGCCACCTGTGTGTAGGGGAGGGGCAGCAGCTGCAGATTCTGGAGTCTACATGAATACAAATGGGAACACGCCAGCATTAGCTCCATGTTAATCCCAGCCTTTCAGAATCACAAACCACAGCAAAGCGTGTTCTAAGTGGATTCAGTCCTCCATTTTCTATAACCTCATTAGTGCTCTGAGGTAAGTAAGTAAAGCCAAATTCTCTGGTTCTTCTGGGGCTGAAAGAGTTCATCTCAATTCTGAAGTGGTTGGCGTGAAGTACCTGGTTAGTAGGGATCTGATGACAGTAGGAATCTGATGACTTAGAAAATCCCTAATGTAGTAAATCTGTCAGCAATTAGTTGAAAGCATACCCTAATCATATTTGGTAGCATATAAAAACGTAAATGAGCAAATTCAAATCGGTGCTATCAGTAATAATCTCTAGTTTCTAAAAATAACTTGGGAGTAGACCAAGCAAACATTAGCTGTCTTCTAATGAAACTGCCTCAGGAAGTGGACCTAAACTTTTGGCAATGCACTAAAGCTTCCTGGAATGACCTTAAAATCCCTCATTTGTTCTCCCTGCTTTTCAGGAAAAATTCTTACATTTTTCACATAACACAAACCCCAGAGTGGGGTATTCTTAATAATATAAAAAGTCACAAGGTTTCAGAAGTTCTACTAAAGATTGCACCATCCTCCTTTGTGTGCCAGAGATACAAATGCCAAAAGACAAAGTGTATTAAACAAAACAACATGCACCCACCCCCTAGCCGTACAGGGACCAGTAGTTACTTCCGGAGTGTCCACTTCTCTCAGTTAATACATGCACAAACTTCGACAAATCAGCTACATGATATATTAGGATGTTAACCAAAAACATCCAAATTCTGTTGCTTAGTAACTGCTGTCAAAAGATCCAATTTCCAGCTCTGCTCTTTGTATGGACTAAACCATGAAAAGAGGAGGATTAGGCACCATGATTCTGTTCTGTACAGACTACAATTTGCAGTGGGATTTACAGGAGCATATTCAAAGAAGATTATTTCCTTCTTGCAAAGCTAGTGGAAAGGAAAATTTCTTCCATTAATTTTCAGTCCTTTAAGAACAAGACTATATTATGTTAATAATGGGTATAGTTTTATAAATCACTGATATTCCTACTTAATTTTGTTCAAACAATTCAGTCACATCAGATTGTTCTATTTCATCTCTATACTGATTTTGTACTCAGAAACCATCAAGATTAGGTAATTAATTAAAATCAAACTCTACTGTTGTGTTCTTTTGTTCATTTAATGGCACTAACAGAACTAGTAAAACAGTTTTAAAATATATAGATGCAAATATGGATAAAAGAACTAAAATTTAAAAATAGAATGGAATTGCGAAACAAATATAAAATGGGAGGGGGGAGAAGATCTATAAGCACTTCAAATATCTTAATGGAACATATGGTATCTCCACCCACCCCACCCCCAAATGTGAGGATAATGGCAGTGTTGAGTTTATCCATGGAGAAAGGATTTATTAAGCAAATTAAGAGAAGTATAAGGGAAAATTTAAATTAATTGAAAATAAACTTTCCTATATTTTAGCACCATCCACATGTGAACAAGAAGCAATCGCTTAATTATAATTAAATCTAAGATACTCATTAAAGCAAGCCAAATGGCCCTCTCTACTAACAAAAACTCTTAACCTCTTGGTTTAAGTAATAAAATGGTATGTAAAGATATTCTATGAATCAAGTTAGAGCATCTCTCTTTAACAAAAATTAATGTGTTAAATTATATGAAATTGTAATATTTGAATTTCACAAACTATTGCCATTACAAAACATTTTTAAAAATCTTTCAAATTGAGCACTTGGTCATTAAAGTATAGATGAGGAAATAATTTTAAATGCCAATCTTTTACCTCTAAAATTGGCAAAAAATATTTTAATTAATTTTTTAAAAATTTATTTTTAAGTAATCTCTATACCCAACATGGGGTTGAACCCACAACCCTGAGATCAAGAGTTGCACACTCCATTGACTGAGCCAGCAGGCGCCTTGGAAAAAAAAATTTTTTAATAACATCAAGTGTGGGTGAAGAGTCCAAGGAAACGGACGCTCACATGATGGGGCTGCGAATGTAAACTGGTACAACTTATTGAAGAGGTGGACTTTATAAACCAGCAGTAACTTTTCATAAGAGTTCTTGTATCAGTATTTATCAAGAATCTTCAAAATATTAATGTTTGACTTTAGCAATCCCAATTCTGAGAATTTATCCTAAGGAAACAACTGGAAATGTATATACGGTAATAATGATATGTAAAAATAACTACTACACTCTATTGAGCACATATGATATCCCAAGGCGCTGCATGATACTTTACATAGATTATCATCTCTCTTAATTCTGAATATTATCTTCATTTCATAGATGACAAAACAGAGGTTTATAGGTTAAGTGACTATAAGACCTGTTAAGTGTGTTGGAGCTGGGATTCAAATGCAGATCTATTTGAAACCTAAGCCTACGTTCTTAGCCAATAAAATATGATGCTATTCTAAGAAAAATCTAGTAGGAAAATGGGGAGTAGTGATTTCCCTAGTTCGGTAGTTCTACAAAATATTATTTTTAATTGTGAAAAAACCTCAAAATAAACTAAATGTTCAGCAAAAGAGGACTGTTTAAACGAATATTACACAGCTATTAACGTAATGCTGAGATAGACTTAAAAAAAAGGCAATACATTAAGTGAAAGCAGGTTTAAAACAGTATGTCCATATGATCTCCAATACACAAAGTGTGTGTCTGAGTATAGAAGAAAATTGAAGGACAGATACAGACTCTCTTTTTATTTTCTTCTGTGCTCTTTTCTCTATTTTCTAAATTATTTTTGTGATTTAAAAAGCTGCACCTTTGGGGAGGAGCAGCACCTAAAAAGAAAGGCCCTCTCCAGAACTGATGAAAAATTACAGATTATTTGTTCTCTGAAAAAAGAAAAAGAAAAAGAAAAGAAAAGAGAGAGAGAGAAAGAGAGAGAGAGAGAGAGAGAGAGAAAGAAAGAAAGAAAGAAAGAAAGAAAGAAAGAAAGAAAGAAAGAAAACTATCTTCCTATCCTAACACTAAAAATGAAGAGAGGAGAACAGCAGTGGGAGGTAGACTAGAAATACTGAGGAATGGCATTTATATTTCATTTTCAAAAGCAGCCTGGAAGTCTTAGCACCCTTAGACTGGTTTGAGCCCGCAGGCTTTTGTCAACCTATCATTAGGCAACAATGTGAAAACTATTTGCCGGGAAAGATTTTGCAATATTTCTAATATATTTCTAAGACTCCTATGCTTCATTCTTTTCTCTGTTCCTGTACTTTAGTTATAGGGAATGACATTTTTTTGCCAAGGAAAACCAAAAAGTTTCATATGAATTTATTATACTGATGACATGAAAATAATTTTTGTAACTTTAAGGGTGCATGGATGATCCAGACAGTGAATCATGAATTGAAACAATTTTGAATAAGCTTGTATAGACACTTACTTTTCTATTCCTTAGCCTTCCACTCATCTAAAACTCTACCTTGAAAGGCTTTAACAATTTAAAGATTAAATCGTAAGTTATTAAGCCATTAATTTAACCATTTAAGCCTCTAAACCCAGCACATATTACCTTCCCCCCTCAAGTCAATTTGCAAGAGATTAAAATAATAAAAATGATAATATCTCACACTTACAAAGCAGCTTTGATCTGTAGGAGCCTAAAGTGCTTTTTTAAAACTTTATAGAAAAACTAGGACCATTCCACCCACATCTCAGAGTACATCTGAGGTAGAAGCTGGCAGCTGGTGAAAAGCAATGGAGTAATTTACCATCTACACAGGAGACTACTACTTTTGAACAAGTATAAGGAATAGATGGAGTTAGGGAAATGCAAACAGAATTAGCTGTTCAATTAAATACTACATTCGATGGCCACAGATTCCAATGGCTATTATTTAAAGTTTCACTAGAGGAAGTTGTTTAGGTTCCCTTTAGAGGGGAAAAAAGTAAAAAACAAAGAAAAGCCACCCAACCAACATTAGGCAAGTTACTGGTTCTAGTGATTCTGTCTAGATTTTCCCCAGAAGGACAGATACTACTGGTTTCACTTCAGACACTGAATAAACAGACTATGATTTTTAAGTTCTTCTTGTGTCTGGCAACATTTCTCTCTCTTTCACACTCAAAGACCTTTATATAGAATTTTTTTTAAAAAATATTTTATTTATTTTACTTTGAGAAAGCGAGTGTGAGAGAGAGAGAGAGCACACATGTGGGGTGGGGACAGAGGGAGACAGAGAGGGAGAAGCAGACTCCCCACTGAGCAGGGAGCCCAGCAAGATGCAGGGCTCATGATGCAGACTCGATCCCAGGACGCTGAGATCATGACCCGAGCTGAAGGCAGACGCTTGACCGACTGAGCCACCCAGGTGCCCCATACAATATTTATCTTGATGCTGCAGTATACAGGACAGGAATCCTGGTTCAAGCTCTGCCCACTCCATCCATTTGAAGCACGCTATTCGAACAATGTTCTGCCACCTGCACAAACAAGAAGCTAACTTCTCAAACTTCCTCTTTTTTTTTTTTTTTTGGAGTCTGCTTCTTTTAAAACATTAATTTCCTCTTTAGTCTCTTCCCTTAAGAACACCTAAAGCAATTGTATCCTCTATCTTTATAAAGTGGGGGCCTAGGAGCGAGGTTAAAGAATTTTGGAGCTGTTTTTATTAGGCAGCACCCCAATTCTCAAAGCTCTTTTCTCAGATCCTGATTTTCCCATATTTCCTTAACTAACAGTTCATATCTATGAAAGATCAAGCATGAAATATTGGATTTAAGTAAAAGAAATACTTCAACTAGATATAAAAAATAACTTCTTCATTGCCTGTGAGTATACCAAATCAGAATTATCAGCAGGAACACAGGCTACCAAGTGACGTGAAACAGTCATTACATCTTCATCATGGACTTCTCTTTTTAGAGTAGCCACTTACTATCCTAGAAGCCTTATATGGTATTTGCTTGAATGTAAGAGAGATGGACCAGACGGTCTTAGAGTCCTCAGCTCTAGGATTCTATTCTATGTTGCTCTTTCACTGACAGTTCAAAGTAGCTGCATTAAGAAGGTGACAAATGGCAATTAGAGAAAGGAAGAAGAAGGATGAGGACTACATTAAGTTGCCAAGCAGACTCTGATTGTTACCTAATAGACCACCATCCCTTTGTTGGGGTTTTGAGCATATCTTTCCAATGATATACCTCTGTTATTTCCCAAACTACATAGTCAATCTAATTGACTCAAACAGTGCGATTCTGTACACTGATAAGAAAATCTGAAATGAATTTGCTCCACTCTATTGAAATACTTTTTTAAGATCTTATTTCTTTTTGAGAGAGACAGAGAGAAAAAAAGAGAGAGGAGGAGCAGAGGGAGAGGGACAAGCAGACTGCGCTGAGCACAGAGTCTGACATGGGGCTTAATCTCATGACTCTGAGATCATGACCTAAGCATAAATTAAGAATGAGACTCTGAAATGACAGCCATCAGGCACCCCTCTACTCAAATACTTTTACTTTGAATTTTCTTTCAATCAAGTTAATACAAACTTAAGAAATGAAAATTAACTGTAATATGTATTAAACAAAACATAATTTGGGGGCATCTGGGTGGCTCAGTTAAGCATCTGCCTTTGGCTCAGGTCATGATCTCGGGGTCCTGGGATCGAGCCTCGCATTGGTTTCCCTGCTCAGCAGAAGTCTGCTTCTCCCTCTCCCTCTGCTCCGCACCCCACTTGTGCTCTCATGCACAAATAAATAAAATCTTTTAGGAACCCCATAATTTGGAAGATTAAGCAATGCTAATAAAAATACATTACAAAGTTAAATCTGCCTAAAATAGTTATTGTTTTACTCAAATTCTACTGATAATTTAGTTCCACTTGAGAACATAGTTGCTGTGGCTTTTACATATATACATGTACAAAGATAGATATACACATACATGTGTACGTGTACACGTATCTAAGAGATAGGAGATTAAAATGAAAGTAAAAATCTTGATACCTTCTTCATGGCCTGACACTTGGCTGTCTCAGAAAAGCCAATCATCTTATCAGGAGAACAGATCTTGATGAAGGGGAAGTTGGATTCCTCTGCAATCTTTGCTGCTAAAGCAGTCTTCCCACTATGAGGAGGGCCTGTGTAAAGATACGCAAGTCAGGGGAAAAAAGCCAACCTAAGCAAAGGGGAATAAAACAAGTTTAAACGTTTATCCACAATGTACTGAGGTCTCAACTAGTTGCTCATTAACATTTCCTGACACAATTTCATAGCAGACATGTTTTCTCTTATTTATTAGCAACTAAACTTAATGAACTGATTAGCATTTCTCAAAGGTATGATGAAATACATTCCTTCTTTCTTTCTCACAGTCTTAATCTTTCAAACTCTGGCTAAATATATAAAATGCAAGGGTTTTTTTTTTTCCCCTAAAAAAAAAGGAAAGAATGCATACAAATGCATATCTGTAACTCATGTTATTAGTTCCATCAAATCATATGTCTAACAAAAAATATGATCTTCTTAGAAGATGACATTGGGAGCAGGGAAAAAACCGTCTAATAGAAGCAAATGTGACCTACAAAGCTAAAATTTTAAAGATTTAGGCCTTCTCATAAAGGCAATTGAATCTGTAAAATCAACTGTATTTAAACATCTCCTCCTCTTCCCTTTGTGAACTGGAAGATGTGTCCCTCTCCCAACCATAAACCAACCAATTTTTCCTTCCCATCTTCTCAGGAACCTGACACTGACTGTATCTTCTTCCCCATATGTTCCATCTCTTCCTCTTCCCTATCACCCTTCCAACAGCATATCAGCATGCTTTAGTCTACCTAACAATTTAATAAACAGAGCAAAAAACTCTGGATTCACACTTCTCAACACCACTCCTTCTTTTACCTTTAAAATGGAACTTCTCTAAATAATTATCTACGCTGGCCACCTTCAGTTTTCATTTTCCCTCCATCCTCAAACAAACCCTATGGCTTTCACTGCCATTACATGGAACAGGCTTTCATCTGGGTCATCAATGACCTCCATATGTCACCAAATCCAACAGATACTTTATCTGTTGGCTTCTCAGAAATATTTGATACAATGAACAACTCCTTTAAAAAAAGCAACATACTAAAAAAAAAAAAAAAAAAAAGCAACATACTTTTCTTGACTTCTGTGATAGCTTCTTCTCTTTCTCCCCCTCTTACCTCTCTGGTTACTCTTGCTTAGTGTCCTTTGTCAACTCTTCCTGCTCTACTTGGTTCTTAAATGTTGGCATTTGTCTAGCCAATGTCCCTTTCTGTTTCAATCCCCTTCCCACCCAGGCCTTTTTCACACACTGGTCCCTCCACCTCAAACATCTTCCCCAATTACTTTGCTGGGCCAGCTTCTCCTCATCCTTCAGGTCTTGGCTTAATGTGTTTCAGGGAGTCCTCACTCCCAGACTTTGGAAGGAATGAGATTCTGCTGTCATGTGGACTTAACAAACGTTTCTGTTGTACTAATTATAATTGTAAACAAGTAACTAGTGAATAGAATGTCCTTGGCCTTTTTGTCTACTTCGTAAAATCCTAATTAATCCTTCAAAATCTAAATTAAACACCATCTTTAGCTTTCTTTGATCATCCCTAGGCAAAATAACTTGCATTCACACACATCTTTACACATAAATACTGTACTTAAGAATTTGTTTACATGCCTTTGTTTTCATGACCAGACTGAACTCTGTGAATGTCTTTATATCCTTAGCAACTGTTTCAATGCCTAAAATTACTCAATGAATACTTATTTAATTGAATCGAGTATTATGAGGTATCATATAGTCTATTACATAAGATAGTACTTGGTGAATATGTAATTGACTCAGGTACTCTGTGGTAGCAGAAGTAACAGAAATTTAGATACACTCCCGCAAGAAAACTAGTGCTATCATTTATCAACAACATTCTACTCCAAGAAAACTTTAATTAATGCACAATACAAGTACATAGTCTGGATTACTATTTTTAGATAATGAAGAGATTTAGAATGGAAAATAATCCATTTTTCTGGAATATGCTAAATAAAAAACTTTGTAAAAGTGCTTTTTTTTTCTTTTCTCTTACTGCCATCTCTTCATTCTTTCTCACCTTCCAAAAGGACGCTAACCAGTGGTGTACGGTCACTATTTTTAGTCTGTTGAACCAGCAGCTCCCCATCTTCCAGAACTCGAGTAACTGGATCACCCCATTTGATAATACCATTCATAATGTAACTTGCATAATCCTCTTGGTTTGTGCCAAATGCCTATGGAGGAAAAGGATAATTTAAACCATTTTGGTTGTTAGTATAAAAACTAAAACACTTAAAAGTATAAAAGATGAGTAATAATTCCTACACACTAAAAGTGTTGAGCAATATCCTTATTAATGTAAAAAGTTCGAAAAGCAAATAAAAGCAAAAACAAAATACCCATTATTTTATAATTCTTATTTAACCTTTACCCAGTAGTGAGTGGGGTATGGGGTGTGGGGAGTAGTGACTTAGGGTGACTTTGCATGATTTAGGAGAATAAAACAGATTCTTGGGTCAGATTCTACAAGAGCCTAAACCCTTGTAATCCCTGAGAAAGGGTAGTTCCAATGCGCTTGTTTCTGTAAGGAATACACTAGTTGTGGCCTTCTATTAAGAACAAAGAGAAAAAGAGGTTATAGACTTAGAAATTAGAATCAGCTCAGCAGACAGAAATACTATCCTCACAATGGCTGTAGGTGTCTCAGATTAAAATGGGAAATGAAGTGGTAATGAGAAGATCTTGTCCATATCAGCTTGGTGGTGGGGGACATATGCTAAATGGCACCAAGGTAAGCCTAGGTGTGTAAATATAAGATTCAGAATGAGGTAGAAAGGAGTAGCTATAGTAAAAGACTAAAGTATGAGAAAAAGGAAATAAAAGCAATACTATATATAATAATCTTATGTGTGCTTGCTACATATTAGAGCTTAAATCACATCCCTCTTCATTTTCAACTTCTACTTTCACATTGTAACTCCCATCAAGCCAGTTGCCAACAGGAGTCAGTAACATTAGTATTTAGTGACTTAAGTGAACTGTGTTTTCTTAAGGTTGACAAGTGAAGAAATGAGTAGGAACACATAACCCTACTCATTTCATAATCTAGGGATCACGTATCTTGAGAATTTCAAATTTTAAAAAATTATCACATCCCTCAAAAAGTCAATTTTTCATCTCCCAACTTATGGAATGATTTTAACATTAGAACTTGTGGCCCAGGGACGCCTGGATGGCTCAGTGGTTGAACGTCTGCCTTTGGTTCAGATTGTGATCTGGGGTCCGGGATTGAGTCCCGCATCAGGCTCCCCAAAGGGAGCCTGCTTCTCTCTCTGCTTATGTTTCTGCCCCTCTCTCTGTTTCTCTCATGAATAAATACATAATTTTTTTAAAAGAACCTGTAGCTCATAGAAATCATTCTAATACTGTCTCTTAATATACAGTGGTCTCATTACTCTGTTATTTTACCACCAAATCATTTTGCAGACCACCTTCTCATCCTTGCACACACTAGTCCTTTGATTCCTAAATAAAGAAGAAAGTTATAATTCCCTGGTCTGGATACAGGACACTAGATGGCCCTATAAAAAGTTATAAAAGAGGAGCCTAGGAAGCAGTGGTTGAATGGCTACTGTAAGGAAACATGTAGACTGGCTTTTGTCTTTAATGATTCCAAGTACACCCTCCAAGTCTCATAGAAACAGCAGCAAGATACCTGTACCAGGAAACAGTGACCCTCCCAGGCTAAACATACATAGGAGTCTTCCTTATTTATTCTGTCATTTTATTTTCTGCCTTATCCCCTAGACCCATGTAATAAATAAAAGTTGCTAATTACTAGACTAAATAAGTTATCTTAGTTTCCCCTTCCTGGTAGCCAAATTATTTGTCATTAAGAAAAATCTTGGGGTGGTGGAAGGGGAGGTGGGCGGGAGGTGGGGGTGACTGGGTGACGGGCACTGAGGTGGGCACTGATGGGATGAGCAGTGGATATTATTCTATATGTTGGCAAATTGAACACAAATAAAAAATAAATTTATAAAAAAATCTTAGAATAAATCAGGCTGTGCTCTAATATTTTCAGTAACTATTAAAAAGGACAAGAGCAAAAAAATTAAATCATTTCCATTGCTCAATAACTTCTGAAAGTAATTAGTTTATATTTAAAAGTCACAATAATCATAAAAAAAGTAGACAGGGCTAAACCAAATTGATTTTTGTCTTTTAAGGAGATAGTTATAACAAATAATTACTGTCAAGAATATAGAATGAACTTATACAGACCAAATAAAAATAAAGAATAAACAATACAACAGAAATATAGGCAAAAGACATGAATAGCATTTCACAGAAGACATTCATCTGACCAATAAACTTACGGAGAAATGCTTAACTTCATAAGTAATCAGTGATATGCAAATCAAGACTAAACTGAAACTTCATTTTACATCCAACTGAATTGCAAAAATTAAGTCTGACAATACCACGTGTTATGATATGGTGATCTCCCTATCATGAGAAATAATTTACATTAAGTACTAATTAATTACCCAGCCACCAGCATTAATGTGCAAATGTTTCTCATCCTGGTCACTTCCAATACTGAGATTTTCTGATTTTTAAAAGTATGTATGGTATAACCATCCAGAATATTTGGGTAAAATAGCATTTACTTTTCTCTTGAATTATGGTAATTTTTTGGCTTATCCATCATTCAATATTCATACTCACTGGTTTGATATCATTCTCCAAAGAAGCAAGGAAGTCTCCTCTTGTCACCTGCAGGCTCTCTGCTTTCTCCATGTCCACTTCCACCTTAGTACTGGCCTAATTAGAAATAAAAACAAAATGTAAGGACTTCCAAGATTTAAGAATATTTTCAGTATAAGAACATAATACCCGAGGACTTAAAAAAGCATTATTTTCACAGACAAAAAACATCCCTCAAATTCATATACATAACCTTTGCCTGAACAATTCCACTTCTAGGAATTTACCTCTGAATATATCCACAAATGTATGCAAAGTTACCTATATCAGGATATCCATTAGAATAATTTATAATAGCAGAAGATTAGAAGCAAATTAGAATGTCTAGAGGATATCAGTTCGGGAAATTATGACACATTTGTAACAAAGAACACTGAATAGCTTTTTAAAATATATATATATATATTTATTTATTTATTTCAAAATAAGGCACGAAGAGGAGAAAATACATTCAGGGGGTCTCTAAGAACAGTGGTTCTCATCCTTGGCTGCATACCAGCATAACCTCTAGAGCCTTTAAAGATATACAGAAGCCCAGCCCCACTTCCCTCAGGATTTTGATTTGACAGGTCCAACAGAGGGTCTATACATTTATATTTTTATAAAGTGCCACAGGGGATTCTGATGCTCAACTAGGTTTGCGTGCCATTATTCTAGAAGACTATGGACCTACAACTTTGATTTGTAGTCATACTTTGTGGTTGAGAACCTATGTGCCAGCTCCAATATTCTGCTTACTGCACCTGGAGCTAACACTTAGAATAGACATCTGGAGAAGCATCAAGGCCTTTATCAGCACTTGGAGCTGCCTGGACCTGATGAGTGATTGAGATACCAACACATTTTTAAATGTGACTGGGCTCACTCCCAATAGCACAAGGCAAGTGAGTCAAATTTTTAAATGGCATTACGTTTTTTTAAAAAGGTATCTTTCAAAAAAATCTGACTGTAAAACAAAAGTAGGTTAAGCAATATCAACCTTCCATCGATTATTATAAAATATGATTCATATTCTTTTAGAACAGATTGTTGAGACAAATGAAATGACAGACATTTTGTAAAAAGTCAGCCTTATGGGATAAAAGAAACTATGTCTGAAAACTGGATCAAGATGGCAAACAGAACACATTTATCTCTCTCCTGATCCAAGTCCCATGAAATGACAAAGTTAAAGAGAAAGGTTAAAAATCATGGAAGATACATCCAGAAATTTAACACTGACCGAAGAGGAGTCTCAGAAGGAAGAAGAGAAAGGATGACAGAGAAAAAACAACAGAAGACAGAAGAAAAAATGTTTTCCACAGCTGAATAAAAGGAGTATCTTTGCAGTTTAAAAGATTCAACGAGTGCTGGAGGGATGAGTAAAAAAAAAAAAAATCCCACATCTGTCTAGACACACTGTTGTAAACTATCACAACACCAAAGGTGAAGAGGAAGTCCTTGAACCTTTTGGGGAGAGAGATTCAAGTTAGCTGCAAAGAAACCAGAATAAAACTGGCATCTCTCACCAGTAATACTAGAAACTAGATGACAATGTGGTCTTCAAAAATATACCCAGCTATCTCTACCAGAAAATAATCCTCACATGCACTTAGGGAGGTACAGGCAAGCACTTTCACAATAGTATTATGTACTGTTCTAGGTACTAGAGACATATCAGAATATAAAAATGACAGGATTCCTGCCCTCATGGATCTTACATTTTAAATTATGCTATAATATTCTAGAATACTGAACATTTGTCCAAAATAATGAAGACTTATAAATACGGACATGGAAAGCTATCCAAGATACACTGTCAAGTGAAAAATATAAACTGTAGTATAATTCCATTGATTTTTTCTTTAAAAAGCGCACATACAAAAAAAAAAAAAAGCGCGCACACACACAAGAATGTAAATGTAAGGAAAACAGACTATAAAGATATAACCCAAACACTGGCTATTTCTGGAGAGGGAAAGGGAAGGGGTATTTGAGATAGCCTTTTTCACTTTTCCCTTTATCACTTGGCATCCTTGAGTCTTCTACAAAGAGAATGTACTCATACGTGACTTCTATATTTTTAAAAAGAAAGTAACAAATAACATTTAAGTAGATATAATAGATTCTACTTAAATACAGAGAACAATTACCATTTAAATTATTAATAGGGTTTTCATTGGCAAATATTAGGCATTTAATAAATATTAACCACATTTAGGATACCCGAGTGGCTCAGTTGGTTGAGTCCAATGATTGGTTTAGCTCAGGTCATAATCTCAGGGTCATGGGATCGAGCCCCACATCAAGCTTCATGCTTGATATGGAGTCTGCCTGAGAGATTCTTTCTCCTGCTCCTTCTCCCTCTGCTCCTCCTCCTATTCATGTTCTCAAACAAACAAAATTAACCACATTTATTTGACATTTTGGGTTTCTTTTTTAGTTAGTTATTTATTTATTCATGAGAGACACAGAGAGAAAGAGAGAGAAGAGAGAGACATAGGCAGAGAGAGAAGCAGGCTCCATGCAGGGAGCCTGATGTAGGACTTGATCCCGGGACTCGATCCCAGGACTCCAGGATCACACCCTGGGCCAAAGGCAGGCGCTAAATAGCTGAGCCACCCAGGTGTCCCTTATTTGACATTTCTAAGTTAAAGAAAGGAAATGGTGTTACAAGAAACAAGAACCTCTATGAAAAAATTATAGTGCTCAGTTCATAATATATAAATCTCTTTAGTGTTTTATAGTTTATTTTATTATTATTTATTTATTTATTTTTAAAGATTTTATTTGAGAGCAAGAGAGAGTGTGAGCATGAGAGGGGGTGGGGGGACAGAGGGAGAGGAAGAAGCAGGCTCCCTGTTCAGCAGGTAGTCAGACACAGGTCAATCCCAGGACCTTGGGATCATGACTTGAGCCAAAAGGAGACACTTAACCACTGACCCGCCCAGGTGCCCTGTGCTTTATAAAGTATGTTCATATACATTATTTCATTTCATCATACCCATTTTTGCTTTTATCCTTATATAAGCCTGGGAGTTTTCTTAAATTAAGGGTAGGGGCAGCCTCAGTGGCCCAGCGGTTTGGCGCCGCCTTCGGCCCAGGGTGTGATCCTGGAGACCCGGGATCGAGTCCCATGTCAGGCTCCCTGCGTGGAGCTGCTTCTCTCCCTCTCCCTCTGCCTGTGTCTCTGCCTCTCTGTCATGAATAAATAAAATCTTTAAAAAAAAATTAAAGGTAGGATAATTTTTTTAAAAGATTTTATTTATTTATTCATGAGAGCCACACAGAGAGAGAGGCAGAGACAGGCAGAGGGAGAAGCAGGCTCCATGCAGGGAGCCTGACGTGGGACTTGATCCTGAGTCTCCAGGACCACGCCCTGGACTGAAGGTGGCGCTAAACCGCTGAGCCACCCGGGCTGCCCAACTTTTGACACTGTCTTAAAGAATTCTACAAAGTGTAACCTCTCAAGTGAATGTGAAGAAGGAGCTCCAACAGAATCATGTTAAAACCCAATGAAGCCCTCAGCCTCCAGCCTCATTCCAAATGTCCCCTCTCTATATAGCCCTGAGTTTCTACTATGATGTTTTGTGTTTTGATTTCCTCTGCTGGTTAAAGTGAACTCTAATGATAGAAACATACGGCAACATGAAGTGAAAATCTTAACTTCTGACATTTGCAAAAAATGATTGATTTCAGGACTGAAGCTGTGTGAAACTTATCTTTTTTTACTACTAAAAAAGGACTCACCCAATGAATTAAAAGTGAATTAAGATGGCTAGGGGAGAGTTATTTTACAACAAGTTGTCAGGTATACCAGGAATTTTATAAATTACCTAACTGTAAACAATCAATATTCTAATTACAAATTATTCCTGCCTATTCATTAAGTTTTCTAAGGACTTCTCTTGGCTAACTTTTACTATTTTATCAAAATTAGTAAAATCTAATTTTAAAATATTTTATAATTCTGAATTTTTACTCATTCAGAAAATCTCTTTTCATTTGTTTGAATTACTGTGATTTTTTCCTGCATTTTATTTATAACAGCTAATCAATATAGAAGAGGCAACATCTTTCAGCTTATACCTGCAGAAACTAATAAACTTGTATTTCAACACTAGCAAATATCAAGTGGTCACCCTTAAATTTCATAACCTTTTAAATCTGACCTTTCAAAGTTCTTATCATTCCTCTTAAATTAAGGGTAGAATGACCTTAATCAATCAAAATTCTACAGAAAATAAATAATTTTACTGAAATTCTGCAAACATAAATCAGAGCTTTGATTCAGGTGTAGAGTGTTTGTGTGTTGTGTGTGTGTGTGTGCATGTCCTCAATTTACTTCCTTACAACTAATTAGAGCAGAAGAAATTTGAGTTATGAATCTTTTCTACCTGAAGCAGAAATTCCTTTCAAGAAAAAATAACCAAATGTCACATGAATTTCAGTTGACCACAAACATGGGTTCAAGTACAAATGACATGAATATCAGGTGTTTACAACTGGATTTTTTCCTTGAAAAAAGTCCAAAAGGGAAGACTCATTTTGTTGATCCACCTGTCTTTATTTAAACCTAATAAATCTTTTGAAAAGGATGCAAAATAAAACTAATTATGGCTTTTAATAATACAAAGACAGGATATTAGAACAGTTGAATGCTGTGGATGTTTTAAAGTTGTATATCAACTTCAGATCATAAATTTCAAATTAAATACTTACTAATCAATCACTATTAGTAAAGCTATGAACATCTACAGCAATGGAAATATTACAACTTTATGCCTTTTGGTTCAGCTGAGGAGTCTTGTTGGGAAAAGAGTGTTTAAAGACCTTTGATCACACAGATTTTTTTAAAGATGTAGAAAAGGAAATAAATGGTCACATTATTTCTTTTTGGAGGCTAAGGGTTAGCGTCCTATAAACCTTTCTCTTCCCTGAAGTGCCTAAATAGTCACTTGTATTAGATATTCCATAGATACTGAAAAAAATTAAAAGCTTTTGGTATAAAAGATACTGATCACAAGTCAATATGCATTACCTAAAGTTTAAAAGTAGCCACATGGGAAAAGTGAGAGCAAGAGTATCAACTATTTGCACTACTTCTTACTTGAAAATCTGAAGGATAACACATTCTGTACAATGGTAACTAACATTTACAATGGAAAAAATTAACACTGTAAATAGTCAACAAATTCCAAAACTCAGGCATTGGAAATGATACATATTGGTGTGCTCTCAAATTTGCCAATAACAAAAATGGAAATAATTAACATTTATATACTTTGTAACACACTTCCATATATAGTAATTGACTTGATTTTCACCAGAGCCTGATGAAGTAGTTATTTCCCTCTGACAGAAATAAAAAAGGGTGAGGCACCTGGGTGGCTCTGTCAGTTAAATGTCCTCCTTCGGCACAGGTCATGATCCCAGGGTCCTGGAATTAAGTCCTGTATTGGGCTCCCTGCTTAGCGGGGAGCCTGCTTCTCCCTCTCCTCTCTGCTTGGGCTCTCTCTCCCTCTTTCTCCCACTCTCTGTCAAATAAATAAATTTTTTAAATCTTAAAAAAAAATAAAAAATAAAAAAGTGAAAGGAGTATAATGCATAGCCATACCTTCTGACTACAAAATCTGTGATCTTTCCACCATCACTTTTTGCTTTGTGTCTATATAAACCCAATATGTACTTGAAGAAAACATGCTCTTTAGTGAAAGAATGGTTTAGAGTGACATTTTGTGGTAGGACTATTGTGGTAAAAATGACAATTGACTAAGAAAAATCTGGTGGCCTGTGCCTATGAAAACTCTGATAATATACCAGACACTTTGGATTATATCAAGATGCACTGATGTGGTCGGAGATGAAAGATCAGTATGGTGGGGAACAATCCTCACATCATTTACACAATTTTTCTTGAAGTCCCCATCACTTCTAAGACATTTCTTATGGCAAGGAGAAAGGGTGAATGGGTGAATGAATAATGGATGGATGGATGGATCCATTCTATAAAGGACCCAATACTGTATTTCCCACACTATCCTGACTTTTGGCATTCTTTTTTTTTTTTTTTTTTTAAGATTTTATTTATTTATTCATGAGAGACAAAGAGAGAGAGAAAGGCAGAGACACAGGCAGAGGGAGAAGCAAGCTCCATGCAGGGACCCCGACACGGAACTCGATCCTGGGTCTCCAGGATCAGGCCCTGGACCGAAGGCAGCACTAAACCGCTGAGCCACCCGGGCTGACCAACTTTTGGCATTCTTAAGCTAGAACAAAGTCACTTCTATTATGTAGGGAAATTATAACTTATGGGTAGAGCCTGATTCAGAACAGAGACATACGCCTGTAATCTTAGAAATATTTACCAAACATCTGCTATGTTCTCAGTATTTAGATCTATTTGGGGCACTTGGGAGATTCAGACACGTATAAGATATGGACTTAAAGTCTAAAACAGAGATTGACAAACTTTTTCTGTAAAGAATGAGATAGTAACTATTTTAGGCTTTGTGGGCCATGCAGTCCTTGTTGTAAATATTCAACTCTACCATTGAAAGCAGCCACTGACAAGACATAAATAAATGGGCATGTTCTCCAAAAACATTATTTATAAAAGCTGGTGGTGAACTGGATATGGACCATGAGCCACAGTTTGCTGATCCTCTGGTTAGAACCAGTGATAGGATGTTGCCAACTCCACTCTCCATGATACTCCACTCGACTCAGCTGCCAGGGTGAGCTTATGTTTTAGCACGATGTCACTGCTATTCTTAAAACTCTTCAATGGCTTAGCACCACTCACAGGAAAAAAAGTCCATACTTCTTAGCACAATATAAAAGGCTCTTTGTGTTCCACTCCCTGCTTTAGTCTCCTGACCTCTTCACCACAATGTCTCTACCTCCCCTCCCCTATCTTTTATGATGAAGCAAGACTGAATTACCCTAACGCACCATGCTATTTTGTGTATCTGTTCCTTCTACCTACCAAGAGATGCATTCACCCAGAAATTTCTGTGAAGCATCCGCTCACCTCACAAGTTGACCACATATGACAACTTTCCACTTCCTTATGTCTCCTGTACTTTCTGTTACTGAATGTGGAGATTAAACTGTGGGCTGCTTAGCGGTAGATGGTTTAATTCTTTCAGGTGTAGCATTAACCGCCAAGCACAGGATCTGGCATAGAGTAGGTGCTGACTGAATCTACTGTGAACCAAAGTCAGTCAAAAACATACCATAAGTGACACATTACTATTTCAAGAAGGAAGACAATAAATACTTCTTGAAGGAGACAATCAGAAAAGATTTGAAGAAAGTGGTATCATATGAACTAGGTATTAAAAAGACAAGTAAACATAGAGGGTAAAGACTTCTGCAAAAGCAGAGAAGTGAAAAAATAAGTTAATGCCTGATGACCAATGAGTATTTAAGTTTGGCTAAAGTATGGAGAATAACTGGGAACACATTTGGAAAGGTCAGTTTAGGGTCAGATCTAGAGGACCTTAAAGATCAGGCTAAGAAGTCTACTTCATTCTGAAAGTTTCTGTAGGGTAGAATAGTATGAAATAGGAAGACTAATCAAACATAAAGTGAGTAGAAACTAAGGAAACTGCCAATACAGAAGTGACAAAATTTGGCAAATGACTTGATGTAGGGTGCACCAGAGTGGCAAGAATTAAAGATAATCCTGAAGTTTTACTCCTGGGAAATTATGATAAACAGGAAAATAGGAACAGGTAGAAAAGCAGTTTAAAAAAAAAAAAAAGGCCGTGAATTTGGTTTTGGAATATTAAATGTGAGGTCTGATAAAATATCCAGGTAGAGGCATTTTATATAAATCTGAAACTGGGAGAAAGAAGCTTTCAAAAGATGAGATGTAAATCTGGGAGTCATCCATCTATCCCTGAAGAGAACAGATAGTAAAGACTCCAAAGCATTTTATCAACATAAATGTATCCTGGTTATGTCTTCCTACCACAGTATCAATAATGTTATTGTACTAATTTGCAAACATGTCTATCCGCCTGACTCTGAATTCCTTGAGGGGAGAGGCTGTGTTTTATCATCTTTGTGTCTCCAGCTTAATAGTCAGAAAACAGCAGGTATTCACAGCATATGTGCTGAACAAAGCAGCCTCCATAATCCCAGCAGCCACTGTAGAAACCCAACTTCCTATGACATGTTACAACTCAATACGGTACAAAGATTAAAAATTAAATTCTTCATCATCTTCATATTCACACGTCTGTATCAGATGGTGGCAAGCTAAGGCAGATGTGCTAGTGGTCACCGTGGGGCAGATGCCAGCATTACCACTCTGAAGCTTTGGCAGTTGACAATTCCTATTTACCATGCCTCTTCTCTGTCAAAAGTCAGCATTACTATAGCCCTTGGCTTGTTTGAAAGGAAAGAGAAAGAACACTGACACAGTATTTAGAGAGCTGCAGATTTCTAATGTGTTAGTTGATTTTCCTGACCTTAATGTGTCGGTTCATAGCAGTGGACTGTGCCGCCCGCACCAGACCTTCCAGTTCAGCACCACTGAAATTCTTGGTCTCTACAGCCAGTTCTTTAATGTCTACGTCAGCAGAGAGTAACTGATGCCCTCTCATCCGTGCTGTGTGGATATGAAGGATCTGTAATCGACCTTTCTCATCTGGTAAGCCTGATAAAATTGAAAATAAAATAGAAATTATTATCCTAATGCTTTTCTTAGGTATTTAAGCAGGTAAGCATGTGCTCTTCATGATAGACAACTTCTCTAACCAAAATAAAGTTATGGACCCTGCTCTTACTAATGAATTCTAAACACACAACCTCCCCCCAATCAGTGACAGACCTGCTTACCTATCTCCATTTTAACTTCCAGTCTTCCAGGTCGAAGGAGAGCCTCATCTATCAGATCTGGTCTATTGGTCATTCCTGAGCACATATTTCAAAACAAAATAACAACAGTTCAAAAATAAGATAAAATCTCCCTTTAACATATGTAAGAACAGTAATTTCTCAAACAAGCTAAGACATTTTATAAACGTCAAATAGAAAACTATTTATTCTCATTTGTTCTTGATCTGTTCTAATGGAAATACCTGAAGACTCTACTTTGGTATTTCACTATATTATATAGCCAATGGACGATAAATGTAATGAAAACTTCAAATATTTAAAAAGAGAGGGTAAGGTTCAGAGAGGCTAAGAAGCCAAAGTGAGAGAGGGACAATGTGAACATTATCTGTCCAACCCCAAAGTCCCTCTCTTTTTTTGTAGGCCAATGGTTTTCAAACATCATAAATATCAGAAGTTTTGTTTTGTTTTTAAAGTCATCTTCAGAAGAACCTCAGTATATGAAACAGTTAAAAGAAGTTATAATTGGGATACATGATCTGAAGCTCACTCACAGACCCTGAGGCACCTCTGAGGGCCCCTGGAGGCCTATAGGATGCAATTTGAAAACCACTGCATTACACTGTGCTGCCTTTTTCATCTTTAAGCTATGAGCATATACCCATGAGTCACTAAAACTCACCTTTTATTTGTCCTATTAAGGCTAGACATTAAAATACGTACTTAAGATTCTTCAATATCACTTGATTCTAATTTGGAAACATGGGCAGTACAGTATTAACTACAACCTACACAGATCTTACTTCAGAATCTATGTGTCTAATGTTTTTGAAATCATAGAACTTTTGTTTTTTAAAGAAAACATACCAATGACTAAGATGTTGTTCAGTTGCTCTACCCCATCAATTTTGGACAGCAACTGGTTGACGACAGTGTCATGAACTCCTGTGCTACCAGCCATGCTCCCTCTCTGCTTGCAGATAGCATCAATTTCATCAAAGATGATTATGTGCAAACCACTGTTAGCACCAAGCTAGTGAGGGAAGAAATTATAGTAAAGGTCATAATTTGAATATATTACTAAACAAGCTAATCAAAAAAAGCAAAACAAAGCTGTCACAGATGGATTTTGCTTTACTTTGACTAATAAATATAGCAGATATAATCATGACTGCTAGCCCCTCATTTATTTATTCATTCATTCATTCATTCATGAGAGACAGAGACACAGGCAGAGGGAGAAGCAGGCTCCATGCAGGGAGCCCGACGTGGGACTCGATCCTGGGTCTCCATGATCAGGCCCCAGACTAAAGGTGGCGCTAAACCACTGAGCCACCGGGGCTGCCCCTGCTAGCCTCTCTTCCTATTGGAAACGCATTCTCAGAATTCTGCAAACTGATAAGGCATTCCAGAATGTCATATTTAATAGCCATAAAACAATACACATTATGTATTGATGAATGTGAAGAGTCCATCAAATAATCTGTTCATTGACACACATTTCTTATCTCACTTTTGAAAGAACTCCTAATTATCAGATGCCTGTGTTAAGTCAATGAATGGCAACTCCCATTTTCCTTGAACGTTGGTGAGAGGACTGTCTCAGTTGCAGATTTAAAGTTTGTCTGTATATTATATAGTTAAGGAGTAACTCTACCCAGAGGTAGACTAGGAATGGGCAGATGATGGAAACAGGTGAACATGATTCATATTTGGTTATATCACATGAAAACAAAGTACTTCTTCCTAACAGCAAAGTGAGAGACATAGTTTATAGAATATTCAGGGGGTGTTGTTTATTCCACACAGTGATTTGTTTGAATTTATTGAATACAGAATCATCATTACAAGAAAACTGTTTATATATGGGAAACTTTTAATAGACACAAATACTTTCAAATGCTAATAATTAATTAACACAGACCTTCTAACAATTTATATTCAAGTACTTAAGTCTCTTATTAGGAACCAAAGGAAGCATAGTCCATAAATTTTTTTTAAACAAAAAAGTATCAGGATTAACAAAACAGGTAAAAATGAACATAACTTACATATGGATAATATAGATGGTGGGCATAATGAGATTCAGGATTAGATATGGTTGGTATTCATTAAACCGCTGGTAAGGAATCCTTTTTTTAATAGAGTTGGGTTTTTCTTTATTCATTATAAAAGCATTAGATGTTAACTGAGCAAAAGTTGTAAAACAAGTTAAAAATAAATCATGTCATATCATACCTATGGCATATATAATACCTAAAGATAAATGCTATTAACATTCTGTTAATTTATTTCTACATTTTAAATTTATTTATTTATTTATTTTTTAATTTTTATTTATTTATGATAGTCATAGAGAGAGAGAGAGAGGCAGAGACACAGGCGGAGGGAGAAGCAGGCTCCATGCACCGGGAGCCTGATGTGGGACTCGATCCCGGGTCTCCAGGATCGTGCCCTGGGCCAAAGGCAGGCGCCAAACCGCTGCGCCACCCAGGGATCCCTTAAATTTATTTTAATTAAAAAATTGGGAACTCATTGCATCTTGTATTCTCTTGAACATTAACTATTCTTTGAACACTAAAATAGTTATTTTTGCTTCTATTTGCAAAATAAATGATTACAGAAAATGTGGAAAAATACTAAAAAAATCTAAAGAAATCACAATCATCCAAAATTCAACTAGTTACAAATAATTCATATTATTAATTAGGTGCTGTGTAGGTAGTTTGTATCCCTTTTTTTTAGTTCAGATATTATCTTCAGCCCTTTCATATGGCTATAAATATGACTATATAATTTTTAATGGCTCCACAATATTTCATTGTATGACTGGTTACATCTAACTTCCTCTAACATCACATTACTTCCTTCTTATCAGGGACGCCTGGGTGGCTCAGTGGTTGAGTGTCTGCCTTTGGCTCAGGGCATGATCCTGGATTCCTGGGTTTAAGTTCCACCATCGGGCTCCTTACATGGAGCCTGCTTCTCCCTTTGCCTGTGTCTCTGCCTGTGTGTGTGTGTGTTTCTCATGAATAAATAAAATCTTAAAAAAAAAATGAACAGGGAGCCCAACACAGGAGCTTGATCCCAACGCCCTGAGATCATGACCTGAGCTAAAGGCAGATGGCACACCTAATTTTATGAGTTTTAAAATTATTTTTCCTCTTAAAATTCTTATTCTTATTCTACTCTTAAAATTCTTTCCCATTACATACTTCTATTTTCTTTTTTAAATTTTTACTTTACATATAATTTTTCAATATATCTGGAGTTTCATTTTTGTTATTTGGTACATGTGAAGTAAGAATCCAAGTAATTCTTACTCAAACAACTAACTGATCCAATACTGTAGACTAAATAATCTTTTCTTCATTGATTGAGATGTCATTTCTATCAGGGTTTATATTTTTATATTATTACCAGCCTATTCTGCTATAGTAGTAAGGTTAGGCAAGCTTGCTCCCTCCGTAGATTATTTTTTGATTGAGATGTCGTTTCTATCAGGGTTTATATTTTTATATTATTACCAGCCTATTCTGCTATAGTAGTAAGGTTAGGCAAGCTTGCACCCTCCGTAGATTATTTTTGTCAATGATTTTGACTATTTTCAACCATGTTTATTTCTACATGAACTAACATTATTAGAATCATTCTACCAGAGTAAAAACAATCTCCACCAATTAAAAACAAAAAAGTTAAAAACAAAAGATCCAATTTTTGACTAGAATTAATTTAAAAATATAAATGAGTTTAAAAAGTACTAACATCTTTATAGCATATTTAGTTCTTAATAATGATATATTGGGGTACCTGGCTGGCTCAGTTGGTAGAACATGCGACTCTTGATCTCAGGGTTGTGAGTTTGAGCCTCACACTGAACACAGAGATTATTTTTAAAGAGTGAATAATGATATATTTATCCAATTATTCAATATCCAATTATTCAAGTCTCCTAATAGAGTATTATAGCTTTAGTCATAAAGACTCCTACTCAGGCTTTTTGGTTGAAACTATGAATGAGATTTTTTCCATTTTATTTAGAAATAGTTTATGTTAAGTTTGTATACTTACTCTATATCTGGCCACTGTACTCATATCTAAGTTTTGTGTCCTCTTTACTAAAAGGTGTACTTGTTTGGGGTATGAGAAATTGTCTCTGAACAAAGACATTTATTTTTTTAATATTTTACTTATTTATTCATGAGAGAGACAGAGAGACAGAGGCAGAGACACAGGCAGAGAGAGAAGCATGCTCCATGCAGGGAGCCCAATGCAAGACTTGATCCTGGGTTTCCAAGATCACGCCCTGGGTGTGAAGGCAGGCACTAAACCGCTGAGCCACCCAGGGATCCCATGAACAAAGACATTCAGAAAAAGAGAGATAGTAATAGATAACTTAGAAACACATAGGGCCACTTGAGCAAAAGGCTCAGAAGTAGTCAAGTCCCAACAGAAGGGTTATAACATTTATCTAATATTAGAAGTTATTACAGCACAGGGACTGAAATACAGAAGCAGACCTTTCTACAGAAACAGAGGTCACTAAAGGATTTGCAAAAGCAAAATGCTCTTTATATAAAATGTTTTTAATTGTGACTTTAGGATGAAAAAAAAGGAGAAGTATGCAGTTAGGTTGGTGAGAAGCAATAGTACAAAAATGAGGTAAAACGAATCTGTAAGAGAATTTCAGTAATGGAAGTGGTGATGACTAAAAATGCAAAGTCCTAGGTTTGATTACTGACTGTATGTGGAAGGGGAAGTGACAACAAAGATAAAAAATACCTTGTAGTCATAAGATGCAGAAAAAAAGATACAAGAGAAAATTTTTTTTAATTTCTTCCATAATAATATTAGTGTCAACAGGACATCTTTTTTTTTTTTTTAAAGATTTATTTATTTGAGAGAAAGAAAGAAAGAGAGAGAAAGAGAGCGCAAGCGTGAGCAGGGGGAGGGGCAGAGGGAGATGGCAAGAGAGAATCCCAAGCAGACTCCTCACTAACCACAGAGCCCAATGCAGGGCTCGATCCCACGACCCTGAGATCATGACCTGGGCCAAAACCAAGTCAGATGCTTAACCGACTGAGTTACCCCAGGTACCCCCCCAATAAGGTCATCTAATTAGAAATGTCCTCCAGAAAACAAGGTATACAATCAGACAAAAGAGCACAGAACAATAGGTCTGGAAGTCACCTACAAACAGTAGAGTCTAGTAGCAAACTAGATTCTGTAAGAAGATGAATCATACAATTAAGCTGGAGAAACAAAAAAGACAGATTCTGGGCTGTGATACCACATGATGTCTCCAGTAAAGGCAAAAAGGAGGGTCAGGAAAACATCACAAAGATGAACTTGTTACATCCAAAGTAGGAAAAAAAGTTTCCAAAACTGATATGAGATTGGATCTAAAATAAATCTGAATATGCAAAGTATTTTTTAAAATAAAAAACAGATAAAACATTATATGATCCAAAATTCCACTCCTAAAAAAAAAAAAAAAAAAAAAAAAAAATTCCACTCCTGGGTATATAGCAGCTCTGCTCATAATTGCCCCAAACTGGAAACTCAAATGCCCTTTAGAGGGTGAATGGATACACAAACTGTAGTACATCCATACAATGGAATATTACTCAGCAATTAAAAGGGATGTTTGATACATCCAGCAACTTGGATGTATCTCAAAGATAATATGCCATGTGAAAGAAACCAGTCTCAAAAGGTCATATGTTAAGACCCCATTTATATGCCATTTTTGAAAAAAACAAAACTATAGGGATGGAGAACAGATCAGTAGGTACCAAGAGTTATTAGCAAAGGGAGACTGACCATGAAGGGACAGCATGAGGGAATTTGTGTGTATATATGTGTGTGTGTGGGTGGGGGGGTGAGTGATAAATGTTTTGTATCTAGATTTTGAGAATGGTTACATGAAACTAAACATGTCTTAAAACTCACAAAACTGCATACCAGGTTAAGTCAGTTTTACTTCATAATAAATTTTTAAAAACAGATACAATATCTTATAATACTTACATTCTATTATTCATATTTGGATTATTGTTCACTCTTTAATGCAATTCTCTGCAAGATGATAGTCATATATTCATCAAGATTTCCAAAATTTAACTAGGTTTTCCCTGAACACTACTTACAGATTATTCTCCTTCCACTAATGTTTTATTTTTTTTAAGATTTTATTTTTTTATTTTTAAATTTTTATTTATTTATGATAGTCACACAGAGAGAGAGAGAGAGAGAGGCAGAGACACAGGCAGAGGGAGAAGCAGGCTCCATGCACCGGAAGCCCGATGTGGGATTCGATCCCGGATCTCCAGGATCGCACCCTGGGCCAAAGGCAGGCACCAAACCGCTGCGCCACCCAGGGATCCCCTCCACTAATGTTTTAAAAACTAAATTTGAATCTGAAAAAAATTAATTTCCTCAACATAGTATAGTCATATTTATTGAACAGATGTCTGATGATAAATGATAGCTTGTTGCTTAAAAAGAGAAATTCAACACCGAAAGCTATCCTCTTTCCAACTGTAGAAAAGACTGAGAGTAAGGAATTGGGACTATATCCTTAGCTTTGCCAAACACTTCTGTATGATAGGGTATTAATTCTTGCCATATGAGGACACTCCTGTTTGTGACTGAAAAACCGAGATTCTAGAATATTTTTCATAAGACAACCTTTACTCACGGTTGTCTGTCAATTTAGCATGAAACAAAAAACTGCTAAAATGTATAAATTTTGCTGTCAATATGCCTAATATTACCACTGAAATCATGACTTCCTTCTCAGTCTGACCTCAAAAATCATCTGGATAGGATACCAGAGACAATAGGAACACTGTAGGACCAAAGAAACACTCAGTCTTAAACATAATTCAGTACCATTCTGACCTTTTCAGAACCTTACTAATCTTGTGACCTGTCATCAGGTGTCTCCCCCAACCTAGTCAGCAAAACCACATCAATTTTTACAGGTGTGTTACTTAAATAAAGGTAAGTTCTTGTAATGAGTTAGGAGTAAGGTAAGGAAGATGTCGAGATTAATGTTCAGATATTAATATAGCTGACTCATCAATAAACACTTTACCAAAGAGTTTAAATTTCCACAGCGCAATCCTCTTTAATTCACTGGCCTCTGGCTCCATTCTTAACATCTGCAAAGTCTTCCTCCACAGAAACAGAGCTGATGCTGTTGAGCCCATGGCAACTGCCTTCAATAATGGCTGTTCTATATTTAACCAGCTTGACCTATATGTAAGTGTTCATCTCTGTCAGCCTGGACTGTCCGGAATCACAGAGGTGATGCTCTTCTTTATTACGTAACCCACATCTACCCTCCATGGGGTCATTAGCTGAGTATACCAAGCCATTCCCAGATGTAAGAGTTGAGAAAAGGCATAACTGAAAAGGCTGACTAGGTTAATATCTACCTAGAAATTCTTTGTGGAAACTATCATAACAGATTTTATAAAATGCTTCTTTAGGGGACATTTTGACTCACCCACACCTAGTGCCCAATCCTCAGTATACCATCAGGGTCCGTTAGACACAATTTCAATTTTTAAGTTTTTGTGTTGAATAGTTTTAACTGTTTGTAAATATTGGTATTTCATGACTTTTTTTTATTAGAAGTCTTCCACAGAAGAAAATGGAAAATATTTTTTAAAAACAGAATACAGAAACAGAACAGAATACAATAAAACTCATTCTATCTTGCAATTACCATATGAGACCTGAACATATGAACAAGAAGTTAATGGGATGGACAGCAGCAGGGGGAAAAAATCACCTTGTGTCAGTGAAAAAAGCAGACCTGAAGCATTAAAATAACAAGGCAACGTTTTTACTGTCAAGAAAGAGTAGGAAATGACAGGTTAGATTACATTTAGTAAAGCTTACTAGATTTAAAAAATATTAGAAGTTATTACGTTTCTGAGTATTATTTATATTGAGCCATGTAAATCTATTATGATTCGTGTTAATGTCTGTATGATATTCCATTTCCTACTGGGGAAGAATCAAGAGGTTTCTACTTTTTCCTCCGTTACAAATACTGCGGCAATCAACATGCTGGTATATGTCATTTTGTGCTCAAGTGCAGGAGTGTTTCTCTATTGTTGCTTTTTGTAGTAAAATTTGAGGGTCATGAAGCTTTGCGTCTTCATGATGTTTCCTAATTAATCTGTAAGATTATTATCCACTTGGTACACTCTTCTAATTCATGCCATAATAACGTATATGAGGTCCTGTTTCTTCACAACTTCACCAACTTTGGGTGTAGTCCTTGTAAATTTTGCCAGGTTGCCTATAAAAATAATGTCTATCATGTGTTTTCCTGAGCATCTTTTCATTTGCTTATCTTCAGTTGGGTTCTTCCTCTAAGAACTGTCTGTTCATATCTTTTGTTTTGTTTTCCGGCTTTTTTTTTTTTAAGAGAGGGGGAGAGAAAGAGGGAGGGAGGGTGCAGAGGGAGAGAGACCATCTTAAGCAGCTCCACGCCCAGTACTGAGTCCAACGTGGGGCTGGATCTCACAACCCTGAGATTATGACCTGAGACGAAACCAAGAGTCAGACACTCAACTGACTGAGCCACTCAGGTGCCCCTGCCAGTTGTTTTTTTTTTTTTTTAATTGTGGTGTTTGTCTTCTTTATTATAAAGGAGTTACTACAGAGAATTTATTTATAAAACATCAATTCTTTGTGGATTATGTGCATTGTAAATATCCTCTCTAGTTTGAGACATCTTTTTCTTTTTTTAAAGATTTTATTTATTTGTGAGAGACACAGAGAGGCAGAGACATAGGCAGAGGGAGAAGCAAGCTCCTGCGGGACTTGATCCCAGGACCCCAGGATCACAACCTGAGCTGAAAGCAGACGCCCAACCACTGAGTCACCCAGGTGCCCCAAGACATCTATATTTAGTGTAATTTGTCAGAGGGAATTTTCTTCATATTATGTTAATGTAACCAAATTAATGGTTTTTTTTTTAAGATTTTATTTATTCATGAAAGACAAAGAGCGAGAGAGGCAGAGACACAGGCAGAGAGAAGCAGGCTCCATGCAGGGAGCCCGATGTGAGACTCAATCCTGAAACTCCAGGATCACACCCTGAGCCAAAGGCAACACTTAACCACTGAGCCACCCAGGCGTCTCAGCAGTTTTTTATTTTAAGGATTTGATTTCTGTATCTTAATAAAGAAATTCTTCTTGGGGCGCCTAGATGGCTCAGTAGGTTAAGCCGCCTACTCTTGGTTTCAGCTCAGGTCACAATCTGAGGATTGTGAGACTGAGCCCCAGCTGGGCTCTCTCCTCAGCAGAGTCTGGTTGAGAGTCTTTCTCTCTCTGTCCCTCTTCCTTTACCTCTCTCCCCACTTGCGTGTGTGCGCACATACTCTCTAAATAAATAAAACTTTTTTTCTTTTTTTAAAGAAATTCTTCTCTAGCCTTTATTCTTAAAGCTTTTGGCCTAGATTTCTTCTAAAAACATTTACTCTGGTTAGTTTATTTCTTGCAAATCCATTTTGCAATTCTGTATGATATGATAAGGACTGTATTTTATCTTTACCTAAACAGAAAGCTGATGATCTCATCCTGATTCATGGATTATTCTTTCCCCTTTGATTTGTATTATCACTTTTCATATAGCAAGTTCTTTCTGTGTTCTATTCTGTTTCCTTGGTCTGTTTATGCAAGGAAATATAACCGTCTCGATTACTACAACTTTCCAGTAGTAATTGACACAATTACATATTGATATGTATATCAAGATTATACAATCATGATATATATATGTCTTCATAATTTTCCAAAATTTTCAAAGCTCAAGTATCCAAAGCAAAACAAAACAAAAACAAAAAAACCCCACCAAGTTGTCAAATTCCAAAATATTCTTGCCAGACTTGACTGGAAAAGCATAAATTTATAAATTAGTATCACTTAATGATATTGTCAGTATTCTTACATGTAAACATTTTTTATCATTACTAGTTCTTGAAAAAAGAGTCTCAAAAATGTTTATGATTTTTTCCTTTAATTTTCCTGTTAAGATTTAATTCTAGGTACCTTATCATTTTGGCTTGAAGTAAGTTAAATTTTTTTTAAAGTTACATTTCCAATATCTTCACATTTTGAGTCTTGCCTTCTAAAGTATTTGGATTTTCTTTATTCTTTTCCCAGCTCCTCCTCATGCTTTGGAAAAGTGTGAAAGTTATGCACAATTTTTACATACACATTTCACTAACAGTTTGATGTTAATTAACAGTACTATCTTCTTCCCAAATGGTATGAAGATCTTATAAAGATTTAATTCACTTCCCATGTTTTTTTTCATATTTTAGTTCTATCCTTCAAAAAAAACTTTATTGATGACTATTATTGCCATATTATACAGTGATTATTAAGTTTACTTCTTTTAAACATTTTATTGTGAAGTATGGCATACAGAGAGGGAAAGTTCACAAAATATGAATGCATGTTTCAAGGAACTATCACAAAATGAACATCCATATAATGTAACAAGAAATAGAACAGGGTTAGCATCGTGGGAGCATGTCCTTACAACTATTCCCAATTTCTCTCCTCCCATTATTCCCCATAGGTAACCCCAATCTGATTTTTTATGGTAATTACTTCTCACTCTATTTCTATAGTTTACCACCTAAGTATATATCATCAAACACTATATTTTCGTCGAACCTTGTATAAATGGAATCATACAATCTGTATTCTTTCTTGTCTGGTTTCTTTTGATCAACATTTATTTGTGAGATTCACAACTGTGTATAACTATAGTCTGTTTATTTATTACTGTGGAATACTTCATTATATATTTACATGACAATTTATCCATTCACTGGATATAAAGTTCTCTTTTTTTTTTTTTAATTTTTTTAACTGTTTATTTATGATAGTCACAGAGAGAGAGAGAGAGAGAGAGAGAGAGAGAGGCAGAGACACAGGCAGAGGGAGAAGCAGGCTCCATGCACCGGGAGCCTGACGTGGGATTCAATCCCGGGTCTCCAGGATCGCGCCCTGGGCCAAAGGCAGGCGCTAAACCCCTGCGCCACCCAGGGATCCCCTGGATATAAAGTTCTAAGTGAACAGTTCTCTCTCAGCTTCTGAGAAATAGCATTCAACTGATTTCTGGCTTCCATCATTTGCGTTAGTATTTTCTATCACTTTTCATTGCTTTCATCCTTTGTCTCTCGTTATTTCTGTCTAACATCTTTCAGTGCCCTAATTCTCTCTTCAGATATGTCTAATCTGCTGTTTTAACCCACCTACTTAATTTCAGTTGCTGAATTTCTCATTCCCAGAATCCCATTTGATTTTTTTTTTATAGTTTTCAGTGCTCTGCCAAAATTCTTAACCTTGTTTCCCTTTGAATGTGATAAGTGTAGTTATTTTAAAAGTCTGTATCTGAGAATTCCAATACCTGGAGGTCCAATTTCGATCACCTTTTGTTTCTCTTTCTTCAAGTTCTTTATGTCTTTGTATACCTGACTGTTCTTGATTATAACCAGGCATTTCACCTGCAAACTACAGAAATAATTTTTGGCCCTGCATGATACTACCTTTCTCCAGGAAGGATCTACAATTCTGCTGGATGCCAAGGGACACTAGTGACTTAGAAACCTTCAACTAATTTTAAAGAAAATTTTATATTTAAAAGAAATGCTATTCAAAGCTGGTCTGCAGCTTCTGTGACAGCATGTCTACTTCCCTGCTTCTATTGTGTAGCCCTCCAGAGTCCCAACTCAAACTGAGGCATGTTCATCAGGTATCCTCTCTTCATAAGCCACAGATTTTTAAACTCTGCCCCCTTACTCCTGCTGGCCTGTTAAAAGGGCTGCATAGCTGTTTAGCAGCTCCTTCCAGAAATGGCTAGTATCTCCAGAGGAATAGTGACCCTACACACTGGGACCTTTTTTTCTGAGCCTCCATTTTCCTCCTCTCCAGGGGTTTGCTTATATCTATCAACCCCATACTATCATTAGTCCAGGATTCATTTTTAAATCAATTTCTCAGCATGAGGACCCCAAACCACATAGCTCAGGGGTGATGGTGGCAGTGGTGATGGCAGTGGTGATATGCATGTGTGTTTTCAAATCCTAAGCATGAGTTAAGAATCCGTAGTTCAGAATTCCCATTAGAGATTCTTTAACTCCCACAGCAGAACTCAGACAGCTAAATGTTTTTATTTCTTCGTGCTGGTGAGCAATTTCTAGTCCATTCTTTTCACTGAAGACACAACCCCTTTGAAGGTTTCAGTTCCTAGTTCACACCTTAAGTAGGTTAAAGGACTTATTTTCTGCCTACTAGTGGATACTAAAACCCAAACTCATACATTACCAAAACCAAAAGCTGCAGCTCATATCTTTACCACTCTAATTTTCAGAGTTTTTTCATTTCTGAAGATGTCCTTTTCTTTCCTGAGAACTAAATTATGCATTTAATATGATTTTAGTTATATTTTACCCAGCAATTGAAGATGCTTATAGAAGACAAGTTTTCAGGTTACCTAGTCTACTGTGTTGCTAGGAAATCCTATGGCAATGTTTTTAAGCATTGTCAATGAAATAAATCTGTTAATATTAGCGTATTAGGGTTTTCTAGAGAAATATAATCATTAGATGGATCTATAGATCCATCCTACTGGTCACCTGAAAATACATACATACATACATACACACACACACACACACACACACACACACACAGATCTATACTGATCTAAATAGAGATCTACATCTATCTACAGAAAGAGTAATTATAAGGAATTGGGTGATGCAATTATGGGGGTTGATAAGTCTCCAGATCTGCAGTTGGCAGGCTGGAGACACAAAAGAGTCAAAGGTATAGTTCTAGTCCAAAGACTTGCAAGCTGGAGACTCAGGAAGAGCTGAAGTTTCAGTATCAGTATAAAGGCAGAGAAATGCTGATATACTGATGCTGAAATGCATTATACTGATGGCTCAGATAAAAGCAGTCAGGCAGTAGGAAATTCCCTCTTAGGAGAGGAGCAGCCCTTTTGTTCTAGTCAGGCTTTCAACTGATTGAATGGGGCCCACCCATATTAGGGAGAGCAATTGCTTTACTCAGTCTACCAATACAAATGGTAATCTCACCCAGAAATATCCTCACAAACACACCTAGAATAATGTTTAACCAAATGTGTGGGCACTCTGAGACCCAATCAAACTGACATAAAATTAACCATAACAATTAGTAAACTCTGGTTTGACTTTTAATTAATTTTTTCTAAGACCACATTAAACTTACCTTTGAGACCTATCAACTCACACTTGTCATTCTACAACTGAGGAGACTCAGTGCTAAATAAACTTGCTTTCTGCACATGAACCTTACATATAGATAATCCTATAAGCCATTTTATGAATTTAATTTCCTCCTTTTCCAAAGGATAAATGAGTTCAAGTCTCTGAAAGTAAAGTGGAATAAAAGTGGCACTTGAAAATAAATTCATGATCTGCTTTTGCAAAACCTTTGGCTTTTACATGTGGGTAAGAGCATCTGCTCACATCATGTAAATTCCCCATAATCCCTGGTTCAGTGATATAATTCAGTACTAAATAAATTTTACCTGCATGTTTTTCAAAATATGGATCACATAACAAGTTTTCCCCCATAGCTTTGGGTTTCATTCATCATATAAGTGATAACAAACTTTTACTAAATTATATTAACATTACCCTCCTTTGCTCCTCTTCAGCATCAGCAAAGAGTTTACGAATGTTAGCCTCTGATTCTCCCACATATTTGTTAAGGATTTCTGGCCCATTGACCACTTTGGGCTCCCTTGCATTCAACATCTTGCCAATCTGTCGAGCCAAGAGAGTCTTACCACAACCTGGAGGGCCGTACAACAGGATGCCTTTAACATGTTTGCAACCTAAAAAGGAAAACAGTCTTATATCAACTAACTAAAATCCAAGTAAGATATCTGAAGGAAAATTTTCTTTCTTCTTCGCATGCATGTTAGGAAAACTACAGTCATTCCATTAACATATAATATCCAACTGCCATGAGCACAACAAGAATGAACAATTAAAGCTCTACCCCGCCTTTTTTTTTTTTTTAAAGTAGGCACCATACCCAACATGGGGCTTGAATTCATGACCTAGAGATCCAGAGTCCCATGCTCTAGTGACTGAGTCAGCCAGGTACCCCTAAAACTTTTTTTTTAAATAGAAAATCCAGAAACAATTCCTACATGAGTACCAATATTTGAGGGTGAAAGCTGCCAATTAAAGGTCTTTGGAAAAGTATATTTGAACTATCATTTAGAACAAATATTTTTAACTCTGAAAAGGTCTCTGACCTAAATATCTAATTAGGAACTATTACTTGTTTTCCATTATCTTTTACTTTAAAGTCAAAGAACAAAAGAGATCTACTTTTAGGCAAATTTAACCCAACACAAAATCTATTATGATACAGGAGGCTATGGAAACTATATCTTAGTCATAGAAATTACAGGTCTACCTGTCAACACAAGCCCTTGAAGAATGGGCAAACATGTTTTGCATTGGCTGGTATAGAGCAATCCATAGGATCCAGATGGATGTTACGACTTGGTGGATAAAGCTGAATGTCCTACTTCATGTGACTAATGCCAAAGGAGGCACATGCTTTTCTCAGCGCCACCCAGATAAAGATGAAGTTTCAAAAGAATAGTATTCAATTCTTTCCTAGGTAAGCATTACTAAATGCCTTAAAAGGTGTCAGTAACAAAAGGGAAAGAATAAGACTGGTGATTTAGACTCCCCAGGATTTTTTTAACCAACTCTTCTTGAGCATTTACTCCATTTCTAAGATTTCAAGGACCTGTGGTTTCAGTTTACTAACTTTAGGAACTCTCACCTTTCTAGCAGTCTCACACTTAGGATGCGTGAATCTTTTGAGTTTTTTCCTTTTACTACACCAAAAAAAGCACTTTGTGAAATAACGATTTATTAGTTTTCAGTGTTATGCTCAAAAGTACAGGTGAAAAAGAACATTTCTAAAAATGAAATATAAACAGTATGTTTCCACAGATAATAGTTTGTCTTTATTTGGAATGAAAGTCTTAAAAATCATTTAAAAAATTATGACAATATATTTAATAACTCACAAAAAAGAAATCACAAGGTACAACCAACTCTACTATATATTTTAGATTCTGAGTAGGAAGACCCTTTGGGTTGCCAGTATGGTCATTGCTTCCGTATGTCAAAAAAAAGACTCCCTTTTAAATCCTTTAAAGAAATGAGATCTGTGTTTATGGTTAGATTTGTAGAGACAGGGGAAACTTAGTGGAAACCCTTAAAGGCTTAGAGTCTTAACTCTTCTCATCACAGAGTAAATTCCTGGCCTGAGAAACATGGCTCAATAGAATGTCTTTGCCCTTGATCCACCCTTGGAGCACAAGTAGTAGTGAGACAAGGAGTAAGGCCTGAGCTTCCCTGAGAAGCCAATATCATGAGGCACTGCCAGCATCCAAACCATTGGGGCACTTTTTTTTTTTTTAATTATTTATTTATAATTTTTTTTTAATTAATTTTTATTGGTGTTCAATTTACCAACACATTGGGGCACTTTTAATGAAGACTTTGGAGCCTGGCCACTAATCTTACCCTCCAAGCCAACTGCTATCATCATGATTTGAAATTATTCATATAAACCACAGCAGAGGCAGGTGGTCATGGCAGTGGTAAAACAAGGCACAGGAAAGGGAAGCCAGAAAAGAGAAATGAAGACTTGCTGAGGACCTACAAAGTACCAGGCCTTATCCTCATCCTCTAATTTAACTTTCTCCAAGTTTATCAATTTCCTCCTAACAGTACTTCCTTCCACATTAAGCTATACTTTCAGAACACCTGGGTGGCTCAGCGGTTGAGCATCTGCCTTCGGCTCAGGGCGTGATCCGGGATGGAGTCCCACATGAGGTTCCCTGCAAGGAGCCTGCTTCTCTCTCTACCTCTCTCTCTGTCTCTCATGAATAAATACTTAAAAAAAAAAAAAAGCTATACTTTCTTTCAGGGGTTTTCAACATCTTGTCCTTCTTACAATTCTGTTCTACTCCTCCCACAGGCCTAAACACAATATGACTTTTACTGCACCTTCATGTTGGTCACAGAGCACAGCCAGAGAAAATCACACCACTGTCCTGACTGGGATTCTCACAGTTTCATGTTATCCAATTTCAGTTCCACACTCACTGTTTCTCAATACCGCATGCCATCCTTTACTGGTTTCTGTTAGTCCACCTCCCAGTCTCCACATTAGTTATCCAGATCTTCACTCTTCTCTTCTCAAGCAATATCTCATGCACTTAATGCATAGAAAAGATCTAGATTCCTACTTCACATATTAAAAAAAAAAATCAAGTATGAACTCCCTTCAGCTCATTGCTTCTTTATCCACAAATTCATCTGCAGACATCGATTCTCAACTTCACCATGGGTTCTCAAAAGAGTTTCCTTACTCTCCTCCAAGGTAAGTTGCAATTATTTGTTTATATACCTTCTCCAGTAGACCATGAACTATTCAAAGGCAGGTGCTATCTCATCAATCTGGAATCGCAAACATCCACCATAATGTCTAGCACATAATATGTACTCCGTAAATAACTGAATAAGTAAATTGTTGTTGACTCCTTTCCTCAAAGAAAATGAGGGAAAGAAGACCATTTTAAAAAATCATTTGAAGCTCTTAATTTATGAAGTGTTTACTTTCATAATTGAACTAATTTATTCTTATTTTTATTTTTTTATTTTTTAGATTTTATTTATTTATTCATGAGAGACAGATAAGAGAGGCAGAGACACAAGCAGAGGGAGAAGCAGGCTCCATGCAGGGAGCCCGATGTGGGACTCGATCCCCGGTCTCCAGGATCACGCCCTGCACTGAAGGCGGCGCTAAACTGCTGAGCCACCCGGGCTGCCCTACTGAACTAATTTTAAATACCTAATAAAATATTTATGGTTACTGGGACCTTGCAAATTTAGCAGAATGAAACTATATTAATACATATATTTAGATCTTCCTCAACTTATGATGAGGTTACCTCCTGATAAACCCATTGTACGCTGAAGACAGCCCTTGAGATAGCATAGCCAACTGGGAACCATGGATGCTGCTGCCCAGAATCGTAAGAGAATATTGTGCTGCCCATCTCTAGCCCAGGAAAAGACCAAAATCCAAAATTTGCAGTATGGTTTCTATTGAATGTATATCACCTCTACACCATCATAAAGTCAAAAAAACCATTAAGTCAAACCATCATAAGTTGGGGACTGTACGTACTAGACTCTTAACTCCGTAACTCTGTTTTCATATGTGGAAAATGCTCAATTTAATGTGGTTTGAGTTAAATGGACTCAGACTTTATAAACAATTCACAAAATATTACCATGAAGTCTGAAAGAGATAAAATGTATATCCATGGAACTACTGTATATCATACAGATCTCTGAAATGATAGAATCTATTCAACAGGACACCAATAAGAATGTCATAAAGGCTCTAGTCAGCATTAGAACTGTAATTCTTTCAGGATCTCAAGAAAACACATCAAAAATATACAGTGACATGTGAAGATTTTCAAAATCCACTTCCACAAAGGAAGCAGTTACTTGAATAAGCAGTGGAAATGGGACTTTGTTATTACTACTATTATTATAGCCTATTCTGACTTATTAAATAAGCATTGGTCTCTAATTTTAAATGAGTCATAAAAACTCTTCGTAAGTAATTCCATTCAACAAAAGTGTATTAAGCTCCTGTTTGGACTAGGTATGAAACTAGGTGTTAGGGATACAAACATGAAAAAGGCAGTCCCTACCTGCAGGGCATTTCTGGTTTAGTAGGAAAGACAGAAATAAAAATAGGTTATCTACAATATGACATTATCAGAGATATGTATGAAATGTTTTTGGAACCTGGCCAAGAGAGATTGATTCTGCCAGGGTAATGGCAGAAAATTAGGGATGGACACAGGGGAAAACAGCACTTAGTGTAGGACTTGAAGGACAGCAGGAGGTTCATGATTGGACACAGGAGGGGAAATGGCACCTAACAAGGAAAACTAGCATGATCAAAGGCATAGAGGCATGGACATAGAAGCCATCCTTTCAAAACAGCCAGTAGTAACCTGTTGCAGCTACAGCCTTAGATGGGAAGGGAGGGGACAGAAGGGGAGGGGAGGGGAAGGGAAGGGAGGGGAGGGGAAGGGAGGGGAAGGGAGAGGAAGGGACGGGAGAGTCTGAAGATGAGTTGATAGGCTACCAACTATGGAAGGCCTTGACACCATGCCCAGGAGTTTTTCATTTGTTTTGTAAAAACCCTGAGGCTTTTAATCAGAGAAGGTGCACAGTGAAATATATGTTTAAAAACTAACTGGTGAAAAAAAAAAAAAAAACTAACTGGTGGTAGAGTGGAGGAAGGACTAAGGAATAAAGGTAAAAGTGTAGTGGGAGGAATGTTTTTAACCTTTTTCTGGGGATACTGCCTCTCTGGCTGGCTCTGGATTTTTGCCAATTAACCTTTCATTTCTGTCCAAACCCTCTGGAAGCATTTAAACAAATGGGTCCAGAGGCCTTAGGAGGCCTCCTCCCTACTGATGCCCCAGCTTTCTCCTGAGCTTCTGCAGGACATTAAGATGTGGCTTTGATGCTAGAAAGGCCTCTAATCTGTGGCCACTGGACTGCACTGTCTGTAAGCTGAACTGACTGCTGTCACCTGGTCTTTCTTCATGTCTTCTTAGTGTCTCACTCCTCAGAGATCAGTGCCCTGGCTGGTGAACTAAATAGACACGAGCAGGAAAGAAGAGGACTCAGTGGAACTGGCTCATTTAAATTGTCATATTCTCTCGTTCTATCTCTTACTTTCTTTCCTATAGAATAGTCTAATGGGCCTTTCCTGAAAAATGCACATGTACAAAAAATTTGCATGTAATTTTGAGGGTATTCTTAGATCCTCTGAGGTCTATTCATGAAATCCAAATATAAAACCCCTGAATTTATTGAAATAACCCAGACAAGAGACAGGAAATGGAAAGAGGCAACAGTCCTAAAAAATTGTAGCAGGAAAAGAAAGGAAGATTTGGGAGATATTCATCAGAGCTCAGAGACCAAAGAAAAATAAGAGAAAGAGGAGGAGTCAAGGTTGACCTTAAGGTAAGTAGCCTGGACACATGGTAAAATGATGATAACCCCAGAACATAACTAATAAGTTAGCAAGAGGAGGTTAGAGGAAATTATAATTTTGTTTTTGACTCTAACATATTTGAGATTCAGGCAGTAATGGTCATTAAAAATACAGGTTGAAAAGAAAAATAAAATAAAATAAAAAAATAAAAATACAGGTTGAAAGCTCAGAAAAGATCAGAACTACTGGTTCTATGTTTTTGAACACCTGCTCTGGGCACATGAAAAGCCACAAGAAGTTGGGTTTTTTTCCCCCACAAGAAGGTTTAAGCAGAGGAGTGTGACAATAGGAACAAATGCTGCAGAGACAGAGGGTGGGAACTGGAAAGAGAATGCTAAATTTAAAAACCAGGAAGTTCATGCTGATCTGGGCCATAAGGTCTTAGGTCGGGGTCAGATCATTTCGGGTTGAGGTAGAGAAGGAAGCTAAATAATATAAGCAAGGACAGGTACCACAACTTGGGGAACCCTGGGGATACAAAGGAGGGATTTCAGTAGATACCTTGCAAGGAAATCTCTTCTCCCAAGATTAGAGATTAGTTAAGTAAAAGGGGGTTGAGGAAGTGAGCTGAGATTATACCTGTTGGGCTCTACTATGTGAAGCAGGAGCTAGGTCATCTACAAAATGAAGAATGAGGAGATGATCCTGGAAAGCATGATAAAGGTTTGTTAAGAACATAGGAAACTGGGAAAATGTGTAGAAACCCATGCCTGAGCAGACAGGTGCCAATAGGTAAGTGAACTCAGGTCAATGAGGGAGATTGCCCCCCAACGAGGGACTCTCCTCTTTGTTTTGATTATCTAAGCTACTCACAGTGTTAGGTAAGGTGCAGACTCTTACTCAACTCTATAAATACAAATTTCACTAAAGCTGGCATAAGAATCATGACTTTTTTTGGTTTTAATGCCTTTATTTTTTTTTTCAAAACTGAATCTTTAGGTTGAGCAACATGAGGCAAATAACAGCATAAATTTAAAGTCAACATATTTATAACTAAATTCTATTACCTAAGTTTCCCAAAGTATGAAGGCAAAACTGTCACATGACTTGTTCTCATCCACAAAGTTTGAAGCTTTATCTTCATTTCTGTCATTCACATTTTTTCTCCTTCGTCTATCACTTATATAAGTAAGAACTATATGTTTGTGGGCTAACAGCATAATCAAACATAGTTCCAAAGGATTTCTTCTCTTAATTTCCTGTGTTTAATTACTTAAGTGCTTATTTTACTAACTGCCCCTGTTAATAATCATCTTCTTAAAAATACCATTTTTATGTGGTTAAGACACAAACATATTAACTCCTGGTTATAGTAATTTAAAGGATGATGGTTGTGAGAAGCATATCTAAAATGGCCAAAAACAGATTTTTTAAAGATTTTATTTATTTATTCATAAGAGACACAGAGAGAGAGAGAGAGGCAGAGACATAGGCAGAGAGAGAAGCAGACTCCCCTCAGGGAGCCAGTGTGAGACCTGATTGCTGAATTCTAGAATCATGCCCTGAGCTGAAAGCAGAGCTCAACCGCTGAGCCATCCAGGCATCCCCAAAAACAGATTTATAAATGATATTAGAATTTAAGTTGCTAATTATATTTGAATATAGGAGTAAATAAAGTTCTGGGACAGAACTAACTCATGCAACAAATGCTACATTTGGTGGTAGGGATTATGAGGCAGTTTTCTTCAGACTACTTCTATTTTCTCAATGAAATCATGAGGGTATCAGTTCCTGGTAAGTATGGATTGGAAGAGGTGGTGCTAGAGGTCTGAGGAGAATGGAGAAGAGGAACTAGTCACCTTAAAGAGAAGAAGAGTGGGCAGCCCGAGTGGCTCAGCGGTTTGGTGCCCCCTTCAGCCCAGGGCATAATCCTGGAGACCAGAATCGAGTCCCACGTCAGGCTCCCTGCATGGAGCCTGCTTCTCCCTCTGCCTGTGTCTCTGCCTCTCTCTCTTTCTGCATCTCTCCGTGTCTCTCATGAATAAAAAAATTTTTTTTAATTTAAAAAAAGAGAGAAGGAGAGTTAAGTGGCTAGACTAATACAGAAGAAATAGCAAGAAATATTGATTCCAATAACACTTAGGGCCCATCTGAGATGTGCTTCTTAAATTTAAATTAAGATCAAACACCACAGTTTGTGCTCTTCTTAAGACATATTCAATAGTCTGGGTACTGACACAGAGTAGGCAGGTAGCTAAGACTTTGACACACATAGAAGATAAGGGGCAAGGCCATTAAGGTTGTATTTGAGGACATATATGATAGACCATGAAATTGAAGCTGGGTAAATAGGGAAGAGAGAATAAAAAGGTTGGGAAGTGACAGAGTAAATTAACAGGAGCATCCTGTGAGATCCAAGCTGCTAGAGCTTGGGTGAGGGTAATGCTAGAAACATGGAAGAATGGGAGGCGGCTGGAGAGCAGAATGTTTAATACTGAGATTCCTGAAGTGTTGGTTACTGGAGACAGTGAAGCCTTGGGTATGACCAAAGAGGGGGTTGCTGAGATGGAATGAAGGAAAATTTACTGGAAATGAGGAAGTTAAAGAACTGTGAAGACAAATTATTGAACAAATCACCAGTGAGGACAACAAAGTCCAGAATAACAGAAATAAAACACACTGAAGATTACACTCAGCAAGAAAGTCAGCTTCTTATCTGGCTCCCCTGTTCCTTCTTCTCTAGCAGGGCTACTCTTGCTCTCTCATTTTGTTCTCCAAATGTTACTGACAATGAAAAAAGGTTAATGTTTATTAACCCTATCATTATATAATAGCTACCACTAAAGGTATGAAGAATATAAAATGCTCAAGAAATAAACATAGCCAATGATAATGCCATTGTTTACTAAGGATTTAGGTTAATGAGACACTGGAACCTCACTGTAAGAATACACTCAGTAAAGCATTTATAGTATAAGGCTTGCTTGTACCTTATTCTAGACTACTTGTCATAAAGAGTTTTTAACAACTTCCTAGAATATGAACCACAAAACTGCATTTTAATTATGTTTCACAATAGGTATTTGTCCAAAGGACGAACATATGATTTGTGGTCAGGTGCCAGACAGATGAGGATTGATTGGATTAAACGCATTAGGAAATAAATTGAGTGAAAAGTCCTAGAGAACATTAAAAATTACTAACAGTCTTACTTCTCCGAGTACTGGTTCTCAGACTTTGATTTTCACAAACTTTTAGGCCTTTTATTTTTTAAACGGGGGAGAATTGTTGTCATGGTGTTGCTTAGTTTTTATTTTGCAAGGTAAAGATTTCTTAAACAATAACAACAAAATCAAATCTGACACCTCCTAACACCACCATTTCATAAAAAGACATATATTTTCATATCAAAAGGTAGGATGGATGTAATCGCAGAATAAAAGACAATCTTTATATTAAATGAATTGTTTTATATACATTGTTGAGATCGTGGGCTCTGGACTCAGCTTGCCTGGTTTCAAATTCTGGTTCTTCAGTTTTGCTAGCTAGAGATAATAACTGCAACTACTTCAGAAGGTTAGTATGAGGATTAAATATAACGCACATAAAGCACTTAGCATATGTGCTGGCATATAGTAAGAGCTCATAAATACTGGCTACTAATTAATAACTAGCTTATACTTTACCATCTTGTTGGAGATGAGCAATGAAATGCAACCAGACTCCCAGCTGTTCTCTGAGAATTATATCATTGCTAGGTGACCTGTAAAGCTTGAAAATAAATGACTATTTTGCTTATGGAATTCTGAGACTGCCAACTGTGGCCCCTTATCTGACACTACTGTCGCCTGAACATTGCAAATGATAGTATATATTTTGCTGATGGATTCAAGCTCCAAATGAGCACAGCAGTAAATGAGTTGGATCACAGCAGTTTCACAAAGATTTCACGAGTGTTTCAGTAAGTCAGGATTCTCCATGGCTTCCAGGTGGATTACTATCAGAGTCAATTCTACCTACTTCCCTTATGCCTCAGGCAGAGTCTATTCATACCTATGTCTCAAGTTTTCCAAGCTCATTTAGGATCAACACGTAGCTCGTCCACATAAACCAAGCTACCATGATTATCAGTTCCATGTGTATATATCTTTCTATCTCCTCCACTCCTAGTTCTACCATAAGTATATTTCTTCTCCAAAGTCCCCTGTGTTTCCCCAACATAACTACTGTCATAATCCCTAGCTGCCACTTCCCTCTCTCAGGGAGCACACACCCTGCTCTGCTGGCACTCATCTGCAATAATTTGGTGCTACTGGGAGGAACTGAGGCTATTTCTGGGTACTTCATCCAAAAGCAAATTTGCCATCCTAGATGACCATAACCTACCCTTTGCCTCTACATTTGAGGTAGATTAGCGTGTTATGCCTTCCCACCTCACTACTCTCTTTCAGTTGAATTAGCAATTAATTCTCCAGCAATGTATAAAACTTGGAATACTGTTTGAGCCCCAGGTGTTGATATCCAGTGACTATAATCATACAAATCTTGGTGGGGACAACTTCAAGAGGCTCTAAGGTGTATGCTACAAATAACTTGAAATTATTTCTGATCTGAGAGTCTAAATCAAAGATGACCTTATCCACTATAAGGCTTATCCAGCCCTCTGATGAAAATGATACATGAAAATATAAGATATCTAATATGCTAATTATAACCTCTCTTCTTAAAATAGCTCTATGAAAAACATATAACCATACCACTGCACTAAAATGAATAAACAGTAATGTTTGCTATTTATAGTCTTATAAAACAACATCCCAAAAAATTGACAAGCATGTTTGCTAGACTATTTCATTTTAAAAAGCAGTGAATTTTCTTTGTTTTCTTGAGATGATATCAGAGGCAAGCTACATTGAGGAAGAACCGTCAGTCTCTTTTAGGTATCTGAAAGAGGAAAAATTATATATAAAAGCAACAACAACACATTGATTTTACACAAGAGTGAACAGAATGATAATATATTAGAAGTGATCTCTGTCAAATTAGCATCAGGGTAAGGAGTGTTTAATTCATTTCGTGGACAACATGATCTGTAAAGAGAGAAAGTATAAAGTGGGTTTTGAACAACAGCTGATATTTAAGGGGGAAGTCCAGGTAGCTTCCAGTTCAAATGCCGACAAATCTGCCATGTTTGCTTAAGAGGGAGACTATCAACAGACGAGTGGCAAGTCAGGACATATTCACACGTCTTGCAAGCTTCTCTCTGCAGTTGTGCAAACCAGACTTGAATGCTTATTTTTAAACTTGCAGAAATACAATCAAAAGCTGATGTTAAAAAAAAAAAAAAGCTGATGTTAATATTTGATCTTTTGTTTTAAAGTTTGCACAATTCAGCTTCTCCTAGAATCATGACTATGTTCTTAGTTCCATCCAATTCATCGTTTTACTAGTATGATGATTACTTAAAGAAATAGTTTTGAATTTCCAGCCATGCAGTGTGGACTTGGAGCATCACTTCCATCAACTTGTAATACAACTTCTCATTAGATAGCCTGTTTTTTTATTTGTTTCAAAGACTGCCAATCAGCATCTAACACAGGCTATCATCTGCATTTGCTGAGCTGTGCACTTACCAAATATTTAAGGAAATGAAATATTTAAGACTAAAAACTCACTCCTGACCCCATTTGGGCAGTCAGGTCTCTGATCATCCATGGGTATCATTCTGTCTAGCAGCAACTTGCTGTGCCCTGCCAACTTTAAAATACTCTTAAGAACACTTTGAGTTCCGTTACGATAAAGTGAAAAAGGCCTACGCCCTGTGCACCAAGCAGCTGTGTGATGTCTACCACCTGACTGGTCTATATCCAAATTAGTCAACTGAGATTTAATATAGATCTTCTCATTAGATAGCCTAGAACTAAAGATGGGGTATGTGTAGCAACTCTCCAAACTAATCTCTGCTGACACCCCCACCCTTCTACACTCCCTCCTAGGGTGTGGCCTGGTATTTCATGAATTCTTGATGACAAAGATCATGCCTCTACTATGGCAGGTCCTGCCTTGCTGCCATCTGGCAGGATGTATTCTTATTGGTTTCAGAATTTTACAGCTTTCTCTTTCTTCTTCACTCTCTTCCTTAGCTTTCAACTTATTTTACTTGCTGCTCTCTCTATAAGGCATCTGCTGAAGACTAACAAATATCTTTTCTCTAGCAGACAACTTATTCTTTCTTTTCCTATACCTAGAACTTCTACATTACTCTATCAAGTTCATGTTCTTCTGTTCCTCAGAAATCACCTCCTTAAGAAATGCCACCTAACCATGTCACATCTGACTATGTCAATGTCACCTCACATCTTACGTTCTATTCTCCAACAGTTACAGTTAGTAGTCAAGCTTTAACATGCACCAATGTTCAATGCAGCCTGTTAAAATGCAGATTTTCAGGCATCACTCCTAGAAATTTGAATTCATTAAGCCTGGAGTAGAGCTGAAGAAAGTGACCCTGTCCCCAGGTGAGTCTAATGCAGGCCAGAGGACACTGAGAACCATTCACAGTTAACAACTGATACTATATTAAGTCATTTTTAAGAGTTCTAAGGTTTTTATCTTATTTAGTATATATATTCTATAGCCTTAATTAAATAATAAGCTGAGAACTCAGTACACGTTTTTTATTCCTTGACAGGTTGTAGCTGTAGAACACCAAAGAACTATTCTACCTAACAAGTTATCAAGAATAAATGTTAAGATTTCTTTAACTAAGTACAGCTGGGGGAGGTATGGTTTTTGTGAGAGGTGATTTGGGGGTTTTACTCAATAGTAATTCAACATGAGAGAGAATCCAAGATAGAATATGGATGTCAAAAATGTTAATGCAATTCCACTGTGCATTAAAAGAAGACTGAAGTTTTGAACAAAGGATGGAGAGTTCTGGTCTATTTTAGAAAAGAGGAGACACTTGGAGGACACCACTGATTTCCAGGTATCACAACTTAAGGAGAATACAAATAAATATTAAAGTTCAGAGAAATGTGAATAGGATGGTAAAGGGCTGAAAATAAATTCTAAAAGGACTGGCTGGAGGAACCAACCAAGCTGGGATTTTTCACTTAGCAAAAAGATAAATCTTGCAGGACATTAGTCTGGACAGAACAGCTCTCTTCATATGCCTTAAAGGTATTCATTAGAAAGGAGAAGCATTCTTGTTCTATAGAGTCTTAGGGGAGAGAACTAAAGCTTGTAGAAGCGACAAGGATACACATCTCACTGTAAAGTACAGAAGTCTCACATGCAGTTATCCCAAAAATGGATTGTGACATTCAAAGAGAATGAGTCCCCTGTCACTGCAGGAATCCAAGCTTAGACTAAGGAACTCGACAGAAGTTATTTAGCAAAAATGGAGAGAAAATTCAAACAAAAGTATGTGAACTCAATGATATTTAAGATCCCTTACAATGCTGTTTCTAGAATTCCCTCGAGATTCTCTGACAGAACCAGCTAGTTTTGCAAAGAGAATGAGCTTTGAAATAAATATTCCTGGATGGGAAGGAAAAAAGAGACTGAAGGCTACAAAGACAATAAGGAGGCTACTGCTTATAGTTCAAGTGTGATTTCCTGAAGCTATATAAAAATACAAAAGGAATGTTACAGAAAACAAAGCAGAAGAAATACTAGAGTATCCAATAGTGGATTAAAAAAATGCATGCACACACAAATTATAGCCCAGTGATCTTTGACAAAAGAGCAAAGGCAATACAACAAAGCAAAGATTGTCTTTTCAACAACAAATGGTGCTCGAACAACTGGACATCCACATGCAAAAAAAAAAAAGAATCCAGACACAGACCTCACATCCTTCACAAAAAACTAATACAAAATGGATCCCAGCCTTTACATGTAAAACACAAAACTATAAAACTTCTATAAGACAACATAGGGGAAAAATCCTAGACGACACTGGGTATGGCAATGGTTTTTTAGATACAACACCAAAAGCACGATCCAAGAAAGAATTGATAAGCTGGACTTTGTTAAAAACTGCTCTGTGGGACAGCCTGGGTGGCTTAGCGATATAGCGCCGCCTTCAGCCCAGGGCCTAATCCTGGAGACCTAGGATCAAGTCCCACATTGGGTTCCCTGCATGGAGCCTGCTTCTCCCTCTGCTTGTGTTTCTGCCTCTCTCTCTCTCTGTGTCTCTCATGAATAAATAAAATCTTAAAAAAAAAAACTGCTCTGTGAAAGTGTCAAAAGAATAGGAAGACAAGCCACAGATTGAGAGAAAGTATTTGCAAAAGGCACATGTGATTATGTACCAAAATATACCAAGAACTCTTAAAACTCAAAAATAAGGAAACAACCCAATTTAAAAATGGGGCAAAGACCTTAATACACACTTCACCAAACAGGATATACAGATGGCAAATAAGCATATGAAAAGATGCCCTACCATCATATGTTATCAGGGAAATGCAAATTAAAGCAACAAGATACCATTACACACCTATTAAAATGGCCCAAGTCCATAAGATTGACAACATCAAATGTTGATGAGGATATGGAACACAGGAACTCTCATTCGTTCGTAGTGAAAATGCAATATGGCACAGCCATTTTGGAAGATAGCTTCCATTTGGAAGACAATACTAAACATACTCTTTCCATAGGATCCAGCAATTGCGCTCCAAAAGAGCTGAAAACTTACATCCATGCTAAAAGCTACACACAGATGTTTATAGGAGCTTTATTCATAATTATTCATAACTACCCAAACTTGGAAGCAACCAAGATGCACTTCAGTAGGTGAATGAATAAATAAGCTGTGGTGGTGCATCCAGACAAGGGAAAACAATTCAGCACTAAAAAAAATTGAACTATCAAGCTTTGACAAGATATGTAAGAACCCTAAATGCATATTGCTAAGTGAAAGAAGTCAATCTGAAAAGGCTACATTGTATGATATTCTGGAAAAGGCAAAACTATGGAGATAGTAAAAAGATCAGTGATTGCCAAGGATAGGGGGAGAGGGCACAGAGGATTTTTTGAGCAGTGAAAATATTCTGTATGATACCGCAAAATGGATATATGTTATTATACATTTCTCCAAAGCCACAGAATGTATAATACCAAGGGTAAGTAGTAATGTAAACTACAGCGTGGGTGATTACGATGTATCAGTGTAGGTTCAGTTATAACAAAGATACCATCTGGTAGGAGATGTTGATGATGGAGGAAGCCATGCTTGTATGGGGACAGGGGTATATGGAAAAATCTCTGTATTTTCCCCTCCCTTTTGCCATGGGCCTAAAATTGATGTTTTTAAAAAAAAAAAAGAGTGGGGATCCCTGGGTGGCACAGAGTTTTGGCGCCTGCCTTTGGCCCAGGGCGCGATCCTGGAGACCCGGGATCGAATCCCACGTCGGGCTCCCCGTGCATGGAGCCTGCTTCTCCCTCTGCCTGTGTCTCTGCCTCTCTCTCTCTCTGTCTCTCATGAATGAATAAATAAAAATCTTTAAAAAAATAAATAAATAAAAAATAAAAAAGAGTCTTAATTAAAAAAAAAATTGTATGCAAAGCAAAGGAAAAAGGGGGGAAAAAAAACATGACTCCAAGGACCTAGAAAATAAAGGTAACTGGGAAGAGATAACTATGCGTAGGATGAGAAAACATGTTTAATAAATGTAACAAAATTTTGAAAATTTCAAGAATTCATTTCAGTAAGAAATCTTTTTTTTTTTTTCCTTCTGGGTAGGCTCCACACAGCTCGGAGCCCAGCATGGGGCTCAAACTCACAACCCTGAGACCAAGACCTGAGATGAGATCGAGTCAGATGCTTAACCGACTGAGCCACCCAAGGGCCTCTCAGTAAGAATTCTAATGGGGGATAGTGACAGCTTATTGAGATACAGCGATATGTTATATATAGTAAAGGTAATCTAAGAATTACCACTAAATGCTTGAATTAAAGGAATGAATAAATTCACATGAAATATTACCTTTAGGAAATGGAATTATTAAACCTCCATTCTGAGCATACTAGCTTCTAAGAGTTAGAAAAACATGTTATTTGAAAAAGAAATGAATAAGTAATTAATGCATACAGAACCCAAGAAGTGAAAGATCGAGGCTGGAACTGCAGCTACTAGAAGCACTGTCCTAAGCACTTTAGTAGGTTCTCTTCTATATTCATTTAAAAAGCCCTGTCAGCTACATATTACTTTTACCCTTCTTTTGGCAGATAAGGCATTGACACTTAGAGTAGTAACATGACTTTCCCCAGGAGACACAGTTGGTAAACAAGATAGCCAGAACTTGAACATCAATCTGCCTGATGCCGAGCAAGCACTGTAGGGACAGCTCAGCTACTGGTGGCACTGGGTGTCAGCTCTGCCTGAGACTCACATTCAGCGGACCTAAGGGAGAACCTGGAAATTCATTTCTGGGTATTTTTTTTAAACCTCCCTGAAATTCTTTTTTTTTTTTTTTTAAAGATTTTATTTATTTATTTATTCATGATAGAAAGAGAGAGAGAGAGAGAGAGAGAGAGAGAGAGAGAGAGAGAGGCAGAGACACAGGCAGAGGGAGAAGTAGGCTCCATGCCAGGAGCCGGACATGGGACTCCATCCGGAACCCCAAGATCACGCCCTGGGCCAAAGGCAGGCGCTTAACTGCTGAGCTACCCAGGGATCCCTGCTGAGCCACCCAGGGATCCCCCTCCCTGAAATTCTGATAGATTCCAAAGACTGAGAACCATTGTGTTACTAAATAGAAGTGGCATCAGAAGGAGAGACACTTTAGAATAACCCCCAAAACTGAAGAAACATGGTGAGCTCTTCAGAGAGGAAAAAGACAATGCTCAGCTAAGGAGCCTAAGCACTTTGCTTTCATAGGCTGGGGACATGGAGACCTATGTATCACTCTCAACTCCCATAGATATTTACTGAATATCCATTAGATACCCCCAAAATAGGCTAAGCTGAGTTCTTTAACGAGATAAAATGGCCTTTGGCTAAGTAGCTTAATATTAAAAATCGAAGACAAAACTATATAGAAACAAAACAGATAAAGGGCTAAGAAAAGCCAAAGAGGAAAACAATTGCTTCTACTGGGAAGATATGTGAGGGATCTTCCAGAGAAGGTAATCAAGCTGAAACTTGGAGGATGAGCTTCCCTGACAGAGTCTATGTGCAGACTTCATATCTCACTAAAATGAGGCATTCATATGTAGTAGTTCCAGAAACATTTCTACATCTAGTCTATTTTCCCCTTTTTACTAGTGAAGGAATGACACTAAAGAATCACGCAATTGGTCAATGACAAATCTAAGAGTAGGCTCCAAAACTCTTGACACCTTGTCCATCAGTTTCCCAATAACCCATTATGGTTCTTACATTTCTCTCTCTCTTCCAGAGAACCTATTTAGCGATCAATTTCATCTATAACATCTTGACTTTTTAAGAAGGAAGTCTAAATTTGGCAGCGCATGAAAAAAGGGTTTAACTTGGGAATGCTCCTTAATTCAGCAATTCCAATTCCAGGAATTTGTTCTATTTTTTTTTAAAGATTTTACTTATTCATGAGACACACACACACATATACACACAGGCAGAGACACAGGCAGAGGGAGAAACAGGCTCCATGCAGAGAGCCTGACATGGGACTTGATCCCGCGTCTCTCAAGAATCACGCCCTGGACTGAAGGCGGCGCTAAACCGCTGAGCCACCAGGGCTGCCCAGGAATTTGTTCTAAATAAATATGGACATGCAAAAAATACTCAGCTTCAAGGGTCCTTGTCACAACATAGAGTATAATAATGAAAAAGTAAATATATTTATATGTCTAATTGTAGTGGACTGATTAAATAAACCATGGCATTATCATTCTATAAAATAAAGAAAATTATAGAATATTTAAGAAAAACTTCGTTACTGAGTGGAGGAAAAGAGGTTAAAGAAGAGTAAAACACATTTTTGTCCCCCTCCATAATACATATATACATATATAGATATGTGTGTATACATATACAAAGTAAAAACTAGTAAAATGATATACTCCAGATATTAATATTAGTTTTCAGGTATTTTCTTCTACACTAATTACACATCTTTTTACTTATGTGTATTTTTGAAATGATGTGTTTCTATGTTTCTAATAGATGTGTTTCTATTAAAAGAACTAGTAAAAGTATTTTTATAAACAGATATCTTAGATATGAGAGATCTAAAAGACCCTATAAAAGCCAGGAAGATGATGAGATTTTTTTTAAAAAGTACTGTTTCAGGGATCCCTGGGTGGCTCAACAGGAGTCTGGTGCCTGCCTTTGGCCCAGGGCGTGATCCAAGAGTCCCAGGATCGAGTCCCACATCGGGCTCCCTGCATGGAGCCTGCTGGTGTGCCTCTCTCTCTCTGTGTCTCTCATGAATAAATAAATAAAATCTTTAAAAAAAAATAAAAATAAAAAAAATAAAAAGTACTGTCTCTGGAATTTCCAGGCCCACCAGAGAACCTAAAGTGATCTATAGGCAGGAAGGGGCTTTCTGAATCAAATTCAGATTCCAAAAAATAATGAAGCTTATTCTAGAGAATAGGAAGTATGGCTTCACATCCGACTTATGAAATTTGGAATAAAAAATCTAGTAGTAAATCGAATTATTTTCAGTGGTTGAATCAAGAAGCCTAAAGGGTACCAGCCTGGGAGTAAGGCATTTTGGATTCTAGCCCCTCTTCCTGTGACTTTAGCTTAAATATGCTGCTTACTCTCTGGAGGCCCATCTACAAAATAAGAATGACATGAACAAAAGTCAGTGTTTCTCCAACGTGGTATTTCCTTGGAGTATTAATAGTTGTGTCTTTATGTGTATATAATAAGTTTAAGTAAATTTGGAAAATTTTAGACTAGATCATTTCTAAGGTATCCTACTCTAACCTGGTCTAATTCTGATTCAAATATATAGCTACCTTAATGTACTTAAATCTATCATATTTATAGATATACTGTCTACTGGTCGTCATCTCATAGAGAGGAGTATTAAATAATGCAAAATGGGGAACAATCCTTTTGAGCAAATGTCATTTGCAGACACTATTTTGCCCCTTTTGCCTTCTGTCCTCAGTTGCTGCTGTCAAGGTATGACATTTCTATATACTTGAATCAGATTCTACCCATTCAACTTTTTAAAAATTCATTTTTAGATAAAATGAAGTAAAGGATTCAATCTTTTGTCTGTGGTAAGAAACTGTCATCTTTCTCTCCTTGTGTGGCCATGGTGTCTCACCTGGAGCCATTACTACTTCTAAAACAAATCTAAGTTTTGAACAATTGAGTTCTGTCATTTATTATCACATATGGGCAGCCTTCTCCAGCCAGAGAAAGAGACTACAGAGTCTATAACTCAAGTAAAGTATGTCTTCCCTATCTCTCTTTGTCTAAGCTCATCAGAGCCACAACTGGTTGTCTAAATGAGGAGTTCCAGAAGTCAAATAATCAGGTAGCAGACAGAAAAGCAAGAGAATCAATCAAGAGAAGTTTTGTAGAAAAAGTCCAATAATACAGGAAAAGCATCAGGCAAAAAAGCAACTGTGGATCAGCACAGAAATGTCCCTGGAATGTGCTAATAGTCAGCAGTCTGGATAATTCTCCTACGTATATCTGAGATTTGACGGAATATATCTAATGTGTGGCTTGGCAGCATTCTAATTACAGGTTTATCCTGTAGTAACCATTCATTATCAAAAGGCTCTTAAGTCTTGTTAAGTTTTCTCCCTCATGATAGGATTCTAGGTAGATTTTTAAAAATCAAAGCACTTCCAAAAAAATTATGTCATCGTGGATAAATTCTAGTAAATACGTGTATAAATAGTATAGAAGTTCAAGCTACAGATGTGTATATCTATTTATATATTAGTTTCCAGTCACTCTGGAACAGGAACAGAACTCAAACTATCTCCTCCCCAAAGAAAAGATACCATGTGGGAGCCTAATGTGTTAATAAAGAACTCAAAGCCAAAAAAAAAAAAAAATAATAAAAAAAATAAAATAAAATAAAAAAAAAAAAGAACTCAAAGCCACAAATATAGGGAATCTTTGAGTACTGAATACATTATCTACAGTAACTTTCAATGTCAAATGTTACAGTATTAGGAAAATGGTATATGGAAGGGATTTACTACTAACTTCTTCAAAAAACTTGAAAGAATATCATGTTATTTAAAAAGAATAAAGCAAAACCCAAGTTTCTTGCAGGTTTTTTAAATTTATGAACATATTATCAAAGGTATATTGCTCCACATAGCAGTCATATGGAATTCTAAGAAAAGTCTCTTTAGAATCATGGTAGAAGTACTCTTCTAAATAATTCTTGTATTAAGTGCCGGGCAGCTTTTTGCTAACCATTATTGCTAATTCTTTCTTCCATCTCTTTTCTTCCAACATTCTATATCAAGATAGTCGTTTTTCTAAATCAGTATTCACATATAAGAAACTGACAAGATTTATAGAAGTGGTATTTATCAACTCCTCTCTGATGGAATGTGATAAAAAGTAAATATAAATCAGCCAAAGTATGAATTCACAAATAAGGAAAAAATATTTCGAAGTGTCCCCTTGACTACCTTATCAACAAACACTGTTCAAAATGGATAATTACCAAACACTGTAAGAGGATAATCTAAGGCGTTAACTATTTTCAACAGCCAACAAAAGTTTAAGATAAGGAAACAGATCTATAAACATTTGGTTAAAGGCAATGGATTAAAGATTTTTGCCTCTCACAGAGCTATAAGAGCACCTTAGGCAACAGAATCATACCAACCAACCACCTCTATAGAGTGTTTGATAGTGAGGATGAGCAGGAACAGAATAAAAAGATTGTGAACTGCCCCTGGGGTCCACAGGTAAGAGACAGTAGCATGACCCTCAAAGGAACTGAAATAGAACAGGCTGGGTGGAATCCAGAGCATGGAGGAGGGGCAGAGGCTGCAGGAAGAGGGGAAGTTTGGCAGGGGCCAGAACACATAGGGTTTGCAAACCATGGAGGGAGTTAAGGAGAGCTACTGGGGAGTTTTAACCAGTGGAGTGACAGGATCAGACTTGCCTTTTTATAAAAATCATTCCAGTTACAGTGTGGAGAATGGACTACAAAAGGGCAAGGCTGAAGGCCCAGGGGCAATGCAGGTAATGGTGCCCTAAGGAAGGCAGAAGTTGGGGGAGATGGAGACACTGGGCAGACCTGAGACAGCAAGAGACTGCAGTGCTGATGGTCTGTTCTATGACTGGAAGTGGAGGAGCAGGAGAGAGGACAGTTAGAGAGAAAGTGCCCAGCTCTAGCTCAGCTAGAGCACTGCCTAAGATAGAAAACAGAAGTAGGAGCATGTTTACAGAAGATGGAGGGGGCAGCTGAATAAGTTTAATTTTGAGCTGAATGAGTTTAACTTTGAACTTATCTGTGTGATCATAAGATAGACAACAGGTTATGCTGATAAAAGTCCAGAGTTTTAGACTGAGACTGAGATAAAATATGCATATTTGAGAGTTGATGGCATAAAGATAACTGCAGCGATAGAAGTGGATGTGATCAATTTTAGGGAGAACGATCTCAGAGTGAGGAAAAGAAGAGATCTAAGACTCCTGAAGAACTCCAGCATTTTAAAGGAGACACACACACACAAAAAAAACCCCAAAAAGGACAGCCAGAGGTAGAAGGAAAATCAGAAGCCCTTCGAGTGAGAGAAACCAAGTAAAAAGGATATTTCAAGAAAGAGTGGTCAAGAGGGCTTCTCAAACATAATGAAGATCGAAGGTAGCCTTCACTAAATACAAATAGCAGTAATTCTTCCTATCATCCCCAATGCAGGTTCTAGTTTTTCTTCATGGTAATGAAAATATGTGCAGTGATATTCTCCACCCCCAAACAGGTCCTCCTGGTCTTCTCATTTCTAACATTTTCTCAGTGAGACCTGACATCTCACTTCCAACTCCATCACCCACAATAAGTAATCACAAATTCTACCAATTTCATCTCTGTGATCTTTATCGTGTCTTTTCTTCCCTTTTCATCCCCACTGCCACCACCCTCATCCAGGTTCTAAGGACCACACAACTGGGTAGTCTGCTGGTATCCCAGGTTATGCAGCCTTTCATCTCTTCTCTAGAGCAATCATTTCACGCAGAATAACCATATTAACTATCCTAAAACATTCACTTTGTCTTATTCCACTGCTAAAAATTCTCCAATGACTCCTCACTATAATCACTTGTTCAGAAATTTCATTCATTTAGGGGCGCCTGGCTGGCTCAGTCAGTGGAGCATGTGATTTTTGACCTTGGGATTGTGAGTTCGAGCTTACAACTTGGGGTTGTAAATATTTGAGTTAGCAAATATTTACATAAAGCAATACTTCTCAAATTGTCTATGCTAAGGTCCAGGTTTTTTCCTTAAAAGTTTCTAAACAATATTTTGTAAAATACAATTAAAAAAACATTATGCCAATGTTAAATTGCTAAGAAAGTTTCTAAATTTTTACTCTCAGTTTCAGTATTTATCTCAATGTGGACTGATAACAATGGTTCATGGTTCAGCAATGATCTATAGACCACATTCCATAACAGCCTTGATGTTGATAACACATGGATTAAAATACATTATAATTATACCTTCAAAGGTCTTAGAGCCATGGTGCTCAATGCAGGGCAATTCTGCCATTCAGGGGAAACATTTTTGATCACTACACAGGGGAAGGAGACAGGGAACTATGGCATTGAGTGGATAGACGCCAGAGATGCTGCTAAAAAGCCTGCAACAAACAGGACCAGGTCTTTCTCCCAACAAAGAATTAGCCACCCTAAAATGTCAAAAATGCTTAAGTTGAGAAATTCTCCCTTATGAATGTAATGCAAATGAATAATTATAGTATATTAAGAAGAGAGTTACATTAAGTATCCACAAGGTACTAGGGAAGCATAGAAGAGGAAGCACCTGAGTCTGTCTTAAAGGTCAAACAGGTTTAGTATTTACCAAAAAAAAAAAAAGAAGTCCTCATCTCCTGATTCCCAGCTTTCTATATACAACCCCAACCTTCTAAATCTAATTTTCTAAATCTAATTTTCTGCTTTTTAACAACAGCTCTGCTAGACTGGTCTAAGCTGTGACTTCTATACCTTGCTGAGTCTGTCACTCTTCCCAGGGCATAGGCAACCATTCTTTCTCCTCCTATCCAAAATGATTCAGCATTTAAGGACTCATTCAAGCTCCACCTCCTCCATGAAGTCTTCAGTGACTCGCTCTCTTAGAACTGCTATAGGACTTTTCATCTGTGCCACTCATTTGGCACTTTATCAGATACTGACTTCCGATATCACTTGTTAGGTTATAGTGCTTAACTTTTAAATGATTATTTAACATTTATGCTCCACCTCTAAGTTGACAGTTAAGACAAAGCTGCTGACACACTCAAAGCAATCACTTCCTTCCTGTATTAATGCTACAACAGGTACCAAAAAACACATGAAGAAAGCGGACTAGACTTAAGTATCAGACATTCAGTCCTACAACCAATGCTTCATGTCTTTGAGCTCACAACAATTTGGATATATGTGGTTACTAGAAAGGTAATTTATAAAAAACCTTAGTGTTATAGAGAGTTTATCTACTCTCATATATTGAGCACTTATACTTCTTCTCCAGGCCAAGAGAAGTCCACTGATTCTTGTCAGATTTAAATTACAGAAAATCTGCCAGAAATAAGAAAATTAAGAAATCTCAATTGGGGCAGTTTCTCAAAATTTAAAAACTTAAACAGATAAAGAGATTTTTGTATTTCCAGGCAATACCCTCCCACCATGACAAAAAATCTGAGACTTTTGGAAAATGCTGCTAATCTTGAAAAGAAAGAAGGGGAAGAAGAAAGGTGGTGGGGGAGGAGAAGGAAGAGAAGCAAGAGGAGCAGGGAGGAAGAAGAAGAGGATGACAAAGAGGAAGATGAAGGAGAAGGTGGTTTAACTCATTAGCAGAGACAGAGAGGTTAGAAAAACGTAAACAGTTTAGAAAGTTGTCCTAATACTTAAATGCAGAAGTCCGATTTCTGCAGTCTATTTTCTGAACACATATCTGCATATAGGCAATGGTGGGGGGTGAGGCCAGACCTGCAGACCTTCAGGGTTTCATTAATAATTCCTCTCTTCCTTTCCACCCTCCTAACCTACATTTGTCTAAGTTCTCAGAACCTTTCTATATGGAAAACTTTATAAACTTCTTTGAGAATGAATTAAGGAAGAAAGGCAAAAATGCCACTTTGATAAAATAAAATATCCTTTGATCTAGGGGTGCCTGGGTTGCTCAGTTAATTAAGTAAGCATCTGTCTTTGGCTCAGATCATGATTTTGGGGTCCTGGGAAAGAGCCCCACATCAGGCTCCCTGCTCAGCAGCGGGGGGCATAGTGGGGGTAAGAGGGGGTCCTGCTTCTTCCTCTGCTCCTCCCCCCTGCTTGTGTACACATATTCTCTCAAATAAATAAATAAATCTTTGGGGGAAAAAATTCTTTGACCTAAACTTCAAGGCTTCCTTGACTCCTTGATTCTTGGCTCCATCTCTCCAGTATCTGGAGAAGCAGCAGAGAAATCAGACTCTGGAACCACATATCCTACTTCCAGCCCGAGCTTGGCTACTTACTAGCTACACAAACTTAGTAAGTCACTTCCTTCTCCTCCTTCAACAGTTCCTGAATCAGGAGTACCAAATTCTAGTCCTAGTTCTGTCTGTGACTTGCTTAGTGACCTTGGGCCATAATTTCTGCATCTGTAAAGAGAAACCAGGGGGTTGTGCTAGATCACCAAGGGTGATTTTGTCCCCCAGAGGCGGTTTTGGCAATGTCTGGAAATATTTTTGGTTCTCACCTCTAGGGGTAGGTGGGGAGTGCCACACGCATCCAGTTAAGTAGAGGCCAGAGATGCTGCTAAACACCCTACAATGCACAGGACAACCAGTGCCACACAATAAATAATTATCCAGCCCAAAAATGTCTAATGATGCCACAGTTGAAAAACTCTTGGCTCTAGCTCCCTCAAAGACTACCTCAGAGGACCCAAGAAGTAGCACTGAGAAGGCCCATTTTAGTGGTTTTATAGTATATAGGATTTCATGAGAGAAGATAAGTGTTAATGGTTTGGACTTTGAGGCCGGACTGCCTGGATTCAAATCTGACTCCACTACTTAATAGCTTAGACTACTTACTTAACCTTTCAGAGACTCAGTTTCCTTCTCCATAATATGGGGATGATATAATATCTACCTGATAAGGCTGTTATTGTGAGAACTGAGTGAGTTAATATATGTTAAGAATTGAGAACAGTGTCTGGTACTATGAGTATTAGCTACTATTGTCATCAACATCATCACCACCAATCTAAGTAAAGGGGAAGAAACATCCACCACTTCATGTCAGGAGTCAAGGGAGCTGGATTCCTCATTTGGAAAGGGTGTGAAGACTGAGCAAATTCAAGCACAGTTCCTCACATGTCAGAAACTCTGCTCTCCCTCAAGTCCCTGTATCCCACTCTCCCCTCTCATGCTTCCACAGCTGCGTAAAGGCCTGGATGTAAATGTTCTCATGATTTGCAGGGCATACAAACAACTTATATTCATTACTATAATGCAAAAAAGTTAATAGGAGGAAGTAGTTTGTTACATATCAGGAAACTGGTTTTATCTTTATCTTTTCAGTGGAAAAGGACAGGTACTTCTAACTCCCCACTGTCACAGGCTGCTATCAAAGCCCCGGGGGTCCCATTCCCCCACCCCCGCACTCTTCTCCTCCATAGAAACCTCATGAAGAAAAAAGAAAAGAAAAAAATGAAACTTCATGAAGGATGTGGGACACACCTGTTCTCAGGCTACTTTCCTGTGTGGACAGTGAAGCTACCACAAGAAAGAAAGAGCCAAGTATTTCTACACAAGTAGAAAAATAAGATCACAGTAAAACATTCAGATGCAGAAGTATAGAGAGTAAAAGAATAAAAATCTCCCTATATTTCCATTCCTAACTTCCCTTTCACATAAGTAAACAATGTTTTTTCAATGTAATGTGTGTTCATAGAGACCTCTATGCATTTAACTTTCAGTTTTATACATGTATTTTTTATTATAACATGTCTGTATATTTGGAGCTGTATCATTTTAAGACTTGCTTCACTGGATTCCTTCCATAATGAGAGAAAAAGCATGTAGCATAGTTTATTTATTTCCTTACTGCTGGACATTCAGGTTCAAACTTAGACTAGTGATCCAATTATTGATCTGTAACTCACCTGTAGTTGTCAGCAAATTTAATCCATTAGCTTAGACTCTAGACAGCTCTGCCTCCTTAAAAGATTTATTTCTAAAAATCGATTAATAGAAAATGCTGACTTTATATATGGTTGGACTGAGATACCAGCATAACTACATTATTCCTATCCAAATATAAGTAAATTTTACTTAAAAAATTAAAACCAATGCAAGAGTTAACTCATGATTAAAAATTTCAACTTATAAAAAGTATTTTTTACGGTATTTTTTAGGGTATTTAGCTCTAGTGCTTTAACTCTAAACGCTGTTTTAGAGATTTTTGAAAATCACATGGTTATAAGCCATCTCTTCTAATTAAAAAGAAAAACAACTTTACAAACTTCCCAACATGAAGTCAGAATTAGTAAACTATTACTTCTTCATATCCAAGTATCATCTATAAGTACTTGGTGGAAAAGCAGAAGGGGGAAGTTTTACATCTCTAACTAGTGAGCAACTGCTTTCTTTTCCTTTCGTAATAAATTACAGGCAGACTTGAACAGATGTCAGGTTGGCATTCAAAACCTAAAATATAGCTGAAAAGCAAGTTATGACTAATACAAGGAAAAAAGATGAATGTCAGAAAGCTTCATTTTTTTTTCTTTTTTTCAAATTTCAGATAAGCTCTTTAGCCTTAGGGTTCCTTTTACAGAGCCCTGGAGTTCGGCTAGATGTCTTAACCCCCATTTAAATTGCAATCTCTCCTCATGAGTGGGGGTGTGAAAATGCATCTTAAGAGTGTCAGTGTTTATGTTAATCTGAGCAAGAACTCCCTCTCTCCCAAATATGGTGAGTACAAAACCTCAGCACCCTTTCTTCCACCGTATTTTATTTGTACCATTCTTAGCATGTGAAAGATGTCTGCATGTGATTGAGAGGCTCCTTATCTTCCCTGCGCTGTACTCCACAGAGTAACTACAGTTTCACTCACAGTATCAGAAAAGAGTTGCTTTCCTCTAGAATTTCAAAAGAAATCTTAAAAATACAGATTGAAAATGGGCTTAAAGAGGAAGGCATGAAGGCGACCAAAAAGAACAGTTTCAAAGAAGGGGGGCTCAAGACCATCACAGAGGCTCGCCTCTCCACGAAGTGGCCTGGATTCCTGCAAGGTACAGAACCACCAAAAGGCAGCATGAGGCTGGAGGCCTTCAGTCTACACACCTTTTTGCTTTCAGCTCTAAAACGGGTAACTTCTGCCAAGGTCCCTTTCCTTACATACATGTAAATCTAGTCCTAAAACTACATTAAAAGATGCTAATTCTTTAATAATTATTCCACTGTTCTTTGAAGAGGTTTGTAGGTTTTTGTTTGTTTGCTTGCTCCACCATTTACAACTTAGGGGTAATTGCCAGGGATGCTGAAAAATGAAATTTCTTTATAGAATATCTTTGTCAACAAAAGAGCCACAACTGAGAATTGAGGGAATCAATCAATTAATTATCCTAACACTCTCTACAAACTGCATGCAAGGGAGTAAATGTGGTAAATGTCCGAACAGAGGTATACTTTCAGCTAACACTTTACTGTGCTCAAGGATGGCAATCAGAGTTTATTCGCTGAGACTTTCAGACACCAGTATATAATGCCCACACTTCTATCCTGGGACTCAGAAAGTGCTCCAGGACATTTACTGCATGTGTGTGACCTCATCTGACCTTGAATGTTCTTGCATCACTGTGTGATGCTGTTTGGCCCTTTAGTCTTCATCTATCTCACCAGCAACATTCTGCATGTTTCTAAACTACATCCTCAATCCTGGAAAGTAACATGAAGTTTGGCAAGACAAAGGAAAGAACTGTATTATCTAGAAGCAGAATTATCACTCATAAACACAATGAGAGAAGAGAATTCTAAATTGATCACTCTAAACTTACAACTTTAATACATAGGCAAAAAAAGATCCATTTAGTTAAGATTCCTACTTGCAAAGCAGACATAACCCTAGACTCCGTGGTAAACACAATGATTTGGTCTCAGGCCAAAAGTTCTCTGCTTTAAACAAAACAGCCTCATAACCTACATAAATTATCCTTCTCTAATCACTATTTTTTTTCCCACTTTGATTTAAATAATCGCACCCAGTATTAGATCCCCAGTTGAACTTAGCTACTTAGTTAACAAACAGTGAGGAAAAAATCAGCTAATTTTGTTCCCACCTGGCAGGGTAAAAGAACACAAGGTATATATACAAAAAGAACTTGTGTGTGTGGAGGGGTATTTTATATTCTATCCAAATGTAAGCAATCTATTATATACTTTTATCAAAGCTAATGAAAATTTTATAACCCCACTGTTCTTGGACTGAAATGAGGTATTCTACTCTGTAATTCCCCCAAATTCAAAAGAAAAAAGACAACTCTAATGGAAAATAGGAAATGACACATGCATAGCAAGAAAATTATTTCCCAGCCATTTACCATAAAAATGTAGCTTTATGACACTGACAATCTTCATTCAGAATAAAATAATGTCTTTCAATTTATCTCAAAAGCAAATATAGTTTTATACTTTTTGCCTTTTAAATCAAATTGACAATACATGCATCCTGATGGTGAAAAGCCATAAAGAGGAAAAAAAAATGTTTAAAGAATAAAACTCATTTTTTGTCCAATTAGTGTAAAAATATCAGAAAAATAAATCCACAAAAAAGGTTCTAGATAGTAGCAGTCTCAAACAAAATTCAAATTCATGGTTCTTAATCAAAAAACATGTTGACATAACAAAACACAAAGTATTATAATTTAATTTCAATATGGATTGCAGAAACACAGATTAAATTCACTCAAAAAGGGATCCCTGGGTGGCGCAGCAGTTTAGCGCCTGCCTTTGGCCCAGGGCGCGATCCTGGAGACCCGGGATCGAATCCCACATCAGGCTCCCGGTGCATGGAGCCTGCTTCTCCCTCTGCCTGTGTCTCTGCCTCTCTCTCTCTCTGTGACTATCATAAATAAATAAAAAATTAAAAAAATAAAAATAAAAATAAATAAATTCACTCAAAAATTCCAAATCTGTTTTGACTTAATTCCAAGCTTTTCAACAGCCGGGAAAGTCACAAATCGACTAATATGAGCTTTGCTCCTTTACATATTATTTACCCAACTGCAGAAAGAGGCTCTAATGAGCAGGGTTTGGATAATGCACAAACAGGAAATGCATATCTGAATAACTGAATAACTTGATAGTTTCCAAACTGTGAGAAAATATTTACAATATAATGAAAAGATATGGCTTATTACAGAGGCCATTTTTTTCTACTCATTGGCTAGATAATATAAATCTTCAAAGAAACAGAATCATTAGACTCTGCACAGAGCTCAGTCTTGAAAACCAGTAAAAATATACCACAAGAATAACTTAGAATATTTAAAATTATCCTTTTTATCTCTCCTGATACCCAAAATACATACAAACAACATTTCCATGTCTTGATCAAAAAGCTTTATGGACTTACTGTGCTTCAAAACACACATTACCAAGATAGTGAATTACCACATTTTTTAATACTATGTTCCAAATTAAAATTGTTTTTTATGGACTTGGCCTTTGTTATCGCTCAATGTTATTGCCATCTCAAGGTGTATAAAACTCAGGTGATGAGGGTCTCTGTCATTTTCTCTTAATCCAACTCCAAACTCGACCTTTACCCAGAGAACAGGTGTGTGCTGTGTCTGTAATTTATCAGAGTGAACAGCCAGGCAGAGAAGCTACCAACAATAGGAAGCTAATAAAACCAAGCACTTAGTGCCTAGAAAGCAGTTCTTTTCCCCACCATACTTTTATCTCCCAGTAGCAATGTAAAGATAAAAAATGATGGAGGCGAGGGGAGTAATATATTCATGTTCCTTCAGGTTTTTTGAAGACTCTGACTTTATACTAATAGTCTGCCAGAAGCTGTTATGTTATAAATTCCTTTCTCAGATATTCCGTTGCTCACATTCCAATTCGACCTATGATATGGATATGAGAACAGTCATGACAGCATTTCCACTAGAGCAAATAAAGCCACTTCAGTCTACAGATAAATTAAATAAACCTTCAAGAAGAAAATGATAAATGCATAACACATTTCTTTATATGCAATATAGAAACTCCCATGTATATCCTGCATTTGTCTTTTTGGATCAAACTTACCTAATTTAAAAACATGCCAAGAATCCATTTACTAGTTGTGAAGACATACTAATTGGGTCATGCAACAGCACAATAAAAAGAAGTAGCAGCTAATGTAAAATAATGCCCACGGTTAATAGATAATGATGATTCAGCAGGGTAAATCTGATCCACAGTGATGTTTAGAGTCAGGTGAAATTTCTAAATATGCCCTAGAGAAGACCTTTTATAAATAAGTAAATAAAATGAAATTCCTAAATATGTCCACACACAAATATACTTAAATAAATAAGTCATTAAGATAAAGCAACCACAAATATTTTTATTTTCCCTATAAAACTCAAATGTAATTTAAAAAATTCTAATACTTCAAAACTTGTTTAGAAAACTTTTTTTTTTTAAAGAAATAAAAAGTTAAAACACAAAAACACTGGCAGGCCTGAAAAATAATTTCGAAACATTATTGGGGGAAAAAAAAAAAAAAGACTTCATTGCATTCTTTAAAAAAAAAAAAAAAAACAATACAAGATTTTACCAAATTTTCCTTTTTAAACTCACCCATCTGCTCCACAATCTCTGGAGGAAATACTCGAGAAGCAAATGCTCGTCGAAAAATATCTGAAAATTCTTTGTCCAGACCTCCTATTCCCATTTTTTCAAAGTTCCAGTCAGGATTGATGATAGACTGGCGATTTTCCTTGGTTTTAGCTTTGCCTATGTCAAACAAAGATAATCAATGTGAAACAAGAACTTCATTACTAGGTGAAAAAAGACAGAAATTGCTGGGCATCCTTAATGAATAAAGAGAAGGTACCCTATACAAAGATGAACATGCTCTTAGCTGATTTTCAAATAAGAAGAATACGTTTTGCTATGTTAACTACTTTGTCTGGACCCATTCAGGGCCAGTAAATCACTTCCAAAATGTCTAAACTCATGCAGTAGTCCATTTGTGATCAATCCATGAAGCCAGTCTTATTAACCTCTAATCCTAATCAAGTTAACCAACTTGGCTGATTAAACACTATGTGTACATCTGATGAAGACAACACTAGTTGCTAGAAATGCAACTGAAATCTAGCAATCCCTCACGGCTCCTGAAGCAAGTGCATTTAAAAATACATATGTTTATCTAGATTAAGTTTATAAACTGTGTATAACCTCTTAACCTGGAAAGATGCACTAAGTCTGATGTCTTATTTTTTCTCCACTTGCACACAAAAGTCTGAAATCATCCTTAAGTCTTAATGATTTCAAAATCCATGTTTTCAAATTTCCACAGATAAAAATTATCTAACTTAAAGGTCATAGTGCCACCTAAAGTAACTCGGGAGAACCACATTAGCCATCTCAAAAACAATAAACGCACTTTAGAGCACTCTACTATAAACAAAAAAGAAAGTGATATAGTTTCTTTAAAACTAGAGAAGAAAAAGTCACATTAGGCAAAGTTTATCCTAGATGGTGATTTTATGGTTAGTTTTGTGGACTCAACATTTCTTTATAATGTGATCAAAAATATATTTCTTACACTCTACTGCCCTCCTGTGGCCAAATTTACATCATGGTAAATTAGTACACCATTTTATCAATGGAAAAAAGCCTATCAATCACATCTTTGCATGAATTACTTAGAAATACCAACACTGTATGAAAGTCATGCAACTCCCTTAAGATACCTTAACAAAAGGTGTATTAAAGGTGTGTAAAATACAAAGAACTCACTTCAGAAATGTATTGAATAAAAAAAAAAAGAAATATATTGAATCAATAACAGGAGATTCTGATAAATCCTATACCCATAAAACAACATACATAGTCATTAAAAATTATATTGTTGAGGTATATTAAGAAGCTTGTTAAGAAATAAAGCAAATTATAATATATGAAAATAGAATCAAATTTTAAAATTTTAGAGTGTGTGAGTTGTTTTTCAGTGAATGTCTATTTTATGAAACCAGTATTTTATTGTAAAATTAAGAAAAAAACTGGTAAGAAAGGAATGATAATTTACAGATCAAGAAAAAAGATCACATATTTGAAGGTAAATAACCTTGGAGATAATGGTGCACAATCAATGAAAATCCTCTACTTTCTACTGGGGAAGAAGACATCAGCATAGTGAAAATCACCCTAAATCAGAATTACTATAGAGTTAATGATATCATCATTCTGGTGAGTTACTTTTCTTAGAGTCCAATCTGCACTATTTTAATATAATAAAAGCAAGGCTAACATACAAGAGTAGGACAGAGCTATGAATCTATTGGGAAGACTGTCTTTACCTGTACATTCACCATTTAACTCAATCACTAACAGAAGTGATGCCAGTATCACATCTAACACACCACTAAGTGAAGGGTAGTCTGCAAATAACTGACCAGTTCTCAAGGTACATACAGAAACCTTATGCACCAAGGTGTGTAAAGACAGTGGAAGCCTGACGAACTGTCAGAAAAGACTATGGAAACTAAACTAAACACAACGTGAAATCCTGAATCAGATCCTATAACCGAAAGGACATGATGCAAAAAAAACTAGTGAAACCCAAATAAAGCCTGCAGTTTCGATGGTAGCAGTGTAACTGTGTTAACTTAGTTTGAGTAATTGTGCTATGATTATTTGAGATGTAACACCAAGGATGCTGGTGAAGTATAGAGAAACTCCCTAAACTATTTTCGCAAATATTCTGTAAGCCTGAACTTATCTCAAAACTTATAGATTAACATTAATTTTATTCTGTATTTTTTTCCTGGTTTTTAGTGTGATTGCTAGGAAGTTAAAAATTACACATAAGGCTCACATTCCATTTTTATTGGACAACGAGGATCTGGTGAACATTTTGAACTTTTTTTTCTCAACTTTTTTTCTGTGTATCAGCACAGCTGACAGTGATGAAATACTTCGTGGATTTGTGGTAAGTCTTCTCAATGAAGGTGCCCTTATTATCCTCCCAGACTTAAAAATCAGGGTAGTTGAGCCACATATGATAACAGAGATAGTCCCACTTCATTCAGAGTTTTCAAAAAATTGCAAATCTTACCAATAAGATTGAGTGATGAATTTTCTGCTTTTTCAAATGCAACCTGACTGTTCCCAACAACCAGTCCTACTTCAATCTGTATAAAAAGACAATAATTAGTAGTCTAATAGTGAACTTCTAGACTTTCCAAAGCAAGGCCAAAAATGACAAGAAATAAGGTCTCTTTGAGCAAAGCAAATCTTCCAAACTATTATCTAAGTTACATTTATTTTTGTTTCCATTGAATTTCAGTGCATATATCTTTTGAAAATGCCGGTCTTACTGTTATTATTGTATACAATAAATATCATCTGCATTCAACTAGGATTACGAGTACACTTACAAATTTCAATTACTATTAAGTCTGCAAGGGTATTTTATGCTATATTTAAAAAATAGCGTTAGCTATAAAAGCAATGTTTTCTCCCTATTACCTTAAAACAAAGAGTACATAATAAGAAAGAAATCACTGAGCAAGAGAATGGCTACAAATGTTATATTAACCTGCACAAGTCACATCACAATGATTATTAGAAATAAAACATACCTTCTGTCTTTTACCTGTCGCGGGCTCTCCCTTCAGGATGCTAGGATCCATGGCTTCGATGTCCTTTACCAGCAAGCCAAAAAGTTTTTCATTGAAGCTAAACACAAGCTACATAGAAAAGAGATAAAGGGAGAAAAACCACTTTATGATATAATGGCTGGATTCTTACATCATCACCAGTGTTTTGCAAATGCAGGGAAGGCAGTTTTCTCCTGTATCCCTCTCAAATTTGTTCGACAGGCAAACTACTCACACAGGCAATGAGAGGAAAAGGGAACTAACATTTATTGAGTATCTTCATGTGCCAAACACTACAAGAAGTCCTATACTTAATACTCACAAACTCTCCTAGAAACAGACAGTCTTCCTCAGTTTTACTAGTAAGGGAGCTGAGATCAAGAGAGGGCCTAAGCAATGGAAGTCAGAGTCATAGTACATGACAGTGCCAGGATTCAACGTTGGGTCCATGACTCAAAGATTCATGCCTTTCTACCACCCACAAATTTACAGACAACTTTTGTTTTTTGTTTTTTTTTTATTTTTAGAAATTTTTTTTAAATTTTTATTTATTTATGATAGTCACAGAGAGATAGAGAGAGAGAGAGGCAGAGACACAGGCAGAGGGAGAAGCAGGCTCCATGCACCGGGAGCCCGACGTGGGACTCGATCCCGGGTCTCCAGGATCGCGCCCTGGGCCAAAGGCAGGCGCCAAACCGCTGCGCCACCCAGGGATCCCCTACAGACAACTTTTGAATGCTTTTTATTCACCAAGTATTTACGAGCGCCTTCTACAATCTAGGCTCTCTTCTACTTGCTGGAGTATAACACTAACTATAGCAGACAAAGCTGATGGCCAACCCTGCCACTAATGACCACTACAAATGGGAATCAATGCTAGGAACAGTGATTTGGGGTAAGATATTTATTTCTTCTCTGTATCACAGTAGATTTTTCTCTCTTGGGTTTATAAACATCTGCATGTTACTGGGTTTTAAATGATTACAAATACCAAAGCATTTTCTATTAAAGCAGTAAAGCTAAAGGAAAAGGTAAAAACAGTGAAGTCTAGGTAAGCAATTTGAGCATAATTATTCACCAAAAAGTGTAGGGACCCAGAAGCAATACAGTATACAGCTCAAAAAGCAATGGACAGGTGGTCAACAAATGAACAGAGGACCATTGTGTTGGGGAGCCTCTTGGACTATCTAATCTGGAAGAGGACTAGACTGGATATCTAGCCCCTCACCTCATTCTACTTACATCAAAGTACTTAACAGTACATGGCATTTCTTGCTTTTTTTTCTGTCTTCCTCAATTAGAAAGGAAGCTCTGAAAAAATAGGAATTGTGTGTATTTTGCTCACTGCTGATCTGCTAGGCCTAAAATAGTAGCTGAAACATAGTAGGTTATCTAGTAAATATTTAATTAACTGTTCAATTAACTAATAGGTTCTTGTCTCAGCTATGGCCCTGGCTGTATAGCCATAGGCATGTCATTTATGTTTTCTGAATTTAAAAATTATTCATTTGCAAAATGAGGAGGTTACTCAAGATGACCTCTGAGGTTCATTCTAATACCAGTACTCTTAAAAATAATAATAAATGCACTATATCCCTTTCCTATCTATCAGTCATTCGGTTTCCACTTATGGAAGTTTGATATTATAATGTATGGATTCTCCAGATTTCTGGTCTTGTTCTTCCAGATTTATGCCATTTGACTTAGATGAGAGGATCCAAAGAAATGACACTCCTTTCATCCAACAGCTATTTCTTTCTACCACTTCTCTCTCATTGTCTGTTCCACATACTTTCCCAGATGAGACCCTGCAAGGACAATCTCCGTAAGTCACTAGAGATCAGAATGCCATAAGCAGTGATTCATAAACTTTTTGGTCTCAGGATCCCTTTAAATGACTAAAAATTTATGAGAATCCTCAAAGATTTTGTTTAAATGGATTATATCCACTGGCATTCACTCTCATAGAAATTAGAACAAGAAACTTAAAATGTATTTATTAATATAAAAATGACAATAAGTTCATTATATGTGAACATAAATGATATTTTTAATTTTGAAAAAAGCTCGCCAATTTCCAAAATAAAAAATCTAAGTAAAACAGTGACACTGTCACATTTTTGCAAATCTTTTAATGTCTTGCTTAAAGGAAAACAGCTGGATCCTCACATCTGCTTTAATAGTCAATATACTCATGAGCTAGCACACATCACATAGTCTACAAAACACCACAGTATGTTTGTAAGAGAATAAGAGAAAAAAGAGACATAACATTTTGGTATTATTAGGAAGATACTTTGATTTCACAAACCCCTTGAAAGGGCCTCAGGAACCCTCTGAAGTCTCTGGACACATTTTGAGAACTTTTGCTATGGAGCTATGTATGACAGGAGGAAGGAGTTAGGAATAATTAATAAAAGTAACAAAGATAGAAACAAATCAGATGAGTAATGATTATTTATGTGTACAATTAAGCAGCAATTTATGAACTCACACAGCTTTTTTAAGTAAAATTTAAAAGAATTTCTTCCTAGGAGATTAACAATGTATTAACTGAAGTCAAAAAAAAGGGCAAGATCAGTAATATCACTTTTAAGGACAGAAAATCTGGGCTTCGGATGTTCCATGAAAAACCTGAAAACACACATACTTTTCTTAAGTTTCTCTAGTTCATAACCAAAAATGTTAAGAATTACTTTTCCACAGAAATATATCAGTGAAAGAGAAAACCATACAAAGACAAAACAAATGTCCCACAAAAAGAAAAGTTAGAAATCTGAGAGACGTAAGTTTGCAGTGTTCCCAAATTTTCAGAGCGAAGAGCTACTGTAACCGAAAAGCTACTTAAGAATTTTTCTGATCAGACTCAGAGGTTCAGGAAATGCATTTCCCTTGCTTTTTATCACTCAACTGAATATATCTGTCCATATGTGACGCTCCTCGCAGTTTCTAAAAAGTAGAATTAATTCTGAACTGCAGAGATTGGAATGCCTGTCAAGAGGGAGGAACAAAAAAAAAATTCAAAACCACCTGCTGTCCCACTGAGAATGCCTGGTTGTTGAACTGCTGAATGAATTCTGCTGCCATCTTGTCAGTATCGTACGGGTTGGAGTCAATGCTTTTTTTCTGCAGGAAATCAATCTCGATGGTCATTGTGCCAATGCATTGTTTGGCCTTGTCAAATGTGTACAAGGATACTAGGGAAAAAAGAAGAAGCATTTTTAAAATCACGAGGACACTGAACACTTGCTGTATTTTGAGTAACTAAAAGTTTCACATGAATGAAGCATAACAGAACTCGACCAAAAGGGGGCTTTCCATGGCAGAGGGACACACAGGTACAGATTAAAGAAAATAATATAACCACTGGAGATTTTGCTCCCCTCTGAATTAGGACAAATCCCTAATAATGCTGTCTCAATAGCACTATCCCTCTACCTTTACCCTTCATCCAACTCTTATAGGAAATCACAGCCCTCCCCACACTATCTCTACATCCTCCTCCTTCTCATTTAACAGAGGACAAAATGACAGTATGGAAAGCGCCAGTGGAGTTGGTATAGCATGTTGCTTTCAAACAAGATTTTTGTTTGACACAAGCAAGAACTAAGGTGAGAAGTGTGTGGAGTCTTTTGCCCTAGCAAGTTAGTTTGCAGGACAAAAACAAACAAACAACAAAAAAAAAAACTTGAAAAACAATATTTACTAGATGGGTTTGCTCCAGAGCAACTTAGAGTTTGACATTCTTTTTTAATACTATAAAAATATTCACTGAGCACCCACCATAACCAGGGAACTACAGTAACTACTACATGTATGACATGTAAAAGAAAGCAAGGACCATATTTTTAACTCATCTTTGTACAAACAGCATCTAACAACAAAAAACCTAATCTCCATGCTAATAAAAGGAGGCAAGACAAAGGGATGTTGGAGTCTATGTTTCAATAGATTCTGTTGAGTGTAAAAATCTAAGTAAATTATCTAGCTTTCTGTGCCTTGATTTGTTATATCTGTAAAACAAGGAAGATGGAACTACATAGACCTTTGCTTCTTCTATTCCCCAAATTCTGTTCTAAACTTATTTCTTATAGTCTAGTCAGTTGAATTATATATAAGAATTTTTTGTAAATCGTCTGAATGAAATTGCTTATATAATCATATTTTTATATTTTGGTTTGCCATTGTAAAGGCGGGCACGTAAAGATAAACATTTTTGAAAGCAAAATAATTAAGAAAGCCAGGGTAAGGAATAGAAAGTTCACTGAAGATCAAAGAATAAGTACAAGTCTCAGCTGAAAGTTTTAGAATACTTTCCTGCCTCCACTTCTGGGTGTTTTATTCTTAAACATTTCCTAGAACATACAGATTTCCTAGAACTTAACAGGTTATATGTTAAGTAATTTTCATAAGCAACAGAACCTAATTGTTTCCTCATATAGTGAAAATCAGTATAGAATAAAATATTAATGTAAAATAAGTAAGTTGATTCAGAAATTCCATATCTAAGTGTCTGTACCAAAAAGACTACTGAACATTTATCTAAAAAAAGATCTAAAAAAATAAAAAATAAAAAAAATAAAAAATAAAAAGAGATCTATACCGAGGTTCCTTGCAGCATTATTTGTAACAGTCAAATGTTGAAAAAACACTGATCAGAAGCAGAATGATGAATAAAATGTAGCATATATATATATAATGTGGAATACTATACAGCAATTAAAAACTTGATGTATATTTAATAAAGATGGATGGGTTATTAATATATAATTTTTAAAAGATTTTATTTACTTATTCATGAGAGACACAGAGAGAGAAGCAGAGACACAGGCAGAGGGAGAAGTAGGCTCCATGCAGGGAGCCTGATGTGGGACTCAATCCCGGGTCTCCAGGATCACGCCCTGGGTTGAAGGCAGCAAACCGCTGAGCCATCAGGGCTGCCCTTAATATATAATATTCAGTAAAAAAAACTGTGCTGCAAAGGGAATCCCTGGGTGGCTCAGCGGTTTAGCACCTGCCTTCGGCCCAGGGCGTGATCCTGGAGTACCGGGATCAAGTCCCACATCGGGCTCCCTGCATGGAGCCTGCTTCTCCCTCTGCCTGTGTTGTGTCTCTGCCTCTCTCTCTCTGTGTCTTTCATGAATAAATAAATAAAATCTTTTAAAAAAACTGTACTGCAAAAAGAGTCATACAGTATGATACCTCTGTGCATTAAAGGCTCAAAAAATGATTCTACAATGTCATGTGTATTTATATATGTGTGTATTCACACCTATATATATACATCTATGTGCATATATACCTGTGTGTACCACCTATATATCAAGAAACTTGAATAAGTGTATTAAAATATCATTATTACTATCATTTTCAAATATGCTTTAAAACAAGGTCAGTGTTCCTAAACAGAAAAGACCAAGCTGTTTCAATTTCAAATGCTGCAGGCAGTACCACGGACAGTACCACAGGCAGCACCATGGTCAGCACCACTGGCAGCCCCAAAGGGACAGGTGCCCTGAAGGTTTCATCCAGGAGCAAAGAAGTGTTAAAAGGTTGAGAATGTTTTCTCATTTTATGATTAATAGCAATTCAATGCCAAAGACTAATAAAAATTATTTTTATAAGCAAAGAATATTAGAGGCAGTGCTTTGAATAAACAGACATTACAAATGAAAAGGTCAAATGGTCAAAAAACGTGTTAATTGGACATCAGTCTGTAATACTTAAAATATGTAAATGATTCTTCTAGAAGATTCCTTCACACTAAAATCACTGACTTGACTAAAAAAAATTCTCACCTTACAGACAGAATGCCTGTTTTAGATTCTTTGAATTAGCATCCTCCTTCACACCACACGTGCTATCCTATCTGTACCCACATTGCTTACACTGAACCAGCTTTCTACCTTTATGGCCACATCATCCACATCACCAGGCCTCCAAACTCTGCCTTGCCTCAAACTGATTCTACCCTAGTCCCACCTGATCACTTAGTTTTATAATTTTGTTCATTAAGGCTGTTTGATCCACTTTATTAAAAAATATTTTATTTTTTAAGTAATCTCTACACTCAACATGGGGCTCAAACCCACAACACCAAGATCAAGAGTCACATGCTCTACCAACTGAGCCCACCAGGTGCCCTGTTTAATTCACCTATTAAAGAAGTGACTTTACAATCAAGACAACCACTTCTGGTAGCAGAAAAAATGCTTTAAACATAATTTAAGTCACAAAACACATTTCTCAACTCATCAAGATTTATAACCTTGAATTTTCACACCGTAATTAATCTATATTAAAGGTTAAATTTAGGCACTCTCTTAACTATATTCAGAAAAGTTTGAAGAAGTAAGAATCCTATGCTACATACACACCCATTTTCTCACTAGATTTAATAAGCATGCATTTGTTTTTTTTTTTTTTTAACTTCTTCCAATGTCTGTAAATAAGGAACGCTGGTTTCATGCATGACCTACTTCATGCTGGTGCTGAACTCCTTCACTGTCTCAGCTTCTCACTATGCTTCAGGTAAAGGGGTTAGAGTTAAGGGAATCACTTATGTCACTGTTTCTTAAAATGTGACTGAGGAACCACTTAACAGTGAGTGTTAAAAACACAGATTCCTGAATCAGACTTCTCAAGGAAAGGGCCCTGAGAATATTAAAAAAAAAAAAACAAAAACAAAAACAAAAAAACACCTCTACAGGTGTTTCTCCCAGGTATGTTTGGAAAGCACTAATTATGCAACTTTCCACAAGCTACCCATATCTAAAGTAATTTCCTTTATTTTCACCCCAATTAAAATTTTATCCCTTATCCTATTTCCACAAAGGAAGGAAAAAAGCCACCTAAAAATGACCCCAATATTTAAGTTCCCTCTAACTAAAAAAAAAAAATTAAATTTTTAAAAAGTTCCCATGAAAATTTGAAAAAAAATAACTCCACAGATTTACTATCAAAAGAAAACATATAACAAAATACTGTAGTGTTTCAGCTGAAGTGTCTTTCACTCAAAATACCAACCACGAACTATAAATATGTATGTAACATTTTAAACTGAATAAAATACCCTCAAACAAGTACATAAAAATATAATAAAACAGAAGATTAAACGTAAGAACACGAATAGACAAAAGAAATGCAATAAGTTTTTGAAACTCAGGAAAGAGACTGAAGGAAAAGATAAAACTATTTCAGAGTGAATCATAAATTACAAACTGCCCATTGGAGAGTATATTCAAATTAATGTTCAGTAAGAGGCAGTGAAAGAAGAGGAAAACAACCAAATAATAAAAATAAGAGAAAAAAAATATTTTAAGAACAAAGAGGAGGCACCTGGGTGTCTTAGTCAGTTAAGCATCCAACTCTTGATTTCTGCTCAAGTCATGAGCTCAGGGTTGTGCAATCAAGCCCAGAGTGAGGTTCTGTGCTCAGTGGGGAATCTGCTTCTCTCCTTCTCCCTCGCCCTCTGCACCTCCCCTTGCCTCATCCCCCACATACTCCTCCTAACTCTCTCTAAAATAAATAAATAAATCTTTAAAGAAAGGGCAGGGGCGCCTGGGTGGCTCAGTTGGTTAAGCATCCAACTCTTTTTTTTTTAAGATTTTATTTATTTACTCATGAAAGACACACACAGAGAGAGAGGCAGAGACATAGGCAGAGGGAGAAGCAGGCTCTATGCAGGGAGCCCAACATGGGACTCGATCCGGGTCTCCAGGATCACACCCTGGGCCGAAGGCAGGCACCAAACCGCTGAGCCACCCAGGGATTTCCAGCATCCAACTCTTGATTTCAGCTCAGATCATGATCTCAGGGTTGTGAGACTGAGCCCCATATCCAGTTCTGTGCTCAATGAGGAGCATGCTTGAGATTCTCTCTCCCTCTGCCCCTCTCCCTGGCTTATGCTCGCGCTCTCTCTCTCTTTCTCTCTCTCTCTCTCTCTCTCTCTCTCTATATATATATATATATATATATATATAATAAACAGTAAGGATATTAGATTTCAAATACAGAAAAATCCTCAGGGCCCCCGGGCTGAAAAACTGAAGTACTTATAAAGGTAAGAAAATCAGATTGGAAAAAAAAAAATCAGATTGGTATCAGACCTCTCAAGAGCATCATACAATGCAAGGCAATTGTAGTGCAGTATTTTCAAGAAATTCAAAAGAGGAAAACAAGCCCAGAATTTTATACCCAGCCAAGCTGCTCTTGAAATAGCAGAGATCTAAAGAAAATAGTCTGAATATGCAAGAGCTTAATGAATACTATACACATATATACTTCCTGGAGGAATCTACTAGAGCATAGGTTTTATTCAACCAAGTAGAAACTGGCAAAAGGACTGATCATAATCATTTAAGGACTTCATTGTAGAGTTAAGACTAAAACAAGTATGGGTCATGTGCAGAAGAACAGCATGTAAATACCATGCTCTGACAAAGAAGAAAGAAAGCAACTAATATGTACAGCATGGTGACCATAATTAATAATATTAAACTGCATATTTGAAAGTGTCTACGAGAATAGACCTTAAAAGTTCCCATCACAAGAAAAAACTATTTTTGTAACTATGTAAGGTGATGGATATTAACTAGACTCGTGGTGATCATTAGCAACATATACAGATACTAATCACTATGTTTTATACCTGAGACTAATACGTCAGTTATACCTCAATTTTTGAAAATTTGCTTCTCCCACTCAAAAAAAATATTTAAAATTTGAAAAAAAAAAAAGCAGGTAACAAAATGGGAGGAGAAAGGGAAAGGTAGAAAATGAGCAATAACTGTTGTACAGACAACAGATGACAGTCAAAGAATATCACTTAGAACTGACAGAATTTTTGAAAAGGTCAAGTAAGAAGAAAAAAGAGGGGACTAAGGGTACTATGAGAGGTATAAATGCAAAATTAATCATTAAAAAAGAAATATAAACACTCCTAAATACCAAAATAAAAATTTTAAAATAGCAAAGATGACATACCAAATAGGGAAACACAAATGAAATGTAAAATAACAGAATTGAGACAAAATACATCAGTCATATCAATAACTCTAAATGGGCTTACTGGAAGAAGATTTCAAATTAGCTCATAAAGCAAAACCCAACTCTAAAAATTAAAAACAGTAAGAAAGCAAGGTTTGTGATCCTGACATCAAAGTACATTTTGCAAAAAATAAAAAAGCAAAGTATATTTTGCAACACGTTAAACAAGACAAAGGATACTTTTTGATGCTAGTAGCCACAATTCAGATTAAAAATATAACAGTTTTGAATATTTACATACCAAATAACACAGAAACTACTATGTAAAGTAGAAACTACATGAGACACAAGGAAAATAGAAAAATACTGAGAAGATTTTAACACACAACTCTCGGTGCACAACAGGGCAAGTGATCACCAATAAGTGAGACTATAGAAGATCTAAATAGCATAATCAGTAAAGCAGAGATTCTGGACATGCAGCGAACACTACACCCTGATAACAGAATATACCTCCATCTCAGTACACATGAAACATTTTCTTTCTTTGCATGTGTGGGCAAGTAAGCACAAGTGAGATGAATATGCTTGAGATGTACCCTCTTTGCAAAGTTTAAGTACACGATGCAGTATTGTTAACAACAGTCACCATGCTGTACATCCAATACTTACTCATATAACTGAAGCTTTGCACCCTTTGACCACAGAAATCCCCATCTTACAAATGTATTTTTCAAAAACATCACCACAATGAAAGCAAAACAAAAATACCTGAAGATTAGAGAAATGACAGCTAAATACAATACACGGAACTGAACTAGATCCTACACTGAAGGGGGAAACGCTGTAAAGGAAATAACTGGAACAATTATCAAAATTAAATTATGGACTACAGATTAAAGTTTCAATGTTTAATTATATTAACTTTTACTTCCTGAATTCAATTACTATAAGAGCCCATCTTCTTTCTAAGGAAATACACACAAAAGTATTAGATGTAAACAAGTTTCAGATTTCTGAAACTTAATCTCAAATGGTTCAGGAAACAAAAGTGAACATGAGTGTACAGAGACAGAAAATGAATTTTTAAAATATGAAAATTGGGATCCCTGGGTGGCTCAGCGGTTTGGCGCCTGCCTTAAGCCCAGGGTGTGATCCTGGAGACCCGGGATCGAGTCCCACGTTGGGCTCCCTGCATGGAGCCTGCTTCTCTCTCTCTGCCTATGTCTCTCCTTCTCTCTCTGTATCTCTCATGAATAAATAAATTAAATCTTTAAAAAATAATAAAAATATGAAAATTGGTGAATCTAGGTAAAAGTAGTATATAGGAATTCTGATCAGCCCTGTATCAGGCTCCCTGCTCAGCAGAGAGTCTGCCTCTCCCTCTCTATCTACTCCTCCCTCGCACTCATGCTATTATGTTCTCTTTCAAATAAATAAATAAAATCTTAAAAAAAAAAAAACATATCTCAGTAAAACAGAATCACTAAGTAACTAATTCTCTTTAGCATAACTTAGACTTTTTTAAAGATTTATTTATTTGAGAGACACACAGCATGACCAGGACAGGCAGAGGGAGAATCTCAAGCAAACTCCATGCTGAGCACAGAGCCCAAGGTGGGGCTCAATCTCATGACTCAGAGATCACTGACCAGAGCCAAAACCAAGAGTTGGACACTTAACCAATTGTGCCACCAAGGCACCCCCAACAGGACTTAGACTCTTAAAAACTTTTTTCCAGGCAGCCCGGGTGGCTCAGTGGTTTAGCACCGCCTTCAGCCCAGGGCGTGATCCTGGAGACCCGAGATCGAGTCCCACGTCAGGTTCTCTGCATGGAGCCTGCTTCTCCCTCTGCCTGTGTCTCTGCCCCGCTCTCTCTCTCTCTCTCTGTCTCTCATGAATATAAAATAAAATCTTAAAAAAAAATTAAAAATAAAATAAAATAAAATAAAAATAAAAATAAACTTTTTTCCATAGCCATAATTTCACAACATAATTCTAGGCAAGTCAAATAACCTCCATGTTATTGTCCTTGACTCCTGAATTCTCCCCTTTCCTCACTATACTCCACACGGACATCAGAATCTTTTCTAAAGTTAAGATGATGGGCTCGTTCAAAAATCCTCAGTGGGGGATGCCTGGGTGGCTCAGCGGTTGAGCATCTGCCTTTGGCTCAGGGCATGATCCTGGAGTCCTGGGATCGAGTCCCACATCAGGCTCCCCGCAAGGAGCCTGCTTCTCCCTCTGCCTATGTCTCTGCCTCTCTCTCTGTGTCTCTCATGAATAAATAAAATAAAAATCTTTAAAAAAAAAAATTCTCAGGGGCTCTCAATTGTCCTTGAATAAAATCCAAAATTTTCGTATATACTTTAAGGCCCTCCACTAACTGCATACTCCCATCACTTAATAGACCTCATTCAGGTAAATCCTTTCAATCCGGCAAACATACTTCCTGAGCCCTGCCTATGATTTGCTTGCTCCCATATGAATGACTTTTACTGATATTATTTCTCATGTTAAGAGAAATGAGCCTTTCTTCTTTATCTCTATTATGTAATGCTTTCCCCCTACTTCATAATCATGCTCAAAACTCCCGTGCCTAAAAATATTTCTCTGGCTGATTTTCCAGTCTCTAATCAATTCATCCACTGACTACTTTCACATAGAGCTCCCAATGGTAATATTTGAGCACTTATTTACCCTGTACCCATTCTGTGACCTACGAGTTAGTGGATATTCTTCCCTCCATTAGATTGCAATTTTCAGGCAGAATAGCAAGTCAAAAGGTAAGTACCATACTATTTAACTTTTCCATTCTCATATATCTAACCAGTAACACAAACAGGATCAATGTTTAATGGCCTGACAACCAGTAATAGAAAATTTTACAGATATCCACAACCATAAGAAAATCATAAAGAAAATCTATATCAGGTAGCTAAAAAACATACCTACCTTCTATTTCTTGCCCAATAGAAAGTCCAGCCCATTTTCGCTGTAAAATAAAATTTAAAAAAGACACTTAAAACTGAATCAGTCAAAGTTAGAGAAAAGAAAATAGGAATTTCCATGAATTTTAGTAATAGGAACACATTCAAGGATTAAAATGTGGTTTAGTATTGTATGTTGAACTGTGTTCCACAAAAAGATATGCTGAAATCTTTGCCTCGGGCACATATGAATACCAACACATCTGGAAATAGGGTCTTTGCAGAAGCAATCAAGTTAAGATGAGGTCATATCAAATTAGGGTAGGCCATAAGCCAATATGACATGGTATCCTTACAGGAAGAGACGAGACAGACAGACACGTGGGGAGAAAGTCATGTGATGATGTTGGCAGAAATTGAAGTGATATATCTACCAGTCAAGGAATATCAAGGATTGTTGGTAACACCAGAAGCTAACTAAGCATGGAACAGATTTTTCTTAAGGCCTTTGCACAGAGCATGGTCTTGCTGACACCTTGACTTCAGACTTCTAGACTCCCAAACTGCAAGAGAATCAATTTAAGCCACCCATTCTGTGGTACTTTGTTATAGTGGCTCTAGGAAACATATTTACATGCTATAGTTTATATCTGAACATCTACCTAAAAACATACAAAGCTTGCCTTTGTACAATAAAATGGGAATCACCAAGGAGGATGCTCCTTTGCACATTAAACTGCTCCTGAAGGCCTTCATAGTAACAGATAATATTCCAGTATTCTAAATATACTATGGTTACTTTTATTATTTGTGTAATATCTCAGAGAGAAAGACATTCAGTTCATGAAAAGTAAATTACAGCTGGTCAGCTAATCTAGCCTGAAACCCAAGCAGGATTCCAATCATTAAATGGTCCTGATTACTCTTTGTACTAGCCAAAGGATTTTCAGGCATTTGCAACTAGACTTTAGCATCTCCCAGGTCCAGACTGGTTACACAGCAAGAATGTACGGAGGCAGGCCAGATTGTGTTTAGGCAGGAATTCAGGACTGGCTTGGTATGGATTCAAAATTAGTCACTACTGATAACACTTCAAAGAACAGTGAGAAAAATAATTTTTGGCTGAAAATCCACATTCTGTCTACTCATCAAGCAACGCAGATTTGGGGGTGGATTGTGAAGATGCTACATTGTGAATATGTGCAACACCTGCTTTCCCCTCTAGCTCCCTCATCACAGGTACCTCCTCTCCCACCTCTCTGCCCTTCATGCCCATCTCACTTCCAGCCAATGAGAGACTTAGCAGCATGCTGGGTAAGTCCAGACTTTGGATCACAAAGCGGCCACAATTAGGTTCTGTACTTCAATCCCAAAGACAGACTCAAAGGATGGGACAATAATAGTATCTATCATATGGAGCTGTTTTTGGTATTAAATGAACTAATATATGCAAGAGTACTTAGAACAGTACTTTGCCTACAGTAAATATTAGGGAACGTTTTTTAAAAAGCAGAGAGACAAGAAAAAAACAACTAGAAATTCCTTTTCTGACCACCACAATCCCAGCTCTGCAAAATCTGGTAAACTCTAAAATATCTCAAACATTTGATGTATAGGAACAAATGTGAAAAGTAGTCCTGATATAAAGAGGCATCCAAACAGAGAAAAGGGGAATAGTGAGTAAAGATCTTCTATAATTTTTGAGGGCTTCAAGAGATAATTTTTTTTAAGATTTCATTTATTTATGAGAGAGAGAGAGAGAGAGAGAGGCAGAGACACAGGCAGAGGGAGAAGCAGGCTCCATGCAGGTAGCCTGACACGGGACTCGATCCCAGGTCTCCAGGAACACGTCCTGGGCTGAAGGTGGCGCTAAACCGCTGAGCCACCCAGGCTGCCCCACTTCAAGAGATCTTTAATCGATCCCTATAGAGTGTTTGATCTCTTTCCTTCAACCTCCAGGGGAATAAATCAATGCTTATTAGCATACTAGAAGGCAGAGGTTGCATTACATTGATGAGGACTGGGATCAGCAGCACCAGTAAGACAACAAGGAAGAAAAGGATACAGACTAGTACTTGCAATGCTTCTCAATTTTGTATTAGGTGCCTGCAACAGTGCTGGGCAATTTTCTCGCCATAGAATCCAGCAACGGTTATAAAAATGTAATCATAATCCCTCTACTTGTTAGGAAGCCCAGGAAGTAACATTGTAATTTGAGATAGCAACTACTCACATCCTATTCATCACTACATTTTTTTAAATAATTTTTTTTCAAGATTTATTTATTTGGGGGGACAAGAGCAGGGGGAAGGGCAGAGGGAAAAGCAGACTCCCCTCCCTGCCCCCAAACCAGGAACCTGACGTGGAACTTGATCCCAGGACCCTGGGATCATGACCCAAGCCAAAGACAGACGCTCAACCAACTGAGCTACCCAGGCACCCCACATCATTGCATTTTAAAAATCATTATCGGGATCCCTGGGTGGCGCAGCGGTTCGGCGCGTGCCTTTGGCCCAGGGCGCGATCTTGGAGACCCAGGATCGAATCCCACGTCGGGCTCCCGGTGCATGGAGCCTGCTTCTCCCTCTGCCTGTGTCTCTGCCTCTCTCTCTCTCTCTCTGTGACTATCATAAATAAATAATAATTTCAAAAAAATAAATAAATAAATAAAATCATTATCATTAGATGTCAATTTTACAAGTAAATGTTATTTGTATATATTTTCTGTTACCCTATGAGTTAACATTAAAATAACTTGAGACTATCTAATAGCTAACTGATATTACCACAGATTTTTTAAAAATTAGGAAAAAAAAATCAAGGTAATAAAAGGCAAACAGTAAAACTGGCAATTAAGAATGTATCTTTAAGGGTGCCTGGGTGGCTCAGTTAGTTAAGTATCCAACTCTTGATTTCAGCTCAGGTCATGATCTCAGGGTTGTGAGATCAAGTCTCTCATTGGGCTCAGCATTGGGCATGGAGCCTGCTTTAAGATTCTCTCTCCCAATCTCTCTGCTCCTATCCCCTTCCAAAAAAGAATGTTCTTTAAATTCCTTATATAAATACTTAGACGTTTTTTCTTCAAATCAATAGTTACAGGATGACACCTACTTTAAATGAATTGATTTTTCCTGGACTTCTGCAAATGGAAGAAAATAAATTAGCATCTGAGTTACCTGAGGTAAGCTGAATGCAATGCTCCCTGGAACCACCGATGGATGGGTCCTCAATGTAAATGTGTACCTGTGGTTGGGAGAGGTCCTCACAATCACATGCCTAAAAGACAGAAACACAGTTAATACTCCATGTCAAAAGAAAAAAAACATTAATTTCACTATTAATTTCCAACATGATGCTTGATGAGTACCAGGTGGAAACACGGCAGAGTGTTTGAGAGTGTGAAAGGAACAGAACCACAAATTTCATTTCTAAAAACTGTCAGCAATTCAAAATGTTTTCCAGGCATAACCTTAGGTCAAGCACACATCAAGCAGAATCAGGATCAAGTTTAAGAGAGTACATACTATTCAAAATATCAAAATCATTGTATCACCAGTTTACATAAAACTAAAGACAATGATTTAGAGTCCTTGATATGAGTAAAAATTAGGTGAATTTCCTCTACTGAAAATTATGTCACATCCTAAATAGAATAAAAGGATGATAACCAAAAATAGAAGAACCAGGATATACCAGTCCAAAAAAGTTAGTTTTAGGACTATTCATTAAATCTCTGCAGGCTCTCATAATAGTTGAAATAGTAACAACCTATAAAATTAAAAAGATGATAAAAATTAAAACTAGTCACAAAATATATCAGCTTTCATGTAGATATCAATATTTACTATTTCAAAGCATTTTGTGCTAATTCACTCTGGTCAGAAGTTACCCATAAACAGATAAAATACAGTTATTCATGATAACTTACAAGAAATTGCCAAGGACCATGTGTGTGATAAAATCAAACCCTATCTTGAAACAGCACTATCTGTTTTAAAATCATCTTTTAGGGCAGCCCAGGTGGCTCAGCGGTTTAGTGCTGCCTTCAGCCCAAGGTGTGATCCTGGAGACCCGGGATCAAGTCCCGCATCAGGCTTCCTGCATGGAGCCTGTTTCTCCCTCTGCCTATGTGTCTGCCTCTCTCTGTGTCTTTCATGGATAAATAAAATCTTAAAAAATCATCTTTGGGATGCCTGGGTGGCTCAGTTAAGTGTCATCCTTTGGCTCAAGTCATGGTCCCAGTATCCTGGGAGCAAGCCCCACACTGGGTTCCCTGCTCAGTGGAGAGTCTGCTTCTCCCTCTCCCTCTGCCTCTCTCCCTGCTTGTGTGTGCACTCTCTCTTAAATGAACAAATAAAATTGTAAAAAAAAAAAAAAAACAGAAAAAAACATCTTTTACAATGCTATGACTTTTTAAATATTAATACTTGACGTTTCTATACATATTATTTTGCCACTAGAACACAAGTTCTTTTATCTGCTATATTCAAGTAACTCTACCACGAGTACGGTGAACATTTGACAAATGTAAGAGATTTCCATAAACAAATTCTCACACCAATTATCTATACTCCAGTTTATACATAGAAAGTTACGTGTTAAACTTAGTATCATAGAAATTTTAGGACATAAAACAATATTACTGCAATCATATAGTGCAGGCCCTTGAATCTGAAGCTGAAAACTACAGATAATTGGAAATTCTAACTTTGTAAAATTCCTATATTTCACAGATAGCTTTAAAAAAAAGGGCTCAGTTAAAAATACGCCCTTGTTGTTCCTTATTTCCCTAGCTGCTTTCTGGTGGGGCTCTTTTATCTCCTTACCTTTACCAGCCTCAGAAGCATATGGGTGGCACTGAACTTGGTAGCAGCATTTTTAGAAATTCTGGCAGGGGTGATGTCAGTCAATTAAAATAAATGACAACAACAACAACAAAAAATTTATAAATAAATACTTAGAAATACTTTTTGTGCATCTTCCAATTTTTATATCTCTTAATTATCAAAATAGCTGATATTTATTGAGGGCTTATTAATGTGCTAGGCACTGTCTTAAATGTTTTATTTATATAAGTCAATCTGTACAAATATCCTGAAGAAGATACTACCATCATCCCCATTTCACAGATTAGTACACAGAGGCACAGAGATGGTAGATAAAAATTAACCATGGTCACCTAGTTTGTAACTGGCAGAGTCAGAATTTAAACTCAATCTGACTGCAAAGCCAAAAACCTAATGACTATGCTATATATGATTCATATAGCCAGTACGTTTAGTACTGCTAAGAAAGTTGGTAAAAATAAAAGTTATATATAAAGAGCTATGTATGATTTTAAAAATGTATCAACCAAAGTTTAACACAGTAAAAACTAAAATACATAACTCTCATCTCTTCCATTTTCCAACTCAGAAAGAAGAATGAAAAAATTATTCTCAAGTTTTCTAAAAAATAAGGCTCTCTAGAAGTTTCTAAAATACCACTTGGCGGGTTAGGAGAAAACAAAGTTAGATACTTACTGGCCAGGCTGGAAATCCTTTTCATTCACAACTGCACAGTTGGTTAAAGATAATTCATCTGTAGGACATCTTGCAGCTTGCATAGTCTATAAAAATCAATGATTAGGAAAATAAAATTAGGTCATCTTTCATAACCTTAAAGAATAAGTTTATGTGTCCTGTCCTCTGTTCCTCATCACCTGCCATAAATACCTATTGTTTTTGACTCCCTGCATTCCTTCTTCTGTGGTAACAGCAAACCCTTCCTTCGGGAAACTGTTCCCTCCCCATTCCATACGCTTTTGCAGGCCTGCCAATCCCAGTACACAGGCAATCACAGAGTTCTATTTCATCAGTGGATTTTATATAGACATGTGCCAGAAGGACACTTTCCCTTGCCTCACTACTGCATACAGGAGGACTTTCTGGTCTATAAGAGAGTGAAACTATTACAAGAAAGCAAAGGTAACAGAGATACAAACAAGACACTTTGAAACACAGACCTGACAACCAAGTTAAAGCCCTTGAGACAAATACTGAAGATTGGTATGAACCAATAAATTTTTTTCACTCAAACTTATTTCATTTTGTTTTCCATCTTTTCTAGAGAAAAAAATTCTGACTGATTGAAATACAATGAAGTAAATTCACTAACTTTAATAAAGTGTATCATGAAAAAGTATCTTTTGAGAAGATCCCAAATGGTATGAGCCACAGCTCCTAAGGATGAAGAAAAGTCATCATACAAATACCTCCCAACAAAGATAATTAGAGGGTATATTTTTTTCAAACAGCAATTAATCTTTTTGATCAAGAGCTTCTTCCAAAGCTCTAGCAAAACATTCCTTCAAATAACCTACTTAACCAATAACCCTTCCACCATTCTCTAGGGTTTCCAAGTTAGTGAAATACGACCTTTGTAGTCATGACATGTAGTTTTTGACTAAAGTACTCATTCTTTAAAACTCAAGCCAAGGGATCCCTGGGTGGCGCAGCGGTTTGGCGCCTGCCTTTGGCCCAGGGCGCGATCCTGGAGACCCGGGATCGAGTCCCACGTCGGGCTCCCGGTGCATGGAGCCTGCTTCTCCCTCTGCCTGTGTCTCTGCCTCTCTCTCTCTCTGTGACTATCATAAATAAATAAAAATTTTAAAAAATAAAATAAAAAATAAAACTCAAGCCAAAGCTGATTCTTCTTAAATTTGCCTCCCAAATACAAATGTACAGAGCAAAAATTACCTTTTGCTTTGATTTTAACTAAAAAGCTAATTTCAATATAGTTATCCCAGTTAGAGCAGTGATTCCTAAAGTGGGCTGTGTGCAACAGAAAGATTTGCAAATAATCGGGGATCCCTGGGTGGCTCAGTGGTTTAGCGCCTGCCTTTGGCCCAGGGCGCGATCCTGGAGTCCTGGGATCGAGTCCCACATCGGTCTCCCGGCATAGAGCCTGCTTCTCCCTCCTCCTGTGTCTCTGCCTCTCTCTCTCTCTCTCTCTATGATAAATAAATAAATAAATCTTTAAAAAAAAAAAAAGGATTTGCAAATAATCCAAGCATCAAAATTACCTACATTTAGAAAACAGACCTCAAAATTGTTATCTCACAAAATATTAAGACAAGATTATAAAAAATAGTGAAACAGCATTTTGATTTTTATATTTTTAATAAAATAAAAAGAATATTTTTCATCTTTAGTTCATCCTTTTAATCTCATTTTGTATATGTTTTACTATGCATATAAACTATTAGCATGTCACTTACAAATAAATATGTAGATATTTTGGAGATATATGACCAAAAACATGTTTTACTTATGGGATTCATAAACTGCTTGGAAATCACTTATTTAGAACATGAAGTAAATAAAGTCTGAATCATAAGTCTGCACTATAAATGAGATAGTATGGTTAGTTTGAATACCATCTGACAAAAGTGTACCAAACTTAAATTTCCCACCTATCCTGGGGTCTCTCTCACCTATAAGCTTCTTCCTTGTATATTCTTCTCTCTCCCCGAATGCTGAGCCTCTTGCCTAGCTAACTCCTAATCATTTCAACAATTCTCAGCTCAAGACATTACTTTTTCTAGAAGACCTTCCTAGACACATTTCCCTCTCCAGTAAACTGATACAATAAACCTCAAATGAAAGCTCCTGACTGTATTTTTATTGTCTGTTTACATGTTTGCATGGCATAAAACACCTTAAGCTTTTCAAGGACTAAGACTATATCTTACTTATATCTGGGGTTCCCCAGGACTAGTATAGGGCTTGGTACACAGCGAGTGTTCATCAAATATCTGCTGAATAAATGAACTTATGGATCAATACAAACCTAACTGCAGAATAAACAGTTCAAAAGACATGTGCATAAAACACATTTCAAGGTTACTTGGGAGGTGATGTGAAATAAATTATCTAACAGTTCAAAATTACACAGAACTGATATAGCCAAAGTAATAAAAAAAAAAAAAAGCTTACAAAATGGTAAGTTAAGCTTTTCATTTGTAAACTTGTTGTCAAAGAGCTAGTGTCCTTCAAAAGAAGGTGAAAAACTCTGTAGAAGTCTTCTGACTAGCCAACTAAAACAGATGCGGTAAAAGGCCTCCCTACTGGAATCTAGAAGCATCTGTGTTTTTAATATAAGCCAAGCAGGGTATCTCATCTTCTCATCAAAATATCAATTCCTATAAATAGTAGCTGTTTATTTACCACAGTAATGGCAAGGGAAAATTCCACAATTTTTCTAAAACTGACCTTGCCTCTAGGAAACAATAAAAACTCAGCTTCTACAACCAGGCAGCTATTATGAAATGAAAATACTACACTGATAAGCAATATTACATAAGTTCAGTTATCTGGGTTCCTAGAACATTTAACCATCTAAAGGCTATAAAATGTTTTCACTAACAATTTGAAATGTAAGAAATTAACAATTCATCGCTACCTCAAAAGAACAGAAATCACGATAAATCTTTAATGGAAACTTTAGTAGAAGTAATTATATCATTACTTGAAAGCTGTTAAAAATGCAGAAAGAATTTGCTCCTCTTCATCAAAAAAAAAATGGAAGGATTGAACCAGAATTTCTCTGGGCAATGTTATATGGTTTTCAAATTTACTTATTTATTTATTTATTTATTTATTTTTAAGATTTTTTTTTTAAATTTTTTATTTATTTATGATAGTCACAGAGAGAGAGAGAGAGGCAGAGACACAGGCAGAGGGAGAAGCAGGCTCCATGCACCGGGAGCCTGATGTGGGATTCGATCCCGGGTCTCCAGGATCGCGCCCTGGGCCAAAGGCAGGCGCTAAACCGCTGCGCCACCCAGGGATCCCGGTTTTCAAATTTAAATAGCATACTTCTGTCCAAAGGTCTACTTTAAGAACTAGAGTATTAAAATATATGTTATATTGTTTACCAAACAATTTAATAGGGCAAAAGAAAAAGAAAAAAAAAAGAGTGTAATACCTAACTAGAAGAGCTCATCACCAAATAACTGCCCATACCCTAACTGCAACACTCATGCATCCATGGGTTCGTCCTCTGAAGTGCTTGAGACCTTGGTTACAACTCTCTAGAGACACACAAATCCCCCACAGGAAAGGGAAGTAGGACGGAGAACATGAACTTGCCCAGAGCCAGCTCCGCTGACAAGTCTCATTGAATTATTTCTTGTCAGATGATCTTTGCTGGAAAATAACATTTTAGAACTGCACTGGTCTAGATCAAATCTAGAGTAACCACTAGACAGATATGGCTATTAAAATGAAAATTAGACACAATTAAAAATTATCCTTTAGTTTCACTAGCCACCTTTCAAGTGCCACATGCAGTTAGTAGCTATCGCTGTGGAAAGTTTCATTGGACAGGGCTCATCTAGAATAATGTGAGAAAGTCCATCAGTAATACCTGTCTTCAATCCTATGGAATCACTCTGTGCTATAAACTCCTCTAATAATTTCTATTAAAATTCTGAATTTACATGAGCCTAGACAGGATGGGATAGAAATAAATTAAACTTGTATGTCCTAAAATTATCTCTCAAAGAGCCTGTAGGGATACTTTCATCTTATCCATTTCAGACCAATAACTATTCAGATAAATGAATCTCCTGACATCCCTAAGGGCCTTAAAATTCCTTTACAGATTTACATTGAAAAAGAAAAAATCAAGTTCCCATTTTGGTTTTTTGTGGGGGAACCCCAGAGAAAAATGTAAAAGGCTGATAATATTTAAATGCTGGCAAAAACATAATATAGTTTCTTATAAAGTTAATGTGATCCAGTAAGTCTATACTTAGCTTTTTATTCAATGAAAGCATATAGCCACACTCATACACAGATGCTCACAGAAGCTTTATTCATAATAGACAAAAAGTAGAAAGCAACACAAGTGCCTACCAACACATGAATGGATAAACAAATTGTAGTACAGCCATACAATGGAATACTAACCAGAAATTAAAAAGAAACTATAGACATAAACTTCAAAAACATAATAATGAGGAAAAGAAGCCAAATGCAACATAAGAGTTCACTGGATATTATATAAAAAGTATAGCAAATCAACTTAATGGAAATGCACCAAAATATAAAAAACAACTATGACTGGATAATGGAACTATGAGTGATTTCATTTCTTTTCATCTTTTTTTTTCTGCATTTTCCAATTTTACCAAATTAAAAGTTTTGTTTTAAAGTTCATTGATGGAGTAGCCCCAGTGGCTGAGCGGTTTAGCACCACCGCCTTCAGCCTAGGGCCTGATCCTGGAGACCCAGGGTTGAGTCCCGCGCCAGGTTCCCTGCATGGAGCCTGCTTCTCCCTCTGCCTGTGTCTCTGCCTCTCTCTCTGTGTGTCTGTCATGAATAAATAAATTTTTTAAAAAAAATAAATAAAGTTCATTGATGGTGAGGTGCCTGGGTGGCTCAGTCAGTTAAGCGTCCAACTTTTGATTCTGGCTTAAGTCATAGTCTCAGGGTCATGAGATCCAGCCCTGCATTAGGCTCCACACTCAGCAAAGAGTCTACTTGAGATTCATTCTCTCTCTCTTTCTCTCTCTCTCTCTCTCCCCCTCTGTGCCTCCCCCTGCTCGTGCTCACTCTCGCTTGGGCTCCCCCTCTCTCAAATAAATAAATCTTTAAAGTTAACTGATGGCATTTTATTTTAAACCTCTGTCTGCTTCTGTATACACAGTTATGAACATGCACATTAGGAAAATAACTCAAAGGACATGCTTAATAAAGGTCGTTGTCATTATGCATGACATGTAAGACACTGTCTCATCCTTTGTGTGTTTTCTTCATAATAAAATAATGTTGGTTAAACCTAATTTTCTTTGATAACAGTGTGACAAGGATTTCTGTAAATAAGAGCACTTCTAGCAAACTCAGTAAGAAGCTGTAAAATATGGTTTGAAACAGAACCATTTGATAAATATAAAGTTAAAGATTTATTTATATTGGGCAGGTTAACCAATGACAGTAAATGAGCACTAAATCATAGTCAGTTAACTGAGTCTTTGGCACTGTGAATAGATAATTTCCTCTCCAAGACTGCATTACTTTGGGAAAGTTCGTCAATGTCTTAAAAATTACTTAAAAATTTGGAGAAGTACTTGTAACGATACCTAGCACATGACAGAGACTCAATAAATATTTGTTGAATTTTAAAACTTTTGGAGATATATCTACAGAGTTGAAGAAAATTAATGCCTTTCTAAGCAGATAAATACATACAACCAAAAAGTGCTATAAATAGGAAATAGACAACAAGGTTCCAAGTACAACAGAAACAAAAACTGTTTGGGGCACCTGGGTGGGCACACAGTGGTTGAGTGGTCTGCCTTTGGCTCAGGTCACGATCCCGGGGTCCTAGAATTGGAGCCCTGCATCTGCCTCTGCCTATATCTCTGCCTTTCTCCCTGTGTCTCTCATGAATAAATTAATAAAATTTTAAAAAAAACTTTAAAGTACCAGAAAAGTTTAGCAAAAATGCATAAGACCCTCATGAAGAAAACCAATGCAAATACATAAGAGAATACCCAAATAAATGTAAAGAAATATGATGTTATTGTATGCAATGACTCAATATTGTAAGGATATCATCAACTCCATATTAACCTATAAAGGTAATGTAATTATAAGCAGAATCCCAATGGGTCATTCATATATTCAATCTAAACTGCAACTGCCAAGTAAAATATAGTAGAGGAAATGGGAGGGAATGTTTTAATTTATTAAACTAGCCAAGAAAACTTTTAGGAAGAATAAGGGGAAATGGCCCTACTAGATATCAAAACATGCTATGCACAGTAATTAAAACAAGATGGTATTGCACAAAAACAAACAGTTCAATGGAGTAAAACCACCAACCCAGAAATAAGAACAGATACACAGGGACGCCTGGGTGGCTCAGCGGTTGGGCATCTGCCTTTGGCTCAGGGCGTGATCCCAGGATCTGGGATCGAGTCCCACATTGGGCTTCCTGCAAGGAGCCTGCTTCTCCCTCTGCCTATGTCTCTGCCTCTCTGTCTCACGTGAATAAATAAATAAATCTTTAAAAAAAAAAAAAAAGAACAGATATACAGAAGAACTTAATATACAAGACTGGGAATCAGTGGAGGAAATTATTCAGTAATGGTGTTGAGACAACTGACTATCCATTTGGTGGTGGTGAGAGAGGAGTGTTAATAACAATAGCTAGTATGAAAAAAAAAAAAAAAACAATAGCTAGTATGTTTTGGGAGATTTATTAAGTGCCAGGCACTATTTAAGAGCTTTACATTCCTGTAAGCATTCCAGCTCACAATTCTTTATCAAAATCCAGTATTACAGTTGACCCCTTGAACTACATGGATTTGAACTCCACTTCTATGCAGCTTTTTTTTATAAATATATCACAGTATAATAAATGTAAATAAATGTGTTACAGTATAATAAATATATTACAGTATAATAAATGCATATGGAGAAAAATAAATAGGCATATATACATATTTGTTTTAATCAAATAAACTCTTTGCCCAACATAAGGCTCAAATTCACAACCTCTAGAGTCACATGCTACCAACTGAGCCAGCTAGGTGCCACCCTTATGATTCTCTTCACATTTTTTCTCCAGCTTAATTCATTGTTAAAAATATAGTATATAATACATACAGCACACAAAGTAAGTGTTATTCAACCATTTATCAATAAGGCTTCTGGTAACTGCAGAATATTAGTAGTTAAGATTTTGGGGAGTCAAAAATTTTTTAAGATTTTATTTATTTATTCATGAGAGAAGCAGACACATAGGCAGAGGGAGAAGCAGACTCCCTGTGGGGAGCCCAATGCAGAACTCAATCCCAGAACCCTGGGATCACATCCTAAGCCAAAGGCAGATGCTCAACCACTAAGCCACCCAGGCGTCCTCTCTAAGTGGAATTTCAACTGCACAGGGAGTCAATGTCCCTAACCCCCTTGTTCTTTAAAGGTCAACTGTAACTACCTCACTCTAGCTACTGCTTTAGTTTCTCACAATGCAAGAAAATTACTTCTCGCTAAATAATTTTTTAATGTGATTCATTCTGAATACTGCATACTTAGAAGAGAAAAAAATTCTAATTTTAAGGTGAATAACCTGAAGATTGCATATTTTCATTCCTATAGGTACTTTCAATATAATTCAAGCACATAATACAGTTTCATTTCATCACCTTCAAGGATCACAATATTCCATTGTTTAACTTCAACCATGTTGACAGCCCAATCTTGGACTTCTAGCCTTCACAACTGTGAGAAATAAATTTCTGTTGTTTAGTTACCCAGTCTCTGGTATTTTATTGTAGCAGCCCAAATAGACTAAGAGAATTTCATATAACATACAATTCATTTTTAAAGTGTACACTTCAGTGGTTTGTACTATATTCAGTATGTTGTGCAATCATCACCACTAACTCCATATAATTTCCAGAAAACTCCAAAAAGAAATTAAGTACAATTAATAGTCCTAATTCTCCCCACTCTTTACCTTCTGATAACCACTAGTTTAACAGTCTCTATGGATTTGCCTATTCTGGACATTTCATATAACAATAAAATCTGTCAACTTTGTGTGACTGTCTTCTTTCACTAGGCATAATGTCTTCAAGATTTTCTATATCGCAGCATGTAACTAGATCATTCATTCACACTGTATGAATAGACCACATTTGTTTATCTATTCAGCAGCTGATAGACACTGGGTTATTTCTACTTTGTGGCAGTTATAAATAATGCTATGAACATCCATGTAACAAGTTTATATATATATAAGTATATACTTTCAACTCACTTGGTTATATACCTAGGAGTAAAATTACTGAGTCATTCTGTTTAACTTTTTTTTTTAAGATTTTATTTATTTATTCATGAGAGGCAGAGAGAGAGAGAGAGAGAGAGGCAGAGACATAGGCAGAGGGAGAAGAGGCTCCATTGCAGGGAGCCCAACGTGGGACTCGATCCCAGGTCTCCAGGATCACGCCCTGGGCTGAAGGCAACACTAAACCGCTGAGCCACCAGGGCTGCCCTTCATTGTGCTTTTTAAAAAAACATTTTTTAAACACTGGGCATGAAGCTGGTCTGCAGATTCCACTTGGAAAATCACTGTATTAAGAGAAATAAATTTCATAAAACAGAAATACCAATACATTCCTTTCTTTCTACAATAGAAATATGAAAAAGAGGCTTCAATGATGCTCCAAGGCCATTTCATCATTTAACCTGATAAACACAATTGAGTTTATTTTGATGGTTGATAAGTAGTAAAGTGATTGGGAGGCTTTATATACAAAAAACAGTAATCAGACTCAATATCCGCATATGGAGAAAAAAGACTAACACGAAATCCAGCAGCTATTTAAATTTAGATCTATGCCACATTATTAATGATCTGAATAACAGAATAAACAGCGGTACAATATTCAATAGGTTGGCAAAGAATGTAACATTAAAATTCAAACTACATTGTCCAAAACGATAATTTATTTAGAAATAAACATTCATCCATTCACTTAACATTCACTAAGTAATACCTCCACACCAGGCCTGTTTTAAACAGTGAGAATCACATCTTCTATCATCTCACAAAATGTCAATATTATTCTCTAGGAGAAAAGTAACTAGGATAACTAAATATTTTTAATTCCCCCACAATGATGTTCTTTGGAAGACCGAGAATCAGGGATAATTGCTATTTTTGTTACTTGTCAACCAAGAAAGAAAATGTCTGTTCATATGCATATAACACAAAAAAACACTTTGCAATACTTAAAAATCTATGAGCAAAACCCTAAGACACTCTTTATTATTTAGGTATTTTAAAAGTAAGTGAATTATTGGGTTTCAAAAATGACAACTTATTTCTTACTTTAACAATTTTCCCGTTTTCTCCATTACCAAAGATCTATATGGCTAGTGCAAAACACGTAAAAACTTTAGCACTTCACTCTGAATTTAGCAAAGGACCAAAATACCCTGCATTACTCATAAACAGCTGGTGCTAATTCATTTGATTTCAGATATATAGAGCACAAAGTTGTGATAAATTATTAGTACTATTTGGCCTAATGTCAAAAAAAAAAAAGGAAAAGAAAATCAGCTTTTTAGGGTAATTCAGCTGAATTTTATTGAAATTATCTTTTATCTGCCCTTGTAAAGCATGAGGAAAAAATGTAGGTTAAATCAATAGCAATAAAGATAATTTTTTTCCTAAAGTTTTTTTAGTTTTAGGTAATTTCTACACCTCACATGAGGCTTGAATTCATGACCCAGAGATTCAGTCTCATGCTTTACTGACTAAGCCAGTTAGGCACCCCAATAAAGATAAAGATAAATTTAAATTTAAAGATAAAGATATCTTTTAAAAGAAGAGATTACTTTCATATGGAAATGGGCCAAGAAATGCCAAATTAAAAAAAAAATGAGGGAGCAAGAATAATTTCAGCATACAGCAAGAATAATTTTAAAGCTATCATATAATATATATAACATAAATAATACAATTACTACAAAATATATAACATTTAATATTAAAGCTATTTTTTTCAAAGATTTTATTTATTTGAGAGAGAGAGAGACAGAGCACAGGGGAGGGGAGAGGGAGAGTAAGAAGCAGACTCTGCTAAGTGGGGAGCCTGACATGGGGCTTGATCCCAGGACCCTGAGATCATGACCTGAGCGGAAGGCAGATACTTTATTGCGCCACCCAGGCACCCCTACATCTCTTAATTAAGACAGGGGTATTGGTACATATATAGACAAACAAAAGATGAACCACAGAAGAGTCCAGACTTGGGTGGTTATAAAACAGAGATAGCATTAAAAATCAGTGGGGAAAAAGGATGGACTCAATAAATGATATTGGGACAACTGGCTATACATATGGAAAAAATAAAATTAGCTTCCGAATTCACACCAAACACAAAAATAAATTCCAGATGAATTAAATACCAAAATGTAAAAACCAAAATTTTAAACCTTTTAGAAGAAAATCCTTTTGACTTGAAGACAGGTAAAGATTTCTTTTGCAGCATCTACATGGCTCAGACCATTGGGCAGCCCATTCTTGGTGTAGGCTCAGGTCATGATCTTAGGGTACTGGGATTGAGCCTGTCAGGCTCCAAGATCAGTGGGAAGTCGGCTTCAGGATTCTCTCTTTTTCTTTCCCTCTGCCCTTTCCCTGCTCTCTCTCTCTCTCTAAAATAAATTTTAAAATCTTAAAAAAAAAAGATTTATTTTAAAATACCCAAACACAATAATCATAAAGGTAAAGTGAGTAATTATAGCTATAATAAAATTTAAATCTAAAACTCTGTAAACATGAAAAGATCACCACTGTCTGGGAGAGGCTATTTACAACTAAATAAGAACCAGATTCCAAAGCATACCTTACTCCCCTCAAAAGGAAAACCATACAAATCAATTTTTTTTTAAAAATGCTAACAGCCAAAAAGCAACAGCAGGCAAAGGATATACAAAGGTGAGTCACAGAAGAGGAAATCCCAATGACCAATAATAAAAATTGCTCAATCTCACTAGTAATTAGGGAAAAAATGCAAACTTAAACAATAAGATTATATCATATTGTAAAAACTAAAATGTCTGTATGTTAAGTGCTGGAAAAGACGTGTAACGGGCACTCATACACTGCTGGCAAGAGTACAAACTGGTATAACTAGGTGAAGACAAAGGTAACTCATCACCCACCAATTCTATGTAGCAACAGGATACATATTTTAGACATATATCCTAAAGAAACTCTTACATATATACGTAAAGAGACATATAGAAGAATGTGTACTCCAGAAAAAATAAAATTATAAGCCACTTAAATTATCCTCAGATAAGGAAACAGAGAATTGTGGTATATTCACAAAATAGGATACTACCTAGTAATTAAACAGAATTAACTAGCTCTCTATATATCAACATGGCTAAATTTCAAATGCCATTTTAAATTGTAAAAATGCAGTTTGCAAAAGGAAATATACAGTATGACACCAGTATATATAATTTTAAAAAACACAAAACAGTATATTACCTATGAGCACAAAGATACATAAACGTGGAAAAAAGGATCTATACTAACTTTAGAATAGTGGTTATTTCTGGGAAAGGTTAGTGGAATCAAAAGGAGATACAAAAGAGATTCAATTGAATCTGTAATGTTTTATTTCTAAAAATTAAAGTTCTGAAACAAATACCACAATATGTTAACACTTAAATCTGGGTGGTAAGCATATGGATATATGTTATGCTATTTGCTGTACTTGCTTGAAATCTTTTTTTTTTAAGATTTCTTTTTTTATTAAGATTTTATTTATTTATTCATGAGAGACAGAGAGAGAGAGACAGAGAGAGAGACACACACACACACAAGGCAGAGGGAGAAGCAGGCTCCATGCAGGGAGCCGGACTTGGGATGCCTGACGTGGGACTCCATCTCCAGTCTTCAGGCTCATGTCCTGGGCTGAAGGCGGTGCTAAACCGCTGAGCCACCTGGGCTGGGCTTTTTTTTTTTTTTTTTTTTTTTAAGTAATCTCTATACCCAACTCAACTCATAATCCCAAAATCAAGAGTTGCATGCTCTTCTGAGTGAGCCAGCTAGGCACCCCATGCTTAAAATCTCTTAGAGTATATATAAATTATACTTGTTTTAATGCATAGAGCTTCTAGAAATAATTATAGTCAAGTAAGGAATAGTTTCCATCATAAAAAATAAGTTGGAGGGGTGCCTGGGTGGTTCAGTCGGTTGAACATCTGCCTTTAGCTCAGGTCATGATCCTGAAGTGCCAAGATCCAGACCCAGGTCAAGTCCCTGCTGGGTGGGGAGTCTGCTTCTTCCTCTGCCCCTAACGCTCCTCATTCTCTCTTTCTCTCTCTCTCTCTCTCTCTCTCACTTTCTCTCTCAAGTAAATAAGTGAAATATTTAAAAAAAAATAGATTGGAAATTATGACATTAAATCACTAGGAAACTGAAGACAGCATAATGTAGGCCTCAGAGCCCATTCAAGAGTATTAATACTGAAGTGTGAGCAAGGATCTCGTTAAAAGATTTTTACCTAAGATACCATACCTAGAGTATGGACCCTTAAGAATTGCAGTACAGCACCTAAGTATATTGCCAATGCAAGTGTTTCCAAAGGTTCACACTGTTCTGCCAATTCAAGAATTTTCAACAGTACAATAGTATAGTTTCACCTTATACTGTTGCACCTTGTTTTAAATACTTGAAAAAAGAACACATCCATTTTAAGCATAAATTCCTTTTGTTTCAAAAAGAAGCTATTTAATGGTGTTACAAAGAGTTCAATTTTACTTACTAAAACGTATTTGCATTTGAAGATACTTTTTAAAATCTCCACTAAAGAGGCGCTTGGGTGGCTCAGTTGGTTAAGTGTCTGCCTTCAGCTCAGGTCATGATCCCAGCCAGGGTCCTAGGATCAAGCTCCAGCAAGCCCAAGGCTCTGCTCAGCGGGGAGTCTGCTTCTTCCTCTCCCTCTGCCACTCCTGTTTGTGTGTGCTCTCTCTGTCTCAAATATTTTTTAAAAAGCAAATAAAATTTACAGTAAAGTAACATACAAAAACAATAACTACTGTATATAAGATTGCAGAAAGTTGATATGCTTTGGACAGCAGACCTCTGATTTTAGGAAACAAGACTACAAAACATTCTGTATTATCTGTTTGGACTAGTGGTATTACACATAAACTATCCCCAATTCACAACCTGTGCCCCAAACTACCTGAAGGTTGATTATTTGGTAAAGATGTCATTTACGCACAAAAATCTTATAAATGGCTTAGTTTCTTGGGGTGCATGGATGGCTTAGTTGTTTGAGCATCATGACTCTTGGTTTCCACTCAGGTCATGATCTCATGATCTCACATAGTAGTAGAATAGAGCAGGGCCTCCAGCTCCTAAGAATCTGCTTCAGATTCTTTCTCCCTCTCCTTCACTCTCCCTTTCTGCCCTTCCCCACTCTTGTTCATGCAGGCACGTGCTCGCTCGCTCTCAAATAAAATCTTTCAAATTAAATAAATAAATGGCTAGGTTTCTAGATCAGGTTACAAAAGTTTCATCAATATACTGATACAAAATATACTGGCCTGCCCTTATCAAAATGTGAGATTAGGTAAATTTGACCTCTAACATCTTTGTACATCTCATTCAACTCCTAAGAGAGTTCTCTCCCTTAGATTCCTATTTAATATCATCTTATTCCTATTTCTTCACAACAAATTACCTCAACTAGGTATAAGAATTTATGAAGAAACTAAACCATTGTCTTTATTTGCATGACTGTATGTATATTTTCGAAAAGGACTGCTGAATCTCCAGTAATTGAGATTTCTGGTAATTTTAAATGATAGAGTACAAAAAAGTTCACACAACATGGAAAGCCGTTCTTCTTTTCTTTTTGATAACCAGGTGGTGCTGGTGGTTTATGGGCCCAAAAAGCAACACCAAAGAGAGCAACTTTATTAAAGAGTTTCTCCATACTTAGAGTCAGCTCTCCTAAACTATTAAGGCTCTATTTCAGATTCTTTCTTTCCTCTACTTCTGATTCTAGGATTCCAGAGAAGCTGTTAGCATAAAAGTTCTGACAGATAGATAGTGTTGAAGCCTGGGGCAGTGGTAGCCAACTGTATGTGGAGTTTTTTATAAATAAGAGTCTGTATTCAATGTAAGCATAAGAATTAGAACTATAGAATCTGTTTTATTGCCAGCAAAAATTTAAGACAGCCAAGAACACTTATTACCTAATTCAATCTTTTTGAAAGGCCAAAGGTAATCAAGTAAGTTTAAATAAATTTATCATTTATTATAAAACGTATCCAACTTACAATTCCATTTTTTTCTTATACAATAAATACACTAAAGAAGAGAATGACAAAAATTATTTTCTTTCAGGTTCTCTGCTTTTTAGATTAGAACCTTTAAGATATTTTAGGAAATAGGGGATCCCTGGGTGGCGCAGCGGTTTGGCGCCTGCCTTTGGCCCAGGGCGCGATCCTGGAGACCCAGGATCGAATCCCATGTCAGGCTCCCGGTGCATGGAATCTGCTTCTCCCTCTGCCTGTGTCTCTGCCTCTCTCTCTCTCTCTCCCTCTGTGACTATCATAAATAAATAAAAATTTAAAAAAAAAAAGATATTTTAGGAAATAATCAAATTCTCATGATGTAGATGTTATTTACTGAATAATATCACACATTTTTTTTATTCAGCCAATTTTCCAGATGAACTAAACACGATGGTCTGTTTTGCCCAGAAAAAGCAAAGGACAAGATATACAGGTTACAAATGCTACCAATGACACATGTGATATAATGACACAATGAAAAAGTCTCCTTCAATTACACAATATAAATACCATATACAAGACATTAGAATGCCAAAATTAAACTAACCAAAAGCAATAATTCAAAATAGCTTTTCTCCCACAAAAAAAGGGATTCAGAACTCATTGGAAAAGCATTACAACAAGGCTAACTCTATTTGTTAAACATTAGTGAGTAGTTACTAGGAAATTATAGTTATCGGGAAAAATAAGACAATCAGGGACGGCCCAAAGTTGTTCAGATTTTCCAAAAAACAGAAGGTAGTTTTTGAAAATCAAACTGTGGCAGCAACCTCTAAAAGTTCTAGGTAAGGTAAATCTTCTCTTCTCTATACCCTTGTAACTAAGTTGGTGAAGCAGGTAACAGTATCAAAATGAGCTGGAATTCATATCCTGACATTGCTAGTTAGTTGTGAACCTAGCAAATTAACAAGCCCCTATCTCTGAATAAAACAGTATTAATACTACCTAGCTTGCAGGGTGGTTTTGTCAAGATTAAATGAGATATGTTTGTATTTAAGTAATGGTACCCAAAGTATACTGATGTGTATCAGTCTAGAGCAAGGTCCCCATCAGCATGATCAAGGGCTATTTCTGATCCATTTTATTCTCCTTTTGATCAATAACTTGAACGTAGACACAGAAGTCATAATTTTAAACCTACAGGTGAAAACAAAACCAGCAGACAGCACTACCAGGTTGTATAACATGAAAGAATTGAGAATTAAGAAGACCTTGAACAAGTAGCAGGTAGGCCCTGACCTTTAAAAAAAAAAAAAAATTGTAAAGGAGATAAATATAGGGTTTTACACTTAGATTTAACTTTAAAAATGCACAATACATAGAATGGGTTGGGGGAGCCAATTTTAAAAGAATACAAGAGTTTTAATTGACTATAAGCTCATTATGAGCCAAGAATGTGATTTACTGCAGGAAAAAAAGAGAATACAACTTTACCCTGTATTAATAATGGTAATGTCTAGCTCAAGAGAACAAGTGTTCAGCATATCCTTCACTAATCACTGTGTTCCACTGGGGACACATTTTAGAAGAAATATTGGCAAACAGCATTTCCAAAATAAGGTAACCTAAATGATAAAGGGTTTGGAATACAGAATGTTAAAGGAATTGGGAATGTTTAAATTGCAAAAGAGAAAAATCTGAGAGAATATGTAACCTGTCTTCAAATATATGAGGACCTATCATACAGAAAAGGAACTGTGTCTAGTTCAATATAGCTCTAAACAGGGCAGCCCGGGTGGCTCAACGGTTTAGCGCCACCTGCAGCCCAGGGCGTGATCCTAGAGACCCGGGATGGAGTCCCACGTCGGGCTCCCTGCATGGGGCCTGCTTTTCCCTCTGCCTGTGTCTCTGCCTCTCTCTCTCTCTCTGTGTCTCTCATGAATAAATAAATAAAATCTTTAAAAAATATATGTAGCTCTAAACAGCTAAAAATTACATGGTACTCCACATAAAAAAGACCTTTCTAATATGACACTAAATTGGGCTAGCTTTAATGGTGATGCACCTTCTACTGCTAGAGTATTCAGAGATTAAATTAGCTTCATTTTAAACAAAAATGTACTGGGTACTTAGATCCTAGGCAATATGCAAAGCACCAGTGATGATAATGAGGAAATGAACATGGTCTCTTCTTTCATGGAAGATAAATGATCAAGGCAAATAACCACACCGATAAATTTAAAATAACAGATAAATCTCTAAGGAAAGGAATACAGTTCTTCAAGAGCATATAACAAAGGATTATGACTTATGTGGGATCAGAACACGCTTCTCTTCAATAGATGAGTGATCTATGAGTAGGAGGTAAATGGTTGGGAACAGAACATCACAAAGAAGGGAAACAGCACATGCAAAGACCTTGTGGTAAGAGAAACTACTAAAGTTCAAGGAACTGAATGGCTTATATAACCTGAGCACAGAGAGTAGAGCAGTGAGTACAGAGTAGCAGAAGTAGAACCACAAAAGGCCTTAAAGGCCCAGTTTGGATTTCATCTTCTCCCCAAATTAACCCGATACTATTGAGGTAGGGGTTTAAATAGCCAACAGGCATGGGAAGAAACAATCAATGTGGAAAATGCTGTAAAGAGACCTCTAGTGAGCTTCCTGAAGTAGTCCAAACCACAAATTATGGTAGTTTGAGAAAATGTGGTGGAAATGAAGATACAGAGAGGTAGACAAATTGAAGATACTTTTTAGGATATTAAAATGACAGGAACTCCTGGGCGGCTCAGTGGTTGAGCATCTGCCTTCAGCTCAGGGGGTGATCCAGGGATCCAGGATCGAGTACTGCATCAGGCTCCCTGCAAGAAGCCTGCTTCTCCCTCTGCCTATGTCTCTGCCTCATTCTCTCTCTCTCTCTCTCTCTCTCTCTCTGTGTGTGTGTGTGTGTGTGTCTCATGAATAAACAAATAAAAATCTTAAAAAAAAAAAAAAGAGGATATTAAAATGACAGAACCCACATGACCAGTTCAGTGGATTATTTGGTTATAGCAGCAATGCCCCCCCCCCCAAAAAAAAGCAGCAATGTCCAAGCCAGATTCTTCAGCCCTAATAATACCCTTTTTGCAAAGGGGTGGAGTTGGGTGGAACAGAACTCAGTGATGAATTTTACTGGAGGGACAGAGGATGTGGTAAGAAAGAAGAAAGGATGACCATGACCACCACCACAACCACCTTTCCAACCCACACTGGTTTTCAGACTATATAAGTGGATGCACGGTGATGCCATTCACTGAAATAGAAAACAGGAAAAGTACTAATTAGGTGGGCTAAGATCATGGGTTTAGATGTGAACAGTAGAGTTTGAGGTGCCTTGATTTTACATAGGAAGTCTGACATTGATCTGGAACTTAAAGGATAGGTGTGGACTGGGAGTAAAATATTGAGAACCATTGGCATATGGATGGTAATTGAAGCTACAGGCTTAGAAGAGATTGCCTGAAGAGAAAACAGAGAAGAGAGCCTTGAGGAATATCTGCACTGAATAACAGGGTAGAGGAGGGTGAGTCTGCAAAAGAGAGGTAGGAGTAAAAACAAGCAAGGCTGCACAGAACCCATGGGAAGAGCGTTTTCATGAAATGGTCAATGTCAAATGCTGTGGAGACATCAACTCAGACAAAGAATGAAAAATGTCAATTAAGGGTGCTTGAGTGGCTCAGCTGGTTGAGTGCCTTCTGCTGGGGTCAGGATCTCAGGGTCCTGGGATCGGGTCCCAGGTCAGGCTCCCTGCTCAGGGAGGAGCCTGCTTCTCCCTCTCCCTCTGCCCTCCTCTCCTTCTGCCCCTCCTCTCCATCTGCCCGCCCCCCCTCCGTGCTCGGGCTCTCTCTCTCAAAAAGAAAAAAAAAGAAAGAAAAAAAGAAAGAAAAGAAAGAAAGAAAAGAAATCTTTAAAAAAAGAAAAGAAAAATGTCAATTAAGTTTAGGAACTCGTTTCAGTGGACTGATAAGGCCAGAAATCAGACCTCAGTGGGCTGAATAGGTGGTAAGCAAATGGAAGACAGTAAATGTACACAACTCCATCAAATTTCTGGCTGAAAAATGGGAAGAGAAAAGGAGACAGCTGTGAAGGTGGAGGGAGGGTTTCTCTTAAAATGGAAGAAGATTAAGTATGTTAAGAGGGAACAGGTGAGGGCAGCCCTGGTGGCGCAGCGGTTTAGCGCCGCCTGCAGCCCAGGGTGTGATACTGGAGACCCAGGATCGAGTCCCACATCAGGCTTCCTGCATGGAGCCTGCTTCTCCCTCTGCCTGTCTCTGCCTCTCTCTTCGCTCTGAATGAATGAATGAATGAATGAATAAATCTTTAAAAAAAAAAAGAGAGAGAGAGAGAGGGAACAGGTGAATACATAGGAGTGGGGGTTCCTTGGGTGGGGGGGAAAAGAGACTCTGAAACATGGGTAGAGAGTAGCCACAGATTAAAAGAGAGGCTATGGGGAAGAGGAAGAGGTCAAATTAAATGACCTTTAAGGTGTCTTCTCACTCCATAATTTCACGACTTTCAATGCCATTTAGATAGGACATCCGCATGCACGCATAAATTTATGCAAACTTGTTCAAGTATTCCAGTATAAATAAATCGGCCAAGCACATCCTTATCCCCTAGTGACGCAGTTAATGTCCCTACGTTTATGACCAGTGTAATCTCTGGGCAAGATCCATCCCTCAGAGAGAGCTTTTAGCTCAACGCACACTGCAGCACGGCACCGAACCAGCCCTATCTCCCCTCGCCAAACCCATACTACACCGCCGCGATTTTAAGAAGCTAAAGGAGGAAGTAAAATTTAAAATCCTGAAACTACAATATACCCTACTGCATTCAAAGCGACTGTCATTCACAAAAACAAAACGCGACACCCCAAACGCATCCCCACTCCAAGCTGAGGACACTCCTGCCTGTTCCGACGGTGACAGGTCCCCCAGCCAGGCTCAGGTCTAACGCTACGAGTCATTTGCACCTCCTCCCTCCTCTCCCAAGACCTTTCACTCTCTAAAGCAGCAGAAATGGGCTCCTAATGGTCCTTCCACAGCCCTCGCCCCCACGCAGCCGACGGATCCCCCGCAGTTATCCCCGCAGCTGCACCTAATAAGCTCTGGCAAGGGGGGTGCGACGCCCCCAGAGCCCGTCCGACGGGGCTGGGACCGCCACAACCCTGCGGCTGGCTTGGGGGACGCGGATAACAAGCCCCAGGGGACAGAAGGCGAGCATCAGAGGAGACCCAGGAGACCCAGGGTAGTGAGGGGCGCAGCTCCCCTCGAGCTTCCTCGGGCGGATGGAGTTTCTGAGGCTAAGCCCCCGCCACCGCTCCCCCTTCTCACCCTCAAGCCCTCCTCTGGCTGGCCGCCCCCTCGGACCCCCCATCTGCTCGGACTCACTCCCCCTCCCGCTCGGGCCGTCGGGACCCCCGAGCGCCCGCGAGCCCGGCGCCCTCGCCTCGAGCCGCAGCTCCGGGGCCGGCACTCACCCGGCCCGCCATCTTCGCGGACACGTCCGGCTTGGCGGCTACAGCTGGGCGCTCAGAAGAGCCCGCCCCCGCCGCGCGCGCGCGCGCCCGTCGCCCGCCCTCGCGCAGGCGCGCAGCCGCGCAGCCGCCGTGAAGCCGCGCGCGCGCGCGCCCCCGGCCGCGTCCCCCGGCGCCCCCGCCCCGCAGAGCATGCGCCGGCTCCGCGGCTGCGGACGCGAGGGCGGGGCGGCGGCGCCATCTTGAGCGCGGGCTGCGGGTCCCGCGAGGGTGTACCTCGGCCGAGTGCGGAGCCGCGGGCGATTTACTCAGGAGCTTGTGGTGCACGTCTTGTCGCAGCTGACCTTTTGCCTCGGACTTTGTAGCAAGGCCTTTGATGTTTTAATCCCTTAGCCCTGCTTCTCTTTGCCAGCTGCTGCTTGCCCAGTTAGGGCCTTTTAGCCTTTTCACCCTTCGGCGTCTGGACCCGCTGAAATGTGGGAAGGTGCCTGAGAGCATCTGGCGCGGGGACTGGGCTGTCCCCAAGTTGGTTCTGGATTCAAGTTCTGCGCGAATTCAAGCTTTTTCTCTGTGGGCGAGCTTGTTTATCTAGCTCCTGGAAATTATCAGCATGGGCATTTATGTTTGGTTTGTATGTAGCCTGGAAAACTCAGTATTTTCTTCAAATTTAAAAGTGAGTGGAACGCCTGGGTTGAGCAACTGCCTGGGGCCCAGGGCGTGATCCCGGGGTCCTGGGATCGAGTCCCACGTCGTGCTCCCTGCGTGGAGCCTGCTTCTCTCTCTGCCTCTCTCCTTCTCTCGTGAATAAAATCTTTAAAAAATAATAAATTTAAAAGTGACTGTGATTGTTGCTATACTTTCATTTTCTATATTTTTTATTTCATTAAGTATTTATAAAGGTAGTGTTTTTAACGATCTTTATCTTCCCCCAGTGCTGTTTCATTTGAGACCATATGGCTGAATTTGAATGAAATACCCCTGAAATTCGTTCTTTTTTTTACTTCGATGTCTCAACTACTGCATTTCCTCACTGAAATCCCAGAACAGAGGATAATAATCATTAGAATAAATAATAAAAACCACAGCAGCAGCGGCCCCCTACAAGAAGAGAGAATCCGCCTAGAGGATTCCCTGATGCTTTTTTTTTTTTTTGCCCCTGCCCCTGCTGGCTTAGATTTCTCTCCATATTTACACGAGGCAAGGAGAAATAACAGGACTTGTTCTCTTTCATTTCTTACAGTTGATTAGGAAAAATAATAGTTTTTCCAACATGAGCGAAGGAAAAAATAGAAGAGCTGGGCATGCTTAGTGGTTTAAAATTGAGAATAGAAATCAAAAAGTCACCTGAAGGCGGGCCAGAGACAGAAGAAATAAAAAAGGCCAGTTGTTTTTGTTTTTTTTAAGATGCTATTTATTTATTTGAGAGAGAACATGGTGGGGGGGGCAGAGGGAGAGGGAGAAACAGACTCCCAGCTGAGCAGGGAGCCTGAAGTTTGGCTGGTTCCCAGGAGAGCTGAAGGCAGATGCTTCACAGACTGAGCCACCCAGGCACCCCAAATCAGGCCAGTTCTATAAACTCTCACGCTGTACCTGAGAACCACATTGCTTTATTGGACAAATCAGATGTTCACTAAATCAGTGCATCCAAGTTTATCAGGAAAAAGAACTAGTTGAACTCTGATCTATTAACTTGCAAAAGCTACAAAAACAATTAGAATGAGTTGGGGAGCCTGGAGGTGTAGGTTCTAGTCCCTTTTCTCTGTCAACTCACTTGCCAGGTCCCTTGACCTCTCTGAGCCCCAGTTTCCTTACTTGCAAAGTGAAAGGTATAATTAGATGCACTTAATTGTTGTGTGTTACATTTTTTGATACTTTGGATTTGAATCTATAAATCAAAGAGATTGACCAAAAAGATTCAGAAGATTATATTGGTTCTCAGTCCAGTGACCTGACATTATTTTCAAGGCCAGAGAATAATGCAGATATACTTAGACCCCTGGTTTGTTATTAGGTAAAATAGATGGTAAGAGAAAATGTCTTTAATCTCTCCAATAAGGATGAATACATAGGTTTGCTGGAGAGGTTCCAATGTATCTGTCTAGAGCAAGAAAATCAACGATGAGTGGCCCTTTGTAGCACAAGTGGTATAAATTCAGTAGCATCATGTGCACCGTCCTGCAGGTCCAGCTACCAAAGAAATTATAGGTAGATGTAAGCTCTAGCCCTTAGGGTGCTTAGTATCCAGCTGGAGCAGCAGGATTCTGAGACATTGCTCTAGGCTGTCACAGTGTCTGTGCTTCCCGTCTGTGCCTTGCTCTGATATTCAAGGTTACCTTAGAAATAGTGGAGCTGATGCTGCATCACCTTTGAGCAATTCTTAACGGTAATATTGACAGACAATAAATATTTTGCTGCCCCAAATCCAAGCTCCCTTTTCTGGCCACAGTTCCTCCAGCTCATGCAGTTTGGAAACTGTCAGACAAGGTGCCCTGCCATCCCCTGGCCCAGGAGGAAGCACAGAACCCAAGTTCTATCAATCAGATGCTTCTCTCCCGCTTGGAGACTGCAACCTTGATTATCCTAAGGAAAATGGAAAACAGTGAGAGTCAGTTTATGTAATGGAGACACCTTGGAAAGACCATTCATGAATTATTTTGATCCCTGGAGTTTATCTGGTTTCTGTATTCTGAAGAATTTGGTTGCCCCTTTTTGTCTTCATTTGTCTCTTTCTTTCTTTCTTCTTTCTTTCTTTCTTTCTTTCTTTTAAATTTTATTTATTTATTTGAGAGAGAGAGGACAAGCAGAGGGAAGGGCAGAGGAAGAGGGAGAAGCAGACACCCTGCTGAGCAGGGAGCCCAGCTCAGAGCTCAATCCTAGGACCCCGGGACCATGACCCCAGCTGAAGGCAGACACCTAACCATCTTAGCCACCCAGATGCCCTTGTTAGTCACTTTCTTTTTTCTTTCCTTTCCTCAAAAAAAATACCTCCCTCAGCTCTTCATTGATCCTGAAATCCTTTTAATATGCTTTCCTTTTACAATGAGAAAGTAGGTAAGACAGCTAACCATGATTTAGATTTATCCTATTTTTTAAAGTTATCTTGATGCCCAACGTGGGGTTCAAACTCACAACCCCAAGATCTAGAGTCACATGCCCTAACTGAATGAACCAGCCAGGCGCCTCTAAATTTGTCCTGAAGTATAAATGACTAACATCATTTTCTAAGGGCCACAGGGCTTCTTTAGGGGGGCAGGACGTACATCCATAAAACTAGGGAGTCAGAGAGGAAAGGTGTATTAGGTACCTTGAATGAAAGGACAAAAGATAATGACGGAATAACGAATTAGAGCAGTATCTAAGATAAATAACAGAAATAGAGGTAAGGGTTTGATCAAGATCGGTTCTTTTTTTTTTTTTAAGATTTTATTTATTTATTCATGAGAGACACAGAAAGAGAGAGGCAGAGACATGGGCAGAGGGAGAAGCAGGCTCCCTGCTGGATGTGGGACTTCATCCTAGAACTCCAGTATCATGCCCTGAGCCAAAGACAGACGCTCAACCGCTGAGCCACCCAGTTGTCCCAATCAAGATCTGTTCTTGTTGAACATGGCCACTGTGTGACCCAGTGTGTTGGTTAATTTTATTTATCAACTGAGCTGGGTCACAGTGCCCAGATCCTTGGTCAAACATGATGCTGGATGTTTCCATGAAGATATTTTTAGATGAGTTTTAAATTTAAATCCATGGATTTTGAGTACAGTAGATTGCTCTCCATAATGTGGGTGGGGCCTCATCTAATTAGTTGAATTGAATAAAAGGCTGATCTCTTGGGAACAAGAGGAAATTTTCCACTGTCTTCTGACTTCAACTGCAACATCACATTTTCCTGGTTTCCCAGTATACTTGAACTACAACTCTTTCCTGAATCTCTGGCTTGCCAGCCTCCCTCATCAAACTTTTGGACTCCCCAAGCCAATTGCATAAGCCAATTTCTTAAATCTTTTTATTTTATGCAGATATATATGCTCCATATTAATTGTTTCTCTGGAGAACCCTGGCTAATACATTCAATATCCTGTCAGTGACAATGAAGTGATTCCAGGCACTACAAAGTGAAACTTAGTATCACCTGTTCCTCCCTGATGCCTAACCAACATTTATAGGTGGGGGCCTGATTTAAAGACTTGAAGACTGCATGGATATAATTCTCTGTTCAAATTATGGCCCATTAAACATCATTTAGTAAAAGCTCCATTGGAAAGGGGCTGAGTAACTTTCTGGTTACATCGGCATTTTGGCTGTAACAGTTGCAGTAATAGAGGCAGGTGGGTAGCAGGACTCCCTTTGGCTCAGGTCTTTAACCCCCAGGTCCTGGGATCAAGTCCCACATCAGGCTCCTTGAGGGGAGCCTGCTTCTCCCTCTGCCTATGTCTCTGCCTCTCTCTTTCTGTCTCTCATGAATAAATAAATAAAATCTTAAAAAAGAAAAAAACCCAGTTGTGGTAACAATTTAACTGGCAGAAAAATTTCTACTGTGTTTTGAAGAATGAGGGCAATAATAAACTAAGTAAAAGTAAACTGATTCAGTGTTGTCTAGTTTATTTAACAAAACAATGAAGCTTTTTTGGTGCTTGCCATGTTACCTAGAGGGAAACTACCTTTTGTCTCTGGAACCTCTAGGGTTAAACAAATGGTGCTGGGAATAGAGAGGCATTTTAGTCACTTTAAGGTATGGGTTTCAAACATCTTCCAGCAAGACTGTATGCAAATGTTTCAGGGAACACTGCTATGCAGCAATTCACCACTGCATTGTAATAGTTCGAGAGCATCCTCCAGTGGCTCTGTGTATGTGATCAACAAGGACCCGCACCGCCCCTCTTGTAGAAGATGTCACTGTGAACAGATAAAAGTGGTCTCTAGAGCCCCTTTTACACCCTTCCTTCTACACCGCCTTCTCTCTTTCCCAAGTTCTTTGAGCAATAGTAACCTCATATATTACTGTTCCCAGAGGTATATGCAATTTAACAGAATATTGCTGGGGAGAGCAATGCTAATTGCTACCAGTGGAATTTCAGAGATTGTGACATCTCTCTGGGGAGCTTTATGTGGATAATGATCCTTATTCTTGCCACTCCCATCATAACCCGCTGGTCAGCCACCCATGGCTGACCTAAGCCCAGGCTTAAGGGAGCCTCAACAAAAACTTCATTTTACATCCCTGTCATAGCCAATTTTAGGAAAATGGAGCTGTCATCTGTTTGTTTTCTGTTGGAGAGACCTATTTCCCAAAACGATGGATAAGCCTAGGGAAGGGAGCAAAATGGAGAAAGGATATGGAATTTTTAAAGAAAGGAAGACGATCTGATGTGATGCAGCATTTTAGCTGTAGTCAGGTTTTTTATTGTTGGTATTTTTGAGTGTGTTTCTTGTTTTTTGTTTTGATGAATATGTCTTTTCTCTTTGGAGGATCAAGGGCAAACACCTATAGTCACAAAAATCAATTCATTCTGGAAAGTCCGAGTGGGCAGGAGAGATGATAGAATCCTCCGTGGAAAGGAATGAATGTTGCTATGGAAACCAGATGATCCTTTAGTGAGAGCCCCAAAGTGCTTGCCAGGCTGCCTAACCCTGCATATTAACAATGTGGGTCCAGAGAGCTGCTTGCAGTTCTTTGGAAATGGATCATTCAGATATTGGTCTGATGAGCTCTTATGCATTTGAGAAAAGGAAGTCAGAGTCTCCTGGGAAGGGCTGAGTTGCCTGAAATCTTAAGACAGAAGCCCACAAACCACAGCTCACTGGTCATGACAATACTGGCTATCTGTGATGGTTCCTTAGGAGGGCTTCTGAGAAAAAGTGAAGGTGTGTCTTATAGTTTCTCCTAAGAGTTAGTTTACTGGAGGGCTATTTCTAGGGCAAGGAACATGTACAGTAGGGCTTTCTAAAAGAAGAAGACATCTCTTGAGCAGAAGTGTGACCAGAACAGACGGATAACGGGGTACCTGGTGCCCCAAGAGATGTTTTCTATTAAGGAAAAAAAGTCACTTAATCAACATCACAATAATCAATTTATTTGTTGAATTGAATCACCAAAATTGAGCTTAATAAACTTTTCCTGAATAGTTGCCATGATTTCAATTAAACTTTCTTCCAAATTGTGGGTTTGTATTAAAAAAAAAAAAAAGTTGAGTTTTGCATTATGAAACTAGTATTTTCTCTCAATCACTTAAAGAAAAAAGTCACACCCCTGTCTCCTGAATATAATCACCAGTAAATTAGACCTTTTTCTTCTAGCCCCTCTCCCACACATTTTCCATGCATATTATTATAAAAAATATATGATGGGCACCTATCTGGCTCAGTTGGAAGAGCACGTGGCTCTTGGTCCTGGGGTGGAAAGTTTGAGCCCCATGTTGGTTTGTAGAGATTACTTAAAAAATTAAATCTTCAAAAATATGAAATGTGTTTGTGTAAAACACATATAAACATAAAACATAAATGTGTGTATATATATGCATATAAAAGATGTCTGTGTTAATGTGTGTATCTATATATGGTTGTAATCCTTTAAGAATTGAGTGCCATGTGGACAGGAACTTTATTTTATTCATAGGCATGCTGCAGATCTTGGGAAAATAACACATATCCTCAGGTCATTGAGGTGGAGGGATAAAGCCTCATTATTATCAGCTCCAATATTCCTTCTGTAGGTACAAACAGTGGCAGATAAAAATCTTTTCTTCGCTATTTGATCCTTTTTTCAGGTTATGATGAATCCATGAATCCATTTAAGCAACCTTCATAATTGCTGGCAAAACAGTTTTTGCATCTTTGACTTGAAAGTCAGCAGAAGGACATGAATAGATCATTTGTAGTAGATGAAATAAAAATACTAGTAAACATTTGAGGAAAAATGAGTAATCAAAGAAATGAAAATGAAATCAACACGAGATATTTTGGGGTTTTTTGGTTATCAAATTAGCAAACAAAACACATTAAAAAGAGCTTACCAAATGATGAAGTAAACATTGCTTTCACTTGGCTGGTGGGAATGCATAGTCTACTCATTTGTGTAGTCGATTCAGAAAACAATTTGATGGTGTAATGTGTTATCAAAAGCTTTAAACATCTTCATGTTTTGACCCAGTGATTCCACTTTTGGTTTTTTCCTGAAAAAAAAGAAAAAAAAAAAAAAAGCAAGGAATTCTGGGGGAGAAAAGTTCAGTGAACATTATTCATATAGAAAAACTTAAAAACAATCTGTTGAACTCCATGAAAATGATTAAATAAATCAGGGTATATCCATATGATGGAATATCACACAGCTTTCAGAAATGTTTAGTGTTAAGTAATGTGGAAAATGCTCAAATTAAAATGTTAACTGGAAAAACCCCCAAATTTTATGTAATTATAATCTGAACTATGTAAAAATTGCATAGAAAAATGATTGGAGGGTGCCTGAGTGGCTCAGTTGTTAAGTGTTTGCCTTCAGCTCAGGTCATGATCCCAGGGTCCTGGGATGGAGCCTCACATTGGGTTCCCTGCTCAGCAAGGAGTCTGCTTCTCCCTCTTTTTCTACCCTTCCCCCTACTCATACTTGCTCTCTCTCTCTCTCTCAAATAAATAAAATCTTAAAAAAAAAAAAAGAAAAAGAAAGAAAAGTGACTGGAAAGAAATAATCCAAAATGTAACAGTGATTGCCTCTAGATGATAGAATGGTATGATTTTTTTTCCCACTTCCGCTCCTCCTTTTTGTCCTCGCTCTGATGAGGAATGCCATTTTTTCATGTATTTTTAAAAAGTGACTGTGTAGGGGATCCCTGGGTGGCTCAGCGGTTTAGCGCCTGCCTTTGGCCCGGGGTGTGATCCTGGAGTCCTGGGATCAAGTCCCACCTCAGGTTCCCAGCATGGAGCCTGCTTCTCCCTCTGCCTCTGTCTCTGTGCTTCTCATGAATAAATAAATAAAATCTTAAAAAAAAGAAAAGTGACCTTGTATAATCTTTTATAGTCAAAAAAAATTCTAAGGAGTCACGTTGAAAAACCTCTTATATATTTACTATCAAATATACAATCAGAGAGATTAAGAGCTAAGCTTTTATCTCTGTTTGGCTACTTAATTTTCCGCTTTTAAAAGAGGAAATGATAGTTTCTAACTCACAGGGCGTTATGGTCACACAGGTAAAGTCCTTGATATAGATGGCACATGGTATGTGCTCAATAGGGGTTCACATTTCTGATGATCTCAGGTACCATTTACAGGAGTTGGTTACCTATCTAACAGCTAACCAAGGTGGCTTTTTTTTTTTTTTTTTTTTTTTTACAGATTTTATTTATTTGTTCATGAGAGACCCACAGAAAAAGGCAGAGACACAGGCAGAGGGAGAAGCAGGCTCCGTGCGGGCAGCCTGATGCGGGACTGGATCCCAGGACCACCACCTGAGCCAAGGCAGACGCTCAACCAACTGAGCCACCAGGTGCCCCACCAAGTTGGCCTTTAAAGGGGGCTGAGTTCCCGACAGGAGGTGAGGGCTGTGGTAGGGCGGCATCCGAACGGTGCAGGTGGCTAGCATTTTACCCAAACTGTTGAAAATCGGTTTAGAGGCAGGGCTGCAGCCTAGCTTCAAACTGAGTAGGAAACTTTCCTTAAGTCTTAACTTCTGTGTCAAAGTCTGGGTATTTCCCACACGAGACACCGCCCCAACTAGTTTCTACTTTTAGCTCAACCGCGGCAAATTTCCTTAAATATCACTGGGAACTTGGCCCCGCCCGCATGCCCCCACCCGGTTGGTTCGAACGCTCCCGGGGTTAGTTCAATCCCAAGGATTTTTCCGAGTTGATTGGCGGAGCAAATCGGAAATCCTTTTACTTTTCTGATTGGTCGCGCGCGGCATTGGGGCGGGGCGTGTGGGAGTGTCCCGCCGGGTCGCGGGGGGCTGTCATTGGAAGATGAACCCGGCATTTGCAGAGCTTCGTGCCGTCGCCTAGGTCGCCGGGGGCGGGCCTTCCCCCGGGCCAGGCTCTTATTGTCCTTCTCATTGGTCAGATGTGCCGTCACTCATGGAACTTCGAGCTCATTGGTAAGAAAGCTCCGAGAGGCGGCGGGTGATTGGTTCGTTGCCGTTCCCGCCCCCGCGCCGGTCGCCATTTTGCAGAGGGAGCCGAAATCCGAAAGGCTGTGGTGGGTAACGGTGGTCAGCGCGGCGGCAGGTGAGTCGCGGGCGGCGGGCTGGGGGGGAAGGGGCGGCGGCTCTCCAGGTCTGGCTGGATTGCCGCACCGTCAGCGGGCGGGAAATCAGAGAGCGGCGGTTAGCCTGCGGAAAGGGGTCGGGCCGGTGCTGCGGGGACCCGAGGGAAGCTTGGCGCGTCCACCCGTCGTCCTCTGCCTTCCCGAGGGCCGGCAGCTCCCGAGGGAGCGTCCTGGCGGGCGGGCAGGAGAGGCGTTTGGGGACCCCCACCCCCGGGAAGCCGGCGCTCGGCCCGCCCGCCTCGCACGCCCCCTTGGCCACCTGGTCCTGTTGGTGCCCTGGGGGTGTCGTCGCCGCTCCTGCCTGAAGGGGAGTTGGTGCTGGAGGCAGGGAAGGGTGGGCGGGCCGAAGGGGCGCCGGAGTCTCGGACGTTTTTCCCCAGAGCGTCTCCAGAGGCTTAGCGGGATTTGGGCGTCTCTGACTGAGGAGGGAAAGAGAAGCTGAAGGGAAAGCTGGAGGGGAAACCTAGGTGGTGCACTCGTGTGGTGGGAGGGGGATCGAGCGGAGCACTTCCCTCAAAGGACCTCTAAGGGGGAAGTACCTCCCCTCCCCACCCCTGGCTCGTTCCTTACAGTTTTCCTCATCTCTGCGATTTGTCTTCTTTCGGAAACAAAAGACAAGGCGTCTCTGGTTTTGTCGCCCAGCTAGAGATTTTTGACTGCTGAAATGTTCTGGACGTTTGTGTAGTTTCCATACAGACCTCCTATGGATGATGAAAGCACCCGTCACTCTTTGGTTGTGGCAGTTCACCTTTAACTTCATTTATGCACGGGATACGTGCCCTGCTGCTGCTTTTCTCTCGTCGTAGAATGGAATGGAGTGTGTACTTGGGACATCATCCATGTGAAGCTACTGTGGGAAACCGTTGGATTTCAGACGTGGGCCCTCTGGAATTTGGTGACCTCTGAGGTCACTAGGGTCCAGATGAGTGAGAGGTTGGCAGTCCTTGTTGCATTTTTCCTCTGCCCTGCCAGGGAGTAAAGTTTTTCTTTGGTTAGCAGTTTTATTTTTTCAATTTATTTATTTATTTATTTATTTACTTATTTATTCATTTATTGACAGAGGGAGGGGCAGAGGGAGAGAGAGAATCTTAAGCAGGCTCCATCTCACCATCGCGACATCATGACCTGAGCCAAAATCCAGAGTCTCGTGCTTAACCAACTGAGCCAGCCCAGGCACCCCGGTTAGCAGGTTTTTTTTTTTTTTTTAATTCTTTTTTTTTTTTTTTAGATTTTTATTTATTTACTCATGATACACGTACAGAGAGAGAGAGGCAGAGACACAGGCAGAGGGAGAAGCAGGCTCCATGCAGGGAGCCGGACGCGGGGACTTGATCCTGGGCCTCAAGGATCGCACCCTGGGCCAAAGGCAGGCACTAAACCGCTGAGCCACCCAGGCATCCCTGGTTAGCAGTTTAAAAGGAAAATCATATTCTTTGGAACAAGGATTTATTTTTTACTTTTCATTTTTGTTTTTTTTTTTAATTTTTTTTTTTTTTATTTATTTATGATAGTCACAGAGAGAGAGAGAGAGAGAGAGAGGCAGAGACACAGGCAGAGGGAGAAGCAGGCTCCATGCACCGGGAGCCCGACGTGGGATTTGATCCTGGATCTCCAGGATCGCGCCCTGGGCCAAAGGCAGGCGCCAAACCGCTGCACCACCCAGGGATCCCTACTTTTCATTTTTGAAGGATCTTTTTAGGGGCGCCTGGCTGACTCCGTTGGTTAAGTGTCTGCCGTCCGCTCTGGTCATGATCCTGGAGCACTGGATGGAGTACCACATCTGGCTCCCTGCTTGGTGGGGGAGTCTGCTTCTCCCTCTGCCCCTCCTCCACCCCTTTCTGTTTCACAAATGAATCTTTCTTTCTTTTTTAAACATTTTATTTATTTATTCATAGAGACACAGAGAGAGAGAGGCAGAGAGAGAAGCAGGCTCCATGCAGGGAGCCCGATGTGGGACACGATCCCAGGTCTCCGGGATCACCCCTGGGCTGGAGGCCGCGCTAAACCCTCTGAGCCACCAGGGCTGCCCAACAAATGAATCTTTCTACAAAGAATCTTTGTAGATGTTCAGGGGCTCGGTTTGAGGTCCGGATGGACTACTTTGAAGTCTTTAAAATGTCAAGCTCACTCTTCAAATAGACTGATGTGTTAAAAGGCTGTAGAATAAATTTCTACAAAGCTAGTCTGTCTTTACTGTTGCCTTTATAGAATCTATCATATAGTCTTCTAAAAAATAAAATATTGAACACTTATGTTGTTGGAAGTCGATAGTCATACCTTTTGGGAGGTTATGACTGGAATGGGGGCAAGGAGATCTGGGTCACTGGTAATCATCATATTTTGATGGGTTTATGACATTTTATTGAACTGTTTGGTTATCATGTGTTTTCTCTATGTATAATAACATTTCAATAAAAAGTGAAAAATTGGTTGAGAGTCAGGGGATGGTCAACACTGGTTGCTACGGATCTCCCCAGCTCTAGTCAGTTTCTCTGTTAGCTGAATGGTGTTGCAAATGCTGTATTTCTTCCCCTCTGAAATTTTTTTAGTTTTTTTTCTGGGTGTTGATACTGTTTGCTAGCCAAAGGCAACTACTACATTTTTAAGAGATACTGACATTTAACCTACCTTAAAGACTTCACATCCTGTAAAGTAAACCCATTCTTTGCTTCATTAGTTCTCATTTCGAGAGAGTTTAGATGTATTTGTTTTGACATTGCTTCCGTACTTAGGCTGACCAAAGCCCAGGCTGACCAAAACCCGCTGCCATAGTGGTAGCGTTGAGACTGTGTTTCCACTTATCCCACTTGGATGCTGCAGTGGAAAAGAGAATTTTCTGGCAAGGTATCAAAAGGCTGAGTTGAATTTCCCTTTAAAAACAAGACATGCTACTATTTATTGGCCAAATTATACTTAAAATTGTTTTCATTTTTTACTAAGTCCCTCCTCTAATAGAGAGTTGTATTTTATGTATGGTGTTTCTGTATCTCTGCAAAGAACAATTACTTGACTTGTCTTTCTTTTCATTCAGGTAACAGAAATCAGTCACAATGGGGAACGTTTTTGAAAAACTGTTTAAAAGTCTATTTGGGAAAAAAGAGATGCGGATTCTTATGGTGGGTTTGGATGCAGCTGGAAAAACCACCATCTTGTATAAATTGAAACTGGGAGAGATTGTGACTACTATCCCTACAATAGGTATGTTCACAACCTGTGACAAGACCAGTTTACAAGTTACTATGTTATACTTTTACTTGCCTTTTATATTATTGATACTTTTTTTTTTTTTTTTGAAAATCTTGTCTAAGAGTGTAAGCTTTTTGAGGCTCATACTGAGTAATACAGAATTTCCTGATTGCTCCCTGGTGTCTCTAGGACCATTGCTAGGTGTATGAGGCAATCAAATGAACACATTTAGGATAAGCACAATTAACCTTATCTGCTTGGTGAAAATGAAAAAGGTAATGATTAAAACGGGGAGGGCAGCAGTGCCTGGCTGGCTCAGTCAGTAAAGCCTGCGACTTTTTTTTTTTTTTTTTTTAACATTTATTTGTTTAAGAGAGAGAGCACGCTCTAGGGAGGAAGCTTGCAGGGGAGGTATGGAAGGAAAGGGAGAGAGAAACCCAAGCCGACTCCACACTAAGCTCGGAGCCCAATTTGGGGCTATATCTTAGGACCCTGAGATCACCACCTGAGCTGAAACCAAGATTCCTATGCTCAACTGACTAAGCCACCCAGGCGCCCCAGAGCTTACGACTCCTGATCTTGGGGTTGTGAGTTCGAGCCCCATGCTGGGTGTGGAGATTATTTGAAATTTTATTTTATTTTATTTTATTTTATTTTATTTTATTTTATTTTATTTTAATTAATTTATTTTTTTAAAATTTTTATTTATTTATGATAGTCACACAGAGAGAGAGAGAGAGGCAGAGCAGGCTCCATGCACCGGGAGCCCGACGTGGGATTCGATCCCGGGTCTCCAGGATCGCGCCCTGGGCCAAAGGCAGGCGCTAAACCGCTGCGCCACCCAGGGTTCCCGATTACTTGAAATTTTAAACAGACAAACCGAGAGGGCGGTTTTATGCCCTCTATTCCACTTAATTAGTCTGTGTCCCAGCCTAAGCCTGAGTTGGGAGCTGGGAACCTGCTCTTGCCTCCTCATTCAGTCGTCTTCCAGCTGGCCTAAGTGGAACCATGTCCACAAGAAGTATGTTCCTAGGGTTTAAAGATGCAGTGTGATTTTCTTCACTCTGGCTCAAGCCAGTTACTTTGAGTTGGTGTCCAGCTGAAAGAATCTGATTTGTTCCAGTGCTGGAGGAGAACCTGGCAGTGTAGTTATTCCTGCGAAATGGCGCTGTATTTTGTAAGCCATTTGAGGATTTTGCAAAAGCAAGTTTGATAGGATTTCATCTTTGCCTTATGAACTGCCTCTAGATCCAAACATCCTGGATCCTCACAGGATAACCTGTGAAGTCATAGTGTTCTGAATGTTAGGTTAGTCACAGGAACCAAATGATCAACTTCCAACTTGGGCAGTGGTTTCAGAGATTGCAACATTTGGAGAAGGAGGAAGCCAGATGGAGAAAGCATTCACATCCACAATTTAAAAAATGTTATTAGTCTAAAATGAAAATAGCATAATTGCTTGGTTTTCTCCAATTATTAAAATAATTCATGCATCCATAGTGTTAGACATACAGCAAAACATAAATGTTAACAAAACACTATTGTTAAGATTTGGTGAATATCTTTGTAAAATCATATGCATGCTGTTTTTGAACCTACTTTTCATTAAATAGTATGTTTAGATCTTTTTCTATATGATTTCTTCCCTTTGGAATATTTTCCTGCCTGTTTCCTTCGCCCCCTCCCCCTTTATGTAGCTAATGCCAGCTCATTCTTTTTTTTTTTTTTTTTTTTTTTTATCAGGCACTGTAGTTTATTATTTCACACAAAAGTTAGAGACCAAGGCCACAGTGTTGTTAAACACCTCCCATCCCCCCCCCCCCCCCCCCCAGCTCATTCTTATGGTCTTAGTTTAAACATTATTTTTCAGGGACACCTTTTCTGATGGCCTGGACTGGTTTTCCCCTGTTAAAAGTTTCCTTAGTAACCAAAACTTCTTAGTAATTCTCAACACATTTGTCGTCGCTTGCCCACTTCTCTTCCTTCCAGCAGTAGATAAGGGCAGGAACCATGTCTGTCTTTTTCACCATTGTTCCCAAGCCCCTGGCAAAATGCCTGGCACATAGTAGCTGTCCAGTAAATATTTGGTGAATAAATGGAATACCAATCTTGTAGATTGTGAAACTAATGGCCTGGAGTGAATCATCCCCCTCCGTATCCACTCTCACGTGCAGTCCTGTTCTACAGTGATGCTAAGCTTGGCCAAGTGGCTTGCTTTGGCCAAGGGAATATTAGCAAATTAAGTCAAAGATTGAATAAGTGCTTGTGCCTTAAGACTTGCACTTTGGGAACACTGCCACCACCATAAGAGGAAGCTCAATATTTCTTGAGAATGAAAAGACCACCTGGAGAGAGAGGGGCCCAGTCCAGCCTTCCAGGGACTCCATAGCTTGAATGTAACTACAAGGGGAAACCCAGGCAACCCACAGAATTGTTGGAGGAGGAGAGGAATCATTATTCTAAGTCACTAAATTTTGGGGCTTAAATAACAACTGATACAGATTAACATCAAATTTGAGTAACTGGATAGTATTCCATTATGTGGCTATATTTTTAATGAATTTCCATTGATGGGTTGATTCACTTATTTGCTGTGTTCTTTGTAAATGATGCTGAAGTAAGCATCTTTAACATTTTTGCAAAATGTACTTTAGTCCTTGCAGTAATTTCTGGAGGAAGAATTGCTATGTTAAAGCTATTGTATGTCTAGGGGCACCTGACTGGCTCAGTCCATAGAGCATGTGACTCTTCATTTCAGGATTGTGGGTTTGAGCCCCATGTTGAACACAGAGTTTACTTAAAAAAAAAAAAAAAAAAAAACCAAACCCTATGTACATTTAAAATGTGGGTACGCATTACCAAGCTTCTCCCCAAAAAGGTTGTGGTACCAGCTATTAAAAATGTTCATTTCTCCAGGGAATTTGCCTATATGATGGAGAAAAAAACACCGATTTTTATTGGGATTTCTTTTATTGTAAGTGAATATATTCAAACATCCGTTGGCCATTTGTATTTATTCTGTGGCTCAATTTTACTTATTTGGTTTTTAAGATTTTATTTATTTGAGAGACAGTGCATATGAGTACCCGGGAAGGGATAAAGGGAAGAGGAGAGAGAATTTCAAGCAGATTCCACACTAAGCACAGAGCCTGATGTGAGCCTAGATTCCACAACTCTGAGATCATCCCTGGAGCTGAAATCGAGTCAGTTGCTTAACCAACTGAGCCGTCTAGGTGCACCTTATTTATTTTTTAAGTGGTTTCCATGCCCAATGTGGGGCTTGAACTCATGACCTTGAGATTGAGTTGTGTCCTCTACCAGCCAGGCACTCCAATCTATGACTTGATTTAATTTGGTTCTACCAGTTTTTTTGTTTGTTTTTTGTTTTTTTTCCTTTTTGTTGGCATGTTTATATGTCTCTTAATGATTTGAAGAAGGACATCTTGGGTCAGGAACAATGTGTCATGTGTTAGTTTTCTAGTCCATTGTCTTTTTTTTTTTTTCTTAAGATTTTATTTATTTATTCATGAGAGAGAGGGGGGGTGCAGAGAGAGAAGCAGGCTCTATGCAGGGAGCCCGACATGGGACTCGATCCCAGGACTCCAAGATCACACCCTGGGCTGAAGGCAGGCGCCAAACCACTGAGCTACTCGGGGATCCCTAGTCCATTGTCTTTCAACCTCGTTTTTTCTAAGTTTTGCCATATAGAATTTTAGGTAGTCTTATTTACCAATTTTTAAAAAAATATATTTATTTGAGAGAGAGAGAGAGTGTATGAGGAGGGGGAGAAGGGGTAGAGGGACAAGCAATCTACCGGATGAGTGTGGAGCCTGATGTAGGGCTCAGTCCCATGACCCTGGGATCATGACCTGAGCCAAAATCAGATGTTTAACCTATTGAGCCATCCAGGTGCCCTGCCAAGTTTTTTTTTTTTCCTGCCAAGTTTTCTGTTTGTTTGTTTGTTTGTTTTTAGCTTCAGTGTCATTTTTAGAAAGTCTTCCTAACTCCAGGGTCATAAAAGTATTCATCAGTATTTTCTACTGCTAGTTTTCTGTTATTTTTATTTCATTTTAAAAGACATTGAAATATTTTATTTATTTGAGGTTTATTTTTCTGTTACGAGTAAGGTAGGAATTTAGTTATATTTTTCAAATATATAGGCCAGTGCTGTCCAATAAAACATTCTGCAATGATGGAAATGTTCTGGGTCCATACTGTCCAGGGTAGAAGCCATAGCTATAAGTGGCTATTGAACACTTGAAAGGTGGCTAGTAAGATTGAGGAGCTGACTTTTTTTTTTCTTAAAGATTTTATTTATTTTTTCATGAGAGACACAGAGATATAGGCAGAGACACAGGCAGAGGGAGAAGCAGGCCCCCCGTGGGGAGGCCGATGTGGGACTCGATCCCAGGACCCTGGGATCATGCCCTGAGCCGAAGGCAGATGCTCAACCACTGAGCCACCCAGGTGCCCCTGGAGCTGACTTTTTAATTGGACTTAATTTAATTTTTAATTTTTTAAAAGTTTTTTATTTAATTTTTACACTAGTGTGGGGCTCAAACCTAAATGAAGAGTCGCATGCTCTTCTGGCTGCACCATCCAGGTTCTCCTAATCAATTAAATCCAAATAGCAGTATATATATTGGACATGTGCAGAGATAGACAGTTGTCCACACTAATTTATTGGATAGTTTTTTTATGCTGATTTTAAATGCCTTCCTTTTTTTTTTTTTTTAATTTTTTTATTTATTTATGATAGTCACAGAGAGAGAGAGAGAGGCAGAGACACAGGCGGAGGGAGAAGCAGCCTCCATGCACCGGGAGCCTGATGTGGGATTCGATCCCGGGTCTCCAGGATCGCGCCCTGGGCCAAAGGCAGGCGCCAAACCTCTGCGCCACCCAGGGATCCCAAATGCCTTCTTTTTATATACTAAATTTTCATGGATATATATGTCTTTTTCTGGACAACTCCCTGTTGTAGTAATTTGAACTTAATTATTTCATGTGTTACTCAAGGTTTGATAATATCTTTAAAAATAGTTTATCTATTTTCAGAGAGTTCCTGGTTACATTTACTTGGTTATTTTTCCAGATAACACTTAAGATCATTTTGCTAAGTTTCCTGCCCCACCCCCCCTTCCCTAATCACTTTAGGATTAGAATGTCATTGAATTTATACATTTATTTAGCAAGAATTGAGATTGCTGTGATGATGTGAGTGCCCTTCCCTAAAACAAGCTAAAACATGACTCAAAGTGAGATTTGGAAAGTGAGCAGGCCCAGGCTGTGATGGTCCTCGAAGGTCATGTTTGGGATTTGGGTGTGGGAAGCCAAAGAGAGATTATTTTTTCCCCTTTATTTTAAATATTTCAGTCAAGCATAAATGTGTAGGGAAGTGATATGACCCCATTATAGGTTTTGAGAGTTTTGTTTTTTTGTTTTTTTTTTTTTTTTTTTTAATTTTTTATTTATTTATGATAGTCACAGAGAGAGAGAGAGAGGCAGAGACACAGGCGGAGGGAGAAGCAGGCTCCATGCACCAGGAGCCTGATGTGGGATTCGATCCCGGGTCTCCAGGATCGCGCCCTGGGCCAAAGGCAGGCGCCAAACCGCTGCGCCACCCAGGGATCCCAGTTTTGAGAGTTTTGATTGGAAAATGGTGAATGGATGGAGAGAGGAAGAGTGGCTGCAGATAGCTTAGTTAGGTTACTTCAGTAATTGAGGCTAGAAATGACAGTCTCTTGGGTTAGGGTGACTATTAGATATTTAGGAGGTTGAATTGATAAGATTTGATAATGAGATCTTTAGGGGTGAGAGAGTTGGAAGTATCAGGGATGCCTCTCAGATTTCTGGCTTGTGGGATGAAGTCAATACAGGGGTAACTAGTAGAGGAGGAATATAGAGGGGTGGGGATCTTTTTTTTTTTTTTTAATTAAATATTTTATTCTTATTTGAGAGAGAGAAAACAAGCAGGGAGGAGGGGCAGAGGGAGAGAGAGAGAAGCTGACTCAGGGTTCTCTCCCAGGACCTGGAGATAATGACATGAGCCAAAGGCAGATGCTTAACCAACTGAGCTACCCAGGCACCCTCCCTTTTTTTAAAGTAGGCTCCGTACCCAGCATCGATTGAAATGTGGGGCTCTAACCCATGACCCTGAGATCAAGACCTGAGCTGAGATCAAAGAATCAACCAACTGAGCCACCCAGGCACCCCTAGAGGTGTGGGGATCTTATGTTCAGTGTTGACATCTTGCCTTATTGGAGCCTTGAGACATCAAAGATTTTGGATTGAAGGTTGGATTATGAGCCTGAAGCTCAGGAGATCTGGGATGGGAAAATGTAAATTTGAGAGTTGTTAGTGTAAAGGTGGTAATGAAGCCCTATGAGTGAACGAAATTACCTTTTGCCACTGTGGGAAGAGGAGAATGGATGGGGCAGGACAGAATCATATTGATCATTTTAGGATCAATTAAGTGTGGTTGAGCTCACTAAGTAGTCCAAGAAGGTTCAGCCATAGAAATAAAAAAAAAAAAAAAATAGGAAACCAGGGAAGAGTTTCAAGAAGGGAATGAGCAGTAGTATGAAATATAAAATTAAACTTGTAAGAACTGAAAAGCTTCTGTTGGATTTGTTGACATCTTGATCATTGCTCACCTTGGCAAGACCAGCTGTGTAACATGTTGAAGCAGCAGGAGCTCTTGGGTGAGAGGCAACACAGTAGGGGCAGTGAATGTAACTAAGGTTCTTAGAGAAATTTGATTTTGATCCGGAAAATAGAGGGTGGTAGCAGGTGAATATGTGGAGTCAAAGAAGGGCTTTTTGGGAAGTGTAAAGACTTAAGCTTACTGAGAAGAAGAGGTTGGAGATTTTGGAGCGGTCCAGATTATATGGCATTGGATAGTTGCCCCTTTCTCTGTTCTAAGAGGGAGAGAAAAAGAATGGTTACAGATGTAGGTAGGTTTCTACATTGTGTGGTGGGAAGTAGAAGTCAGTCTCATTAATAGCTTCTGTTTGCTCTGAAGTCATGTAAGATCTGCTGAGAGAAAGAGATCATGTGGAGTTGGAGAGTAGAGAAGATTTGAGACACCTGTCATGATGAATGGAAGAGCAAAGCTAGCATTCTATTTTGTAAGCTATATAGGTTTTTTTTTTGTTGTTTCTTTTTTTGTTTGTTTTTTTTAAGTAAGCTCTAGGCTCAATGTGGGGCTTGAACTCACGACCCTGAGATCAAGAGTTGCATGCTCCACCATCTGAGTCAGCCAGGTGATCCTGTAAGCTAAAGATCTTTGACTAGCGAGTTGCTTTGTGAATTAAAAGTCCTGTCCAAATGTTAGCCGAAATTCATTTGAATTGTTTACCCAATGAAAGTCTTCATTAAAAATTTTCTTCATCTTGCCTATTTAGGTTTCAATGTGGAAACAGTAGAATATAAAAATATCAGCTTCACGGTCTGGGATGTTGGTGGCCAGGACAAAATCAGACCTTTGTGGAGACATTATTTCCAGAACACCCAAGGTAAAGATTATCCAGTCTATGACCTTGAAACTATTTGTATTAAACGCATCTAAAGATGGATGCTTGAAGCGAAACCTTGTGCTCTGCTTTATTTGGACTGTCCATCATTCCTTCTCTTCTGAGGATCCACTTAACACTTTCTTTTTGGAAAATGGTCCCTGCCTTCCTAGAAAAAGTACCTGGGCATTAATGTCCTACATAGAAAACTACTCTTAATCCAGACGAGTTAAAAAGTGGCTATCATAATGAATTTTGTCTTTTGGTTAATTGAGAGCTATATGTGCCTTAGATGAAGTACCAGGTTTTAGAGAGTTTGAGTTCAGTGAACTCTTTTAAACTGGATGAGAATATCTAAAAATCATGCCCCTGCAGAGAAAGAGATGAACAGACATGGCTGGAACCCCAGGTGCCAGCATCTTGTGTGGCCACAGTCTCTCCCAGCTGCCCTGCTATTCTAGAAGTGTGTGAATTGACACACACATATCCCAGATCATTACCTTATTTCCTTATCACTGCTTTCCTAAAAGTTGGGGTTTTAATGGGTCCACTCCTCCATCAATCTACTTGAGTTTTTTTTTTTTTTCATGGATTTTGTGTTGGATCAGTGCTACCTTATAGAGTATTGCCTGTCAAAATAGCCATAAACTGTTCACCTAGTTTTTACACCCTGATTCTCATGTAGAATCCTAACCAGAAGGCATCTCCACGCTCACTTTAGAACTTAATTGGAGTCTTAATTTTGAAATTTCTATAACAAGTGGTTTTTGTATCACATGCATTTCATAGTAAAGACTTGTGTTTCTTGGTCTCATTAGACCTATTGCCCACACTGGCTGGCCCTTTAGATTTTAGATCATTGTTGTAGCACTTTGCTCGGTTTGCAGTTATCTCTGAATTTGATTGTTTTTTTCTCAAAATAGTGCATTTGTCTTTTTTTTTTTTAACTTTTGTTAGTAGAATTTTTTTTTAATTAAATATTTTATTTATTTATTCATGAGAGACACAGAGAGAGAGAGAGAGGCAGAGACACAGGCAGAGGGGGGAGCAGGCTCCATGCAGGGAGCCCGACACGGGACTCGATCCTGGGTCGCCGTGGACTGAAGGTGGCACCAAACTGCTGAGCCACCCGGGCTGCCCTGTTAGTAGAACATTCATAACAAATACAAGGAGAAAGGATGCATGATGAACCCCCCTGTGTTCATTGCTCAGCTTCCATGGTTACCAGCGTTTTGCCCAGAGTATGTTCTAGCATATCTCAGACATGATACATGAGACCTTTTGCTCCTATATCCTTAAGCTTTCTTTTTTTCATGACAGATAACAGAGAGAGGGGGGCAGAGACATAGGGAGAGGGAGAAGCAGGCTCCATGCACCAGGAGCCCGACATGGGATTCAATCCCGGGTCTCCAGGATTGCGCCCTGGGCCAAAGGCAGGGGCTAAACCGCTGCGCCACCCAGGGATCCCCAGTTTTCATTTCAAACTGATAAAGCCTTTTTTTCTGAACATAATCTCCATGCCATTATCACACCCCCAAAATTAATATGAATTCTTTTTTTTTTTTTTTTTAATTTATTTATTCATGAGAGACACACAGAGAGAGAGACAGAGACACTGGCAATGGAAGAAGCAGGCTCCATGCGGAGAGCCTGATGCAGGACTGCATCCCGGGTCTCCAGGATCAGGCCCTGGGCTGAAGGTGTGGCGCTAAACCGCTGAGCCACCTGGGCTGCCCTTAATATGAATTCTTTCATGACAAGTGCCTAGTCCTTAATTTAGTTTCTCCGGTTGTATCAAATGTGTCTTTTCCACATTTGATTTGTCTGTATCAGGAACCAAAGTTCACACATTGCATTTCATTGTTATATCCTTTTAGTCTCTTATTCTACAACAGATCCTCTCTCCCTACTTTGTTTCTGTGCCATTTTTTGGTTAGATGTTTATCTCATATTCTAAATTAGGCTGATTGTTGTGTTACTTGTTTGTCATTGGATAGCTTGTAAAATGGTGGTTCTAGAGCCTTGATTAGGTTCTGGTTCATTTTGGCAGCAAGAATATGTCACAGGTAGTGCCAGGTATTCCTTTTCTATCACATCTTAACACAGAAGTTTGGCCATCACACTTTTAGGGTTGCTAAGTGGGTTTAGACAATATAAGTCTAATTCTCCCAAAATAAAGTTCCCTGTCACCTACTGCTTTTAGCATTCATGGAAGACTATTACTAGATCTGTTATTTCCCTAGAGTTACAGAATGGTGATTTTTCTAGATATTGTTATATCATCTGTATTTGTTAGCTGAAATCCTTCTAAACGAGAATTCCTTCGCTCTGCTCTGAAACCTTGGGAAAGTTCATCTTTTCTGTTTTAGTTTCCTTATCTATAAAATGGAGGTAGTACCTGCCGTGTTGGATCATTTGGCTTAAAGGAGATTAATTTTATAAAATGCTTAGTTCTGTGGTTGGAAGGTAGTAGTCACTCAGATAGGAGCCTATATTAGTCTGGGTTCTCCAGAGGAAACAGAACCAATGGGATGTATACACACACACACATCACTTATTATAAGAAATTGGCTCACATGGTTACAGAGGCTGAGCAGTCCCAGGATCTATCTACATTTGGCAAGCAGGGGAACCAGTAGAGCCAAAGGTGGAAGTTCCAATCCAAGGGTGGAAGACCAGCTCCAGGATGGTTAGGCAGAGACTTCTCTCTCACTCCTCTTGTGTTCTCTTCAGGCTTTCAGAAGATTAGAGGCCTACCCATTGCAGGGAAGGGCAGTCTGCTTTACTCTCTCTACTGGTTTAAATGTTATTAACCTCAGCCAGAAACACCTTTGCAGACACACCCAAAATAGTGTTTGACCAAATGTCTGGGCATCCCATGGCCCAGTCAAGTTGACACATAAAATGAACCACTGCAGAGCCCAAATTGTGAGAAGTTTTACTTCCTCATTCTCTGGCAGGAGTCCTTCGCCTGCTCAATGTAGTGTCACATTCAGTCACCAAGTTGAAATGCCATTTTGTTTTCAGTCTTCTATTCATAACAAGCCTGATTTAATGGAACTTCAGTAACTTGCTTTTGTGGTGGGCACCTGGCTATGTTCTAGGACCTTGGTATGGGTCAGTTGGACTCTTCGTGAAACTAGCAAATGAAGACTGAAGAATAGACTTGCTGTTTGTGGTGGGTCCAGATCTCTCAGCCAGTAGTAGCCTTGGATGCTGCCCCTATTTTTCTTGCCAGCTTCTAAAGGTCAAGCTGTTTTTTTTTTTTTTTTAAGATTTTATTTATTTATTCATGAGAGAGAGAGAGAGAAAGAGAGAGGCAGAGACACAGGCAGAAGGAGAAGCAGGCTTCATGCAGTGGAGCCTGATGTGGGACTCGATCCCAGGTCCCCAGGATCACGCCTTGGGCTGAAGGCAGTGCTAAACCGCTGAGCCACCCGGGCTGCCCTTGTCTTTTCTAATTAAAATTTTTTTCATCAGTATGTTGAATATGACAGACTTAATGATAGCTCTTAGCTCTCCATTAAAACACTTAACCATGTACTCACTTAGGCTTTACTTGTACAGATTGAAATTTGAACTGTTTATGTGATTTCTTGGTTGATAATATTATAATAGAGTGCATAAAATGGTCCATTAGTTCTCGTGTGGAAAGGTTTTTCTCCTTGATTGTAAGTTCAGTTATTTTGTTAAATGGCAATACATTTATATGGCTCAAAATTCCAAAAGATAGAAAAGCATATAAAGAAAAGTCATTGTCTCTTTCCTGTACTCTAACCACCCAGTTCCTTCCCATAGACAAGCACTTTTATATCTTGTGTATTGGTCCAAAGATATTTTATGCATGTGCATGCAGTGGTAAATACATATCCCCCTCCCTTTTAAAACAAATTGTTGTATACTATCCATGTGTATCCTTTTCTGGGTTCTCCTAGTTCAAAAGTGGAGCTAGTCTGATGCTAGGTTCTTTTGTTTCTCAGATAAGGATTTACATAAAAGCAGTACAGGATGGGCCCTAACAATCATAAACCTTAATTTTTATTAGGAATGGCAAAGGCATTAACTGTTTCCACCATTTCACTTTTGCAAGGATCTCCTCGAATTTCTGGATAGCCTTAGTTATGCTTAGTTATGATCAGAGTCCTTCCTTTTTTTTTTTTTTTTTTTGTAAAGATTTTATTTATTTATTCATGACACACACACACACACACACACACAGAGGCAGAGACACAGGCAGAGGGAGAAGCAGGCTCCATGCAGGGAGCCCAATATGGGACTCGATCCTGGGTCTCCAGGATCACACCTCGGGCTGACGGTGGTGCTAAACTGCTAAGCCACCACGGCTGCCCAGAGTCCTACTTTAAAAAATTTTTTTAAAAATTTAAATTCAATTTGCCAGCATACAGTATTAACACCCAGTGCTCATCCCATCAAGTGCCCTCCTTAGTGCCCATTAACCAGTTACCCTATCCCCTCACCCACCTCCCCCTTCAGAGTCCTACTTATACTGCTGGTAGCATATCACATCTTTGGGGGAAGTTTTGAGTGTTCTGCCTTTTAAAAAAAATCTGATGTGATATAACAGACATGACTTTGTCTTGCATGCAGTCCCCACACACTCAGGAGCCGGGGAGTGGCTTCTGCCAGAGTGAGCTACTTCAGAGCTAGTCAGGCAGCTTGGTGGGTGGGCCTAAGAGGCAGGAGGGAAGGAGAAGAGGGGAGGAGGGCCAGCACTAGTTTTCCCTCCTGGTCTTGCTGTGAAATCTCAGTGGTCATCTTGTCACTCTATGCTTTTCCTACCAGGAAGGTCCCTTCAGCAGTGTCCCCACAAGGTGTGGCTGAAGCTGGCACAGATATCTCTAATGACAGGGGTGCCTCCTAAGGGACAGCCCATTACATCTTCAGTTTTGTTGACTCTCTCTCGACTTCTTGTAGTTTGTATGCATTGATCTTCAGTGTACTTATAGAGCTGTATAAAAGACACTGCACCTCTCTTTATGGCATGGCTCTTTAGATATGTTGTGAAGACAGCTATCCATCTCTCTCAGTAAAACATCCCCCATATATTGTTTCTTTTTCATCTGACATGGTATCTCATTCCTTTGCCATCCTACTTATTCTTTGAATCCTTCCAGTTTCCCTGTTTTATAGTATGGGGTCCAGCAGCGACCACATGATACTCACAGGGTGTTCTGACTGCCATACCATAGAGAAGGCTTTTTTTTCACCATATCCTAGAAACTGAGCTGTCATCACTACTCTTGGTACAGCCTTGGGGCACTTTCGTTTTGGCAGCCGCTTCTCATTTTCATTGCACAGAGGGCTTATGGTTGGCTAACTACCAAGTTCTTATGATCGTTATTGCCGCAGGGACTACTGCTGAGAGAGGGCCTTCCCCATTCTGTTTTTGAGTGTATGTTGGATTCCCTGCTGGGGAAATCCTCTGGAGATCGTCTTTGCGCACTGCTTCCTCTAGCCAGTGTAACAGCCACCAAGTCTGTGCAGGTGTCAACCACGTTGGCTTAGATAAAGTGTGGTGGTATCTTTCTTTGACCCATCTCTTGCTTCCTGGCGCTTATCTGATGTGGTCTAGTATGGGATCCTCCAAAGATTTCCCAACACCAGCTTCCTGGAGTTAGGCCAGACTTCACAGGTTAGGAGCACAAGACTCCCTCCCTTCAGACACCAATTGTAATTGTAGGGGTCTCCAGAACATTGTCCTTTCTGTGTGGCATCAGGACGCCACCACCTCTGGCATGCTGATGGATGATGTCTGCAGTACTGCCAACCAAGGATGCATATCTGAACTTTGATGTCCATGTCTGAACTTTGATGTCCTTGGTTTTTCTTGGGACTTCGTTATGCAGATATGATGTAAAAGTGAAGTGATTAAGCACGAACCTAACCTTTTCTCTATAATTTTGTTTCTTTCAATCTGGGGAGGGCCTGTATGCTTCTGAAAAGATAGGCTAGTTGATTGTGTGTGGCAGGCTCCCTAATTCTGGAGAGTAAATGTCCTTCCTTAACTGATTATTTTCTGTGAAACCATAGGTGTAAGTAGGGAGAAGCTGTAAGGACATATAAATGGTTGCCCTTTCCAGGTTCAGATTACCAATGTGCTTGTGATTTCTTTCCAGGTCTGATTTTTGTGGTTGACAGTAATGACAGAGAGCGAGTCAATGAGGCCCGAGAAGAACTAACCAGAATGTTAGCAGAAGATGAGCTCAGAGATGCAGTCTTACTGGTATTTGTAAATAAACAGGTATATTGTTGGCTTTCTGAATACTGGGACCAAAATTGCTGCCAGATGTTCACTTAAAAATGTAATTATTTATTTGAGAGAGAGAGAGAGAGAGAGCAAGCACATGAGCAGGGTGAGGGGCAGAGGGAGAAGCAGACTCCCCACTGAGCAGGGAGCTTAATGGGGCTCAATCCCGGGACTCCAGGACCATGACCTGAGCTGAAGGCAGATGCTCAACTGACTGAGCCACCCAGGAGCCTCAAGAATATAGATATTTAAATTAGATGTGTTTCTCCCTCTCTCTAGTCCATACCATAACCTTTCCCTCAATCTCCTTTTTTAAAAATTTTTTTTCTTTTTCTTTTTTAAGTAAGCTCTAGGCTCAATGTAGGACTTATACTCAGGACCCCGAGATTGAGTCTTATGTTCTACCGACTAAGCCAGCTGAGCTCTTCCCTCCCTCCATTTTAGCATATGTCTTCCACTCACTCAATAAATATTAATTGAGCATCTATTAAGATTTAGGCATTGTTTTAGGTATTGGTGATGTAGCAGTGAGCGGCAAGACAGACAAAAATCCTGGTGTCCATGAAGTTTACATCCTAGTGGGAGTAGAGTCAGTCAGTAAAGGATATGTAATGTGTCTGCTGGAACTGTTGTAGAGGAAGGTAGAGCGGAGGAAGAGGTCAGGCTGGATGTGGGGAAGGGCCAGAATGCTTCCATGATAAGATGACATCTGAGCACAGGACCCTCATGGGGCTAGGAATAGCATGGCAGCCAGTGCAGCTGGAACAGAGGGGCGGTGGCAGTGAGGGAGGAGATGGTTGCATCATTTGGGGTTTATTGTCCAAGGAGGAGAAGGGGCTTCTACATAAATGTAGTGGAAAGCAGTGAAGTAAGAGTGGGAGGAAGGCCAAGTGTAGAGCCATCTCGCCTTGGGATTCAAAGTGGAAGGAAGCTTGGAGATGAAGGTAGCATAGTGGAATGAAGTAGAATCATGGAATGCATCAGCCTGAGATGACCTCAGTCAGGAAGCGTGATGTGTTTCCTTCCACTTTCTCCTTCATTAATACATTCATTATGTGATTGAGCTTATGCTCTTCTGACAGGGCTGCATCCTGTTTTGTCACTTCAGATTTATTGAAAGCATTTTCTCTTGCCTTCCAGCTCTTTGTAAACATTTTATTTTATTATTATTATTTTTTAAAGATTTTATTTATTTATTCATGAGAGACACAGAGATAGAGGCAGAGACACAGGCAGAGAGAGAAGCAGGCTCCCTGTAGGGAGCCTGATGTGGGACTCCATTCTGGAACTCTAGGATCACGCCTTGAGCCGAAGGCAGTTGCTCAACCACTGAGCCACCCAGGCGTCCCAGTAAACATTTTATTTTATTTTACATTTATTTATTCATTTAAGATTTTATTTATTTATTTATTTGACAGAGCAAACATAAGCAGGGGGAGCAGCAGGGGGAGAGGGAGAAGCAGGCTCTCCGATGAGCTGGGGAGTCCAATGCAGGGCTTGATCTCAGGACTCTGAGATCACGACCTAAGCCAAAGGCAGATACTTAACCAACTGAACCACCCAGATGTCCCCACAGAGCATATATATATATATATATATATATATATATATATTTTTTTTTTTTTTTTTAATTCATGAGAGACAGAGAGAGAGAGAGAGAGAGAGAGCAAGAGGCAGAGACACAGGCAGAGGGAGAAGCAGGCTCCATGCAGGGAGCCTGACATGGTACTCAATCCCGGGTCTCCAGGATCACGCCCTGGGCTAAAGACGGCGCTAAACTGCTCAGCCACCTGGGCTGCCCGACAGAGCGTATTTTTTTTTTTTTAATTAATTTTTATTGGTGTTCAATTTACCAACATACAGAAAAACACCCAGTGCTCATCCCGTCAAGTGTCCACCTCAGTGCCCGTCACCCATTCCCCTCCAACACCCGCCCTCCTCCCCTTCCACCACCCCTAGTTCGTTTCCCCGAGTTAGGAGTCTTTATGCTCTGTCTCCCTTCCTGATATTTCCCAACATTTCTTTTCCCTTCCTTTATATTCCCTTTCACTATTATTCATATTCCCCAAATGAATGAGAACATACACTGTCCTTCTCCGATTGACTTATTTCACTCAGCGTAATACCCTCCAGTTCCATCCACGTTGAAGCAAATGGTGGGTATTTGTCGTTTCTAATGGCTGAGTAATATTCCATTGTATACATAAACCACATCTTCTTTATCCATTCATCTTTCGATGGACACCGAGGCTCCTTCCACAGTTTAGCTATTGTGGCCATTGCTGATAGAAACATCGGGGTGCAGGTGTCCCGACGTTTCATTGCATCTGAATCTTTGGGGTAAATCCCCAACAGTGCAATTGCTGGGTCGTAGGGTAGGTCTATTTTTCACTCTTTGAGGAACCTCCACACAGTTTTCCAGAGTGGCTGCACCAGTTCACATTCCCACCAACAGTGTAGGAGGGTTCCCTTTTCTCCGCATCCTCTCCAACATTTGTTGTTTCCTGCCTTGTTAATTTTCCCCATTCTCACTGGTGTGAGGTGGTATCTCATTGTGGTTTTGATTTGTATTTCCCTGATGGCAAGTGATGCAGAGCATTTTCTCATGTGCATGTTGGCCATGTCCATGTCTTCCAGAGCATATTTTTGATGTCAGAGTATCAGTATAACTAGATTGACTTTACTATGTGCCAGGCACAGTTCTAGGAACTAGGAATATTTCGAAGGACAAGATAGAAATTCCTGCCATTGTAATGCTTGCATTCTAGTTAGTTAGAGGAGACAGATAATAAGTAATCAACATACCAAATAAGTAAATCTTAAAGTAACATGTGTTGAGTGCTGTATTTGAAAAGATGAAGCAAGACAATTAAGGAGTGGTCCTGGGGGCTCAGGTCATGAGGCCTTGCAAAACACCATAAGGTCTCTGACTCTTCCCCTGAGAGAGATGGATCTGTTGCAGGGTTTTGAAAAAATGACTTGCTCTGACTTTCACTGTCCACTGGGTTGAGAATAGACTTTGAGGGAAACAAGCACAGAAGCAAGGAGACCAGTTAGGAAGTTATTTCAGTACCTCGACTTAGAAGTGGTGGTGGTGGGATCAAGTGAGTAGCTGTGATATGATGAGAAGTGGTCAGATTCTGCATCTGTTTTAATGGTAAAGTGAGTGGGGTTTCCCAATGTAGAGTTGAGAGGTCTGAGAGAGAATGAAAATCAGCCAAGCTAAGACTGTGACTAAGGTTTTGGGAGAAGAGCATAATATTTCATTACATAAATGCATCATTATAAACTGACTTTTGAATTTTTTTCTTGAAGGATCTTCCCAATGCTATGAACGCAGCAGAAATAACAGACAAGCTCGGCCTACATTCCCTCCGCCAGAGAAACTGGTACATTCAGGCCACTTGTGCCACCAGCGGAGATGGGCTTTATGAAGGCCTGGACTGGCTCTCCAACCAGCTCAAAACCCAGAAGTGATTGGAAGCGCTCCATTCCCCATGCATTGTGGCAAAGTCAGCTGGCCTCTTCTGTGTGCATGTGTGCGTGTGAGGAGCCGAGTATGGGTGTGTGGCTGGGAGTGGGAGCAGCTTTCTCACACCGTGCCTTAGACATGCTATATAAGAAAACCAGTCTTACATTTGAAGAAAAACCAGTGTTACATTTTAAATGCTACCTTCCATTTCAGTAGTTTCGAGAGTCAGCTTAGCTGACGGAGGGGTCCTGAGGGCTTCCTGGTGCACAATAGCCAGAGTAGTCTTTGTGGTGGGCAGGAGGAGGAGAGTGGGCATGGGGATGGAGCTGACTTGTGCAGTTTTGGGTCTGGTGTCTCTGCATATACCTGGAGTCCTCTTATACTTTGGTGGCCTTTTGTAAAAGAGGAAGGACTTGTCATTCTTGCCCATCACTGCCAGACCTAGCAACTCACCTTTCAGTGCTTTAAAGCAAAAGATCTTCAAGAAAAACAAGCACCTGCTTGCTGCAGGTTTGAAGTTCAGATCTGAACTTTTCCCTTAAGTTATTTTCTTTCTGGTTTAATGTGCTTTATTTAAAGGAACTCAAGATCTTTTTCATTAAGACTCCAGAACACTAGAAGATTATCTAGTCCTCCCCTTGTGCTAGTTCCTTCCCCCGTTTCCCTCTTATTTGCCAAATGGAGACCATTTGGGGTCAGTAACCCAGCGTGAGGCTGAGGTTCTTCACTGGGGCCACACGGTGGAGTGACGGGCCGGGTTACGGAAGCAAGGTGAGGGTCAGAAGGGAGGTGAAGGTCGTGTGTCCTTGTATCACCACCTCGGGTTTCAGGCTCCTGAGACTGCTGCTCCCACTGCTCTGCTCTGTGCTGAATGTTCTCTGCTTGAGGCAGGAGGTTCACTCCTGGGATGGAATCGTCACCCAGTTCAGTTGTCTCAGTTCAGCTTGCGATTTCGGTTAGTTTCTGTTCCCAGAACCACACACCTGTGAGTTCTGAGAGTGAGAGAGGATCGAGAGGTTAATTTTGGAATCGAAATCTCTGGCAACCCCTGTTACTGCCCCTGAGTTGGTGCTAAATTTTGCCATGAAAAATGTCCAATCTTGACTGCTCTCTGTGGCACTGCCTCCCTCTTCTGGATGGCAATAATGTCTTATGTTGAAACGTGCTTTATGTTGTCCTCAAAATATTCATGGAGATGGCCCAGGGATGAGCTTGATTTCACATGGTAGTCCAGAGCTTGTTTGCGCAGACAGCTGTTGGCCAAGTGTGTACTTAAGCGCTTTCCCTACTTTACCTTTGAAAGTTCCCTTTTCAAAAAAAAAAAGGTTTATTCAAATTACAGAGGAGGGGAATGTAAAGTGAATTTTAACAAAAGTAAACCTTGTATGTTAATGATGATGAAGTTGATATTAATAGGAAGAAGTCTCATACCATGATAAATGTGGGGTGTAATGTTTTTCTTTATAACAATGTGACTTGAAAGAATGTTCATTGCAATACTGGCATCCAGGTCCAGATTTGATTTTTAACTGGAGTAATTCCTGAGAAATATTTAGGTGTACATCTCAAATTGGCAGGGACTGTGTCTTACACTTTTGTATTTATGCTTAGTACAGTGTACCCGGTACGGTGCTAGGCCTCATTAAACAATTATTGATTGGTTGGACAATAAAGAACTTGCTTTGGAAGGAGAGGACAGCCACATGCTTCTGAATATCTTGAACGACTTTAAAATCCCTTTCCCCCCTCCATCTTAGCAGATTTACTGCTATTGAAAACTCCCAGGGTCCTTGTGCAAAAGACAGCCCCAAGGCTACTGTGACTTTTATGTCTTTAGCAATACTCCTCACTGACCATTTTCCTGGTGCTTTCAACTGTGGTTTTCTGTGGTTTGGAGATGGTGAGTTGGTAAGTAGGGCCACCTCATGCAGTAACTTTGAATGAAGACCTGAATGCCATGGGTCTCTGAATGCCATGTTGACATCCCAGCTATGTAGTAGAGTAGCTGCTGGCTTCAGGCCATTTACTCTTAGCTTCTTTATCTCTGAGCTTCAGTTTGCTTAACTGTTAAATGGGGATAATAATACCTGCGTAATAGGGTTGTGCGGATTCAAGGTCTCTGGCCTTTGCACGCCTTGCTCTGACGGTTTCCCCTGGGAATATCTTGTGAACAATAGTGCTGGCCGCAAACTGATGAGCATTGTTTATAGGAGAAGGGAAGTGGGATGGTGTGTAGGGGGGTATATTTAATTTCTCTTGTCAATTCACTTTTTTTTTTTTTAAGATTTTATTTATTTGAAAGGGAGCGTGCACAAGCTTGGGTGGCGGGGGTGCTGCAGAAGGAGAGGGAGAAACAGACTGATGCATCTCTGGATCTGGTCATGACCTGAGCTGAAGGCAGATGCTTAACCATCCGAGGCACCCAGCACCCTGCTGAATGCTTGTCCTTTTCTAACCATGGAGAATGCTAAGGAGACCAGCCGGGATGCTTGTTTAACCAGCACATTGCTGTGTCCTCCCCTCACCTGTTTTTCCTTTTTCTCTTCTCTTTTCTTCTCTTTTCTTCTCTTTTTTCTTTTCTTTTCTTTTATTTCTTTTCCTTTTCTTCTTTCTTTCTTTCTTTCTTTCTTTCTTTCTTTCTTTCTTTCTTTCTCTTTCTTTTCTTTCTTTCATTAAAGTTCTGTGGTTTTTAGAGTATGCAACCACAACTATGAATTTTCGACAACTCCAAAAGAAACTCTGGATCCATTAGCATCCTTCCCCATTCTTCCCTTCCCCCAGGGCCCCAGCAACCACTAATCTACTTTCTGTTTCTTTGGATTTGTCTATTCTGGGCAGGTGAGGGGCCTGGGGAGCTAGTGGGTACTGAGATACCATTGGTTCTGACCACAGCTCCGTCCAGTCTCCAATAAAGAGGAGGCACAGCCCCAGAGAAAGATTGCCCCCTAGGGACCGTGGAATTTATTATCTCGAGAGGGAGTGGGATGCTACGAATAATTATGTGGGACAAAGGGCAAAAGGTAGTTGCATGGGCACCCTAAAGAATGGCAAGAGCTCTGAACCTGGAATCAAAGTCTGAAGCTGAAATTAAAGCTGCCCATTCCCTAGCTGACTTCAGTTAGGCTACCAACCTCTGACCGTCCATTTCCTGTCCTGGAAATAGAAGTTTCCAGGCTGACCTACCCTGAGTGGATACCAACAAGGGATAACGTGGGGCTTCTGTGAGTCAGTTCTATATACTGTGGGTCATATAGTTAGCTCTATTCTAAATAATGTAACAGAGCTGGGAATATTTCCATTTGAGTTGCTCAGCACAGGAGGGTTGAGGTAGGTTTCAAGTGAAGTAAAATAGGACACCTAGAAGTGACCTGAGCCCTTTGTCCACTGGTGTGATGGAAGTTGTCAAACAGTACACAGAGAATCTGATGGTGCGTGGTGGAGATGAATTTTTTTTCCCTTTGAAAATTATGATACCTCACCTTTTTTGATAGCTTTATTGAGAGATAAGTCACATATTGTACAGTTCACCCATTTAAGTGGTTTTTAGTATTCTTAGACCTGTGCGACCCTTACTGTAATTTTTGAACATCTTTGTTATCCTGAGAAGAAACCTCGTACCTTTTAGCGTTCACCTCACCATTTTTTCAGATCACCCAGTCCTAGGCAACCGCTAATCACTGGTCTGGTCTGTCTCTAGACTTGGTAGAGATGCTTTTTAGACTGTATTATCCTACCCTGTGGTCTCTAGGAGCACCATGCAAAGAACTTCTATTTTGGTTTTTATCTTTTTTATCTTTTTATTCTAACACATGGTGTGGGAAGGAGGGTGCTGTGCACACACAAGTCTCACACAGGAGCATTGGATGGCAGACCATTGAATTTCTAGGCTCCAAAGTGTGCAGTCAGACCAGCTACGGATTTGACCGATAAATAACTTGCTGCTCATCACCACTAGGTGGTGCTGCTGCTTCATCCCACTGACCTATACTCAGCCTTGGCAGGGGTGGCTCTTGGGGGAGGGTACCAGGATCCATCTTCTTGCCTGGACACTGGGAATAACTCAAAAAATGTACTACAGCCATGGATATTCCTGGAAGAGAAAGGCAAATGGGCACCCAGAGCAGAGGACTCGTGAGTGCCAATAATAATAAAGGTGGCAACAGTATTCTGTAAAACAGTGCTCACTGCCATTACGGACCATACTGGATACCATCATAGGCACTTTACATACATCATCTCTACTCTTCATCCCCAGCAAGACACATGTATTGCATCTACTTTACAAAGGGAGAAACCAAGGTTCCAGAAGATAAAGTGACTTTCTGGAGGCCACATGGCTGCCTCAGGTGCTGTCTGAAGACCACACACTGGCTTTCAGAGCTTGGCACACAGAGAAGGAAGCAAAAGTGCACTATGGAGACCACTGGGGAGGGCCCAGAGCGCAGAGACACAGCTGCAGGTGCAGAACCGTGTCAGCTAACAGGAAAGGGAATGAGTGCTGGATGGAGGGGAAGAACCAGGGCATGGGGGTGTGAGATGCATTATTAGGCCTTTGGAGACTGTAGACAAGGAGACCTAGACCTACCTTCAGCGCTTATGACATTCTTTGGGAAGCAAAAACTACAATCAATGTTCTAAAATTGGATTGTGTTGATGACTACACAACTGTATACATGTACTAAAAGCCTTCAAATTGCTCTCTCACAATGGGTGAATTTTATGGTGAGTAAATTACACCTCAAGATAGCTAATGTGAAATTTATAATCATGAAACCAATAGCAATGGGGGTGCCAAGTTAGTGGGTCTCAGAGGTGCTGTAGGCACTTTGAGAAGAGGGTAAGAGGGATCCCTGGGTGGCGCAGGGGTTTGGCGCCTGCCTTTGGCCCAGGGTGCGATCCTGGAGACTCGGGATCAAATCCCACGTCAGGCTCCCGGTGCATGGAGCCTGCTTCTCCCTCTGCCTATGTCTCTGCCTCTCTCTCTCTCTCACTGTGTGCCTATCATAAATAAATAAAATTAAATTAAAAAAAAAAAAAAAGAGAAGAGGGTAAGAGTATTATCTGGGAGTAGAAAGCCTGGTTGATGGCTGTCCAGCATCTGCTTGAATGTTTTCAGTATCAGGGAGCTCAGTACCTCACAAAACAGCCCATTCTACTTTGGGATGACTAATCCTCAGAAAGTTGAGATCTATCACTTGCCCTTATCCTTCAGAGCAGAATAAACCTCTTTGCTTTGTCATGTAATATTCCCTCAAGTCATTTTTATCCCACACAAACCCTCAGGATTTTTATATGTAAGATGTCTAACCTCTCCCATTCTTCTGGTAGCTCTCTGCCATACTTGCTTTGATCTGTCAGCATTCTTAAAATGTGGGGGCCAGTGGTGAGCCTGATAATCTAGATGCCAGCCCAGTGATGTGGCTAACAGTTTGAAACCTAGACTTAAGCTCTCTGAGTTCAAATCTTCACAAAAGGTCAGCTGTGTGACAATGGATAAAAGTGCCAACCTTTCTGAGCCTTATATTTTAAATCTAGCCTTATTCATCTTGCTTCCCAGGAATCCTCAAAGATACTGTCAGGTGCTTTGGCAAAAATATACAGTATGCATAGCAGTGTCTCCATATACCAGTCAACATTGGAAATGAGGTTAATTTGACCAGTTATCTTTAGTACTTTGGCCACTAGTAACACCTGCCCATCTTCCCTAAGGGCTCAAAACCTTGCTGACTCCAGATCAACATTAGACCTGCCAGTCTGTACTTTCTGGAGTCCACTTTCAGATATGGGCAACATTTCCCTATCTCCAGTTTCTCCCCACCTCTCATAGCTTCCTGATTTCTCAATATTTGCCAGTAGGGGTTCTGCAGTCACACCAGAGAGTTCTTGGATATATTTAGTTGAAATCAGAAGAGCTGAGCCCATGTAAAGGAGGAGGGCTCTCCTTGAGCACTGCGTCATCTATCTTGGGTCCCAATTACCCCGTAATAATGTTTGTTAGCCTTTCCAGCTTGAAGATTATTCTCTTTAACACAGGAAATGGAAGGAAATAGAAAGGATACTAGCTTTTTCCAAGTCTTTTATTAATACCTTTTATTAATATCATGTTATCTGCCTGGAACGTCTCTTCCCTATTATTCTTGCTTGGAAAAAAATTTAACTTTTAAAGGCTGCCTTTGTTATATTTTATCACAAGACCTCATCATTCTGGTATTTGATAATAATACCACCTAATATCTCTTGAATACTTGTTCTAGTCGCCATGCTGTCTTCCATGTTAATTGTTTCAGCAGTAGACATTTCCAAAACCATCCTTATATCATTTGTCCTTCAGTTTTTCTCATTCCTGTCCTCTTAAAATCTGAGTTTAGCCTGGGCTCCCAGTGTAGCCATTTGGATTTCTTTAAAAGCTACTTCCCTTTCTCCTGATTGGGTGGGTCCTGCCCCTGAGGAGTCCTGCCTTCCAGGACCTGCCAGAAGGGTAGGTTCCCCAGAGCTGGATGAATGGCTGGTACAGGGTCCTTAGAAAAGGGAGAAGGTGGAGAGGTGGGCTGACCCTAGGAGTGGAGTGGGAAAGAGCCTGAAAGTTAAAGTCTAGGAAGTTTGGGCATGGCAGGAAGTGGGGAGAAGAAAGTCATTGCAGAGGGAGGCTGTTAACAGTGTGAACCCATCTGTGAGGGTTCATTGTATGTGTTGACTTCACTGGGCTAAGGGATGCCCAGATGGCTGGTAAAACAGTATTTCTGGGTGTATCTGTGAGGGTGTTTCCAGAAGAGGTTAGCATGTGACTAAGTAGGCTGAAAAAAGTTCATCCCCACCAGTGTGTGCTGGCATCATGCAATCTCCTGAGGGCCAGAGTAGAACAAAAAAAGTGGAGGAAGAGCAAATTCTCTTTTCATTGTCGGGCTCCAACATTCATCTCTCCTGTCGAGCATTGGAATCAGAGCTACTGGTTCTTAGTCCTTGGACACTGGGACTTTCATAGGGCTGACTTCCTTTGGCCTCAAGATGGAATTATGCCACTAGTTTTCTTATTCTCCATCTTGTAACAGCATATGGTAGTATATCTCAGCCTCCATGTAAGCCAACCCCCATAACAAATCTCCCCTTATGTATCACTATATGTTCTATTGGTTCTGTTTCTCTGGAGAACCCCCAACACACACCATCATTTCTCTTTTTCTTAAAGATCTTAACTTCTTTTTTTAGAGAAAGAGAGCATGAGCAGGGGGAGGAGCAGAGGAAGAGGGACAAGCAGATTCCATGCTGAGCGCGGAGATGCAGGCCTTGATCCCACGACCCTGAGATCATGACCTGAGCCAAAACCAAGACTCGGATGCTTAACCAACTGAGCCACCCAGGCACCCCCATCATTTCTCTTTTTATTTTTTTTTTTTATTTTTTTATTTTTTTAAATTTTTATTTATTTACGATAGTCAGAGATAGAGAGAGAGGCAGAGACACAGGCAGAGGGAGAAGCAGGCTCCATGCACCGGGAGCCCGACGTGGGATTCGATCCCGGGTCTCCAGGATCGCGCCCTGGGCCAAAGGCAGGCGCCAAACCGCTGCGCCACCCAGGGATCCCCATTTCTCTTTTTAACCATGAAGGTCAGAAATGAGTCCAGAGGAGTGGTTGTCTCTCCTACTTCCTCAACCTACTGAGGACGAAGGCCGGCAACGAGCAGATAAGATGTTCCAGGACACTCTAAGTAGAATGAGCCTCTCCTGTTTAGCCAAGAGCCATATTTCCTCACCACTCCTGGATTTCGCCTCTGTTGCATTCTGTGATTTGCATTTAAAAAAAAGAAAGAAAGATAAAAGAGGGCACCCCGGTGGCTCAGCGGTTTATTAGCTCTGCCTTTGGCCCAGGGCGTAATCCTGAAGTCCCAGGATCGAATCCCACATCGGGCTCCCTGCATGGAATCTGCTTCTCTCTCTAGCTGTGTCTCTGCCTCTCTCCCTCTCTGTGTGTCTCTCATGAATAAATAAATCTTAAAAAAAAAAAAAAAAGAACCTTCCCACTGTGCTGTCAATTTTGAAATAAAGGACTGAATTTTTGCAAAATCTTTGTAGGGCCTCGTACTGGGTAGGTGTTCCACAAATATTTGGTGAGTTAATGAATGAAATCAAAGTGTTGTCCTTATGCTCTTCTGGCTGGGTCATGTACAGAAGTATCCCAGAATTCCATCATTTGCATATATTTCTCCTTTAACTGACCCTAGAAATTCACCACGCATCCCATTCTCAGTTGTGTGGATTTCCACAAGCCTTTTACACACAATGATTATAAAATACCTGTTACTTGTTCATGTGACTAAAGACCCGAAGAGACTAGCATCCCAAAGGAGCAATATCTCTCTTTGAAGGCTTTCCAACCTAAAGCAAACATCTTAGGGATAAGCATGCAGTAAACAGTTAAACACTTGGTTACTGATTAGGGAACATAAATATGCAAAAGTGGTTAATTAAAAAGAGCTGTGTTACAGATAATCAAATAACAAGTTATCTAGAACAGTCAAATCTGCTGTGCTCTGCATATAGGGAGAGGAAGCCTCCAGCAGCTAGAGAGATCTTCCTTCTAATCAGGCTTCCAACAGGATGATGTTGCCAGTAGCTGTGGATACTGTTGCACTTATCTGCTACTCTTGGAACAAACTCGTGGGAGATTGAAGTTGAGCAGAAGAGGACTGTCCCAGGAGTAAACACTTGAGCGAATACTCCATACACAGGTAATGAAACGTTCACCACCAGTGTAAACCTGTTAAGGTTGCTGTGTGTTGCACCAAAGACGCTTAGACACAAGCTCAGGAATTTAGAAGGCCAGGAGCACCTCTACTTGCTAGATGGGATGCTACCCAATTCAAAAATCATTTAATAAAGCTGATTAGATTTTTTTTTAAGATTTTTTATTTATTTATTCATAGAGACACAGAGAGAGAATGAGAGGCAGAGACACAGGCAGAAGGAGAAGCAGGCTCCATGCAGAGAGCCTGACGTGGGACTCGATCCAGGGTTTCCAGGATCACGCCCTGGGCTGCAGGCGGCGCTAAACCGCTGCACCACCGGGGCTGCCCGCTGATTAGATTTTTTAAAAAGAATTTGGGTGCCCAATTAACAAGACATGGCCCAGGAAACTATAGATTTCAAATTTGAGAAAAATTGGTGAATTTAGACAACTTGAGTATCCTCTCCTCATTAGGGGAGACAGCCTCAGCCTCCAAGCCCTGGCTGACAAGGCTTGCTGCTGAGATGGGAACTGAAAGGAATAAAATATATTCTCCGTTATCGTGCCAGTTATTGAGATGTGTAACAAATCCACTTCACCCCCTCGACAATCTCCTTTAATGAAATAGCTCAGTTCTCTGTGTATTAATCTGCTGATGGCTCCAGAGGTTGTGCTGTCTGGGAGTGTTCGCTCTCCCTGGCTAAGTTGGTAGAGTTTGGCTGGCAGAGGGTCCTTTCTGAGGGCTTCTGTGACAGAAGCAAATCACAAATCCGGCTTTTCTGACCCCTTCAGCCAGCATATTTTGCTTTCTCTTTCACCCCTGCTGCTGCTTCTCTTCTGAGACAGGAAAGACAGCTGTAGAGCACAAAGATTATTGTCAAAGGGCCTGAGCTGGGATCCTGCCTGGCTCCGCTGCCAAGGGGTTAGGTGATTGTAGCTTCCCGAGGCTCAACTTCTCCATCTATAAGATGGGTACGATTCTATCCCCCAGAATAATTCAGAAGGTTGCTGGAAGGGGGTGATGCCTACGTGGCTTTACCCTAAGTTTTAAAGATCCGTATGTATGGGCGCAGATTTTCTCACCCACAGTCATTACTGAAACACCGATGATCATGAGCTTTTAGGAGCTCTTGGACACAGGGCTGCCCTGCAGATGGCGCTGTGGCCCGGAGAATGCTCGAGAGAGAACCCTAGCAGGTGGTCCTACACCTGAGAGGGTTGGTCGATGGATGGATCCAGCCTGGGCTTCTACTTCCTGTAAGTCATGGGTGTGTGCCCCAACGACACGTACCCCAGGGTCACATTTGGCTTCTCAGAGCCAGTTCCCTGCTTAACCAGTGATCCTCTTTCTCCTTTTCTGCCTTCCCTGGTGGATGGGATGTGGGTCTCGCCTGCTCAGTCATGCCCTTTGACTCCTATGAGCCACTGTAGCAAATGGTGTGTCTGAGACCCTTTCAATCCCTTCAGGGCATCTTAACACTCAGAGGACTCCTCGGGGCTCCATCTATCTAGTGATGGTGGCCATCAGCTCTGTTCTTGGAAACAGCCTTGTTCTGACTTTGTTTCCCATCAGCGATGAAGCAAGGGAGGCCATCTGGCAAAGACTTTAAGCCAGTAAAAGAGAGAAGGCGCCAGGACCCCCACGTGGTGGTGGGGGTCAGAAGACAAAGGCCCAGGCCAAAGGGCAGGCTTGGCTCCAGTTGGGTGGGATTCCCATCTCACCACCCAGCGTTTCTGTGACCAGGGGCTCCTTCCCTCCCTGTACAGAGAAGAGGGTGATACCTGTCCTCTAGGACAAAGTAGCAAAGACTAAGTGAGATGAGTCATGCCAGAGGCTTGGCAGAATGCCTGGCACATGGTGAGATTCAAATGATGGTCATTAGTATTCAGTGAGGAGCAGAGGTGATGAGGTGGGGGGTATCAGACCAGAGAGGATACCCACAGCTCATGAGGGAGGCCCGACTGTGGGGAGAAAGTGACAGAGGGGAGGAAGGTTCTTGATGACCCTCAAAAGCTATGGTGGAGGCCTACCTGCTGACCCTGGGGCAGCTGTGCTGGCAGGGAACCAGGCACCAGGCAAAGGGAGCCAACCATCTGGCCTGATGTTTTTGCAAAAAAAAACCCAAACAACAAAAAAACCCATGGTGGCTTGGGCTTGGAGAGCCCAGTTGGGCTCCTTTGACCACAACTGCAGTGGAGACCAAGGCCTCTTAGAGACCCCCCACCCTGATCCACAACTTTCAGGCCAGCATACTGCAGTGACCAATGAATGTAGGATCTAGCCTCCAGGAACTCTATACAGAGGCCTGAGGGCCAGAGTGTGCACTGAGCAAATCACAAATCATGAGAGGACTGATCCCATCCCCCAGGGGCACAACCTCCTCTGTGTCCCATGAAGATGCCTCCCTACCACCACTGCGATATTTATTACCCTGTGCAGTTAGAAGTGCAGGTCCTGACACCAGACTGCCTGGGTACACACCCTGCTCCCACATGTGTGACCTTGGCAAGTTGCTTAGCCCCATTGTGCCTCAGTTTCCTCAACTGCAAATGAGTCAGGAGTGTTCAAGTAATGCATGTAAGGTAGCAGCAGGGCCTGGTGTGTAATGTGTGTCCTGCAGGCGTGAGCTGTATGACTGTGCCTGGCACCCCGGCACCCCGACACCTCATCCCTTTCTCTCCTTTTACACCCCATCAGTCTCTGTCTCCCCACCTTTCTGTCTCTCTGTCTCTCTCTTTCTCCCTGCCTTTGCTCTTCCCTCTCTCATCCATTCAGCAAACATGCCAGGCCAAGGGGAGGGCAGGTGTGGGTTACCCAGCGATAGAATACAGAGTGGGCACTGCACGGATCTCCCAGGCCCCACCGCTTGTCAGACCTGCCCACACTGCTGATGTTTTTACGGTCACTACCAGGGAGCCGGTCTCCCAGGCCCCAGAGACTGATCCAGCCCAGCTCCCGCAGAAGATAGGGTTGCTATCTCCCTCAGCCTCCAGGGAGAGCTGGTGACCCTGGGGGAGGCGATCTTCCTTCCTGAGACGCCCGGAAGTGAGTGGGGCTGCTGGGTGACAGCAGAGCTGTCAAATCCAGGAGCTCATTTGGGGACAGTGTGCTGCTGCCTTGCTAATGACAGAGCCGTCACTCACAGGATGCCACGGCATGGTGTAGGACCAGACACTGCTGTCTCTCCTCAGATAGGTAACAGATGTCATGGGGGTTTGGGGGGTTCTGATGGGGAGAGTTGGGATTCCCCCCACCTCCAGTCATGTCACATCTCCCAGAGTCACACAGGAATGTCCTTACATACCTCAAGGCCTTTGCACGGGGCATTCCCTCTGCCCAACCTGCCCTACTGGGGGGCCTCAGTCACATAGAAATGTCCTTACACACCTCAGGCCTCCTCCATCTGACAATGTCTCACATATCCTTCAAGGCTCGGTTCCTGGGGCACGTGTTCTGGGAAGTCACCTTCAGTACCCCAGGACAGAAGGAACCCCATCCTTCTTTGCACTGCTCTGATGCCCTGTACATACTTTTCCTACCACAGTGGTCACCGTGAATGACAGTTATTTGTTTAGGACTTGTTCCCCCTGCCACAGACAGTGAGTTCTTGAGACAAAAGGCTGGGCCTCAGCTTTCTCTGCATCCTGCAGCTGAGCACATAGTTGGCATCTAACGAATTTGTTCTGAGGAGTGGCTTGTCATTGCTGTCACCATCCACCTCTACACAAGTCTCAATACTGAGTGGGAACCAATCCCTGCTTGATGGGCTTTGGGCAGCATCCTGCTTTAGTGAGAGGTTTAGAAAGCTAGCTGGAAAGAAGGATCTAGAATGAGGAGGCCTTTTCCTGTTGAGGACCAAATCTAAGCCTTTCTTTCTTTCTTTCTTTCTTTCTTTCTTTCTTTCTTTCTTTCTTTCTTTCTTTCTTTCTTTCTTTCTTTCCTCTCTCTCTCTCTCTCTCTTTCTTTCTTTTGATTTTTAAAAAATTTATTCATGAGAGACACACAGAGAGAGGCAGAGACATAGGCAGAGGGAGAACAGGCTCTCCCAGTGGGGAGCCTGATGTGGAACTTGATCCCAGGACCCCAGGATCACAACCTGAGCCAAAGGCAGATGTTCAACCACTGAGCCATCCAGGCTTCCCTAAGCTCTTTTTTCCTAACGAACTAGGAAATACCAGTTGAGAGTTGTCTTTAAATGTTCATGAGCTGGGATGTCTGACTTTGGCTCAGGTCATGATCATGGGGTCGTGGGATGGAGCCCTGCATCAGGCTCCCTGCTCAGCACAGAGTCTGCTTGTCCCTCTGCCCCTCCCTCTGTTCATGCTGTCTCTCTCTCTCTCTCTTAGATAAGTAAATAAAATCTTTAAAAAATAGTAAATATACATGAGGAGTTTGAGCTCAGACCTAGTCAAGCCTTTTATTCCCATCTGATGTGACCCACAAACAGGGAATGGTACCCACTGGAGGCAGAACTGAGGCAGGGTTGCCTGGGCAGAAATCCAGGGAGATGCTTCAGGGACCAGGGGAAGAAAACAAAAGCAGTTTCGTTTCAATTTTGTAATGCAGAAATATAAAGTGTTCTGCATGTTTACTTTTTAAAACAGAGAAGAGAGAGATGCCTCGGTGGCTTAGTCGGTTAAGCGTCTGCCTTTGGCTCAGGTCACGATCCCAGTGTCCTGGAATCGAGCCCCACATCGAGCTCCCTGCTTCTCCCTCTCCCTCTGCCTGCCTCTCTGCCTACTTGTGTGCTCTCTCTCCGTGATAAATAAATAAATAAATAAATAAATAAATAAATAAATAATCAATCAAAATAAAACAGAGAAGAGATAAGGTAAAATGACTTAAACACGTGAAAGGAGTAATTAGAAAAAAAGTTCCTTCCATCCTGTGTGATGGCCAGTTGAGGAAGAGAGACAGTAGGGCAGAGAGAAGAGGAAGGGAAGGTGGGAGGATGTGTAACATGGGAGCGAAGGGCTGAGAGAGAGAAAGAGAGAGAAAGAGGGACAGAGGGTGAGAGAGAGATCTTTGAGAAAACCCAAAGAGATGGTGGAAACATACACAACACACTCCTTCAAGACTTGCTTTTTAATTGTTTCTGTTTGTGTTTTGTTACTGCTTTTACCAGTTTAAGGGGGAATTTTGAACACATTTCTCTTGTTTCCTGACTTCTAGAATGAGAAGTTCTTAATGAGATGTCTCATGACATTCTTAGTATTGATCTTTTCTTTTAGTCTGTTTTGTTTTTCCCTCTGAAAACTTAAGATCTTCTTATATCTTCATGTACACCCCCATGAAATTAATGGAGACCTTTATTTGTATTCATTGTATTGGGTGCTCAGTAGGCTTTTATTTTTATTTATTTATTTTATGGGCTTTTTTTTTTTTTTCCAGCATGAGCAGGGGGGAGGGCCAGAGGGGGAGAATCTCCAGCAGATTCTCTGTTGAGCTTGGAGCCCAAATCGGGGCTTTATTTCATGACCCTGAGATCATGACCCCAGCCAAAATCAAAGGTTGGTCGCCCAACCAACAGAGCCACCTAGGCACCCCTTAATACTTTTTTTAATTTTAATTTTTTATTTGGGGGGGAGGGGCAGCCTGATGTGGGGCTCAGTCTCAAGATCCTGCGATTAAGACCTGAGCTGAAATCAAGAGCCAGCTGCTTAACTGACTGAGCCACCCAGGTCCTCTGCCATGGGTTTTTACAATCTGGAAATGTAGGTCCTTCAGTTCTGGAAAATATTTTTGTATTACTTCTTTGATCATGGACTCTCTTCCATTTTCTTTATCCTGTATTTCTTCTGTTGGGCCTCCTAGGTGGATATTTGTTTGACTTTCCCTATTTTTTCTCTCCCCTCTTTTCCATACCTTTATATTTTGTCTACTTTTGCAAAGATTTCCTTGGCCCTATCTTTCAAACCCTCCTATTTGCTACTTTATTTCTACTATCATATTTTTTCTTTTTTAATTTTAATTTTGTTTTTTAAAAAATATTTATTCATGAGAGACACAGAGAGAGAGAGAGAGAGAGAGAGAGAGAGAGAGAGAGGCAGAGACACAGGCAGAGGGAGAAGCAGGCTCCATGCAGGGAGCCCAATGCAGGACTGGATCCCGGGACTCCAGGATCACGCCATGAGCTGAAGGCAGATGCTCAACCACTGAGCCACCCATCGTTCCTCTTTCTTTTTTTAAAGTAAGATCTATGCCCAACCTGAGGCTTGAACTCAGGACCTTGAGATCAAGAATGGCATGCTCTACTGACTGAGCCAGCCAGGCACTCATCTGCTATTGGATTTTCAATATCCAAGGGTTTTCTCCTTTTACCCCCTGATTATTCCCTTTTAAAAATAGTTTTTTGGGGTGTACAATTTATGCACCATGAAAGTCATCCATTTGAAGTGTGATTCAATGATTTTTAGTAAATTTACAGAGATGTGCAACCATTACCACAATCCAAGTTGGATTATTCCTTTTTGTATAGTCTTTTATTCTAGTTTCCTAGGTGAAATATCTTCTCTTGTCTCTCTGAAGACATTGATGCCTGTTTCTTTGATGTTTTCAAGTTCCTCCCTCTGTTGATCAGCTGGTTTCACTTTCTGCCTTTCATGTTGGAGAACTTCCTCAAATTCTTGGTTATCCTTTTCAGTCCACTAATATTTAAGAGGAAAACATTAAAAAGCCATCTGGACACTCCATGTGCATGAGTGTCACTTGTCTATTGATGAGCTTCACCATAGGAGTTATATAAAGGCAATTTCTTTGAGGTTCCCCAAATGTCAGTAGGAGTGAGTCTTTTTTTAGGGGCCATTCAGTTTCTCTAGAAAAGAACCTACCAATCTCTCTGGGGTTGGGGTGGGTAAGTCGGGTGGGCTAGTGCTGATCTAGGTGCTAGATGTCCTTGGAGATGCGTAGGTCAAGGGGCTGGGGATACAACCATTTGTAGATTGACTTTCATGCAATCCTTCTGTTTTCCCTCTGGCTTCTCCTTCTTCTGCTGTTTCTGCTGATCAGGGTTTAGACCCTCAGTTTCTCCATGGAATAAACCCCCTGCTGGGGGAGGGGAAAAGTGGTCACTTGGCTGTACTGCATGGGGGTGGGAACTTGCCATGCCTTTCTACCGACCGCTCAGTTTCCAGTTGGGCAGAACCTGCCAAGTTTCCAGTTCTACAACTCATCCTTGTCTTCTGCAGTCCCTGGTGCCTGCAATACCTGTGTCTTGCCAAGAATCCGCAGCTTGAATTGGCTCTGTTTTCGTTAGCATCCCCCTGAGTAGGCACATGGTATTCAGATTTCTCAGCTCTGATAATTCTTCCACCTGCTTTCCATCTTCCAAAAATCTGTTGACATCTTTTGTCTTCTGCTGGGTTTCTTTTTTCCCTCTCATTCTTTTCATTCCTGTGGGCTCATACATTTTTAAAAATTCTTTAACTCACATTTTAGTGGCGTTTCAGAAAGAAACAATGATAAATCCATGTACTCAGTTTGCCAGGCTTTGCCTGAGATGGGGGATGAAAGGCCTTTCAAGCTTTGTTTTTTAGATGTTTTTGCAACTGTAGACATAAGGAGAGACAAGAGGAGGTCTCCTGTATTCTATACATAATGTGTTATGGATTCTCTTCTTATTAGAGTGAGCTTCCCACTCTGGGTCACTGGTTCTTTGAAAAAAAGGTGGAAAACTGAAGGAAATCTTGAGAAAGGATGATCAAAGGGATGGACCTTGGATTCAGGGAAAGTTTGAAGATGTTGATGCTGTTTAACTGGGCAAAGAGGCTCAGGGATGGTTTAGTTTTTCTATAGATCAATCCTTAATGTGATTTTTGTCCTGGTACAACATGCCGCACTGACCTATTTTGTGTTGATATGAACTTCCATGTTGCTGTAGAAGAAGCATCCTAAAACTTGAAAGAGAGGAGGAGGAGAGGAGAAACTAGGACTGTATTAATTAGGATAGTCTAGGCAATGCTACCATAATGGATAAACGTTGAAGTGCTAGTGTCTTAATGCAGTAAAGGTTCATTCCTTCCTCACATCACCACCTTATTGCTGCTTGGTTGCTCCTCCAAGAGGTGGCCTAGGGACCCCTGCTGCATTCATCTGTTTGCTGTGTCTGGAACACATGGTCTCTCAAGGTTCTGCAGAAGGGAACAGAGAATTGCAAGATCATGCTTTTAAGGGCCAAGATCAGAAGTGATTTATATCTTCTACCCACACCTATTGGCCAGAACTCTGTCCTGTGGTCCCAAATTACCTGTAAGGAAGGATGGGAAATGTGGTCTTCCTGTGTGCTCTCGAAGTAATAGTGTTGCATTGTCTCTGCCATCTGTCTACCAGGTCTTCTGAGGGGGATGCCAATATTCTTAGAGGAGGAGGGGAGATACGGTCTTTGTGTCCATAATGCCTGACCAAGAGGTAATAATGTTCAATTAAAGTAGGAGACAGATGTCAGACATAAAGAGAGATTTCTTGATTTTAAGGGAGTCTAACATTAGAATGGGCAATTGAGAGGTTGCACCTACTCTTACAGATCCTTAGGAAAAATGTTCCTGGGAATCGATGGATCTGCCTGCTTAAGAGATAAACTAGATAATCTTTTGAGATCCCACGTGATTCTAGGATTCTATTCTCAAATATGCAGGCCTTACAGATTGTAAAGCAGGACCTCCAGGGCCAGGTGTGGGTCTAGGTTTTGTGAAGCCTGAAGCTTACAGTACTTTGGGTATACTCTATAAGAAAAATAGGTATCTTCTGTAATTCAAAATGGGGTACAGGGCTTGGAAGGGACCCTCACAGGTGGAGGGTCTCAGGCATAAACTTATTAGCTTCCCAATAAACCCTCCTCTGGCAGGGACAAGCCCATTGCTCCTTTGGAGCCAACAGATTCCAAAGCATCTTCCCCAACATACTTGATTTTCCAGATTCTAGATCAGCTTCATGATTTTCTTCAATTTTTTAATTCAGCAAAAATTGTTGAATGCCCACCATGTGCCTGACACTGGGCTGGGCCCTTCATCACCCACCTCTGTTGCAGGGCTGAGCTCGGCACCAGCTCAGGGGACATCCGTCCTGAACCCAGGAACTCCTGAGTCCATGCAGACAGGATTAAAGCAAAGGAGGAAGAAGCCACAGGAACAGGCACAGAAAGCCAGATGGGAGAGCAGAGCCACATGTGACCTGGGGACACAGGGAGTCGTCTGTGGATGTCAGGTCCCTGTGCTCAGGGGAGAAATCTGTGCCGCTGTCTTGCTTTGCCAAGGAAACGTTCCTATAGAAACTGCAGAGACCTCAGAGCTGCTGTGGAAGAGAAGGCTCAGCTGTGTCCTCGGCTGTGTCCTGCGGCCCCTCTGTCAGACATATCACTCCTCTCGAGGGGCTGGAGTCTGGAGTCCAGTGTCACCATGAAGAGTCAGCAGTCTGGACTACGACATTTGGTCTGGAGCCCAACTGTCAACTCTGTCCCCACAATTGTCCCTGGTGCTGTCTGGGCCTTTTCCAGCTGATCGAACGGCAGTGTCTGGAAAACTCTTGACCATTGCTAAGTCCCGCACACAACCTCTCTTCTCTTAGAATTCGCAAACAGCTGAAAATCAAACTAACAGTGATTTCTGAAGCCCTCTCAGAAGACCAGGTTACAGATTGGCAGAGTGACCTTGTAGGACCCCTTCATCGCCCTGGGCCTCTTTTTCCTTTTCTGTAAACTGAGAAAATAACCCCTGTGAAGGACAATTTTTGTCTCTGTGGTCCAGGTCAGCAAGGATCTGGGAGGTGGGGGAGGGACACTGACATCTCAGAGTCTGTCCTCTGGTCCAGCTGCATGGGTGCTAGACAGGGGTCCCCACGGGTCTAGACAGGGGTCCCAGTCAGTTAGGTGGAATGGAGATAATATAGTAGGTCCAGGCCCTGGGAGGCCCCAAATCTGCCTTATGGTTTATGATGTTCTTGCATGGTTTGCATAGAGCTGAGACCTGGCAAGCCTAGGGGGAAAGAATAAAAACAACCAACCTGCTTAAAGTGATTTGTCTGAAAATTTTTACATTGAGACACACTGTGCTGAACACAGACCTGAAAATGCATTTTAAAAGGCTTTCTAATGAAGCAGATGCAAAACAAATCACGTTAGAGAAAGCTCAGGCCCCGTGTACTGTTGTGAGAACACAGGGTTTCTTAGCCAGGGAAGGTGGGCCAAAGGAAAGGTGCAGCAGGTATCAGGGTGGAGGCGGTCTGGGGGGACTGGTTGGGGCTCCCTGCCCGGCTTGTGCCCTGAAACTCTGGGGCCCTGCTCTCTGCTGTTGGCACTAATATTTTTCCAAACTCGGGCATCCTCCGACTTCGGGTCTAAATGTCTAAAGGGGCTTCCTTGGTGGACTTCAGGAGATGCCAAATCCACTGATATGCAAAAGTTCATGTGACTGGACTTGGGATTTTTTCTGGGAAGAGGGGCCGGAGCTTTCTTCCCACATCCAATAGGTTTGAGACCCAGAAACCTTCACTCTAGACTATGGCGGGAGCAGAAGTGGAAGCAGTGTGTGGTTCTAGTAGGATCACTGGCAGAGTGGGGAATGCAGGCCAGTTCCAGCTTCGGAGTGAACTGGCTACCACAGGAAGATGGAGCCTGGAACCACAGAATGCATTTCCTCCTCCTGTGGAAGTCATCCTCCCTGGCAAGTAGCCAGAGTTTTCTATGAATGATGGACCCATCCAAAGGCCCTGTTTGGCACCCGAGGTGAGTCTGGCACTGTGCGGGTTCCTGGGGACATAAGGAAGATCAGACCTGTTTTTTTTTGTTTTTGTTTTTGTTTTTAAGATTTATTTATTTGAGAAAGAGAGAGAGAGAGAGAGCAGAGCGAGGGGCAGAGGGAGGAGGGGAGAGAGGCTCCTCAAGCAGACTCCCTACTGAGCAGGGAGTCCTACATGAGACTCAATCCCAGGACCCTGAGATCATAACCTGAGCTGAAATCAAGAGCTGGATGCTTATTTTTTTAAAAAAAATGTTATTTATTTATTCATGAGACAGAGAGAGAGAGAGAGAGAGAGAGAGAGAGAGAGAGGCAGAGACACAGGCAGAGGGAGAAGCAGGCTCCATGCAGAGAGCCCAATGTGGGACTTGATCCCGGGACTCCAGGATCATGCCCTGGGCTGAAGGCGGCGCTAAACTGCTGAGCCACCCAGGGATCCCCCAAGAACTGGATGCTTAACTGAGGGAGCCACCCAGGTTCCCCTAGATGCGGTTCTTGTCTGCCCATGTCAGACTCTCAGTCCAGGGGATGAGGTGCCCAGAGAAATAACAATACAAGGGGTGCCTGGCTGACTTAATCAGGGCAGCATGTGACTCTTGATCTCAGGGCTGTGAGTTTGAGCCCCACATTAGGGATAGAGATTATTTGAAAATAAACTCTTTGAAAAGAAAGAAAGAAAGAAATGACAACATGAGGCTGTCTGTGCTACAAGAAAGATAAAAGAAAGGTCTGGACTGCGTAGAGGGAGGAAAGGTTCACTCAGTCAGGAAGTGGAAGGCCACCCAGAAGGTATGAGCATGGGCCAAGGATCAAATACATGGGAGTGTGAGTGCAGGCTGTGTGACCTCTGAGAACCTGTTTCCTTTATAAACTATAACTATAATTATTCACAAAATTGTTGAGAATCCAATGAAATCATGTTCCCACGGCACATCCATTGATTGGGCCTTAAAGTGGGATTTGGCATTTGGAAAGATCCAGGAGCAGCACGAGTAATAGGAGGAGAGGTGCAGCTCAGGGGGGCCCTTGGGTCCGATTCAGCAATGCTTCTGTGCTTGGACTTGGATGGTCCAGCGGTGTATGGATTCAATGACTCAGAAATTTTGGATTCAATGATACAGCAATTGAAACATTTGTGGGTACCAGTGATGAAATGAGCAGGCTGTTTATTAATTGGGGGTGCTGACAATCATAATAACCATCGTCGCTAACCATGACCGAGAGCTTCCTAAGTGCCGGGTGCCACCTGGTGTCACCGGATCATTTGACCATGCTAATGGAGGAGACCTCACAACCCCCTCCCCGGGGAGCTGCTGTCACCTTCAGAGCCAGTTCATTCCTGCCCTATCTCCACTCTCATCCAGGCCTTCCCACCCTTACCCTCTGCTGCAAGCCATGAACCTGTCCTCAACACCTCAGGTCAGAGCCAGGAGGGACCTGGGAGACCCCCAGTTCAGCTTCTCATTTGATAGAGGAGGGAAGAAGCCCCTAAAACAAAGGACTTGCTTTTCTAGACCATAGCAAAGGCCCTGGATGAATGCTGGATGAATCCAGTCAGGAGGCCTGGCTTAGCCTCCATTTATTGCCCTTGTGATCCTGGCTGGGGGTCCTCAGGGTATGATAAGCTGGGTGTGTCCACATGCTCTCTAGGATTCACGTCCAAGCCGTTCATCATATTCCTCAGTGACCCATGCCACCTGGCTTCCCCTCAGGTCAAGCCACTGAAATGGGAGGCCCAGGCTTGTCCAGGCCTCTCTGGTTCAGGCCTTGGGAGGCGAAGGGGATGTGGTCAGGGGGCGGTGTTGCCTTAGATGTGCCCCTGCAGCACCGTGAGGAACCAAGCTCTCACCCACCTGTGGCCCACCTCACTTCCTTTGGGGGCATGCCTGGGAGGTGGAGCTTCTAGGGTCAAAGGGTAACGCTATGTTCAGCTTTTTTTGAGTAATCGCCAAACTGTTTTCCGCGGAGGCTGCACCATTTTAGGCTGCACCACCAGCATAGCACAAGTTCGTTTGCTCCACATCCTGGCCAACATTTGTTATTTTGGAAGAAAGATTCTTTTTCCTCTCTGACAGCAGTCCTTCTGGGGCAGCCCCGGGTCTTTAGGATCTGATCTCAGATACCTCGTTCATGCAGCCCAGGTGCTGCTGCAGGAGCTGGGGGCACAGGAGCTCAGACAGCTGGTTCTCCAACTCAAGTGCAGGCCTGGAGCCCCTGGAGGGCAGGTGAAACACGGATGGCTGGGTGCCACCCCCAGAGTTTCTCATTCATTGGGTCTGGGGTGGGGCTCTGGAATTTGCATTTCTTTTTTTTAATTTTTTTAAATAAATGTATTTTTTATTGGTGTTCAATTTACCAACATACAGAATAACACCCAGTGCTCATCCCGTCAAGTGCCCCCCTCAATGCCTGTCACCCATTCACCCCAACCCCCCACCCTCCGCCCCTTCCACCACCCCTAGTTCGTTTCCCAGAGTTAGGAGTCTTTATGTTCTGTCTCCCTTTCTGAGATTTCCCACACATTTCATCTCCCTTCCCTTATATTCCCTTTCATTATTATTTATATTCCCCAAATGAATGAGACCATATAATGTTTGTCCTTCTCTGATTGACTTACTTCACTCAGCATAATACCCTCCAGTTCCATCCACGTTGGAATTTGCATTTCTAGTAAATTCCTAGCTGGTGCTGATGCTACTTTCTCAGAACCACAACCACTCTGAGAACCAAAGCTTTAAGGTACCACTTCTTACATTTTGTCCCTCATTTGCATGAAACAATAGCTCTCTTCACGTCAGTTATTCTCCAAACTCCCCTGCCCCCAGATCTTGTTAGACTGAGCAGTGGGATGGGCAGAGGCTGGAAGGAAATGATTGACCTGCTTCCTCAGTCCTTAGATACTTGGCCCCTCTGTCCAGCCTCATCTGGAGCAGAAGTGTCCCCTGTTCTGACACTAAAAAAAAGATAGCCTTTTCCTGGGTCCCCTAGCATCACAAGAATGGTGGCCCCCATATAGTCTTGTATCAGCTTCAGTCGACTTTCCACTTTGAAGCTGTTCTCGGTGAGGGATTGATATTTTATTCAGTGCGTTAAATGCCTGACACGAGTTGAGTGTGCTGAAGGATTGCCATAGAATACTCCCCCAAGGCCTGGTGTGGGGAAGAAAGAACGCAAACTTGGCTTTCCCTCTGGGGTGGAGGGCTTCTCATCCAAGCTCCAGAATCTTTCACTGAAGCTCTGTCCGAGGTAGCCAGCCACTTGAACAGTCCTCCCAGTCCTCCCTCCTCCCCACTCTGCTTTCCTGCTGTCCTCTCCCCAAGCTCTAGCATGAAGATCTTGGTCAACCCTTGTCCTCTGGATTTGGTGAACAGTTTCTGGCATCTCAACTCCATGTGCATGCCAAATCACTTCCTTTTGGGGGGGCTTCAATTTCCCCACTGGTAAATTAAAGATTTGACTATAGCAATGGTTCTCAAACTGTGTCCCACAGAACCCAGGGACTGGCTGAGGGTCAGGTATACTCCAACTCTACCTCCTCTGCTTAATTAGAGTGGCTTCACTTGTATTTACTTTGTTTTTTGTTTTTTTTTAAATAATAAATTTATTTTTTATTGGTGTTCAATCTACCAACATACAGAATAACCCCCAGTGCTCATCCCATCAAGTGCCCCCTTCAGCGCCCGTCACCCATTCACCCACATCCCCCACCCTCCTCCCCTTCCACCACCCCTAGTTCGTTTCCCCGAGTTAGGAGTCTTTATGTTCTGTCTCCCTTCCTGATATTTCCCACACATTTCTTCTCCCTTCCCTTATATTCCCTTTCACTATTATTTATATTCCCCAAATGAATGAGACCATATAATGTTTGTCCTTCTCCGATTGATTGACTTACTTCACTCAGCATAGTACCCTCCAGTTCCATCCACGTTGAAGCAAATGGTGGGTATTTGTCATTTCTAATGGCTGAGTAATGTTCCATTGTATACATAGACCACTTGTATTTACTTTGAATCTTGGGATTCAATGTAAACAACTCATCTGGAAGACAGAAGTCCTGCTGCTAAAAATCACTGGCCTAGATGATCTTGAAGATTTTTCCCAGCCCTGGTTTTATGGTCTAGATTCTGTGGTTTTCTGACCTCTATATCTTTTTCAAGTCCCAGCCCAAGTGTGACCTCAGCCTTGAGTTTTTCCTCGAGTTTCTGAAACTCAGTGCTCAGGAACGTGTGTTTCCTCCAGGACAGGGGTGGCGAGTGGCAGGCCAGGCATGTTGGCCAGTCACTGAACTGTCCCAGGGGGTGTCTCTGAGCTAAGCAGATGGGACTGGCTGGGGTGGGAAAGAAAGGTTTGAGTGGACACCAAGAGCCTTTCAGGCGTGTGTATGTGTGTGTGTGTGTGTGTGTGTGTATTTTCCACTAAGAAATGGCTGTGAAGGAGTAAGAGCCCATTTCACCGTCCCTGTGATAGGTCTGTGAGAAATGCCAGCAAACTCCTAGGCCCAGTGGAGGGGTGAGAGCAGAGATTGAGTGGTAGCCCCCATCGGGAGGGTCTTTTCTGGATATCAAGTTGATCTCCAGTGACTGAGGCTGATATGGGAACAACGAGTGGGCATAACCACGTTGGCATACTGGAACATCTGAACAGAAAAGAGACGTCCCTGGCATGCTTCTCTGACAGCCAGAAAGGAGGTAGCAAGACAGTAAAATTTGCTGAATTGGAGAAGTTGAGGCCATTTCTTTTGGGGAGAAGGAGGCAGGGGATTTGAATGGGTAGATGGGAGCTATCTATTACCAGGCTCAGGTACATATATCCTTGTTCCAGGAAATGTGATGCACAGGCTTTTGGATTTACACTGAGAGACAGGTGGGTCTCTAAATCATTTTATGGACCCTGAAGCCATGACCAGGACTCATGCTGAAATATATTACAGGATGGGAGCACTTCCTATGATGTGCCTTAAATTCTACAACCGTGGCCACTCCAGAGGCACCGGAAATACTCAAAGGGAAGGAGGAAGGGAGTAGTGTGGCAGGATTGTGTGGGCGAAGGGAGTGCCCAGGTAGGGGGCAAATAGGTGGCCTGCATTGAGGAAAAAGCTCCCATCCAGGAGACTCAGGTTCTAGCCTTGCTCTGGCAATTCTTAGTTGCATAAATTTGGTCAAGGATCCTTACGATGTACTAGAAAGGGCTCTGCAGCCAGACAGAGTTGTGGTTGAATCTCAGTTCTACCAATTCTTAGGTGGATGACCTTGGTAACTTATTTGAATTCCCAAGCCTCAGTCTCATGATCTGTAAAGTGGGAATAACAACTGTGAATGTTGTTTGTTGCCCATTTAAAAGCTCATCTCTCCTTTTTTCTTAGATTTCATTCAGATGACACATGCTCAGAGAAGAAGGGCCCTTCTAGCAACTTCAGTGGATAAACTACAATTGGTCTAATCTAAGTGTGGTCATGTCATTTTTTTTTGTTTGTTTGTTATTGCTTGGCTTAGGAGTGGATGGACCTATGGCCCTATTTTAACCAATGAGATATAAAAGGAAGGCTATTGGACGTCTGGGTAGGATTTTCCCCCATATGCCAGAAAGTCCTGCTGTCATCTTTCTGCCATGGATGAGGTTGGGTGAGGATGTGATGCTTGGAGTTGTGGCAACCATCCTGCAACCACAAGGTGCTAAGCCTGAGAAAGCAAGGCTAAGATACAAGGATAGTGGAGGAGAAAAATAGAGAGGACTGGATCCTAAAAGACTTTACTGAGCTTCTTCAGCAACCCTGGATTGCTTATCCCTCCAGATTTCTTATCTGGGATAAAGAGGATCTTTATTCCATAAGACATTAGCAAGTACACTGTTCCCTGCAGCTGAAATATTCCTCCCCATAACACAGCAGTCTCACAGAGTTGTTGTAAGGATCAGCAAGATATTACTACATGGGAAATTCCAAGCGCAGGACTTGGCTCAGAGTAGGTGTTCAATACACACTAGTTTCCTCCCTCTTCCCTATTTTTGTCTCTTAATTTTAGATTTTGCCTGTTCTACCAACTTCACAGGATTGTGGTTTAAAAAGCAAATGAGATAATTGTTATTTATTGCCACAATAATGCTCTAGTAAGAACCACAAAACCTCAGTAGCATATCACAATAAACGTTTCTTTAGCTCGCACATTTGGTTCTCTGTGATGTAGGCTGGCTACCCCACAGGGCTGAGGGCAGGCCATGGGGCAGATGGGCCATGAATTTCTACCCATCCCCCTCCTCGGGGCCGACCGGATATGTTCTCAGGAGCAGAGGAGGAAGCAGAAACACACGGCATATGTTCCAGACTCTGCTTCCTTCCTGTTGGCTGGCATCCCATTGGTTGAAGCAAACAGTGTGGCTGAGGCCAGGATGAAGGGGTAGGGTAGGATGAGACACCATGCCCACATGGGAGGGTACCACCAAGTTGCATAACGAAGGGAGTAAGGAAGAATTAGGGCCAGTGTTTCTATTTATGTATTTGCTTAATAATCAATCTATCATGATAATATGTAGGAAAGGACTTTATAATCTGCAAAAGTTCTACAAATAATCGTGATGATGTAGATAATGGCCCATGAAGAAGGAAGTTTACATCAAAAGTTCAGAATAGGCAAATTTTAAAGGCAGAAAGTAGATTAGTCGTAGCCCAAGGTTGGTGGGCTTGGGGAGTTTGAGGGGTTGACAACTAAGAGGTGTAGGGTTTCTTTCGGAGATAATAAAAATGTTCTAGAATCAATGGTGGCGATGGGTACTCTGTGAATAGACTAAAAGCCATCGAATTATATCATTTAAATAGGTGAGTTGTATGGTATGCAACTTATATCACAATAAAGCTGTTTTTAAAAAGGCAATAAAAGGAGGAATGATCCTGGATTAAGGAGGGGAGAGGTGAATCACCAGGTGGCGCGGCCATATCTCCCATTTCCCACAGAGCTGCCAGGACACCACCCCGTGTGACCATGGAAAAACCAACTTGTTAAGGTTTTCTTTGCCACCCTTGGAAAAAAAAATCTCTGATTTTATCATGGATTCTGTGGGGGAAGAGAAGATGGTGTTAATAGCAATTTGCTACGAGGCCAACTTTGTAGGAGAACAAGCCTGAAAAAAAAAAAAAAAAAAAAAGAGAACAAGCCTGCACAAGCCTGGAGGGGGGCTGGGGTCTCAGAGCACGTGGGGAAGTGGAGGCTTTTCAGAGGCACCACATGAGACAGGGGAACACTGGTCCCCCCAACCTGTGGATGGGACAAAAATCTTCCTGGACCCTCTTAGTGTCTCTGGCTGGGTCTGCCAATGAAAATGATAGAATAACAGAAAACCTTACAAATTAATTTAACCTGAATTTTATATGATACTGGAGCTATCAGGAAATTAAGACATGAGGAAACGTTCAACCTGAGTGTTTTCATGCCAGTTTTGACGAAGACTGGATGGTGGTAGAAACAGAGCAGGTCAAAGAGCATGAGCAAGGGCAGTAAACTGTGCAAAACTTAGCAAGATCTGTTGGTTCAGTTCCTTTTCAGCCTTCCTCCTTCTGGGAGGATGGGATGCTCCTTTCCTCTGGGTTTAGAGAGGACACCTGTCATGAGAGGGTCTTATGACCTGCTTCCGGGGGGAAGGGGAGGAAGTTCAAAGAGAGCTTCATGTTCATGCTGTTTTCTCAGACTTTCTCAAAGTCCTTTAGCTTAAAATATTCACTATGCCAAGATGCCATAATTTGGGGTAGCATGTCCTGAGCCCTGTCACCTGCCTCTGGGCTGGAAGGGGCATTTGCAGAGGTGGGCAGGTGGAAAGGGAAAGGTTAGAGGGTGAGAGTGATGACAGGGCTGGCGTGTGGGACCCACAGGGAAAAAGGAAAGAAATCAGGCTATGGGCTGAAGAAGATGAGCTCAAAGGGCAATGTAATAACCATCTTTGGGAACAAGGGGGGTTGTTAACTGCAAGGGGGTCATGTCGACAGGCTCTCCTGCTGACTCTTTGAACTTGAGTCCTTAGGAAGCAAAGCTGCTTTCAAGGAAACTGGCAACTGCCCCCAGCATCCCAACAAGTGCATGGATACCTGGTCCAGGCTGATATGAGTTTCCCCTTTCCCTAGAACATCTCCCTCCACCCCCTTGGGCTGTCTAACTCCTACCTGTCCTTTAGGACTCAACAAAGACATCTTCTCCAGAACGCCTCTCCTGGGATCCTCTAGGTGCCCCTTTGTGATCAATGGCATTCTCTAGCTGAATGCTTATCGTGCTGAATTGAGTTGTTTTCATGTTAGACTGTAAGCTCCCTGTCCTAACAATGCCAGAGAACTCATGTGGGCATAACATCTGGCTGGGCAAGGAAAGAGGGAGAGAAGAAAAAAGGGGAGGAAGGGAGGGAGGGTTTCATTGAACCGTAGTGAGCAGATAGTAGGTCTGGCATAGGATGGCCATTATTGGGGCAGGCCATGACCACCCTGACCTCTGACCAAGTGTTGGCATTGCTTTGGCCTGCACTGTTCTAGCACTGTGGTCTGCAGACATCCTGGGCCTCCTGAAGTGACTCAGGGAAACTGGGAACAGTGGCCAAGTCTCGACCCAGGGTTTATTGCACTGGTTGCATTGGTCCAAAGTAGTGAATCATGTTCCATAGGCTGGGTTCCCTGGAAGCGGAGGCTGAGACAGCTTACTGGGGATCAACACATGTGAAAGGAAGGGAAACAAAAGCAGGATTGGGCAGAGGGGGGAGCAGAACTGTGAGGCCCAACAAAGGCTCAGCCAACTCCAGGGGAGCTCTGGAGTGAGTAGTTAGTGCCTGTCACTGTGCCCTGTTTGTCCAGACAAGATAGTGGGGCCTCTGTGGCCCCTGGTGAAGGCTGCCCTGGGGCAAAGAGGCTCTCTGCAGCAGAGAGATCCTAGAGGACCTGAAGACTGGAGAGTATGTGCTGAGCCTTCACTCCCTCTCCCCAGCCCTCTGCAGCTGGGCAATGAGTCTTTTCTAAAGGGGGATCTGGGCAGTATGTCTCTGTGCCCACCAGAGTTTGACAGTCACTGAAGCTACAATTTATTGAACCCTATTGAGCCAAGATGTACAATTAGCATTTTCTACAAGTAAGGAAAGTGAGGCTCAGAGAGACAAAGTAACTTGCCTGAGGTCACCCAGCTGGGCCAGAAAGTAGGGGAGCTAGACAACAAGACAGGCTGACTCTAGAACACCAACTTTTGACCACTGATCCTAAGTGCTAAGGGGAGGGGGCATAGTTATATAGGGACCAAACAAGTACTTTTCATAGTGAGTTTTTTTAAATAGAACAACTCATGAATATGTATATGCTGGGGGGTGGTGATCACAAGGGGGCCCTTCACCCTTTTGCTTGGATCTCATGCTTCTCACTGCCCTTAATGGAGGTGGAAAAAATTGGTCAGTCCCCTTCCCCCATTATCAACTGTCCTGCTGAAGGAAGGGACAACCCATGGACATAGCCTCTTCTCCAAATCCCCTTATGCCCACTGAGCTGGGACCCAGGAAACACGTTCAGTGAAGAAAATCCCCACAGTGCAGTTCTAAAGATATCAAAGGGTCTAAGGGAAATCGTTTTGCTGAGAGAATTTTTGCTCATATTTTCATGCTTTTACAGGAAGGGCTGCTGGAGGTGAAAGATGCTGGGGGCTGGAGGAGAGCCTGGAGGCTGAACCACCTTTCATGGTCCTGGGCTTCACCAGGGAAGTGAGGCAGTATCCCTTCAACTTCAGCCTGAGCTGAGCACCCATACTGTGCTTCCATTTGCTCTGAGGTGGAGGAATGACTAGGATGGTTTGGTGGGTGTGATGTTCTAGGTAAGGTTGGTCTGATTCCATTTGTCTCCCATCTCACCCACCCATCCATCCACCCCCCCCCCCAATCCATCCACCCACTCACCCATCTATCCATTTATCCAGTGGACGCTTTGTGAGTCTACTGTGTGCCAGACTCTGTTCTAGGCACTAAGGAAACAGCAGTGAAAAAGACCTCGCTGTCAGGAAAAGCAGGTCCTAGGCCTTCCTGCTTCCTCCTGTCCCTTCTGAGAAGTAAGAACTATCAGCACTGTTGTAGCTATAAAAGGCCAGATAGTAAATATTTTAAGCTTAAGGGCCTGAAGATCTCTATAGTACCCACTCATCTCTGCCCATCTAGCTTGAAAGCAGCCATAGACAACATGTGTGTGTGGCTGTGTTCTTTATTATTGTTATTATTAGAGATTTTACTTTTAAGCAGTCTCTATACCCAATGTGGGGCTTGAACTCACAACCCCAGAGACCAAGAGCCCCATGCTCCACCTACTGAGCCAGCCAGGTGTCCCATGGCTGTGCTCTAATAAAACTTTACTTACAAAAACAGGCCAGTTGGGAGTAACCCTCGGAGAAGCACAGAACTGGGAAGGGCCTCAGGGACCAGTGGTTTTCAACAATGGCTTCATATTAAAATCAGTCAGGAAGCTCTAAAACAATACCCATGTCTGGGCCCCACCTCAGACCAAATTCACCAGACTTTCTGGGGGCAGGACCCGAGTCTGGGTGTTTGTTCAAAGTTCTCTAGGTGGTTCTAATGTGCTATCTGGATTGAGAACCACTGGCCCAAACCAACAGCATCATTTTATATACCAAGGAAAGTAAACAAGTCGTCCAAGTTCACACAGTCAGTCTGAATTGGGGGACTTCCCTGAGGTGGCAAAATGGATCTGGTTCTTCTACTCTAGGCAGGCCTCTATGTGTGACCCCAGCTGCCTTTTGGGTCTGGAAAGAGGGCGACTGCTGTCTGCCATTCTTCTCTGTAACGGCTCTCTCCTTCTGACAGGTGGATTTCCCCAGGGAAGATCTAGATGGCCTGACCTATGATCTCAGTTGAAGATGTGATGTTAAGGGCACTGCAAGGGCTCTCTGGAGGACTGGAATTTTGAGCTTATTCATTTCAGAAGGCAGTAGAGAGGGCAGTTGTAAATTCAGGCCTTAGAGGGAAACAGAACTCCATCTAGTAGCTGCATGACTTTGAGTAAATTATTTAACCTCTCTGAGGGGGTTTATAGAATAGGAACAATAATACCTGCCTTGTGAGACTGTTGTAAGGATTAGAAGAGATTATGCCCACAAATGTTTTAGCATCATTCCTGGCACAGAACTCGTGCTAATAGAAGCTATTACAATATTTTATTTCATCTTGCTATTAGATCCACTTCTGTGCCTTCCATGGCATTCTGTGTGGTATGCTTAGCAAAGTGGGGGGCAGGGACCCAGATGGAAGAGAGAGGGCATGCCAGGCATGGGGAATGGCTGAGGAAGGGCCCTGAGTTGGGGATGATTGAGTTGTGACCAGGTCCGGCTCTGAGGCAACACGCAGATGTCCCCAGCCCTGTCTGTGTCCGACTCTGCCCTGTGCAGAACCTGTGCCTCTCCCAGCTCCTGAGCGCTGGTTCTCTGCAGGTAGCCTTCTTCCTGTTTCCTGTGGGTTTAGAGAAATGGTCTCAGTGTGAGAGCAGGCATGTCAGACACTAGGACCCTGCAAGGCATACAAGAGGTACAGCCAGTCAGGCTGAAAGGAGAGTGACTCCTAATAAACATCTGAGTAGGAGAGCTAAGAAGCCAGGGCCAGCCCGGCTGGGAGGGCTGTGTTCTGGTTGGCTAGCTGGGACTTGTAAACAGAAGCCTTCCAGGGGTTTCTGGGTACCCTGTACTCTCCTGCCCCACAGGCCATCTGCTCTGGGAGGGGAGTAGGTCCTGCCCATCACCGTGCATCCTTCCAGGTGCACAGGGGATGCAGCAGCTCCCCCAGAGCTTGCAATCCACCCGCCCTGGGCACTGCCAAGGCCAGGCCTAAGGTGTCTGAGCTCCAGGTAACCACTCTGCGTGCTGGTGCTGGGCGGTCTGCTCAGGGCCAAGGGAGGGGTGAGGAGGAGGGGACAGGTAGGGAGGGGCCGGGGCTTCTCTGAGTTCTCACAGGCTGATCTCAGCGAAAGGAGAGCCAGAGGGCCTGGAGGGGGACTGGGTGCAGTCTGATTTGGGGTTCTCCCATCTAGGCCGCTGGTGATAACGGCATTCAGAATCCCAACGTCACCTTTTGCATCTGGAATAACATTGAACAAAGCGCTTCACTGTGACTTATCTCAGGCTTCCCCAGCCTTCCCGGTTACTTTCTTGGGGGCTCAGAGATCTTTTTCTGCTAGTACTGAGGTACCCTTACCTGCCCTTGCCTGACCTCCATCAAGAGAAAGGGGCAGAAGGGCCCTCATCCCTTAGCTCTTCTTGGCTCCCCCTTGGATCGGGGTGTCATGGGGGTGGTAGGTACACTGTGTGACATTCCTCTAGGGCTGCAAACCCAGCCTGAGGTGTCACTCGTTCTCTGAGCTTTGAGGTCTGTCCTCCCCCACGAGCCCCCTCCCAGGCTAGTGTCCGCTCCATCCTCAGTCCCTCTCGGGGTGGAGAGGCTGCAGAATCCATCTGGATAGAGAGCGTGGGCTTGATGTGCTGTTTTTAGTTCCGTGGGAGAAGTCACAACAAGGGGTTGTAATTTCTCTGCAATTTTTCTCCTCGATGAGGCATCTGTTGGCCTGCTGTGAGGAGATTCTGAGCACAGGGCCTGTATCTGGATGCAGCCTCAAGGGTGTGACCAGGCCTCATGTCCCTCTGCCTCCTGGAGACATTTGACTTGGCTCTGAAGGAGGGGAGGGAGCAGTTTAGGGGCCTGTCATCCTTTTCTCCCCGCCCACGGCTCCGGCTCTGGCTGACTCACTGTGGCCTCCAGCCCTCTTTGCCTGAGTGGCACCTGCCTGCACCTCCATTACCTCTTGTTTCCTGCTCCGTCTGAACCAGTGCACTCCTCGAAGCCATCCCTGGCCCCCAGCACACCTGGTCAACTCAGCCACCACTCTGACCGTGTGCCAGGCCCTGTGCTACGTCCCAGAGATCTAGAGATGCACGGGGACACCTCCTATCTTTGGGAAGCTGGCTGCCTGCGTGGGAGGGGAGGCTCAGAGTCTAACACAGGATGCTTGTGCTAAGGGAGAACGTGCAGGGGGCCTGGGAGCTCACAGACAGAAATGCTCATCTTCTGGAGAGGAGTGGCTGGCAAAGCCAGATCTCGGTTGACCCGGATTTTGCTCCAGACCAACCAAATGCAGAGGGTATGACATTCAGGGAAAAATGATTTTAGATTTTGTAACAAAAAATGTTGCTACGTTTACCTGATGATAGGACATTCCTCCTACGCAGCAAGATGCCTGGTAGGAAGAAAGAGTATTTAAAATAGGAAGCTTCCAGGTACATCTCTAATAGCATCCTGCTCCCCACCTCCCTAGCCATGTCAGGCACAATCAAGTTCATCTTTGTCCTGGCAAAGGGCTGTCTTCTTCCTGTTGGGCGTCAGGGCTGGGCGTCAGGGCTGCCAGTTACAGTTATGATGACTAAGAGTGAATCCAGAAGCAGGTGCTGCTTGAGCTGAGTCTTAATGGGTGGGCAGGACTTTGGCAGACAGAGGGGCTGGGGAGGTAGAAGGAGATCCAGGTGAGGGATGGAGGTATGAAGACACGTACCAATTCCAGAAGAATAAATGTGATTTGACTGGGCAAAGGTTTAAGGGAGAAAAAGTAGGAGGTGGCCCTTAAATGGTAGGTGGGGCCAAATCCTGAGGGCTTTGATGCCATACCAAGGAGGTCACAGCTTCCCAGACTACGAGCCCCTCAGAAGCAAGGCTAGGACTGGGGTGAGGCAAGTGAGGTGCCAATGGGGCAAAATGTAAGGAGGTGTTCACTGTCAGAGTGGTACCAAAGCAGAGCTGGACCCCCTGAGAGTGAGTGGGTCCTTTGTGCCCTTTAGATGCTTCCCTGTCTCACCCTAGACCCAGCCCTGCTCAGGAGAGGGGTCACATTCTATAAATCTTCATATCCCAAGGGCCTAAAATAGTGCCTGATGTAGCAGACCAGTAAACGCTTGTGGAATGAATGAACGAATGAATGAATGAGTGGGGTTCTTTTTTTTTTTTTTTAGTGGGGTTCTTTTCTTTTCTTTTCTTTTTTTTTTAATTAATTTTTATTGGTGTTCAATTTACCAACATACAGAAAAACACCCAGTGCTCATCCCGTCAAGTGTCCACCTCAGTGCCCGTCACCCATTCCCCTCCAACACCCGCCCTCATCCCCCCTCCACCACCCCTAGTTCGTTTCCCCGAGTTAGGAGTCTTTATGTTCTGTCTCCCTTCCTGATATTTCCCAACATTTCTTTTCCCTTCCTTTATATTCCCTTTCACTATTATTCATATTCAGTGGGGTTCTTTTCTATCTGGAATGTGTTTACCTTCCTCATGGCCAAAGTGTGTCACTTCTTTTATGGCTGACTTCTTCCCTGTAGCCCCTCCAGAGAAGTCCCATCTCCCAACCAGGCTGTGTTGTTCTGCCTTGGCAAATGATGTAGACACAGGAGGTGCTTACACTGGAGGTGTAATCAAATCTCAGAACCCTCCCTGAACAGGCTCAATAGTTCTAGAATATCCTGGCCCCTTGGATGGGAAGGATTACCTGCCACCACCACTGATGTTGCTCTTTGGGGTCTCCCTCCTTCCACTCTCCTTCCCTACTCTTTATGGAACCAGACTCAGAAAAGGTTCTGGAGGTGGTGGTGTCTCCAAACTGCTCCTTCATAGTACCACCCACTTACCCAGCCTGCTTCCTTTGCTCAGCCCCTTTGGACCATGGCCAGCTGGCCACTGCTCAGGTAGTTATGAAGGTTCCAGAGGTCTTCTGAGATACCCTCCCCTCCCTGCCCTTCTAACTGATGGCACACTTCACCAGGTGTAGAAACCATTGGCTCTTGGCTAAGAAATGAGGTTAAACATGAACACGGCTGGGATGTGGAAGCTGGGGGGATGATTAATGATGCTACTCAGGAAGGGTCAAGACATTTGCATTTCTGTCCAGTGGAGGATCTGTTTCAATCAGGAAGTTACTCTTGCTGCCCAAAGAAGCATAATAGTCCTCTCCCACGCTCATACTGCTGAAGGGAGGGTGGTCACGCAGCACCGTGTGGGCAGTGCAATCACAGAGCACCCAGGTGGGAGAGCTCCACCAGTGCACCCAGAAGGGGGCCACTGTCCCTCATCCATCAGAGCTGGCGTTCTGCAGACTGTATCCTAGAGTGCACCAGCCTCTCAGGAACACTCTGAGAAAGAATCAGTGCTCAGGTGAACTTTGAGCAGCTACAGGGGATGGGACGATCACAAATAGCAACAAAGAACTAGAGACAATGCCAAATCTCATGTATAGTAAAAACAGCATGGGGCCCCCCAGAGAACGGCTAAGGTCTACAAAATACAGAACAGAATCTACTTCAATCAGGGAAAGAACCAGAGTATCTCCTTAGCTGATCCTGACCATACATTTCTTACCAGCTGCTACGGTTGTAATTACACTTGAGAGGCAGTGTAAGGTACTGGCGACGAGCTCTGCGATGTTCTCGCTGTGGACCCTCAGGCAAGTTGCTAACCTTGCTGGAACTTAGCTGTCTTACTTATAAAATGGAGATAATAATTGTTTCTGCCTCATAAAATTGTAATGATTAAATAAGCCCCTAGAAGAGGCCCTGACACATAGCTGATGCTATGTATTTGCCAATAGTGATAACCAAAATATTTTCTGCATAATTAATTGTATTGACCTCTCATTCTAAGCCTGGAAGAGTTCCATCATTTAAAATTTCAATTCTTTGTCCTTTTCGCAAAGTCCAAGTTCAAGAACATTTCTAGATGTTATGGAGACCTGGGCCAGGTGGGCCTTAACTGACTTAGAAAGCTAAGAGTCTGGAGCCCAGAAAGGCAGGCCAGGTAAGCAGCACCCCTTCCTTCCTAGATGCCATCCTTTTGAGGTCCATCCCTGTGTGCTTGGGTTCAAGTCACTGAGACACAGCTTACCCTGGCCTTTTGGACCAGGCTGAAGGCATCCCTGGACTCTGCTTCACATTCCGAGTGTCTGCTTCTCTTAGCAGTGGTTCAGAACTTTATCTCCCCTACTGGGAGGCATTGGAGGAGTAGAAAAAGAAAGCTTCAATATTTGGCTGGGATATGTTTTTTTCCCCCCATTCCCCTGTGCAGGAGTGGAAAGAGCAGGTCCAGGATGGATTTTCTGTCATCGCTGCTCAGGGTTTAGGAGCTGGAGCAGTGTGGCATCCCTGCCCTGCCTGGTAGCTGAAGGTGAGACTATAATAAACAGGGGAGATGAGGAAAGAGACATGTGGGGATGAGGGGCTTTGAGCCTGTTCTGGGCCCTGCTGACCCTGGCCTGGGCAGCAGCTCTGGGGGAGCAATCTGTGAATCCGAGTGCACCTTGGCAGAGCTCCCCTCCTGGGTACCTCGCATACCATCCTATTTGCTGTATTATAACTGTTGGTGGAGCGGTGTGCCAGATTGCAGGGGCTGCTAACTGGGTCTGGCCTGAAAGCCTTCCCACCCCCTTCTTTATTGATCAGAGTTTGCTCTCCTGGCTATGGGAGCAGATGCCCTCGTGTCTCCCATCTCATCCCCTTGGATCACTTTCAATTCAGACACAGTGGTGTTAGCTCCTGTCCACCTCAAGCAGCTGCCACCTGGCCTTGAAGTCCTGCAAGCTGGCTCAGCCCTTGCACTGGGACAGCCTGGAAGGGGAGGTGGAGAGGAGGGACAATCCTTAACTACTGGGGATCAAGGATGGGAGAAGTGTGTCAGCCTCCAGTCCTTCAGGGGTCAATCCTGCGGTGTACTCCACATGGCCTCTGGCCCTAAACAGGTCAATAACTCGCCCTTCACTGGCTTTCCCACCACCCTATTTAACTCTCCTCATGCCTGCTCCCTGCAATCACCTCCCCAACGAATTACCCGCATCGAAGTTACAGCTGGCTCTGCTTTCTGTGAAAGCAGTGCAGATAGCGCATGACTACTTGACCTGGCAAAGGTGATCAGTCCAAAAAACAGGCATGTCACCCAAGCAGGCTAATCAGAATCCTTCTGTGGGAAAAAGGGAAGCTCTAATTTGGGGGAGCTGCTAAGGTTGCCAGGGCCAAGTGCTTGGGCTGTGGAGAAGGCTATGGCTGTGTGGGGGAGCAAGGTGTGGTGAAAGGAGAGACAAGCAGGGACAACAGAGGGCTGGGGAGAGTCTTGGTGTAGAGTCTCGGGTGTGAGCTCCAGAAGTTCTGGTTCCTGTTGCTTTTTCCTAGCGCTAGAAGCCTGGAGCTTTCCCAGCAAAGGAGACAGTAAATGCCCCAAAGTTGGTGTGAACTGGGGTTCTGTTACTTGCAACTGGGAGAGGCTTGGCTAGTAGAATCCTTCTGCATCTCCCAAGGAATGAGAGCTCCTTGGGCTCCTGGACTCCCCACCTTCACTTAGATCCTAGGACAGTGCCTGAAGGCATCAGGTGCTCAGGAAACTAGGCTGAACAGGTGGATGAATGGATGTGAGTGAACCATCACCTATGCCTTTCTCCCTGCTGTCAGCTGGCCTATCAGCCTGTTTTCTTATGAAACGGGACAAGATGATTAGGCTTTAGATTGTGTAGAAATTAAGAGTACAAAATTGAGTAGATGATTTAGATCCCTGATATGAGGAGAAAAGGGGCAATGGAAAGGAACCAAATGTTCTTAGTATTTACTACAAGCCAGACTAGATACATATTTCATAAAATTTTGACAACAACCTCACAGGGTAGGTATTTTTACCTTAAAACTGTGTGAAGTAAGGCATGGGGTAGTCAAGCACTTTGCCAGAGCTTTTACAAACAGTTATCATTACACCCAGAGTGTGATTGAAAACATCCTAATAGACGTCTGGTGATATCTTGTTGCATTTTTAATTTGCTTTTCCTTTATTTTTTAAGATTTTATTTATTTATTCATGAAAGACAGAGAGAGAGAGAGAGAGGCAGAGACACAGGCGGAGGAGAAGCAGGCTCCATGCAGGGAGCCCGATGTGGGACTCAGTCCCGGGACTCCAGGATCACACCCTGGGTCGAAGGCAGATGCTAAACCGCTGAGCCACCCAGGGATCCCCTAATTTGCTTTTCCTGATGTCAAGTTGACTTCTCATGTGCTTATTTGATTTCCTTTTTGGTGAATGTTTGTTCAATTTTTTTATCCAGTTAAAAAATGGACTGTTTATTGGGTTGGTTTTTCTTAGTTTATTATTGAGTTTTGGGAGTTCTTTTTATATTCTGGATACCAGTCCTTTATTAGATATAATATGTGCTTTGCTGATATTTTCTCTCAGTCCATTGCTTGTTTCTTCATTTTCACAGTAGTATATCTCTCTCTTTCTTTTTTAAAGATTTATTTATTTATTTAAGTGAGAGAGAGCAGAAGGAAGGGCAGAGGGAGAGAGAGAGACACAATCCCAAGCAGGCCCACATCCAGCATGGAGCCAACACAGGGCTCAATCACACCACCCTGAGATCATGACCTGAGCTGAAATCAAGAGTCGGACCCTTAAAACACTACACCACCCAGGTGCCCTACACAATAGTATCTCTTGAATAGAAGTCTTTTATTTTGATATGGTTTGACTTCTCAATTTTTTCTTTTGTGCTTGGTCTTTTTTGTGCCCTGGGCCCAGAATTTGAACCCAGATCTGTGGGCCTCAAAGTCCTTCCTCTTATTACATTTAGTGCAGTGTTTCCTCAACATCTCTCCTCAGACCAGTGTCAAATGGGCACCACCAGAATCACCCAAGGAGCTTGCTGAAGATACACAGTCCTGGGCACTCACCCAGGGGAATCTGCTTCTGTGGTCCCAGGTTGACCTGGGAATCTGCATATAGATACAAGATTTTATTTATGTATTTGACAGAAAGAGAGAACAAGCAGGGGGAGCTGTAGGTAGAAGATAGAGGGAGAAACAGACACCCCACTGAGCAGGGAGCCTGATGCGGGGCTCTATCCCGGGACCCTGGGATCATGACCTGAACTGAAGGCAGACTTTTAACTGACCGAGCCATCCAGAATTTGTATATTTAACAATTTTGTCTGTGGGGGATCAGCTAGGTGTGAAAAGGGTGTAATGCAGAGCTCTTGGCATCCCTGAGACTTTAAGCCTGGTTATTTCTTGCCTTCTAGCTGGGTCCTGCCAAGTGCTGCTGATAGTGGCATTTCTTGGTCTGTTTCTTATCGGGTCCCCTCCCCTTTCTTCCTCCCCAGTTCTTTGGCAGAATAGTCAACATTCAGCAGATGATCAAGACATGCTTTTGAACTAACCGACCTACTCGCCATCAGTAGGGGGGAGAGGCAGCCCTACTCCACAGCTGGTACTAAGTGGAACCAAGTAGAAACTATAATTACTGACCTTGGTATGAAGTGCTCTTGTGCAACCCTGTTGAGCTGTGGGCGGCCACTTAAGCCAGTTTCCTCAAACGCCAGCCCAGCCAGTGGGTTCCCCACCTGGAGAGACTGTTATTTTAAAGTATCTCAAAGATTGGCTCATTGGAGTTGAGAAGGACACTCCTGCAAGTGAACAGCTGTGCCAACCTCCAAATAAAAGAAAACTGTATTCATTTGCAGTAGGAGGTGGGGTTGGGGAAATGGATTATGCTTTGGTTTAAGAGCAAAACAAGTATCTAGAGCTTTTAGCAACTTTGCCTGGCATGTCAGGTTGTGATCTGCTTTCTCCAAGCAGATGGAGTTAGCAAGGGGGCAGAAATGAAGTTCACCTTCAAATCATGGGCACCAAAGAGGGTAGCAAGTCAGAGAACTAACATCTATTGAACCCCTACTCTGAGCCAGGTCTTCATATTTTATTTAATCCTTTCAATAACTCATCAGGTTGGTATTATTCGTATTTTACAGATGGGGGAAACTGAAACTCAGAGAGGTTATAAAATAACCAGGAAGCACTAATCCAGGATATAGAACATAAGGGGCTGAGCTACTCTAATAAAGAGGCTTCAAAATACAGTAGCTTAAAGAATAGTGATGTTTATTTCTTTCTCATCGAACAGTCCCAAATCAGTAGGAAAGCTCTACTCCAGGCAGTCACTCAGGGACCCAGGATCCCACCATCTGTCACTTCACAAGTTCCTGCAACTGGGGTTGGCAAACCTTTTCTGTAAAGAACCAGATAGTGAGCATTTTAGGCTATGCCAGACATATGGTCTCTGTCCTTGCTTTGCAACTCTGTTGTATCATGAAAGCTGCCATAGACAAGTGTAAACGAATGGGTGTGTCTGCATTTCAATAAAACTGTATTTACAGAAACAGTCCATAGATTGGATTTGACCCAATGGCCATAGTTTGCTGATGACTATGCTAGAACAGTAGTTCTCAAAGTGTAGTCCTAGGGAACTAGCAGCAACAGCAGCATCTGGAAACTTGATAGAAATGCAACTTCTGGGGCACCTGGATGGCTCAGTTGGTTGAGCCTAAGCCTTTGGCTCAGGCCCTGATCCTAGGGTCCTGGGAATGAGCCCCACATCAGGCTCCCTGCTCAGTGGGGCGTCTGTTTCTCCCTTTCTCTCTGCCTCGCCCCCCTGATTGTGTTCTTCTCTTTCAAATAAATAAAATCTTAAAAAAGAAAAGAAAAGAAATGCAACTTCTTAAGCCAGTCCCCAGGTCTATTTAATTAGAAACTTTAGGGATGGAACTCAGAAATCTGTCTCTTAACAAGCCCTCCAGGTGATTTTTATGCATGTTGAAGTTTAAGAACCTCTGTTCTAGAACCCTGCCTCTCAGCCCTGGCTTCACACAAGCACCACCTAGGGAGCTTTCAAAGCTTTCAATGCCCAGGCAATTACATTAGAGCCTCCAGGGTGAGATGCAGGTATCAGCATTTTTAAAGCTCCCCAGCCAATTTGCAGGTACAGCCAGCAGTTGAGAAGCACTGCCCTAGAGCATCCTTACCATCTGCATGGACAGAGTTAGTTTTCAACCCGACCTATCACACAGCTGCTTCTCCAAGGGGAATACCCTGCACTCCCCAAGGTCTGGTGTTTGGTTTCTCTCTTTGTCTTACCTTGCAATCCCTCAACACCCTGGCCCCTTCCTGGGGACCCTGTGTAGGGTTTCATGATAGGGCTGATTTTGGTTCCAGTTTGTTAGGCTAACCCATTTCTGGCAGGAGTGGGGAAGGAGGAGGGGATGGCTTGGTGGGTTAGGGGTGTGGAGTGGAAAGAAATCAAAGGGAGAGAACCAGAAGAGGCAGAGGGAGTTGACACAGCAGGAGGAGAACTTGGATAGGGAGGCCACAATCACAGTGACTTGTCACTGGGGCTCAGGGAGGCCAGTTCCCTTCCCTGCCCATGCTATAGGGTGACAAAGAGCAGTCTCCAGTTATCCCCAAGTCTTCTTTTATAAGGCAAACACTTATATGGCACTTATTGTTTGCCTGGAAGGACTCTATGTACTTTACATCAATTGACTCATTATATCCTCATAGCAAGTCTCTGGGGTAGGGACTATCATTACTCTCAATTTCTAGATGGAGAGATTGAGGCTTTAAGGGGATTTACACAAGGCTACATAGGTAATAAGTAGTAGAGGTAGGATTCAACTCAGGAACTCTGGCTCCAGGGCTTAGCCATTGGCCACTATGCTCTGCTACTTCTCTTCATAACAACCACAATTATTATTATTATTCCCATTCCACAGATGAAAACACTCCCATGTAACTTGCTCAAGATCACAGAGCCAGGAGGTTGTGGAGGCAGGATTTGAACCTAGGTCTCTCCACCATCAAAGCTCTTGGATTTGTCCGTTTGCCCCACAGCCTGGTTTCGGTTCTCCTCCCAACTCCCCTCCATCTGTCCATTGGGCATATTCTGGGTTTGCACGTGTGTGGCTGACTCACAGGGGAACAGGAGAGCCCATCCTCTGGAGTGGGAAGGCAGACTTTATTTCTGTTCAGAGCCATCTTGGGTTGATTCTGGGAGAGCTGCCAAACCCAGCAGACACATTTTCCCCTGCCAAAGCTGCTGAGTGGGTGGGCCCCCGGGGGGCCCCCGGGGCCCCATGACACCAACTCCTCAGATGAGTCTCAGCACCCAAGGGAAAGACCGGCATGCTTGTTTCATCTGCCTTAACTACAGTCTCTTTCCCTGAGGGGATTTACTGGTTCCGGTTGCTAAAATCTCTTCCTTACTTCCTCTCTGTCCTGGTCCAGAGCCAAAAGAAACCCCAAGAAGCCATTTGTTCCAGACTTGCCTTTAGGCAACTGAGGTAATCCTGGTTATTCCCATTTTACAGATTCAGTAATTGAAGCTAGCTGTGGTTCCGAATTGGCTTATCCTCTTTCCATCAGACCTATAATTTCCCAAATGTCCCTAATGATAAGCGTGACCTGGGGCACTTGTCAACTATCTAGATCACTAGTCCTCTGCTCTGAAAATTCCAGTGCAGTAGGTTAGAGCTGGGGCCCAGGAATCTGCCTGTGAACAGGGTGCTCTTCATCATCAGGGGCCCCCGTCAGGTATGGGGATTCTCTCCTACTTCAGGTACAAGACCTTGGCTGGCTATCTCAGCTATCCCCCAAACTGTAATAGTTGCCCCTGAAACTTGGATGAGTCTTGTGGGTTTAGCTGCTCACTTAGCAACATTTACCTCCCAGTCCAATTTGAGGAAATCAGGAAGGGGCTGGTAGGATGATGTGGCTGTCACCTCCATCCTCTCTAGACAGTTCTGCGGTGTTCTCCAGAGGATATTTGCCAAGGGTCATCAGAGACCTTCCAAGTGTCCTCAGATATATGGATATCTTATCCCCATTTTAGCCAAATCTTCAACATGCTGAGGGGCTCCCTACTTGCTAGAGGTCCCAGCCCATTTGTTTCTGGTCTGTGCTGGAAAAGCCAAAAGGCATTGGAGGGAGGAGTTTGTTTCAAGGTGTGATACATATGGAAATTCTTCAATACTCCACCCTGTGTAGGTGGAGCCTGATTCCTTCCCCTTAAGTGTGGATGGACTTAGTGACTTCTTTCTAATCACAGAATAAAGTGGAAAAGGCAATGTTCAACTTCTCAGAGTAGGTCACAAAAAGCACTGTGGCCTTCTCTTTCTTGGATTACTGATGCTGAGGGAAACCAGCTGCCAGGTCATGAGGACACTCAGCCCAATGGAGAGAGGCTCGGGAACTCTCACACACAGTGAGACATTGAGGCCTCTTGCCCACAGCTAGCAAGGAACCGGGGCCTTTGGCTGATCGCCATGTGGATAAGCCATCTTGGAGACAGGTCCACCAGCCCCAGTCCAGTCTTCAGGTAACTGCAGCCCAGGCCAATGTTTTGTCAGCAACCTCCTTAGAGACCCTCTACCAAACCCCCCACAGCCAAACTGCTTCTGAATTTCTGGTTCACAGAAGCTGTGAGATAGTAAATGTTTGTTGTTGTGAAATAATAGTATATATATAGAAATACAAAAATGAATACACACATAGGATAGAATATATATATATGCCTCTACTTCCTGGCATGGACTTTCTAAAACCCTTGCAATTATTTAAGTGATAAGAGCAATAGGGGTATCTTTTGGTCTGATATTTGTTTTTTGTGCCCCGTTCCTGACACCGAACTCCTAAATTTCTTAGAATTTACTGGGTGGCAGGAGTGTCTTTTGTTTTAATGAGGTGACTCTTGGTAGGGCTCCTGGATATCTTTAGGATGGGATCTGGTCACCAGAAAGACCAAGTCATGATTAGAAGCTTGGAACTTTCAGGTCTACCTCCATTCTTCAGGAAGGGGAGAGGAACACAGTAACTTAATGATTGGTTATGCCCATGTGATGAAGACTCAAAAAAAATCTCCAAAGCATGGGGTTCAGAGAGCTTCCAGGTTGGTGCACATGTCCTTGTGCCTGGAGGGTGGTGCACCTCACTTCCATAGGGACAGAAACTCCTGTGCTCCAGATCCTCCTTGACCTCATTCTTTATATCTCTGCCTCTACTTGTCCATTTGTATTCTTTATCTGATTCTATATTATATAATAAATGGGTAAACCTAAGTGTTTCCCTGAGTTCTGTAAGCCATTCTAGCAAACCACTGAATCCAAGAAGGTGATCGTGGGAAGCCCAATATATGGCCATTTGGCCAGAAGTATAGGTGACGATTGGCATCTGGAGCAGTGGGGGGACAGTCTTGTGGGACTATGTCCTTAACCTGTGGGATCTGAGGCTACCTCCATGCAGACCGTGTCAGAATGGAGTTAAATTATAGGACACCTGCTGGTGACAGAGAATTGCTTGATGTGTGGAAAATGTTCCCACCCATTTAGTGACCAGGAGTGAAGTGTGATCATGTGAGAGTGAGGGAGAAACTCAGGAATGTTTCCTGTACAGTTGTTTTAAGCTACTAAGTTTTGCGTGAGTTTTTAAAACATAGCAATCGCTAACAAATGCACAAAGCAGAGTGGAAGACTTCCTGCATCAGCTGAGGGTGGGCGAGACAACTGAGGCAGGAGTGCTGGCCCAACAAGGCCTGCCACGTTGGCACCTGGGGGGTGGAACCCAGCATTTGTAGGGATGGCACTTGCAGCATGCCCTTCCGTGTGGGGTCAGCACTATTATTCTCCCTGTTTGGCCCATGAGGACACTGGGCCTTGGGGCAGGTCAGATCACATGACTGAGGCTGCTGTGCTGGTTGGTGAGGGAGCCAGGGCTTGAGGCCAGTCTGTGGGTCCCTGCCCATGTCTCCCCGCTCTTCTATGCTGCCTCAATCATCTTGGTGACCTTGAGCTGCTGAGGGCTTTTCAAAGAATTTGTCCATAAGCAGACAGAGCCTGGGCTCCCTGGTCCCAGCTACTGGGATACAAGGTATGTGAGCACCCCAACAGCCCCTGCTGTGTGAGGAGCCTGGAGTAGGGTGGCCCCGTGCACTAAGGACCTAGTGAGTAAGGGTGAGGGAGGGTTAGGGAGCCCCACCTTTGGCAACAACCCCCACCTCCTGCTTCCCCATCTAGACACACAGAAAAGTCTGTTTACAATCAGGGCCCTTGGCCTAACTTCTCTCACCTCCACCCCACAGATGCCAACAGTGGGAACTCGGTCAAGAAATGCATGCTCAGAGAGATGAACCTTGACACCATCCCCCCTGCCTGGAGCCTCAGGTGTGAGGCTGTTGCCACTCACCGGGACATGATTGGGGATGCATTGGGCGAGAGGTGAACCCGGGCCTCGGGGAGTGGGGGTGCCTTCCTGGACAGTCAGGTCAGGAGCACAGGGCTGGGAACGAGGGTCTGGGGGCAGTCTTGGGAGGTCAGCTGCTTAGCAGTTGCCAGAAGTTGTTTGTCTCCCAGGGCCTTGGACTTTACTCTTGGTACCTGAACTCTTTCTTCCAAATCTCCTTCTGCGGACCTGGATGCTGCTGCTCTGGGACCCTCCTCCAGAGCTCCATTTGGGCCTTGGAGGGGACACTCCTCTGCCCTGTCTCTCTGATCACAGCTTTCATTCCAGCCGCAACCCCAGCACCCACCTCAGTGCCCTCTGCATAGCCCACATGCTCACTACCTTGGGGCCAGCCAGGCTCACTGGGTCCCTGGAGCTTCCTGCGGCCCCACTCTCTTCCTGAAGAAGCCCATGGGCTCCTCGGTGCTTGCGAGGAGTCTGGCCTCCTCCTGCCACTCAAGGCCCTCCAGATTGTGTTGCACCCTCCCCTTCACCCTCTCCCCAAGATGGTTTGAGTCAGGGCTCCCCCCGCCTCCTTGGGATGAAACCCCTTCTATAGACACCCTCACTCCCCTGCACCCACATCCCATAGTGGGAGTATAGGAGAGGCAGATGGATGGGGTGTCTGCACAGCTTGAGGGGCAAGGTGTGGGGACAGGCAGATAGGGCAGACCCCAGGATGGACAGATGGACAAGGCATCCAGCTCTCCCCTTTCCTGAATGGCCACAGGAGGAATGAGGTCGCCGCCCCATGCCTCTCGCAGAGATGCTGAGAGTGTGAATGAGAACAGCTTGTGAGGGGCTCTGACAAAGCAGCCTGGTGAGGAGACCTTTTATAACCTTCCGGACCTGGCATTGAACCAGAGGATAAATCACATGACCCAAGTTACTATGCCCTTTTAGCTTTCTTGGCTCCCATCCCAAATATTTTTGCACTCTGCAGGGACTCTTTAATCTGGTGAGGGGACGTGGATGTGTCAGGGGAGGGCGTGAGGGTTCTGAGTGCACTGTGTGTTTTAAATCTTATGGGTACGCACACATGTACATTTTTTCCTAGAGTGTCTACAGCTTCTTAAAGGGGTCCATGACCCATAAGAGGGTCTAACTTGGTTCTAGGCTATCTGGACTGGACCCACATGGACGTTTTACTCCTAGCAAATCTGGTTCTAAATTTAAAGACTGTCAGCATTTACCCTGAAGAAGGGCTTACCTCTTCACTTTGTTTTTTAAAGATTGCACAACACTATTATTGTTTTTTTTTTAAAGATTTTTGTTTATTCATGATAGACACACACACACACACACACACACAGAGAGAGAGAGAGAGAGAGAGGCAGAGACATAGGCAGAGGGAAAAGCAGGCTCCATGCAGGGAGCCCACCACTATGGGACTTGATCTCAGGACTCTGGGATCATGCCCTGAGCCAAATGTAGATGTTCAACTGCTGAGCCACCCAGGTGTCCTACCTTTTCACTTTGAAACACTAATACTGAACCTACTTTGGCAGGCTTGAGCTCAAACCTGCCAGGCACGTGCACCCTCTCTCCTTCCCTCCCTCCCAGGCAGACCTCCTTAGGTTACAGTCACACCCCACACTTCAGGTAATGTTCCCAGCAACAGGGAAATCACCTGCCCCATGCACACATCTCAGGAGCCTCTTCCCAAAGATTTTCTTTACATTTTAATTTAACTGCATGGACTTCTGCTCATAGGGGAGTTTTCATGTGTTTCCTGGACCCACATGCAGTTTCCTAACGTGACCCATCGACCGGGTTGTTCCCGGGCTAATGGCAGTGATCGTGGCAAAATGGCTTCTGTCTCTGTCTTGTCTACCTTCCTCCTCAGTCCTCCTAATCCTGAAAGCTGACCCTAGGATGTTCGTGAAGACTGAGCACAGCATAGAGGGAGGTTTCCTCAAGGGTTGCCCTGTCCCAGAAGAACTTTACCGTGCTTTTTCACACGTAGTAAGTTCCTGAAAGTGTCTGTGAATAGCAAATGTACCAAAATTGGATGATGGCCTTGTGCTACACAGGAGGCAGTGTGTTCTACTGGTTAAGAACACGGCCACAGATCTTGGTGGCATGGGCATAGATCTGCCACTTGCCTGGTGTATGGCTGACCAAACTCTCTGCATCTCATTTTCTGGAAATGGGAATGTTTGTAGGAACTACCTTGCAGGGTTCTTGTGCAAAGTAAGTGGTTTAATATATTGAAAGCACTGGAACAGGGTCTCATCCATTGCATGTGTTAGCAATTATTGTGTGTGTTTTTTTTTTAAATCTTTATTTTTTTTTTAAATTTTTATTTATTTATGATAGGAACACAGTGAGAGAGAGAGGCAGAGACACAGGCAGAGGGAGAAGCAGGCTCCATGCACCGGGAGCCCGACGTGGGATTCGATCCCGGATCTCCAGGATCGCGCCCTGGGCCAAAGGCAGGCGCCAAACCGCTGCGCCACCCAGGGATCCCAATTATTGTGTGTTTTAAAGTGGGTTCTACACTCAGTTGAAAAAAAGATCAACTCCCTAATTATATTTTGTCTCTAAAACACAATCACTGACCATCTATTTCCAAGGCTTTGGTTTCTATCCCTCAGGAGTGAATCCAGTCAACCAGCTTGATGAACACACAGCTGAAGTAAAAGGTTTGCTGCTTTCAGTCAGCTGATGACTTTCATTTTAGTTTCAATTGTATTGTTTGCGAAACTTCTGGTTATTACTAATGCTTGCACTTCTCCCCCGCCCCCGTTTTTGCTAATTTTTTGCACATGTGTTTGTTTGCACAACAAACACAGCAATGTATTCAAAAAATTTTACCAACGTCATATCAAGCATGGGTCAAATAGAACAGTAGCGCTTCAAAAATGGGACTGTTAAAAAAAAAAATGGGACTGTTGGCCAATGGTTTACGTCTCTCGTGACATCTCAACATGTTTGTTGGTAGATGTGCAAAAGTTGGAATTTGGTGAAGGAAAACCAATTTAGAAATGTCAAAGTCCAAACTATGACGGTGGCAATGGTTCCAAAGCCAAAGACCTTTGAGGCTGGGACATATGCCTGGGTTCATGTCGTGATATGCTTGTCAAAAGGATAATTTGTGACCATGAAGCTGGAGATAGTCATCCTTCACTTTAATAGCACACCCATCCCAAGAGAGCTAGCTATAAAGTGACCATCCATGATGTGAATCATGTATTTTTTTTTAATTACGTTATAAAGATAAGCTGGTCTTCTATAGGAAAATGGATGGCTTTGACAAGTTTGGTGATGGGGCCAGGTCATGCTGGGATTGTAGTGAGAGAGAATTGAGACCATTTTAAATAATTATCTGTTCCTTCCATTTTTTTTAAATTTTATTTATTTATGATAGGCACACAGTGAGAGAGAGAGAAGCAGAGACATAGGCAGAGGGAGAAGCAGGCTCCATGCACCGGGAGCCCGACATGGGATTCGATCCCGGGTCTCCAGGATCGCGCCCCGGGCCAAAGGCAGGCGCCAAACCGCTGCGCCACCCAGGGATCCCATCTGTTCCTTCCAATAGCAGAAACTTCATAGGGAGAGATTCTTTTTTTTTTTTTTTTTCATAGGGGGAGATTCTTAAATGGATTGTGAATTCTGCTGTGTACTCTGCTTAAGAAGTTCCTGGGAACAGTGGACACTTAAGGCTGCCTCCTCGTGACCTGGATCCCTCTCCCCTTTTGTTCTCTGGGAGAATGTCTTACATTAATAGCTGATAACTCACTAACATCTCCACATTTTACCCCACATTTCTTTGCTGAGTTTTGTGATTGGGGTGAGTGAGACAGTGTTGGAATTCTTTACTCTGCTTACAATTAGGGTGTATGTAATCTTGGTATTCTCTGTACTTTTTTTTTTTTTTTTTTTTTTTTTTTAGTAGGCTCCACACTGTGTGTGGAGCCCAACACAGGGCCTGAACTCATGACCCTGAGATCAAGACCTGAACTGAGATAAGAATTGGACACTTAGGGGCCCCTGGATGGTTCAGTTAGTCGAGTGTCTGACTCTTGGTTTAGGCTCAGGTCATGATCTTGGGGTCGTAGGATTGAGCCCCACACAGGCCCCATGGTCAGCAGGGAGTCTTCTGGAGATTCTCTCTCTCTCCCTCTCTTCCTGCCCCTCTCACCTCCACTCACACACAGTCTCTCTCTAAATAAATAAATAAATCTTTTTTAAAAAAGGATTTGGATGCTTAACCAAGTGAGCCACCCAGGCACCCAGATATTCTCCTGACTTTGATGGCTAGATCCTAGATGTTGGAGAGGACACATGTGACTCTGAGCAAGTGGGTCTGGTGATGAAACATCAAGAGAGGCCTGATACCCGTGGAGGATTTCATGTGTTGACAGGATGGCCCTATATACAGTAGCAACCAAGAGCCCCAGTGGAGGCATACCATCACCAGATAGGGTATTCATAGGGACAAAACACTGAATTCCTTCCTTGCCCTCTTGCAATAAGGCCCCAGATTTTTAAATTCAGGTATGCAAGTTATTTTAGTGATGTGCACTTGCTAAATGGACAAGAGATGGTGGTTATTATAATGGAGTTTGAAGTGGAGTTAGAATCATATAAACATTTGTGAATGTTTGTTCTATTTCTGTCCCCTGTTCCGGTCATGCAGTGGGCATGTGAGCTCAGCAATGCCTTCCAAGCTTCTACAGGTAAGCCTGGCTGCCTCTGTCCCTATATGATTCTGCGGACTCCAAGAGGTTTCAGATGTGGAGAGCCCAGTCTCATGGTCCTGGCCAGGTCAGGATTTCACCACTGACCTGTCATCGTTATATTTCCTCAGTCTACTTGGGGACCTGCCTCAGGGGACCTCATGGTCTCATCAAGTCTTCCGGTTAGGTGGTTCCAGGAGCTCACACCTACCTCCTCTCTCCCAGATGCCTGTACATTGGTCATAGTTGACAGAGCAGGATGCCATGTAACATTCTGCCAGTGGGGATGGGCATGTAATATGTGCAATGCCTCCCTTTGAAAGCACCTTAACTCCAAAGTTCTAGAAAATAAACTATTACTTACCTTTATCAATCCTGGAAGCTTATATTTTAGTCAAGTTAATTTACTTCAAAGAAGGTATGATAAAGTTGTACAGACCCACTCGGAAATCCATTATAAGGGACTCTGGTATCTAAAAAATTTTATTTTCCTGATCATAGGAGTCATACATGCTCATTACAAAAAATTAAGAAAATAGAGAAAAATACCTAGAAAAAACCCTCAAATCTCCCAGAATCTTATCTCTCAGCAATAACTACTATTAGCATTTATTGGGCCACCTTTTTTCCCTGTGCACAACTATTTAAAAAATTCAGTGGTACTTTATATACAGGTTTGCATTTTGCTTTTTTTTCACTTTGTACAACCAGAGCATGTCCTCATGTCATTGTCTATTCTTCAAAAACACCATTTTAATGACTACATAATATTTCATTGTCTGGTTATGGCAGGATTTAGTTAGCCAGTTCTCTATCTGCTAGGCACCTAGGCTATTTTTCATTTTTTATGATTATAAATGATGCTGTGGTGAACATTCTTGTCAAGGAAATCTTTATCTGGGTTTCTGATGATTTCCTTGGAAGAAATTCCCAGAAGGGAAATTACAGAGTCTCAGCTCTGCTGTGCAGTATCTCTCTCCTCACTTTGAGATGCCCGCGGAGGCGAGTGGCTCCTGTCACCCCCAGTGGGCGGACTTTGTGGCTTTGGAGGCTTGGACTGGAGGATCTTTATGCACGCCAGGGGAGGATGCAAAAGGGGCCCCACGGCCTCCCCAGGCTATTTACCTGAACCCACTCCATGCAAAGCAGAACTTCCCCCTGCAGGAATCACTTCATAATTAACTTAGAGACTAAAGCATATTTAATTAACCATGGAAACCCTCCCAGCCATCTGCCTCTGTTTTTATTTTGAGGAAGATGGCAGATCTTTTTTCCTTTAGCTCCCTCTTTTTGGGGATGGAGCTCATTTCCAGTATCTTGGTTCTTGTATGGATCAGGGTCCTGCTCTGCTGGTGCTGCCTCAAGGTGGCTGAGCCAAGGGTTTAGTTGGAGGTGGCAGGCCGGGTCAGAGGTCATGCAGGCTCCTGCCTAGGCGCAGGCCCCGGCAGCACCTGCTCTTGCAGAGAACTGGCTGTTTGAGGGTCTCAGCCTCTGCCTCTTGGCTGTTGTCCTAAAATCACAGGCATTCAGACAGGAAGGTGCCTTAGAGAGAAAGGCCAAAGCTCTTTTTTCACAGGTGAGGAAATGAGGCTTGCCGTGGCTCGGGGTGTGGAGGACACAAGAGTCTCAGGCTCTGCTTCTCTGCTCCTTTGCTGCTCCCTCAAAGGAGGGCTTTCATTTCAGCTGCACTCCATGGTCAGAGGAGTCAAATGGGGTCCTAAGGGCTATAGTGACCCACAAGGTCCAAGAAGTTTAAAATGTGCAAAATACATTCCCACAGCACATCTTGCTGGACACTCATCCAGGCCCTGGAGACACTCACCCAGCCTCTGGGGGGGCACTAATCCAGCCCCTGGGGATACTTATCTAGGCGAGGGAGACTGGAGAGGTCATGTGACTTGTCTGCAGTCCTATAGCTGGTGAGCTAGTGTTGAGACTGAGATTTGAACACATAGTGCTTTGATCTGAATTGCTAATATGTCCAAATGCCTTTTATTTCCATGGTATTCCTCAGAGTGCCCTGACTGGTTGTTCACGGAGGTAGAGTCTGACAACATGAGTCCACTTGTTTCTCATGACATCACCTCCTCCAGGAGACCTTCCTGGGCCCTCCCCCAACAAACCCAGGGGAAGTTGGAAGGGAAGACTGGTTCTCTACCCCTTTGTCACCCCACACATACCTCAGTATTATACCCTAAGGCTCTAAACTTCATCCCGTACCCCTAGTTCTAGCAAAGGGCCTGGCTGACACTTGTTGGTCAATAAATGATATTAAATTTAATGAGATTGAATGTAGATACCGGTGTGATTGCTTTCATAGCCTCCCTTCCTCCTTCCCTTTCACTTTGGCAGGGGTCATCTGCAATCCCTCCAGGGCTGAGTATCATGTGTGCCTTGGGATGGTCCCCAAGGGCCGCCATATGGTCCAGCTTGTGCTGCCAGGATGACTGTGTGCCCCAGATTCTGAGCTGTCAATGGAGACAGGGATCTAGCCCACAGACCCCAGCCAGGTAAAACCACCTCTAATCCATGCACAGACAGGCCTGGAGAGGGACTTGGGACACTGGCCACTAGATGGCCTTATGCTTTTTGGGCAAATCATTCCTACCCTCTGACACTCATCTTCTTCTCCAGCGATAAGGCAATTTGACTGGACCCTTCTACCCTTGATGTTGCACATCTGTGACTCTATAATGACCCCTGTCAGAAGCCAGGAGTGGCAGGATGAGGACCAGGACAAAAAGATAGTCAACTCCAACAAGAGGTCAGGACACTGGACCTGCTGGCCAAACTGAAATGCTTCCTGCATACCAAAGGCTCAAGTGAAACAGAAAAGCGCAAAGCTCCCAGATCTACTTAAATGCCCCTGCAGGCTGAAAATCTCTTTTCTTTTAAGATGTAAAAGATGTGCTCCCTGAGACAGCCTCATTCGTCTTCAATCACTTGTCTTCAATCATTTTTCCACCGTTTCCAGCCACAAGCAGCATCACAGGCGGTGAATTAGGACTCTATGGATACATTTTCCTCTAGAACCGCGTGTCAAACCCAAAGCAGGTCCGGGCTCTGCTGAAATCAGATTAACCAAGAAAAAGCCCTGGGTGGCTCAGCACTGAGGTCTCTCCCTAGCACCACCTGGGCTGGCTCTTCTCTGAAATACAGTAAAACGAAGGGGGAGAACTCATTGTTTTCTATCAAGGGCATGACCCACAGGATGGAAAAATAAATCAGTGGGGAAAGATGAAAGTAAAATTCAGGGAGCCTTGGGGAGAGAGAAAGAGAAAAGGTTACAGTCATTTGCTTTCACAAATCAAGAATGGAGAGCATGTAACTCTCTCTGACAAACACAACCCATTATAAAAACACCTCAGTTACATACTGTGGCCAGTTACTGAGAGAGGCTGAAGGGGAAGAGGATGAAGAGGGTACAAGGAATGACAGAGGGGGAGAGAAGCAGAGTCAGAAACAGGTGACCCGAAATAAGAAAACAAAAAAATCAAAGTCAGAGAGAGGGGAAAAAAAAAAATCAGGGAGAGACAGACACAGAGAGAGAACGTGAGCACCAGAGCCACATTCAAAGAAACAAAAATACAGACAAAAAAAGAGAGGCATGCGTGCACAGTGATGAGAGACAAACATGCAGACGCCCAAGTGAGAGCACGGAACACATGAGGGGTGTGAGAAGGAGGCCAAGATCGAGCTCTTCCAGGAAAATAACTATTTAAAATAAACAATGAGGCCCTCAGGGGTGGTTGTTTTTTTCCTAAAGAGATAAAAATATTACCAGCATTACTTCTTTTTTCAGAATTACTTTGGAATGTGTTTTCATGCCTATCTAAACTTTGAGAGGCACAGACATTCTTCAAAATCCATTTTCCTCACTGGCCAAGGCAGAAGCCCCCCATTCATGGTTCTGGGAAGGAAGACGTTACGCCTCAGGTGCTGGCCTTGTATGACGCCCTTGGAAACTCGCAAGTACCTTGTGTCTTCATGGCTGCAGACCTCGGGGTCTGGGCTCTCGGGTACAGCCGGATGGCCGCATCCAGCTCCACCCCGTCCCATCCTTGGGGGAAAGCCTCATTTGTTCAGAGATCAGCAATTTGGAATCGAGAGTGGATCCCCCAGGGCCAGAGCTGACCACTGCACTCTGCTTGATGACACAGCATGCAGGGGAGTCGCGAGAGTAAGGTGGCAGCCAACGTGGTGAATGAATGAAAAGAACAAGCGCCAGGCACTCTGGCCACATCAGACCCAGCAGTAGCTTCCCAAACCTGCCAAATACTCTCACTTTCTGCTGCCAAGAACACCGCCTCTTTCCTCCCCTGCTCCTGTCTGGTAAAACCCTTCCCGTCCATTGTCCATCAATTGATTCACATGGATTAATGGAGCGCCTCCTCTGCGAGTCTTTTTCAGACAATTTCTTACTCCCTTGAGGGTTAACTGTTTCTTCCTTTGGGGTCCTGACACAGGTTATTGCTCTGCTGTAGGTCTTGGTGTTTTCCATTAGAGCCAGCTTTCTCCACCTCAGCACTATCCCTTGGGGGCTGGGTACTGCTTTGCTGTGGGGGGGCTGTCCTGGGTGCTGCAGGATAGTTAGTGGCGTCCCTTATTTCTACCCCCTAGAACACCCCATAGCCATATCACCCCAGTGACAACAAATGACATCTCCAGTCAATGCCGAATGTCCCCTGGAGGGGCATAATGGAAACCAAGGACACTGCATTGGGAAGAGTTGTGTCGGGGTGCATCAGCTCTAGAGAGGGTGCATCCTCTGGACCCTAAGTAGTGGAGTGGGGCCTGGAATAGGAAGGCACCTGGATCCTGTAGAGGAAGAATCCAGACAGTTGGACTGTGCCCATCAAATTGGCCAGCAGAGGATATGTCATATTGATCATCAAAACAGGAGCATGTTGGCACATGAGGTCTGTAACCAAATCTGTGGGTCTCTATTGAATGCTGACCTGCTGTGAGCTGTGGGGGACACTCATGAGGAACACAAAAGAAAGTGTCCACATATAAAGCACTTATGATGATCTAGTTTATCAGAAAAGGCCTGTAGCCCTGGGGACACTGAGGTAGGAATACCAAGCAGTTTGCAATGAGGTCCTGAAGCAGGTCCTTCCATAAGGGGTTAGGGAGTTTTTAGAGATGGGGAAAACCAGAGTGGGCTCCTGTTTCCGTGGAGGGCTTAGGAGACTACAGAGAGCCTGACCTGGGCCTTTAAAAGTGGGAGGGACTTGGATGAAGACACTAACATTGAGGTAAGTGTGGTGTGGCCTGAGATCCAGTTGGCCAGGCCCAGAAGTTGGGTCTTGATTTGAGGAGGCTAAGTGTCTCCAAGTATGTCCTGAATGTCCTTTGTCAGGGTCACCTGGGGTACAGGTCACAAATGCAGATTCCTGGCCACCCAGGCTTAGTGAATCCATTTTGCTAGGGTGGGCTCGGGACTCTATTTTTCACATGCCCCCAGATGATTCTGATGCTTGATGAAGTTTGAGACCTACTTCTGGTGGGGGAAGAGGGCGGGGGGCACAGGAGAGTCTTGGTAATAACCTTGGTCTTCTATTATGTGCAGCCCGTAGGGTTTATACAGTCGAAGACAATGGTTAGGTACACAGATGGTAGAGCCAGAGGGCCAGGGTTTGAATCCTGGTTCTGTTATTTCTAATCGGACCACCTGGCAATTTATTTGGGACTTCTGCACTTCAGTCTTCTGCAAAGCTTGCCATGACATTTGCAATGTTCCTGCCTCATAGGATCTTTGTAGAGATTACATAAGTCAATACATATATATGTGTACCATGGTGCCCAGCAGAGAGTAAATGCTCATTCAACAAATATGAGTCATCATCATCATTATCAACATTATCATTTTTAAAAGAGATTTTATTTATTTATTCATGAGAGAGAGGTAGAGATAAAGGCAGAAGGAGAAGCAGGCTCCCTGTGGGGAGGAGCCCAGTGCGGGACTCGATCCCGAGACCCTGGGATCACGCCCTGAGCCAAAGGCAGACGCTTAACCACTGAGCCACCCAGGCGTCCCTTCATTTTAGCATTTGATGTTTACTGAAGGTTTGAAATATGGCGTTTAAAATATGGTCTGTCACCCATAGGCATGCCCTTCTCCCCACACCGTGCTTTTGGTTGCTCTAAAACCTGAGGTTTAACTGGGTGCCTTGCTCCTCCAGTGGGAAGCCAGGCCCTGACACACTCTGAGAGAGGGGAGTGGCAGCTGTGGGATGCAAAGGAGCATCCTGGAGGCTCTGACAGGAGGTACTTCTCACCTTCCCAGCTCTGGGGCAGACACACTGGAGGCCCAGGCCTCTTCCTGTCCTTGCCAGATGGCAGTGTTACTCCTCAGCGACTCTTTCCCTGAGGGGTCCCGAGCCAGGGCCAGAACGAAGGGAGGACAGTTAACGGCTCCCTCTGTATGAAGGACTATGGCCCGGCCCCCCTATTTGTAATAATGTGACACTGTGTCCCAAGCCCTGGCACACACACCTTCCTCTGAGCCTCATGATGACCCTGTAAAGGGGGGTAGGGTGGCCTTGCTCATCTCATTTTTAAAATAACAGCTTTCTTGAGCTAAAATTCACGTACCTTACAATCCACCCTGTTGAAGCGTGCAATTCAATGGTTTGTAGTGTATTCACAGAGTTGGGATCCATCTCCTAATTTTAGAACATCTCATCACCCCCCCAAAAAAAACATTTTCATCACTCCCATTCCCCCTCCGCTCAGCCCCTGGCAACCACTAGTCTACTCTCCATCTCTATGGATTTGCCTATTTTGGACATTTCATATAAATAGATTCATACAATATGTGATCTTTTGTGTCTGGCTTCTCTCACTTTGCATAATGTTTCCAAGGCCAGTGATGTAGCCGGTGTTAGTGCTTCCTTCCTTTTAATGGCAAAATAATATTCCATGGCCTGGGTGTGCCACAGTTTATTTTTTCATCTACCAGGTGACCAACCCTTGGGTTGTTTCTACTTCTTGGCCACAATGAATAATGTTGCTATGAATATTTGTATCCAAGCTTTTTGTCTTTTTGTATGGATATACACTTTCTTTTCTTTTCTTTTTTTTTTTTTTTGGATATATATTTTCATTTCTTTGGAGCTACACCTAGAAATAGAATTGCCGGGTCACATGGTAGCTCTATGTTTCAACTTTGAGCAATTGCCAGATTGTCTTCCAAAGTGGCTGCACCATTTTATGTTCCCACTGAAGTGTATAGGGGCTGCAATTTCTCCACATTCTCACCAACACTTGTTATTATCTGTCTTTTTGATTGTAGCCATCCTAACGAGTATGAATTGGTATTTCATTATAGGCTCATCTCACTCTATAGATAAGGAAATTAAGTCCCAAAGAGGTGAAGAAGCTTGCCCGCATACGCTCAGATGGCCAGAGAGGAAGCCAAAATTCAAATCAGGCATGTCTCATTTCCAAATCCACATTTATTTCTCTTGCATCAGGCACCTCTCCAACTGGATGACTTTGGGCCTGGCCCTGTCCCCATGTCCAAGTGGTTCTTGGGATTCACATCGGTCACAGGACAGGGACACTCTGGCTGTGAGCTTCTCATTATTCATGTTCCTGGCTAGGCCACCAGCTGATGGTCATTGAACACCTACCATGGGCCCAGCTCAGGACATATAACAAGGTTAAGGAAGAAATGATTTTTCGAGATGCTTCATCAAATGAAAGATGGATTGTTTTTTTGGACTCTAGATTTATTATTTGCCAGCAAAACGCAAAAAGCTGGCTCGAGAGAGAGGTAGGAAAAGAAGAGTGGAGAGGGACCCCTGGCAGGAGGCTTGCAGGATGATGGTTTGAGCCAGTTTAAGGAAGATTTGGTGCCAATAGTGAAGGGCATGGCCAGAACGGAGAGGGCCAAACTAGAGAGGTAGGTTGGACTGCCTTCAAAGATGGGGTTTAGCAAGTGACCTAAGAGAGATTAAGAGGGAGGGAGAGTGGGGCACCTAGATGGCTCAGTTGGTTAAGTGTCCAACTCTTGATTTTGGCTCAGGTAATGATCTTAGGGTCTTGGGATCGAGCCCCATGTCACGCTCCCTGCTCAACAGAGAATCTGCTTGTCTCCGTCTCCCTTTGCCCCTCCCCCTGCTCATACTCTGTCTCTCAAATAAAAAAAAATCTTTAAAAATAAGGGGGGAAAAAAGTGAGGCTGGTCAGGATAATATCAATGTATGCCTTCTGCTTACTGAGTCCTTTAGGGCTAGGCACTACACTGGGTATGTTGTGTGTCCTACAATATAAATGTTAAAGCCTTATTTTATGGATGAGGAAACCAAGGCTCAGAGAAGTTAAGTGCTTCAGCTAAAGATACACAGCTGGGAAAACTCAATTTGACTTCAATTCTCATTCTCTTAACCACTGAAATATCTACTGAGTGAATAACAGGAATCTTATGGGGAACATAATGTCAGGGATACTGGAAATGGGATCCAGTTCAGCCTCCCCTCCAAAAGGCTGGTATTTTTGGAAATAGAAATGCTCAGGAGCTGATGGTTTTCCCTGTAATGGCTTCAGCATGTTGGGCTTTCACACTTCAGTTTACAGCCTCGGCCCTTGATGTTTGCCCATTTATTTATTCTTTTTTTTACAGGAAATAAAGCCAATGAATTTTTAATCAAATTGAGCTTGAGTATGTGACCAGTGAATCAGAAAGGCTTCCGAGTCTTACAGTGGTGGTGGTTGAGGAGAGAGAAATTCGTTCCCGTCTGCCCAAAGGAGGTAGTGCTGCAGGGAGTGAGGCCCTGGGGCTTACATCAGGTCTGGCACAAGAGCACAGAAGATTAATCCTGCATCTTTCCATGGCAGGATCTCCAAGCTCTCTGGGAAATTGTATCTCTAGGGGACAGAAGCTGGTAAAGGTGCTGCTGGTGGATAAAACCTTCAGCTGCATGAGGATGGTCTAGCTCAGGGAGCAGGAAGCTTTCCTGTAAAGGGCCAGATAGTTTCCTATGATCTCTGTCACCTGCTCCTGTCTTCCTCCTTCCCTTCCTCTTTTCCTCTTTCCTTTTGTTCTTTTCCTCCTTTCTCTTTTCTTTTTTTATCTTAAGATTTCTTTATTTACTGAAAGAGAGAGAAAGGGAGAGAGAGAGAGTACACATAGGCAAAAGGGCAGAGGGGGAGAGAGAATTCTCAAGCAGACTCCACCCTGAGTGAAGAGTCAGCCACAGGGCTGGATCTCACAACCCTGAGATTACAACCTGAGCTGAAATCAAGAGTCCAAGGCTTAACAGACTGAACCACACAGGTGCCCCTCCTCCTTCTTTTTTCCATAACCACTTAAAAATATAAAAACTGTTATTATTAGCTCATGGACTATACAAGAACTGACTGTGGGCCAGATTTGCCTGTGGGCCATAGCTTGTAACCCCTGGTCAAGAAGTATCTTGAAAACTAACTTGAATAAATTGCTTCATTTCTTGGGGCTTCATGTATTTATTGAACACCTTCTGCACCCATGCCTTCATATCAGAAAATGTTCACGTTCTTTTCAGTGGGAAAAACATGAAGATAAATCAAGAAGCTCAGTTCCAGTTGCTATGGGTGTAAGGTGAGAGGAACAGTAGTGGGTCTGGAGAGAGGGCCTGGGTGTCTGGCCTACTTTGACCTCCAAGGACTCTGCAGAACCACATCTGTAAAAAGGAGACAATAATACATTCTTTGCAGGATTAAATAAGCTCAGGAATAAAAATTTTGAAAAGCACTATACAATAGAAACTATATTTAGAGAGTTAGAGCTATGCATACCTATGAATAATTGATTGACAGTATAAAGCTACAATACTAGAGATGTCACAGGTTAGGAGAGAAAAGAGGTTGACTGAGATGCTGTGATTTGGGGCCTACAATTTAGGCATGTATCAATTAGGATTAGGCTTCACCGCTTCCTACAGGAAAGCCAAAGTAATAGTGGTCTAAACGAGAAGTTGTCTTGCTCTCATTTAAAGTGCAGTAGTAGGCTGTGCAGTACTTGTAGGGCAGTCTTACAGTGTCAAGGACCCAGGATAGTTCTTTTGCTCCATTATCCTTTCATGTAGCTTCTGTTCCACAAAGTTACCTTATGGTCCAAAATTGCTGCTAAACCTCCAGCCATTATATCTGCTTTCCAGGTATGTGAAAGGGAGAAGAAAGAAGAAGCACACACCAGCAACCTTCTAAGAAAAAGTTTTAGAAGCTGGCTCCAAATACTGTTATTTAGTTAACTAAGTAAAATTTAAATTCAAAAATAAGTAATAAAATATGTTTTAGAAATCTACAGATACTGTTATTTATATCTGTTTGGCTATACCTAGCAGCAGAGGAGGCTGAGAAAGTCAATCTTCATCCTGAATGGCCATGTGCCCAGCTAAAACCAAGAAGTTTTGTTTTTTAAAGAGGACAATGAATATTACAATAGGCAACTAGCTATGTTACCACAAGTAGCAAATTCACAGAAAGGACAGGTATCTGGGTGGCTAGATCAGGGAGGGCTTCATCAAGGGAATGAAACTGAGCCTGACCCTGAAGAAATAGACCAAGTTTTAAGTGGTAGACATGAGTGGAGAGGGCATTCTAGGCAGGAGAATGAATGAAGCAAAGGGGAATGCACTGAGTGTGGGAGGGAAGATCATGGGCAAGCTAGTGCAGCTGGGACTCCTGTAAAGGAGGTTTGAGAACTAGTGCTAGAAAAGATAATAAAAGCTGGCTGTAACCAGTTGGGGACCCTACACTTTGGGTGACATATGGCTCCTTGGCCCCCCTGTGACTCCCCACAAGTTCCTTCCCTCGTCCTCTTCTCCCTTTGCTATGTCACCCATATAGCATCCTTCTGAGGGCCAACCTCCCCCCAGGAGGTAGTCTTGGGTGCCTCTTAGGTGGGCCTCCTTCCTTGACTGGTCCATCCCCTCTCCCTGCATCCACCCAGTCCTTGGCGACAGCTGGCATCTTTGCCCCACTAAACTCTGCAAGTGGACATGGTTTTCTCTCTTCTCTTGGCTGAGGACACAGGCTGTGCCAGTTGGGTTCTTTCTGGGTGAACTGGGTCCTACCCTCTGCATTCTTCTAGCTCTGGGAGTGTGCTGGTCAACATATCTCTCCCCTCAGCTCTATGGGTTGTCTGGCCGGTGCAGTGTCCTTGCTTGGCTTGGGGAGATGGAGATGGGTGGGTGCAGTCCAAAAACTCCCACCTCCATCCCAGCACCTCAACCAGTCTCTGGCCTCCTCTTTTGCACAGGCTGCAATGTGAAATGGGGCAAGGGGGTCCCAGAGCCAGGGCAGGGCCAGTCTCAGCAAGTCTTACCTGGACAGTCTGGCATCTCCCTTAAGAATTCACGTCTGAAGTTCACAGTCTTGGAGCCTCAGAGGAGATTCCACAACAGCAGGGTAGATCCTCATGGAGTGTCCTGCTCAGTATATTATATTTATTGACTGCTAGTTACGTGTCAGGTACCTTTAGTCCACTACCTATGAGGTTATTATGGGTGAAGAAATAGACGGACGTGAGTGAGGACTGGAATATCCTGGGAAAAAGTCATGAAAAGAGAGGCCAGGAAAGAGCTGGGGCCAGATTGCAGAGGCTTTTGTGTCAGGCTCAGAAGCACAGACTTTCTCCTCTGAGCATATTGAAGGATTCTGAGCAGGTTGTGATGCGGTCTCTGAAAATTTGATCTCAAAGTATGGGATGGATTGGGAAGAGAGGGACAGATGTCTTCCCATTACAGTGTGAGACCTGGGAAGGGCTGGGGTATGGGAAGGAGAAGGAGGAGGAAGGGGAAAGGGAAGGTGGAAGAATGGAAGGAGAAGGGATGAGGGAGAAAGGAGGTGGGGTGGCGTCCCAGGGGGAAGAGAGAGGATTTGGGTGCTTCCTTCATTTGGAAGCATACAATTCCTGAGTGCCCAACACATGTGAGAGAGGCTCAGATAAACAGTGCAGGGACCATCCACGGTCCTTGCAGGAGCTCACCAAGTGGAAGGGAGGAAGAAGGAGAATGCCAGTGGGCACATGCAGAACTTCTGGGGCTTACAAAGGGCTTTCACAAATATTAGCCTACTTGATTCCTGCACCTGTTCTGTGAAGTAAGTAGGACACATAGTCTCCATTTCATAGATGAGAAGACTGAGGCACAAGTAGTTGGACTTGCTCGCAGTTATACAGGTAGGTGGGGCCAAGCTGGGACTCAAATCCAGTGCTCTTTCTGTTACATCCAGCACACACAGGAAAGGTACCCAGGGCTCTGGGGGGTGGGGTGCGTTCCACTGGGCAGATAGTTAAGGGTAGGTTCTAGAGTTAGACTGCCTCACTCCATCTCAAACTAGCTGTATGAAGCTAGGGCAAGTTTCTTAACTTAATCTGTGCTTTAGTGCCTTCATCTTTAAAATGAGGGAAATGGTGCCTACCTCCTAGTGTTGCTTGAGGCTCACTCAAGATACTGTATGCATGTCAAGTGCTCAGCACAGGCCTGGCTCAGCACTCTGTAAGTGATTCTACCATTATTATTATATTTTGAAGTTGGGTGTGACAGGGAGGACACTCCAGGTAGAAACAATGAGCCACCTCAGGGGGATGTGACAGGGACCCAGGCTGTTGTTAGGACTTTCTTTCTATGCCCAGATCCCCCTATAATACCTTATACTTAACCTTTGCTCCCTCTCCTGCATATTTGTCGCCCATCCCTCTATTCCCCTCCTTTTCTTTGTTCCACCTATTTCTCCCTCTTCTCTCTGATGCTCCTTGCTCAGTTATGCTGGAAGCCCTGGGTGCTAAAGACTTTGCTGACACCTCCCCATCCCCTCCATGTGACTGTGGGCTAAGAGCCAGCCTTCCAAATTGCTTTGACATCCACTGAGGAGCACGTTCCAGAAATATCAGCTGTTCACCAGGTCTGCTAAAGGACATGGCCAGGGCATCTGGCTTTTCCTGGGGGTGAGGTGAGGAGAGGTTTCTGCAGGCAAATGTCTCCCCCTTCCTTATGCTATTTGTCCCGGTTCTTAACCCAAATGGTCTCTTTTTATTAAAAAGAGACAGAGACAGAGAGAAAGAGAAAGAGAAAGAGAAAGAAGAGAAGAGAATACTATTACAATTTGCCCTCTGGTTTCATGGAAGATAATCAGCAGAGACGAAGGGAGAACTGGCTCTGTGACTATCACAGCTATTAGTGGGAGATTATTTGTTCATCAGCCTATAAAAAGTTCTTAGCCTTGGCCAAGGTAATTACCAGCCTAGGTGGCTGGCCACACTGGGGCACAGGGGAGATGAGGCTGTCATTTCCAATTTACCAGCCTCCATTTGCTGCTTGGTCAAGGGGTTCAAATGAAAAGGTTAATTAAGAGTCAGGGGATTTGCTCATCAGGTTAAGTCATGTACACACAGCACAAAGGCCATGTCTACACATGATAACTGCTTTGAAAAAACAATTCTATTCTGCATACCTTTATTGACATACACACCTCTTTCCTCACTTACAACCCCTCTCCAACATATTCCCGTCATCTCTGGACCATGTGTGTGTTTTGCTTTGTTCATTATAGGGTATTGGGGAGCAGGTAAGGCACAGGTGCTACTTTTGTGGTACTCACTTGGGAAATTAGGTTCATACCACAATGAAAAACAGCCTACAAATATGTGGGCTCCTTTCACACTAGCCATTTGCCCTGGGAAAATCACCTCCTTTGTCTCAGGGCCAGTTGGAATAGGTCAGCAATTTCTAATCATGATGGTCTATGAGCAGAGGTGGGGTAATTGGTCTGTATCAAGATGGTCTTGAATCATCTTGGACAGTTCTTTAAACTAACCCCCCCCCAAGGAATCTAATATGTGCCCTCAACTCAATGTTGTTCAAGTTTATTGGCACATGTATTAGACGCCATGGGGTCACCCTGACACTTCCTGCAGGACCAAGGTTCTCATTTCTGCAGCTGCTGGGAATGTTGGCAGATGAAGACTTTCATTTGAGTCCCTTTCCAGAATTACCCTCAGTCAAAACAGCCATCTTCTTAAGGTTATGCCATCTCTCTGCTTCCTGGGGGAAGCCTGCGTCCAACCATGAATGTGGGGGTATAAATTTCCATCTCTTTGTACTCAGAAGGGCCAAATCAGTCCAGATATCTTTGCAGGATTGACTGAGAACTTTGTTGAAACTTCAAACCAGTTCAGCAACTCTCTCTACTCAATCTCACTTCTTTCACTCTCTTTCCCCACCCTCACCCCTGATTGTTGATGCCAAAAGTACCCCCAATAAATTTCCTTTATGCAAATCTCCATTTCAGAGTGTTCCTCAGGTAACCCAATCAGAGTTGGGTTTAGGATCACCAAGTTTGGTGAACACCAGAGCTGTCCATCCTTTCAGCAAACAAGTGTTTGGTACCTCTGATAACTCCAGCCCTAGAAATCTTCCTCGATGAGGAAGGATTCCAAGTAGGCCTTAAAGGATAGGCAGGATGTGGAAGGAGGAGGAAAGTAGATGAATTTAATAGAATCATTGTATGCATTGTGATCATTACCGTTTTATGTCAGCTTGTGGAGCATCCTCTACAATGGAGATAATAATAAACGAGTTGATTTTTGAAATTATCCTGGATGGCCAAGTTTACTAATTCCAACTCTAGAATGTCACTGTCTGATCTTTATGGGTGCTGGATTGTTGCCCATTGAAAATTCTATCTTGTTCCTGCTACATGATGTGTCCCATTGGCACCCTTTAAAGTGGTGACCCACTTCTATCCCATGGCCAACATCAGGCAGAAGTTCCTAGCCCCCTAGTATTATTTACAGCCTTTATCTTGAGCCTACCACCTCATGCCACTTCTGATATTCTCTGAATTATCTCCGGTTACCTCAGCTGCTGGTCTATTGCCCTGCCCCTTGCCCATAGCTTTTCAGACTTTCCTGGAATCTTATGACTGAGGTTTTCCTCCCAACTGTCCGCCTTTGACTTGCTCCTCATTTATAGTCCAGACATGTTCTTTACCCCATCTGTCTTCTCTCATGCCAGAGGTCTTTTCCTAGCCCAGCCCAGACTCTATTCCAGCATTGCCCCAGGTGGCTGACTGTTCTGCTAGCCTATAATCGCATGACCATAGACCCAGTTCAGCATTACTGGGAAGGGTATCTGTAGCTCTTAGGGTAGTTGGGCTCTGTGGCTCTGGCTGGAGCACATGACTGAAATGATCTCATTCTAAGCCACAACAAGAGATACTGTGAGGTCCCTTCTTTCCAGGGTCCTTCATCTCTACTCCCATCTAGCACGGTGTGGCTTCTGGGTCCTGGTGCAGGACCCCAGGAAAAAGGCAGGTTTGAGTGGAGCCCAGCCCTCAGGAAGCTAGAGGCTTCGCTTTGAAGGAAATAGGGAGGGAGACCAGAGAAATAGAAAACAGCCTGGGAGGAGGAGGAAGAGGAGGAGAGGTTCTGTCCATGGTGCTGAACAACAATCCCAGAAATAATTAGTTGTTGAGCTTCTATTTGAGGCTCAGCACTCAGCTGTGCACTGTGAAGAACCCAAAGGACATAAGGAACCCAGTTATTGCCATAAAAGGTCCTTTAATAAGTTGAAGACAATAAAAACACCCACATGAGAACACATAGGAATAATCCTAAATGGCCCATACAATGATGGATCTCAGAAAACTGCACAGGAGAGAGAGATACTGGCTGTCTTGATAAAGGGGTCCCTGAGGCAAGCCCCATTTTAGGGTCTGTGCCCTTTAGAGGAAAAACCACTTTATAATGAAATGTTCTTTCTTTAGTCACCATAACATCCCCTAGAGTATTTAAAGCCTAAAGGTCTTGGATATAAACTAGTTGATCTAACTGCAGCAGTTTAAATTTAGGTGCTAATGCTATGTTTGAAATGTAAGCATGTGATTGGCTTTTTAGTTATTTCTTTAAAAAGGATTGGTGAGTAATTTTTGTCTGGGTGCCCATCCCCAGACCATATGGCCATGGTCTCTCAACCCTTGCTTGTTACAATAACACCCAGCTGATCCTGTAAGCAGGAGGCTCCAGAGGCTCACTGCTGAGTGCTGTCCCTCCTCAGTCCTTTCTCTGCCCTCAGCATTGTCCAGACCTGAGTGTGATGGGATTATGCCCACCCCCTTTTCCACTCTCAGTATTTGCCTCTCCCCTTGCCTTGAAAGGGAAGAGGCTGCAACTGGACTCCCTCTTTAGCTAAGGACCTCCCTGCCTACCATACTGGGTTTTAGGAGAGACAGGAACCAGCTTGCTTGTACCTTTATCCAGACTGTGTCTTTGTGAATATTAACTGCTCACAGAGGAAAGTAATTGCTTTAGTTCTATCATTATAATTGGAAAAACTAATATTTCATCATACTAATATACTTATCCTTGACTAACTTGCTGTATGAGAGGCAGGTCACATGTCTATTGGTCTCAGTTTCTCTTTTAAAACAAGAAGAGTTGACAAGATGGTTGTACAGGGTTCTTGCTGGTTCATCTTCACAGTCTTTGAATCAGAATGTGTTGGCTGGGTCCTTACTTTTTTAAAAATATTTTTGTTATTTATTTATTCATGAGAGACATGGGAGGGGTGGTGGGCAGAGACACAGACAGAGGGAGAAGCAGGCTCCATGCAGGGAGCCTGACGTGGGACTTGATCCCAGGTCTCCAGAATCACACCCTGGGCTGAAGGTAGCGCTAAACTGCTGAGCCACCTGGGCTGCCCAGTGTCCTTACTTCTATTGGACATATATACACCTCATCCATCTACCTAACTCCCTGAAGTCTTAACTTCCTGAGAGCTAGTACTCCAGGAATTCTCTCTCCATGGCACACTCTTTATTCTTATGTGGGACTGTGGCTTTCAACTTTATTTGATGTCAAAGGATCTAGGCTAGACAACATGAACCCTAAAAGGAGCCCTTCCTCCATCTTTCCTCTGAGAACTTAATCAGAGCCAGCCTCAGTAACAAGCTCCTTTAATTTCCACTAATTCTCAAGAGAAAAAGCAGGGGGTATGACCAGCTCCAAAGCCTCACCATCCCAGAATGAGAAAAGAAAAGAGAGAAGAAAGAATAGATTTTCACTCCTATAGACAAAGGGTTCACTCACAGGGCTTCAGAAAGGGACTGAATGATACCAAGAAGCAGCTGGTGCAAATAGAAAGGTTGGATATAAGACACAAACCCCAATTCAGTGTCTGATAAAGATTACTCAAGAAGGTTTTCCAAGATAATCTTTTAAAAGAGGCATTGAAACAGGCAAGTTGAGTGTGTTTGGGGAGCCAATAAGCTTAGTAGGCTCCAGTGGGCCAGGTGAAGAAAGTGTGAGATGTGTGTGGTGGGATGCAGGACCATAGGGGTAGGCAGATGACTAGCATTGCATGCTAGAGCCTAGAGTTGCCTCAATAGGAACAAGAGATACGTTGGTCTTGATGCTAGGTCTCTGTGGGTTGAGTTTTTGTCCTGGGACTCTTCAGCTTGGGGAGACTTTAGTGCTCCAGACATAAGATAGTGTGAGTGTGATTATGTATGGAGAAGACAAGGGAGATGGATTTCATTTAGGTCATTATGGTTTGATCCAAATTAGTTTTAATTTGGCCAAGAGAATTAACTCAATGTTTATTAGCAATTGGTAATTAGCTCCAACTCAGCCCAGGCCCCAGGGACAAGCTGTCAGGCTATGTAATAATTTCCTTGCCAAGAGAGACGAGAATGGGGCTTCAGTGTTTGGTAAATACTAGATTGGGGAAGATAAATGGATTTTTTTCTCTTCAGTCCATCAATTTTGTTATTCTCAATTGCTGTCCCAGTGGATCTTGCAACACCACCCTCAACACATCTCTGAAAATTGTCACATTTGGCATGGCTGGGGATAGGAGAGGAAATGCTGGGATGGGTACCTGGAGGAGAGAGTCTTGGGCCCTTCTTGGAGGGAAGTTCAGTCATATCTGGATGGACAGTGGGACTGCACCAGCCATGTAGATTAAGCCATCTCTTACTTCTTGCTTCCAGCCCCAGTTCTTATCCTACTTTTCAAATGCTATATTGCCTTTAATCGAAATCCAAGAGCCTTCTCCTCCAGGTCTCCCACTTGCTTTCTTCCCAGCAGTATCAACACTAGAGGCAATGCTGGGTTTCATCACTCCCTGCTCCCACTAGGTTTATCTGCACTAAGGGCCAGTCTTGGGAATTGCAGGAAGGGTGGGGAAAGCATGTTGGGTCTGTTGACATGAGTGAGTCATTCTGAGTGGGAGTAGATGACAAAGAGAATATGACTCAGTGAAGGGAATACAATGTGGGTGAAGGCAAGGGGTTTGAACATCTTTACCTGCCCAAGGAAATATAGAAACTCAGGGGCCTTGGAAAGGGAGCAGCTGGTGCCCACTGATATTGGCCTGACAGCCCCACCATTCTTAGGTCTCTTTTTCGTTGCTCAGGTGAACGGCACTGTCTTCCTGATCTTATCTCCTCTGCATTCTTTGCCACTTACCTGTATATTTTGTCTTGGTCCCTCTAGCCCTTCTTAGCCAGTGTGATTGTGAACAGAAATTTTAGGGAACCTTAAACCAGTGGTCTCCCAGCTACTGGGTCCACACATCTATCAGAGGGGAATGGAGCTAGGTGCTAGTGGCCTGGCTTGAGTTTTGGAGCAGAGTCTGCCATGGGGAAATCCTCTTTCTCACTGGACATGGCAATGGCCTATGTGGCCTCTCTTTTTGGAGAATGGGGAGAGGGATATTATCCTGACTGCTATGGGCTTCTGCTTTCTTCTGTGGCCAGTATCTTGAAAGAAGCAGGAGGACAAAGTGTTCTGAGGGGGCCACACTATATGAGGAAAAAAAGCAGGGAAGTGCTGCCACAATCCACATAGGACCAGCAATTAACTGCCTCAGGGCCTTTGCACATGCCATTCCCTTCATATAGAAAGCTCTTTCTCCATATATCTACATGGCCAATTTCCTCACCACTTTTAGATCTTTGTTCATACATCACCTTCTTAGTGAGGCCTCCCTGACCACACTACTTTAAAATGTCACCCCACCCCAGCATTTTCTATCCTCTCTTCCTGTTTTATTTTTTTTTTATCCATATTACTTATCACCCTCCAATATACTGTATCTTCTATTTATTTCACATGTTTATTGCCTATCTCCTTCCACTAGAATGCAGGCTTCGTGAGGGTAGGGAATTTTGTCTGTTTTATTCACTGCAGTAACTCTTATGCCTAGAAAAGCAGCTGGCATGAAGAAGGTGCTCAATAAAGCTTAGCTGAATTTGTGAATTAATGAACACAGTTCTGAGTTCTGTTTGAACGGGTTATCAGCCCAGCAATGTGTTACTCAGTGTAGGTGATGAAGTGCACAAGGTTCAGGCTGGGATTCAGGGGAGCTGGTCTCAAGCTCCAGCCCTGCCCCTCACCAGCAGTGAAGTGGAGATAAAGTAGCCTATCTTGCATTGCTCCAAGTAGCTGTGAAACTCAGACCAGGTGATGTGAGTAAAAGGATGCTATAAATTATAAAGGGCTGCCCCTCAAGATCCTTCTCATCCTGACTACCGTTTTGACTGGGGCTGACCTGAGTGATGGCATGGTCAAGTGAGGTTGGTATAAAGATTCCTCAGAGGAAGTGAGTCTTTCTTTTCTTTCTTTTTACTTTAAAGATTTTATTTATTTATTCATGAGAGAGAGAGAGAGACAGAGAGAGAGACAGAGACAGAGAGAGAAAGAGAGAGACACAGAGAGAGAGAGAGACAGAGAGACAGAGACACAGGCAGAGGGAGAAGCAGGCTCCATGCAGGGAGCCTGATGTGGAACTGGGTCTCCAGGATCACGCCCTGGGCTGAAAGCAGCGCTAAACCGCTGAGCCACCCGGGCTGCCCAGAGGAAGTGAGTCTTGAGCTAAGCTCTAAATATACAGAGAATAACACTGGAAAAGGCCCAAAGAAACGAGGAACTCATGGTGAGAGAGAAGCAGGGCCTTTGCAGAGATAGTTTCTGATGCTAATTCTAGACATAGAGACTAAGGAAGCTTCTGGATGTGGCCACACCTTCTCAGGCTAATTGCCCTGGCTGAACTGTATTCTCCTCAAGGCATGCTTGTTACAAAGAACTGTGGCCCATTGCACTGCCTTGGTGTGTTGTTGGTTGGCAAAGATGAGGGCATTAAAAACAAGCCTCCAGAGGCTGGAGCTGGAAGGTCAGGGACTTCAGCCCTTGTCCTAGGGCCCTGCAGCTACTCACTTTGTACCAGGGCCAACTAAGCTACCCTTGCCTTCTCCCCATGCAAAAAAAAAAAAAAAAAAAAAAAAAAAGCTTTTTGTAGTCACCATTCCTGACTACAGTTTCTATGTGTCTTGGTGACATTCTTAAGAGCGAGCATTTCTGATGCCCTTGAATCAGCCTATGGATGGAGCAGTCAGTTGCCCACCCCTCATCCAAGCCCCTGTGGCCGGAGGGGGAAAAGTCACATAGTACATGGCGGGAAGGTACATGGCTTCTCCCTTTAGTGTTGGGGAGCAAGGAGAATCAGTCTAGAAGGGCAGTTGGGCAGGGAAGGCCAAATGGCTGAGAGTTGAGTTCAAGTCCTCAATGCCATCTTGGGAGCCAGTGCTCTCAGGGTGGATTCTGGGAGGAAGGAAAAGGGCCATTTCCATAGCAATCCTGCCTGAATCATTGTCCCTTTGTTTACTCACCAACCCCCAGTGGCTGTGCCATCTCCCTGCTGGCTCTTCTCTCTTGTTTCATACCCCACCTGTCCTGCAAACTCAACTCTTCCCCACCTCCTGCCAGAGTACTTCCTTCATCACTCCAGCCTCTTGGTGTCCCCCTCATCTTCCTACCTCTCTCCAGGGTCATTTCTAGCTCCCTCAGTGTGAGCTTCCTGGTGACAGATGTCTTCTGTAGAATCATCTCATATTGCTGTTTGGTTCCAGTAACTTCTTAGGCCTTATCTCTCCAAGGTCAACAACACAAACATGCCCTTTGCCCCCCACCTGATCCCCTGACCCAGGTCTCTGTTGGGCACACAGAGATCCTTACAGAACTGTGCAGTCATTTCCCTCCAGGGCTAGAGGGGGATTTAACCATATTCAGGTCAAATTTCCCCATTTTGGAGATGAGGGGCCTGAGGCCCATAGGCAAAATCCAAGGGCAGAACTGGGATTGGGATTCAGGTCTCCTGACTCTTTACTCAGAAGAGAAGGATGAGAAGGAAGGGGCTTTGGCTGTGATGTTGGTACCATAAGGCTATAGAGTAAACCAAAGCCACGGTGGCTGGTGGCAGTCAGGGAGGCCTCCTGCACCTGGGAGTAAGTGCTCGCCCACCCAGGATGACACAGAGATGTCTGAATGCCCTTTGTGTATGGAGGGGCTCAGAGCCTGATACCTTACCGGGAGCCATTTGTACTTTTGGGGATAGGCACTCCCCCCTCCTTGCCCCTGTTTCCTCTTTTATTTATTTATTTTAAAGACTTTATTTATTTATTCATGAGAGACACACAGAAAGAGGCAGAGACATAAGCAGAGGGAGAAGCAGGCTCCATGCAGGGACTCCAGGACCATGTCCTGAGCCAAAGGCAGATGCTCAACCCCTGAGCCTCCCAGGCATCTCCCCCTCTGTTTCCTCTTTTAAAATGCAGATCCCTGAAGGGCACCTGGGTAGCTCAGTTGGTTAGGTATTTGTCTGGCTCAGGTCATGAACTTGGGGTCCTGGGATGGAGCCCCCATGTCAAGCTCCCTGCTCAGCGGGGAGTCTGCTTCTCTGTCTCCCTCTCCCTTTGCCCCTCCCCCTCCCCATGGACTCTCCCTCTTAAATAAATAAATAAAATCTTTTTTAAGAAGTGGCGGATCTCTGAGGGACACACTGCCTGGCAGAGAGCTCTGGTGTGGTCCTTGTAAGGAAAGGGAGGGGTGGTAGTGAAGGAGCCTTACAATGCCACCTGTTTCTCACCCTGACTCTGGCCATGGGCATGGTGTCTGTTTCCTGACTGACAGGTGATCTGAATAAAAGCCAGCCCAGGGATCCAGAGAGAATAGTTTCAGTGAAATGTTTACTACCAGGGCTCTGCTGTTCTATGAGGGAGAAGCAGGTTAAGCTGACGAACAGCAGTTGAGTGGGAGCTGAGCTTTCCCCAGCGCCTGAGGAGGGCTGATCTCTGGGGCCTGGGATCCTGGCCTCAAGCTAAGGGCACTGCTGTGATCCTGTCTGATCTCACCTTGTTTCATCTGCTTCCTGTACAAAACTCTCTGGAAGACCTTGAGGGTGGGAAAGGCTGTGTGATTATCCCCATCTTGCAGGTGGGAAGAGTGAGACCCACTGTGGTGAAGTGGGTGTGGACAAAATGACAAGTGAGAAAGGAATTGGAACAGGAGTTGGGGCATGTTGTGGGCTCCATGCTAACTGGCTGTGCAATGTTGTCTAAATCTTTTAACTTTTGGGGGTTTCTTCACTCTGTTGTGTAGGTTGGACCGGATCAATGACTCTCAGACTATTCTTGTCCATTCACGACTGTACAGGCTTGCCCCTCGCTTGGGCTCCTTTGGGACCACTCCAGGAGCTGTAATAATGCAGGCCCTGAGCCCCTTCTCCAAAAAGCTCATCAGAACAATGACCAAGAGTGGCATTGCAGGGATTTGCCCTAATTTATATAACAACTCAAAGCTTTTGCACTTCATATTTAGGAACAAATGATCTACCAAGCCCCTGGGTCATTGTCTTGGGAAATTCCAGCCTTCCCAGGCCCCGATACTGGGTTTCTGGGTGTGCCCAAGCACTCATCCGTTCACGTGGCTGGGCCAGGGCTGGGTGACCAGCCCACAAACGCTTCACTGATCAGAGGTTGCTAGAGCCCCCATCGTCACCTCCCTGTGCCTGGACACCAGCCCACAGTGGGTGGCAGGGTAGGGGGGGGCAGGGGTACGGGTCAAATGCCCAAGTTCCTCTGCTGGGCCTGGGCAGATTCCACTCAGCGTCCTCTGTGGCCCACTCCCTGGGGCTCTGAGCTGCCTTTTCCCACATCTCCACGTCTTTCTCCAAGTCTCCAGTGAATAGTGCCACACAGGGAGCCTGATTTACCAAGGCTTGCGAGATGCTAATGGATTCCCTGGGGAAGACAGGCTGGGGCGGAGGCTGGCGGGGAAGGCAGGCTGTGCTGGCAGCTCTCACCCTGGCTCTGAGTCCTGCGGACGCCTCGGCTGGGCTGACATCCGCCGGGATGCCCTGATCAAGGTCACTCTTACCTCCCCAGGGGGACAAGCCAGGCTCAAGGGCAATGCTGGGTTGCCCTGCGGAGGACCTCTAGGCAGCACAGAGGGCCCCCCTGGTGAACCCAGATTGAAATGTTTTCTTGCCCCAGGCCCCATCCGCTGCTGATTTCAGAGTCTAAATGTGGTGGCTGCAAGAACAAGGTGCAATTTGAAGCCAGATGAAGAAGGAAGAAAATTACCACTCAGTAGGACCTGGTGGGTGATGGTGGATGGATGATTCCTCAGGCATCTTCTCGTTCATTCCTCACTTCCTAATGGCCCCCTGCTGCGGTGGCGTTATTCCATTTACAAGCACAGACTGCAACTCGGAGAGGGCAAGCAGCTGGCCTAGGGGAACACAGTGGGCCAGAGGCAAAGCAGAAGTCCCACCAGGCTCATTGCCCAAACCGGAGTGAGGAAAGTCAGGAACTGGAACCCCATCTTATAGGTAGACAAAGGGGGACCCATTTCTTCCTTCCCCTGCCCTGGATAGGTGAAGACCCTCTTCCTGCACCAACCCCCACTCGCCTCTCCTTATGAGATCCCAACCAGGGCAGTGTCTTTTTTTGTTTAAGAAAGAAGAGAATCTTCATTTCCTGCCAGCAGAAATCAATAATTTATGAACTACTGTTCCAGCCAGAGCAAAGAGTGATTTTTTAAAAAAATGCTTCCTAAAATACTATATTAACAAGTATTCTAAAGAGTGAAAATATTTGAATTAGGGGAAATGAATGTTTTACGAGCTGGTGGGGAAGCAATCCCCTGAGATGGGCAGGGACGGCTGGGGAAGCAGGAGGGAGTCGTGGATGGGGGCGGCTCACCTGTCCTGAGGCTCCAAGCCTGAAGCCGCTGTAACTCAAAGAGGAGGTACAAAGGGCAGAGCCAATGTAGAACGGGCCCAGCAAAGGGCCTGGAGGGGCCTCCTTCCCTAATGCTTGTTAGATGTTGGCCACACGGGTCTGGGTCTGAAACTACTGTGGGTTTTAGGGGCGCCTGAATGGCTCGGGTGGTTAAGCGTCTGCCTTCAGCTCAGGTCATGATCCCAGAATCCTGAGATCGAGCCCTCCATAGGCTCCTTGCTCAGTGGGTTCTCTGCTCCGTGGGGAGCCTGCTTCTCCCGTCCTCTGCCCCCCCTCCCTCCACTGCTCATGCTCTCTCTCTCAAATAAATAAATAAAATCTTCAAAAAATAAAAATAAAAAAACTACTGTGGATTTTAAATTCTGACCTCTTGGGACCTGCTCCCCTGGAATGATCCTCTAGGACTTCCTGCCTGGGCGGCTGGAGGCAGAGTCACCCTCTGTGGTAGGCTATATTTTATTGTTCAGTAGCTATTTTACTCTCCCCTCCTTGCTGTGCAGCTGATTATACTGCCCTGCCCCTGTCAGTGACTTTGGCTTTGCCAATGGAACATGGGTGGACATGACTTGCAGCTCATCCAGAGGCCTTTAAATGTGCTTGCTGGATGGCTTGGCCTCTGGGCCTCCAGCCTGTGCCTGATGTGGTCGCTGCTCCTTCTGCCTGGGTCCTGGGATGGCAACATGTGGGGCAGAACTGAATCCCAGCCACAGCCAGGATAAGTCACCCCAGCCATTACACACTCGTGAGTTCATTGTCATGAGACGTGGAGATTTGGGGCTTGTCACACAGCATCACCACAGAAAAGTGAATATGCCTTCCCAGCAGCCCTGCCTCCCCATCTGATTAGAGAAGCACCTTCCTATTCCTTAGCCAGGCCCCCCATTGTCAAATTCATTCCTTTTGAAGAATACCTGCTTTCTTCCCAGAATATGTGCCCACTGTAGAGTACAGAGCAAGTACTCTCATTTTTTCCCATTATGACAGGTCTTTTACGGCATCGACTCATGTCTCAGACTCTCAAGGCTTGGTGGTTGTATTTTGGTGGCCATTGATTGGAACCAAGTTGGGGGGAGGGACACAGTGATAAAAAGGTAGCTATGAATTAGTTACCCTTTAAAATTGATTATATTTTAGTAAACATGTTACCCAATAAAGTAGCAGTTGATAAACATTTGAAAAAGAGTCCAGAAACACAAAAGGCTGAGGGTGCACTCCATTATTGTTTGATGTAATGCAGATTCATGGGTTTCTTGCAACCTGAGATTCCAAGGTACTGGGGAAAGAAAGTGATTAATTTTTTTTCTTTCTTTCTTTCTTTCTTTCTTTCTTTCTTTCTTTTTTTAAATTTTTTTATTTTTATTTATTTATGATAGTCACAGAGAGAGAGATAGAGAGGCAGAGACATAGGCAGAGGGAGAAGCAGGCTCCATGCACCGGGAGCCCGACGTGGGATTCGATCCTGGGTCTCCAGGATCGCGCCCTGGGCCAAAGGCAGGCGCCAAACCGCTGCGCCACCCAGGGATCCCTCTTTCTTTCTTTCTTTCTTTCTTTCTTTCTTTCTTTCTTTCTTTCTTTTTTTTTAAGAGAGTGACTTTTGTTGGAAGACAGATCACTTACCAGCAAGAACTCAAGCTCTCTAGACCTCAGTTTTCTCTTCTGCAAAATGGTCATGCACAAGCCTCTGCAGTGGGATTTTCATAAGTATTAAGGTAATAACATGAATGACAAAGCCCTTAGCAGACACGAGAGGGGCTTGACTAATCTTTCTGTTCTTTGTGCTTATTTGGTTCTGTGACCACAGCCCAGATTGAGAGCTGACTCTCTAGCCTCATTTTCTCCATCTGCAGAATGGGCAGCACAGTTCCCGTCTCGGATCAGCGCTGGAAGATGACCCGGTGTTCTGAATGTGAATGAACCTGGTGTGTAGGAGGCACTAAAGCAACTTTCTCCTTTCCTTCTTCTCTCCTGTCCACGCTGCTGTGTGTTCTTGACCACATGCCAGTCACACCTTGTCCAAACAGCCTTCCCCAGGCCCCCACGCCCCTCAGGAGCTCCTTTAGGGAAAAGCTCTTCTCCAGGAACGTCTTCACCCCAAGCTGAAGACCTGCCCGCTCATGTCAGGAAGAGAAGACCTCACTGTAAATTAACTTAAGATCCTTAGGATCCCTGGGTGGTGCAGAGGTTTGGCGCCTGCCTTTGGCCTGGGGCGCAATCCTGGAGACCCGGGATCGAATCCCACATCAGGCTCCCAGTGCATGGAGCCTGCTTCTCCCTCCACCTGTGTCTCTGCCTCTCTCTCTCTCTCTCTCTCTGTGACTATCATAAATTTAAAAAAAAAAAAAAAAAAAGATCCTGTTTCTATGCCTCGGCCATGCTCACGTGCTTTCTGGGCCTATAGTCCTGCGCCTTAATTAGAGCAATTAGTGCACGGTGGTGAGTGACAGTCCGGCTGTCACAGCCCTCTGCCAGTTGCACACTTGCCGGCACTGCCCGAGGCCAGGTTGGGTCAGCCTGTGCCCACCAGGGGGTTCACAGTGTGTCCAGGCTCCCACCTGGGCGACACATGACTCTCCACAATGGAAACTGGAAGTGGAATTCCACCCAGCAGGGACAAGCAAGGTAGGAGGAGCGTTTGGCTGAAACACAGACTATGACTTTCTTCTTTCTTTTCTTTCTTCTTTTCTTCTTTCTTTCTTTCTTTCTTTCTTTCTTTCTTTCTTTTTCTTTCTTTTTTTAGCACACACTTACTATTTTCACCTTAGTAACTGGGCCACAGTGACCTGCATCCACCTCCGCCCACTGGGGACTAGGACCAACTCTCCCCACCCACACGCCCCCTCCCCGCATCCTTTTGCTCTCTGCTCCAGGGAGAGTGGCAGGATATTAATATTACTGCGACCTGGGACTGGCGGAGCAGTTACTTGCATGAGGCATGGGACTGAAAGACAGTTCTAAGTGTGGGTGGTTAAGAGCTCCAGTTCTGGGTTTGGGGCTCAGGTTGGCTGTGTGACCTTGAACAAATTACTGAACCTCTCTGAGTCTCCATTTTCACAGCAGTAAAAGGGGGCTGTGGTAGCACGGGCTGGTAGGGCTGTCCCGGAGGCTAAAGGAGGTAGTGATGGTGGAGGGCATGGTGAGGGGCACGTCAGGAGAGGTCAAGGATTGTCAGATATCATTACACTTTGTTGATGGGATGACTTCTCCCCCAAACCCCATGGAATGGCTGGATTTATTCCCTCTTTAGAGATGAGGACATGGAAGTTCAGGGGAGTGTAGTAACTTGCCTGAGGTCACACAGCAAATAAAAGACGTGGAACCTGTCTCTGTGTGGCTCCCAAGTCCTTGCTTGCGACCACACACTGGGAGGCCACTGTGCCAAGGGCACAAACAAATGCCTCCTGGGTGTCCTTGTAGAACCCTGCCTGGTCCCCACTGTCTGAAGTGAGTCACACTGCAGTGTGAGCCCATGAGGAAGCAGTTGCGCTGTGAAAAACGGGGCATGGAGCCATATCCCTTGGGGTTGGCAGCCAGCCCCAGGCCTCACTGACTTTGGGTCTTTGTGAGTTCTAGGCGGTCCTCAGCCTCAACTTCCTCCTCTGAGCAATGGGGGTCAACGAAGCCTGCCTGTGGCCAGGATGACATGAACGCTGGGGTGAGAAGTGGTGTGGTGTGTTGTGTGGCACGGAGTAGATGCTCAAGAAATGTTGACTCCTTTCTTCTCTACTTATGGCTTTGGGGCTGGGGGTACCTCCAGGTGCTCCACCCCCCAGGCCATCTCCTACTCCACTGATGCATGAGGCTGGCCCTGCATGAGACTCAGCCCATCTATTTCTGAGCGCTTCCTTAGTGTCTGGCTCTGTGCCTGGTTTCATGCGGCAGAGGCTCATCTATGGGTGACATTCCACTAGCTCCTCTCCAGCTCCCCGGGTGACCTTGGTCAATCACTTCTTCTCTGTGTGACTCAGTTTCTCCCTAAGTGGCTTGGTCTAGATTGGGACCCCGGACAGCCTCTCTTAGCTGGGCTATATCAGAATCACATAGAAAAATATTTAAAATACAGATCCCTGGCCCCACCTCAAGGGAGATCTGCTTCAGTAGGTGGGATGGGGCCTGGGAATATGTATTTTTAAATGTTTCCCCAGGTGATGCCGACACTCAGTTAGGCTTGGGACCTGTTGGCCTAGAATCTTAGCTCCTTGCAGTTTCACTAGGCTACTCTTCCAAGTAGGGGGACACGGCCTGTCTGTGTGTTCTCCTCCCTCTGGTGCCACTGTGCACCCCGGCCTGGGCTGGGTGGCTGCAGCAAGGGCTTAGAGATTAGGACCTGCTGGTTGGAAGGAGAGACAGCTTTCCAAGACAAACAAGAACCTTGCCAGATGCCTTGGGGCAATCTCAAGCTCCATGGGAATTGTTTTCATTTTTTACTGAGGATGAGGCTCTTCTCAGCTGGGAAGATTCCTGCTGATGTAATTAGATTCCTTTTTCTCATTCCTACCAGAGGCACCCCTTCCCTACTGCGCCCCCCACTCCCTACAAAGTGTTGTCCAGGCCTTCACTTTGCCCATATGTTGAAACAGCTGTGTGTATGGAAATTCCTGGGGATGGGGGACTGGGAGGGGACAGCTAGATATTTTCATTTGTTTCCAACGGGTTATAGCTTCATGTACCTGCTATGAGGGTGCTGGGGTGGGGCTAGGGTCCCATGGGAAATGCGTGCCTCTTTTTTTTCTGAGAGAGAGATGGGAATAGACTATCAGAGAGGGCTTTAAAGTAAGAACATGACAGCACATGATCAGCAAGAAACAAGGGTCAACCACAATAGGAAAGATCAATTAGATTGTAGAAAGAATTGTTTCAGGGTTGTTAATTATTTTTATTTTTAATTTTCTTTTATTTAAATATTTTATTTATTTGAGAGAGAAGGAGAGAGAGAGCATGAATGGCTGGAGGGGCAGAGAGAAAAGCAGACTCCCCACTGAGCAGGGAGCCCTGTGTGGCTTGATCCGGGGACCCTGGGATCATGACCTGAGCCAAAGGCAGATGCTTAACTGCCTGAGCCACCCAGGCACCCTTTATTTTAATTCTAATTAATTAATTCGAGAGAGAGAACAAGCGGGGGGTGGGGGGAGGCACAGAGGGAGACAGAGAAGCAGACTCCCTGCTGAGCAAGGAGCCCAACTGGGGCTCGATCCCAGGACCCTGAGATCATGCCCTGAGCTGAAGGCAGAGCCACCTAGGTGTCCCTATTTTGTTTATTTTTAAATATTTTATTTATTTATTTATTTATTTATTTATTTATTTATTTGAGAGCGCAAGTGTGGGAAGGAGCTGAGGGGGAGGAGCAAGCAGACTCTGTGCTGAGCAGGGAGCCCGGCATGGGGCTGGAGGCAGGGCTCGATCCCACCACCCCAGATTGGAACCTGAGCTGAAATCAAGAGTCGGACGAATAACCAACTGAGCCACTCGGGCACTCCTCTTAACGATTTTATTTGTTAGGATCAAAACAAAATCCAAAACTTACAAAAGAGTATCCTGTGAAAAGTGCTTCTGTCACTACACGTACTCCGTCCCACTGTGCCGGCACCCACCGCTCCACTTTGTTACAGATCCTTCCAGAGACAGCCTATGTCAATAAATGCAGATAGGGGAAATTACTTCTATTCTCCCCGAAAAGGTAACGTACCGTACAACTCTTCTGCCCCTTAATTTGTCTACTTCACGTATTTGAAGATCTTCGCATATCAGAACATGGAGAGCAGCCACAATTTTTTTTTTTAAAAGTTGCTGGTTCTACCTTATGGCCAATTCCTTTAATGAATCCTCTATTAGCCATTCAGGTCATTTTCCATTTTTTTGTTTGGTTTTATTTTATGAGAGATGCTCCAATACAGTAGGCCTGCAAACATGCACTTCTCTGCTTAATCTATGGGATAAATATCTAGGGGTAGAATTTCTGGGTCAGAAGGTATATGAATTTTTTATTTTAATAGGGCCAAATTACCCTTTCTGGAGATTGTGCCAATTTATACTTTCACTAGGAATATACAAAAATGTGTTAGGAAATACTTTTTATCTTTGCTGATTTGCTAGGTGAAAAAAATGCTATCTCTTTGTAGGCTAATTTACATTTCTTTTATGAGTGAGGCTGAGCATCTTTTCATGTGTCTAAGAATTATTTGTTTTTCCTTCTTTGTGAACTGTTTATATTCTTTACTTGCTAGTTTTGCATCTGGATTGTTTGTTTTTCTTGGATTTGGAGGAATCTTTACATATTAAGAAAACAGTCCTTTTCCCTGTGGTAAGAGATGCCAGTTGCTTGCTTATGAGATTTTTTCCATGGAAGAGATTTTTGACTTTCATATAGTCAGATTTATTAACCTTTTCCTTATGGTTTCTAGGTTTTTTAATATACTTTAAAAGAGATTTTCCTACCTCCAAATTAATTTAAAAAATATTTTAATACTATCTTACTGATTTCATTTATGTTTAAGCTTTTATGCATCTGAGATTTATTTTATTATAAGGTGTGAGACAGGGATCCGGCTTCCTTTTCCAATTGAATAAATCATTGAATAAATAACTCATCCTATCCCCGGTGATTTGAAATACCATCTTCACCACATACCAAATTGCTATTGCTACTTATTTTTGTTCTAGAGAGTTTTTTTTTCTGTTCCATTGATCTGCCTGTCTATTCATATTGTTTTAATCACCACAGCTTTATACTGTTTTAAATAGATGGTAGGTCTAGGCCCCCTCACTATTCTTTTTTAGAAGATTTCTGGGTATTCTTGCTTGGTTATTTTTCTGCATGAACTTTAGAAAGAGCCTGACTAATTCTAAAAAGGAAGCCGTTTCGTGGTGGCATGCGTGGGCTGGGCTTGCTGCCTGCCTCCTCTGGCCCCCACGACATGCAGCATCCGGCAGAGAAGGCAAGATGGTGCTGGACAGTTATAGATGACTCAGGGATGTACCCCCATTAATCAAGGAGGGCTTTCTGGAAGAAGAGGAGGTGGGAAAGGTGGAAAAAGTGGAGCATGAGCAGGAGGAAAAGCAGAGAATCTCAGAGCAGGGAAGAAAGAGGCCTCCTGGCAGAGAGGATTAAAGAAAGGACTCTCTGGGGGAGAAGCAGAGCGAGATGAGGCTTTTGGGAAGAGGAGCCAAAATCAAATCTGCGAGGAGGTTTCCTTATGGAGATCGGACAGGAGTGGGTGGCTTGAGGAGGTGGAGGCCAGCCTGGAGGGCCTGCCCGGGTAGGTGGGGGGCCGCCTGGAATGGACGAAGGCCCTGGTTGGAGAGGCGATTGGGCTCTGAGTCATGCCACAGGGCTGCAGGAGCAGGCTTCCCCGGCTGAGCGGAAGGCAGGCAGAAATGGAATCAAAGCCAGAAACTCTGATCGTCCTCTTCAGGCCTGTTGGTTCCCAGGGCCCAGCTCATGCTCTTTCTGGTGACAGAGGGTCTTTCCCCCCAGGGGAACCATGGCTCTGGGTTTGGACTTGACCACTGTGATCAAGTGGGTGCATTTACTCATAGAGAGGAATCGGAAGCCCAAATCTGAGAACATGAAGTGTAATTGTGCATCCTGGGCTACAACAGGAGCACACAGGGGATGGACATTGCTCTTTTATGAGCAGTTGTAATTCTCCAGACTAAAGAAGGCAGCAGGGGCCCAGCCCCGGGAACAGGAGTGCAGAGTCTGGGGATGCCTCCTCACCAGGGGGGAGCTGGCCAGCACTGGGGAAGAAAGGGGGGCCCTAATGAGTCTGGGTGTGCTTACAGCCTTGTCGGGTTGGTCCAGGAGAGGGGAGATGAAGCAGGAAACAATGTATGGGTGCAAGAAGCCCCAAAGCTCTGTCTGCCCTAGGGTTCACTCGCCCCTAGCTGGGGGGATCCTTACCCTGGCAACATGTCCCCATGTGAGGACCCACTCAGGCCCAGGCAGGACCGTGCACACTGTTGGCAGACCACATGCTACAAGCTGCTTCTACTCCTGCCACCTTCAGGGTGGTGGGACCTCACCTCCCTCTTCCCACCTGAAAGCTGGCTCTCCTGTCTGCACCCTCCTGGGCTGGGCCGGCCCGGGACAGGGCCCTACCTGCCCACCTGAGGACCTAAAAAGCTTGCTTTCTGCAGCAGTTGCAATCCCAGACTGTCATCAGGCCCACTCCCTCTGAGACTTCTCACCCCACCCCTGAGACCCTGTGGTCACCCCTGCAGGAGTCTGCCTCTGCCAGGCCGGGGCAAGGATTTGGGGATGATCTTCCTTCCCAAGAGCCACAACATCTTGATTTCAATGAGCTCAGGGTCAGTATTTTGAGGGGCTGTGTTTATTTTCAGTTCGAGTGGTTGGGATGTTTGTTTGCGGTTTGGTTTTGGATCCAAAATACATGCCGTGGATACAAGGCCACCAATACAAATCAACAGGGGGCAAGTGGGGTTTAGCAAAAAATGTTCTTGCTGAGAAGCCGAGACTTAAACTGTATCTGGAAATCACTCCCTCCCTCTGGGCCTGTTTCCTGTCCTGTAAGGGATGTTGGACTAGGAGTCTTGGAAGGCCTTCCCAGCTCAGACCTGCTCTGATTTTTTGAAAGAGCTATCAGGCCCATGACACTGTGTCCCAAGCATCTCAGTATGGACAAGGGGAAGGCTTTCGAAGTCTTTTCCCTGGGATGGGGGTTGGCATGATTTGCATGGAGCAGTCTCAAGCCTCCCGAGGAGGGTTGCTCCTCTATCTTCTGTGCAGCAGGTCGATGGGGGGTGAGGGCCAGTGTCTTCTGTCTACCCATTAGGTACTGCATACACAGCTCAGAAAAGGAGCTTCTCCTTTTAGAAGGAAAGTCACTGCTGAAGAGGCCCCCAGGGACCCACCCTGAGGCCCAAGCCCAGCAGGGGAGACAGCCCAGGATGAAAGGGCCAGGGCAGCAGAGCCCACTCCTCACTGCCTGGACAGGCCAGCTGGGTTCCTCCTGCCCCCACACTTCTCTCTGTCAGTGCAGCAAGGGGAACTCCCGGAAAGATCATTTGCTCCCTTTAGTACTCAGAGGGAAAAATATGTGCCATGATAGTAAGAAACACGAGAATTGTCAGAAATAAATGAAATCAGTAACATAGGTTGTGAAACAAAAGTAAAAGTTCTATTTGTGATGAAATAGTATTTAGAAAATCAAGAAAAGACCCAAGTGAAGAAAAACTATGAGCCTGTGGCATAACATGGGTGACAATGACACTTCCGTGGCAACGTCCCTGCCAAATCTTGCAGTCATCCACATGGACTTCCAGTTCATGTCAACATTTTGCAAGCTTTGTAGCATTCAGCGCACATATTTCTGAGGCTCCCTCCCTAGTGCACAGCAATATCTCTGTGTGTTTTCTTGGGTGTGGGAAGGTAAAGAGGGGCTGCTGTGACAAAGGGGCCCAAGAACTCAGAAGCTACAAGTCTAGTTCTTTGTCCTGTAACATTTCAGGTCAGCAGGCAACTCTGTTTGCTAAGACATCCAGGGACCCAGATTCCTTCCGTGGTGTGGCTCTGTTGACCTCCAGCCTTAAGGTTGAGAACCAAGGCTGGGTTTCCATGGAGGCACCCCCTGTCTTATGGCTCCAGTCTGGAACTGAGCCCCTCTATTTGCTCACATTCTGCTGGTGAACACTTAGTCCCAAGGTCACATCTAATTGAGAGGGAGGCTGATTAATGTGGTCCCTAGCTAGGCTCCCATGTGCTCAGATACAAACTTCTCATCAAGGAAGGAGGGGGATATAAAATTTAATGGATCGCTAGCAGTCTCTGGATCTTTGAAAACTGTCAATCCAAAAGTTTGATTTTTTCCCATGGACAGCCCCTTCACGCGATTATGCTCTTTGGCCTCGTCTGTGTCTCTCCTTCTTTCTTCCTTCCCCTCCTCCTCCCTCTTCTGCACCCCACCCCTCTCTCTTACTCTTTCTTTCACCTCTTCCCTCACCCCAATACAAACCTCCTAGGATAAGCAGGATGGAGTTTCCAGGTTCCATGGATCAGGATGCACACTTATGATCCGGATGGTTAGAGCTAAGGACCATGGTGTACATCCCTGTCACCTTCCCTGTACTAGCCCTTGACCACTTCACCAGTGTTAAGCCGTCCCCAGTCCAAGTGACCTTTGAGAATGTAATTGAGAAGCAGATGGACTGACTGTACAACAAAAAATAAAGCATCGATTTTGCAGGCAGGAGACCATGCATTTCATGTGGGACCAGTTACTAACTGTGTGATCCCGGGCAGATCTCCTGGCCTCTGCTCTGAGTCTTTATCTAAACAATGGAGCAAATACAACTTCACCTTCATACTCTAAAGCGGTTTTGTGAGGCTGGAACAAAATAATGTTTGGGTAAGAGCTTTGCATCTCTTTTAGTATTTTTCTCTAAATAATTTCCACATGCTGGTTTATAGTCTGAATTTGGTAATTCCAATATCTGAGGTCCTCTGAAGGTCTAATTCTGTTGTTTGTTTTTCCGCTGATTTTCACTCATTGTGGCTTACTTTCTTTTTTTTTTTTAAGATTTATTTATTTATTTGAGAGAGTTCACACACAAGCTGAAGGAGGAGCAGAGGGAGAGAAAGAGAGAGAGAGAGAGAGAGAAGGGAAGGAGGGAAGCAGACTCCCTGCTGAGTATGGGGCCTGTTTCAGGACTCAACCTCCAGATCCTGAGACCAGGACTTGAGCCAAAATCAAGAATTGGTCACTCCGCTGATTGAGCCACCCAAGCACCCTCTGGCATACTTTCTTATGTATCTTGTAATCACAGATTGTGAGTCATGTTCACTTGGGCTTTCCTTACCCGTGGGAATTCTGCAAGGCCTAGGTTAAGAATGTCAGCTCTGAGGAGGATTAACAGTAGCACCTGAGGGTGTTACTAATCTGGTCTGACTTTAAGTAAACTTCTTGGTTTGCCGTTTACCACATCACATAAGCAATGTCCATTTGAACCCCAACCAGCAGAGCAGAGGAGAGGAGCCTATGGTTTCCAAATTCTCAGGGAAGATGGATGCTTTTCACCTCGGCACCCAGGCCAAGGTAGTCATGTGTCCTTCAGCCTCTCTTTGCTGATGAGGCCACTTTCTCATCCCAGATCCAGCCCTTCAAGGATCTAGGTTTTCTGCTGAAATCTCAGTTCCAGTTGCCCACCTTGTCTAAGTGCCCGTGTGGATTTTAAAACTTAAGACCCTGTGTTGGGGAGAGGGGCTAGTGCCTGAGTGCAGCTGTCACCTCCAGCCCTCTCAGCATTCTCACCTCCTATTCTCTCTTCCTTTGGGGGCCCTGACGATGACCCTCACCTGCCTGTGAACTCAGTGCTTCATTGAAAGTGTTTGTTGCATTTTACCCATTCCTAGATGTTGTGTGTAGTGGGAGAGATTTTCAGGATGGCCAGTGGACTCCAGAATTCCACTGTCTTTCAAGGTTTGTTTGGGGTTTTTTTTTTTTTTTTGTCCCCCTGCTCTCCTCTTTCTTTTTTTCTCTCTTGTCTTCATCCTGGTCTTCCATTCCTTCTCTCCACACTGAAGCCACACTTGTCTGTTAGATCTCTATCGGTAGCTCCGTATATCTTAAGGGAACATTCTGGCAGGTGCTCCTGGTGGGGCCTCCCCAGCTCCTCCCTTTGCTTCTCTACCTCCAGCCCCCTAATGGGGCCAGTGAACAGCCGCAGATGCTCTCCTGCTCCAGCCTGCCCCCCTCAGGCCTTAACTTCTGCCCAGATTTGTCCGAATCCCTCTTTATTCCGTCCATCACTATGCCACACGTCAAAGTGTGCACAACCGGGAGGAGCTCTTAGGTCAGAGCTTTTTATAATCTCTGTGGAGCCTTCCTCCTTTGTGAACATCATGCATCAGAAAAGCTCAAAGTTTTGATCCTCAGAGATTCAAATGTCAATGCCAAGCCTTGACTCTGGGCTCTTCCCATTGGCGACGTCCTAGCCAGCAGGGTCCAACTGAGAGCTCGGAGCAGCCCGAATTTGGCCAACTTCTCCTTCCTGGAATGGATTCAAGGAATGTGAGAGAATTCTGGGGTGAAAATAGGCAGAATTGCTCAAGAGGGAAAGAGGATCTTTGGCCCCCCTCTAAGGCTCGTTTTTCTTCCTTTTGGCACTCTCCTCCCTCTGCAGACCGGGCCCTGAGACCCTCACTCAAACAGTCTTGCTCTTCCCCAGGGAGAACTGACAGGGACTTTGGACTGTGCTGTCTCTACCAGGGGATTTTGCATGGTAACAGGGGCAAAACCTTAGGTCCAGGAGACCGGATCCCAGGCTTCCAGGAAAAGGAAAGACAAACACTGGGGATCAGGGATGCTCTTCCCAAGACTATTCGAACTATACCAAGAAGATGGCCCGTGGACCCTCTAGTGTAGAGTCACTGTGCCCCCACACCACACTTCATACACTGTCTCATCTAAGGGTCACAACCACCCTACGAGCTGCCTCCTTACCACCATTTTGCAGGAACCTGAGGCCGAGCATGGCAATAGCCACCCTATAGATGCTGGGGGCAGAGCCGATGTTCAATCCCAGGCCTGACTTATCTGAAACCTGTCCCCTACCTCCCGTGCTGGACCATTTTCAGGAGGCAAAAGGACGGGCGTGCAGGCTGGCTACTGCAACTCTCTGGGTAAGAGCTGACAGCTTTGTGTCACGCTTCAGGAGGCAGCAGACCCAGGTGTGAAGGCCAAGGCCTCTGGAGCCAGACTGGAGACATTCAAATTCCAGCCGTTGTGCTGATCTAACCAAGTGACTGGTGCTGATTCTGTACCCCGGGCCCCCACCCTGCTCTCTCCACCCCTGCACCCAGGGTGAGACTTTCAAACCCAGATTGGATCGTTTCACTCCTCAGTTCTCAACCTTCTAACAGCTTATCACCATTTTTAGAATAAAATCCAAATGCCTCAGCGAGGCCCAGGGCAGAGGCTGCTCATGCTCCCCAAAACCTACATTCCCCTATTGGTGCTGGCCTCACCCCTGCAATGTTCTTCAACCTCCTTGTATGGGTAGGGGTGGGAACATGCCTGGTTCTTGCCATTGCCCATGGATTGTGAGTGAGGTGACAGGTGCTGCCCCAGACTGAGGCAGATGAGAGGGGCATCCCTCCCACCTTGCTTTCCTCATCTGCCAGCTAGATGTGGGGGGTCCAGTGAGGACTCCGAGGAGAGGATGGAGTCCCAAGATGGAAGGTGGCTGGGTCCTTGGGTGTGTGGAACAGAAACCCTCTCCCCACCCTCTGATGACACCTAACTGAGCTGATACACAAGTGAAAAATCCAACCTTTATGTGTTAAACCATGAGGGCTTGGGTAGCTGTTTGTTATGGAGGCTGGCTCGCCCCGATTCATACAAGGCCCTGCGTGGTCTGATCCCTCTCCAAGCCCGCCCGCTTCTGCCCCTTTCTGGCACTCTACCCTGACCACACCTGCCTTCCTGCTGCTCCCTAGATGTTCCCAAGTTCATTCTATCTGTGTCTTTGCCAGGCATCCCACCCTCCTCCTGGAATGTTCTCCCCAAGCTTTACACGATGCTCTTTCTCCCTTTGTCCAGGTTTCTGATCAGATGCTGCCTCCTCGGGGAGAGAAACCCTCCTTGGGCACTTGTGCCATCTCTCTGTAGCCTCTGACTTGGCTCTGTTTCTCTCCAGAGCACTTATCGTCACTTGACATTCTAATATACGTCTTTCTTTGTTGACGTATTTTTTACCTATCTCCTCCCCGTGTCTGTCTAGCCCTGGTGCCTAGAACAGTAGCATGTAATAAGCTTTCAGACAATATTCTTTGACTGGACAAATGAACACACTTCTCTCTGATCCCAATCTGCCTGCTTCATTCTCTGTTATCTCATCCATAAAATGGGGCTATGTGTTGGGATGGCAGGAGATGTTGTGGGTTAAGGGTGGTACCCAGACATCCGAGGAAGTAGAGGTTCTAACGTACTTAGAGACTGAGAAGGCAAAGGTTGCAGAACACCTTGAGTGGCTCAGTGGTAATCAGAAGCCCAATTCCTTCTCGATTCTCAAATTTTTACTCAGGCCTGTCCTCCACCCCTCTCCTGTCCCCTCTCCATGGCTATCAGAGGTCTGGAGCCTTGAGATGGGGGTGAAGAATTCACACTGGGCCCAGTGCAAGAAGGCCCAAACCAATGCCAAGGGCTGCTGAGAGCAGAGCCGAAGAGGATGATTTAGGCAGAAGATTCTAGTGACTGCCCTCCCAGGAGAGGGAGCGGGGCTAAACCACCTGGCTCTGGATCCTTGGGCTGGCTGCCAGCTGTCACCACTGGCAGACGTGTGGAGCTTCATTGGTGCAGGGAATTGAACTAATGGGGTGAGCTGATGGGAAGAAAGAGGGGTAGGCTCCCCTTCAGAACACGAGCTATGGCATCTGGGCAGCTGTAGCCACAGGTGGAAAGAATTTATCTGCTGGCACTTCCAGCCTGCCAGCTGGAGAATCTGGGGGCTTTTGCACTTACAGCCTACTGAGGTGCACAGCTCGGGGTACTCTCTGGTTGTGGAGACAGAGAAGGGATTTCAAGGAGGACCTAACAGCTCATGCAAAGGCACACACTTGTGAAATACCAGAAGGACAGAGCACCGGCCAGTTAGGATGGCAAGAAGGGGGTGGCACTGGTGGCCCTAGATGGGGGGAGGTCTAATCAGAAGCTGATCTTTAAAAAGCCACATATGAGGGAAAGCCAGGCACCAGGCTAGGGGTGGTTCCTGGACTAAGACCTTCTCAAATCCCTGGGCTGCCATGAACTATGGGTTCTTGAGAAGGTCATTTACCTCCTCTGTGCCTCAGTTTCTGCATCTGTTGAGCTGAAGGTAGAGTCTTTTACACGAGGTGAGGAGAAGAGAGTGGCTGCCTGTGCAAATTGCAGGGTTCAGTTCTTTGAACTACGAGGTGGATGGGAACAGCTAAGGTTTCCCCTGGGGCAGCCGTGAGGGGAGGGCTGGGGGGTCAACCAGGAGATGACTTTGCTGAGAAGAGAGAGGGAGAAAGGGGAGAAGAACCCCAAAATGCCCTGGAGGGAGAGGTGAGGGAGGAGAAGCGCTGGCGATGTTCTGGCAGGAGGCCAGATGTGGCCAGGGGACAGGGACTTTGGTGTCTCGTGACAGATTCAGTCCAGCTGCTTCCGGACAAGCAGTGAGGGTGCAGACTGGGACCTGTGGTTGTCAGTGGGGTGTGCCCAGATATTCAGGTGTTCTCTCTGTCTAGGTACACAGCACAGGACTAGATCTCCCTGCCTTTGAAGTTCTGCATGGCCATGTGACTTGATTTGGCCAAGGATACTTGAGTGGAAGTGACAGTATCACTTCAGGGGGAAACTTGAAGAGCCAGCATGACTCGCCACCAAAGCAGAGCCTATCCGCGCCCCACTCACAGCCCTCAGGTCCTCCCACTGCCTTACACCTGCGGTGTCTGCATCTCTGTGTCTGAGGGCTTTTCCCAGACCACAAAACACAGCTGTGTCTGCATGCACAGCAGGCTGGAAGGGCCAGGGAATTCCACCCATCACCTCCGTCAGCGCTGGTCAGTGACTGGGGGGTTGAGATATAAATATCCCAGCTCTCTCCCTCCATCCCAGATGGGCTCACCCTGTAGCAGGGGTTCCTCGCCATTTCCCCGGGATTTCCCAGGGGATGGACTGCATTCACCCACAGCAGCTGGCTTAATCCATATCCCTTCGTAGCTGCTTTCCTTACCCTGTTGCACTTTCACTCTCCATACCAGTGTTCCGCACCCTCCAAATTAGCTGTTTTCATTGCATCATTGACTCTGGGTCTGTTTCTGGACAGCCATGTTTCTCTTTCCTGCTGTCACAAAAACCCACAGGGCAAACAACAGGCAATTTCCCAGAGAGTGGCTGTTTCATCACCCCAGGCCTTGGGGTAGAGTGACTAGAAGCTGGGTCCCCAGTGCACTCACTATGGATAGTTACCAGGAGTAAGACACACCCTGAGGGCTGGGGGGGTTGTTTGTTACTACAGCATCACCTCACCTACTCTGACTGATACAGTCCCTGTCTCTTCCCTATGCCCTGCAAAGACCCAACTAATTCAAGGCATCTTATGGGAGAGAGAAAGACAGAAAGACCAAGAAAGGAGACACATATGCATACATATGCACAACAGAGAGAGAGAATGAGGGAGTGTAGGATTGTGTGTGTGTGTGTGTGTGTGTGTGTGTTAGGGCCAGATGGAAGGGGAGAGGAGGGACCAAGAACTCTGGCCTTAGAGAGCCAGAGTTAAAAGGATAAAAGATCAAAAGGCTCAGAGATGCAGGGACGAAGGTCCAGAGTCACATGGCGAGTCGATGTCTAAACTAAGCCTAAAATCTGGACTTCCTGATTCCAATTCAGTGCTTTCTCTCCCCCGAGCTCATTGCCCCGTCCAGAAGGCCCAGCTGGCCTGCCTTCTCTTAGCCTCCCTGGCTTTGCCTGAAGAAGCACACAGCAGGTGGCTCCTGGGTCCAAGCACCTCCCACACGGATCACGGTGGCACATCTGTACTCACTCTGGGCTCCTGGCTGGTGGTTGAAGATGTGTGGGAATAAGCAGTTAAGGCTCTTTTGCTTGCAGGCAACACAAATAGACTCTTTTGCCAGCTCAAACCAGAAAAGGGGTTGAGTTGGGGAGTCCTGGGGCTCCTAGCTAATAGCCTGGGCCTTGGGAGCAAGTGCAACAACAGCAGCCGGGACTGAGCCTGTGCCACGGACCCTCCTGCCAGGGGTGGCCCTTTATGTCACTCACCTGCAATTCTCACAGGTAAAGGTTCCAATTCCTGGCAGAAGGAACCGGACCGGCTAGCTCCAAGCAGGTGTTGGTCTTGGCTCCAGTGAGCTGAATCCCAGAGTGGGGGGTAACCTGAGAGCACACTGGGGCCCGTGCCTAGGATGGCCAGTTCCTGGAGAGTCAGGAGAGTAGAGGGAGTCAAGTGTGTGAAGAACCCTCTTCCACCGTTGAAGCACACCTCCTCTCAGCAGGTCCTGCTCCTTGTTTTTCCAGAGAGCAGGGGTCTCTGTCATTCATTTGACCCTCCCTGAAGCTCTAATTGGGATATTACAGGCACCAGGTGTCCTGGAGACCATCCTCAGCCCCCTGGCACACAACCACAGTAACGCAAAGCCGAGGGGCCCGGAGCCTTGGGAGAGCCTTCCTGTGGTGGTGGGGGGACCACAGAGGCACCCCAGCTCTGTATCTTGGTTTCATCAATCAGCCTGGGGATGCGTAGAATCTGAGCCAGCCAGCATAGTGACATATGGACAGAAAGTGCTAGAAGTTATTTTAATCTGCTTCCCAAGTTCCTACATGGAACTGGGTTTATGAAGAATTCCAGAGCTGGATTTCCTTGACTCATCATACTTGAGATTCTGTCCATGGAACTTTTCTTAGAGAAGGAGGCCTGCCCTTTGGCTTAGTTGCAGAACTGCCCACAGCCCTCCCTTGCTCAATCTCACCCCTCTCGCCTCCTCTGCTCCCTTGGGACTCCCTTGGGGTGTCTCTAGGTCAAAATATCCTCCTGTTCTTTGGGGGAGCCTGACCAGAGGCCCTGTTGTTTTCACTCCTGTTCTCATGAAAGTCCCTGTGGAAGGAAAGAAAAAATGTCACCTAGATAAAGACACAGAGCATAAAGAAGAAAAAACCAGAGTGACATTTGGGAAAGTTTAGACAAGAATGGCATGGGCAGGGCTGAGCTTGGGAAGTGGGAGAAGGTCAGAGCCAGGGGGATTAGGGACGTCAGCTGGCTGACATGGTGACAGATGTCTGGCCCTGGATTCCTCTTTCATCATGATCAGAGTTTGCTCTCTGAGCTCTGCCAAAGCCACTTGCTACACTGCTGAGCGCTTTGCATTGACGGTCTCAATTAATCCACAAGACACCCTCTGGGAGATTGTTACTGTTATTAACTTAAATGGAAGATGGAGAAACTGAGGCCCAGGGAGGTAAAGTAACTTTCCTGGGGTCCCATGTCCATCTGACTAGGGCCCAAGGGCCTACCTGGACCCCCGTGGTTTTGAGGTCCCAAGCAACTGTGATGTCTGAGGTACTCTAAAGCTTTATCTAAGCAGATAAGACTTGCTAAGAGAGAAATCTTTGTGCTCCCAGAGAAGAGGGTGGAAAATTGGAGAGAAATTAGCTTGGAAGTTGCCAATCACTGAGTCCCAACCCAGGCTTTGCCTCTCACTATTGCATTACCTTAAGCAACTCTTTATGGGGACCCACAGGTAGAACGGTACTGTGCTTGGCCAGGCTTGGGCCAGGTGGTCACACCCAGGCCAATCTTTTGTAGCAGTTGGCTCCTCCCATTCAGCCCCGTTAACTAAAGCAGCAGGAGTGGGCAGTGCTTTGTCCAGAGAAAAGGAGGCGAACAGTTCTTGGCAAATTAACGCATATCTTTTATTTTTCAAATTCCAGTTCACTCTGCTTCTAATCATTCCCATCCAGTATCGAAATGCCACTACTGAAATGCCCACTCTACCACCGTCTGTCCCCTACCCTGGTGCTTAGGCCTCTGTCTTCTGTCCACTGGGCACAGCTGGCCCGATGAATCATCTCAGCTCACAGGCCCGCTGGGTTTTCCTGAGTTCGGAGAAGCTCTCCTTTACTCCAACCAACGACGTTAAATGGTTTCCCTCCTCTGTCTGCTGTGTCAGCAGTTGCACTAGTGGAGAGTCGCTTTTCAGCCTAACCGGGCTTGTTCCCATTAAGATGCACACCATCTTGTGAGCATGCACTCGCTGTCTGAACAATTATCCACGATGGTTAGTAGTGGTTTTATCTGCCTTTTCCCATTTTGGTAGAGAACAGAAGAAAGGACAGGGGGAGAGGGCTCGAGAGGACTTGCCTGAGGCCGTATTGGAGAGGCAGAGACCTGATGCAAAATGGGGATGCTGACCATCTTCCTGGTTCAACGAGTCTGTTGTAGGTGAGCTGGGCGTCCAGAGGCCGTGGCTATTTGTCTTGCAGCAGCAGTTTTCCCTTCTTTTCTTTCCCTAGCTTAAATTTATTTAAGCTTTTATTTTTATTTATTTTTTTAAAGATTTATTTACTTATTCATGATAGACACACACAGAGAGAGAGAGAGAGGCAGAGACACAGGCAGAGGGAGGAGCAGGCCCCATGCAGGGAGCCCGATGCGGGACTCGATCCTGGGACTCGATCCTGGGCCTCGATCCTGGTACTCAATCCTAGGACTCCAGGATCATGCCCTGGGCCAAAGGCAGGCGCCAAACCGCTGAGCCACCCAGGGATCCCCTTATTTAAACTTTTAAAATTTTAAGGTAATCGTAGATTCACATGCAATTGTAAGAAATAATACAGAGATTTCTCACGTGCCCTTTTCCCAGTTCCCCGATGGTAACAGCTTGCAAATTATACTAGAATAGCACAACCTGGATACTGATGTTGATACAGTCAAGATACAGAACTTTTCCATCACCACCAGGATCTTCATGCTGCCTGTTTATCACCACAGCTACTTTCCGATCCACTTACCTTCTCTTTAACTGATGGCAATCGCTAATCTGTCTTCCACTTCTATGCTTTTGTCATTGCAAGAACGTTACAGAAATGAAATCATACGGTATATAACCTTTGGAGACTGGCTTTTTTCAATCAGCATAAGTCTGGGGATTCATCGAAGCTGTTGTGTGTATCAACAGTTCATGTCTTTTTATTGCTGAGCAGTATTTCCTGGTAGGATATGCCCCAGTCTATGTAACCAATGTTGACAGATAACTGAGTAGTTTCCAGTTTGGGACTATTGCAAATAAAGCTGCTATAAACATCTGTGTACAAGTTTTTGTGTGAACGTGTCTTTGTTTCTCTTTGCAAAAGAGCTGCGACTAATTTTTCCAAAATGATAAAAAAATTATATATACATGATAAAAATAAAAATATAAAATTATATGTAATGTATCCTATATTTTATGTTATGTATAACTGTTCATCATTTGGGGATAATTTTAGATTTACAGACAGGTGTAAGGCTATTATGGACAGTTCCCCTATGCCCCTCATCCAGTTTCCCCTAATGTCAACGTCTCCCATTACCACAGTACATTTGTCACAAGTAAGAAATGACATTGGTACATTATTCCCAATTAAACTCCAGGGCGCCTGGGGGCACCTAGGTGGTTCAGCTGGTTAAGTATGCGACTCTTGATTTCAGCTCAAGTCATGATCTCATGGTCATGAGATTGAGCCCCACATTGGGCTCTGTACTAGGTGTGGAACCTGCTTAAGATTCTCTCTCCCGGGATGCCTGGGTGGCTGTGAGGTTGAGCTGAGGTGTGGTCCTTGGGTCCAGCAATTGAGTCAGTCATCGGGCTCCCTGCATGGAGCCTGCTTCTCCCTCTGCCTGTGTCTCTGCCTCTCTCTCTCTTTCTCTCTCTGTGTCTCTCATGAATAAATAAATAAAATCTTTAAGAAAAAAATAAGTTCTCTCCCTCTGCCCCTCCCTCCTACTTGCGCGCTCTCTCTCTCTCTCTCAAAAAAAAAAAAAAAGTTGGACTCTCCCATCTGCCATCCTCCTAAGCTCCAGGGTGCCCGGATGGCTCAGTCAGTTAAGCATCTGACTTCAGCTCTGGTCATGATCTCAAGGTCCTGGGATTGAGCCCGTGTTGGGCTCCTATCTCCGTGGGGAGTCTGCTTCTCCCTCTGCCTTTGTCCCTCCCCCTGCTCATCTCAAATATATAAATAAAATCTTAAAAAAAAAAAAGAAACTCTGGATTTTATTTGGATTTCATCAGTTCTTCCATTAATGTTCTTTTTTCTGTTCCAGGAGCCAACAATCTTGGATCCTTCCCTAAGGATCCCTAAGCTAAGTCATAGCTTAGTTTTGTGGGTTTTGCATAAGCCCTCCAGGTCCTGACAGAAAACTGGTGAGGAGGTGAGACAGGGAGGTGAGAGAGGTTTTTAGGGAAGCGGTGGTATAATTTCCATTTGGTGAAATTCAGCCTGGGTAAATCCGCGAGTGTCGATAAATGCACATGGTCAGTGACCACCACCACAGTTATGATATAGAACAATGCTTTCTTTCTTTTCTTTTTAAGATTGTATTTCTTCATGAGAGACACAGAGAGAGGCAGAGACACAGGCAGAGGGAGAAGCAGGCTCCCCGCAGGGAGCCCGACGTGGGACTTGATCCCAGGACCCTGGGATCACGCCCTGAGCCAAAGGCAGGCGCTCAACCACTGAGCCACCCAGGCATTCCTAGAACATTTCTATCACCACCCAGAATTCCCACCTGTCCCTCAATAGTCAACCCTTCCTCCATCTTCAAGCCCAGACAACCACTGATCCATCCCCATAGTTTTACCTTTTCCAGAAAATCCTATAAACAGAATCGAGTGAGATGTAAGTTTTGGAGTGTAGCTTCTCTCACTTAGTAAAATGCACCACATTGTTGCTTCTATCAGTTCTTCAACTCTCCTTACGGCTGAATAATAGTCCATCGTACGGATATACCAGTGTATCTACCCATTTACAAGTTGAAAGACGCTGGAGGCCTTGATGATTGTGCATAACCTCTCTATAAACATCCACACGTAGGTTTTTGTGTGGACAGAGTTTCCGTTTCCCTGCACGCAGGTGTGAGTGGGACTGCTGGATTGCATGCTAAGTGTCTGTTTAACCACCTGACCAACTGACCGGCTGTTTTCAGAAGCGGCCCTACCGGTTTGCATTCCCAACAAGCAATGCAGGTGCGTTCCAGTTGCCTTGTTTAGCCGCAACTTGGTATTTTCAGGTCATTATCGTTGTTATTTTTGCTGTTGGTTTTGGTGTGAGTTTCAGAATTTTTAGCCCTTCTACCTCTGCTGCAGGAGAACACCTCCTGCTCCTCGGGTACCGGTGAGGGGTGAGGAGAGGGTATGGTCACAATCAGGAGAAGCAGAGGACTGGCTCTCAGAATTCCCCTGGACACTAGAAACTTTGGGACTGCAGTTTTTTTAAGATGAGGTGACTGACAACAAGTGTGTGAAGAAGAATCAGGACAAGGACAGAGGCAGGAGGGGTACCAGGTCACAGGGCTGCCAGTGAAGGGCCTGCGGACAGCAGCCCAGAGTGGCCTGCCCCAGTGGGGCTTGTTGAGAGTGAGAAAAGGCTTCTCAGAGCCCAGGAGGAGGCCCCACTGCCTTAGTATCTTCCCACTCCCTCTCCTTCCCAGGGCTTCCAGCCCTTTCCAGCAGAGGGAATTACAATCTTCTGAGATTCCTATGGGCTTGAAGGATGGGGAGGGAGCCTGGGAACCAGAAGCCTGGCTTGGGTCCCAGTTGTGTGACACCTGAATCTTGGGGAGGGTGGCTGAGGGGCCAGGTCCCTGGAGCCTCCTGGGACAGCTGAGGACAGGGAGAGGCAGCTCGAGTTTCATCATGGCTTGGTGTGTGTGACCTGGGGACTGACTAGGCAGCAGAATGATGCCAGGCCCTGGCCTCTGTGGGGTGATACCTTTCACCAAGAAACTACAGTCCTTTCCCCGCTCCACAGGGACTACCCTGGCCCAGACTTTGGGTCCTGTGCCTAGAATTAAAGGGACCCAGATTGTCATCAGGCCCCAGGATGGGAGCCTGGAGAGTTCATTTTGGAGGGGGCATGTGTGGCATCTATGCATCTGTGTCATGTGGGCCCCCCAGGGGCTGGTGGTCTCCAAATAATTTCTTACAGTTTTTTAGCTGTGCAATCTTGGACAAGCAACTTAGCCTCTTTGGGTCTTAGTTTTCCTAAATTTTGACTAAAAGTTTTGGACTCAGGTGATTTCCAAATTTCACTCAATGTTTGCATCCCCTGGGATTTGTTTTATAAACTGATTTCTGGGCCCCACCACAGACCTACTGAATCAACACCTGTGGGCTTAAGGCCCCAGCACTGGGTGTTTAACAAGCGTGTTTTTGTGTCGCCAGTGGGGCGCTGACACCTGGAGAACAGCCCAGAAGCTCACGAGGTCCAGTCTAGGGCAGCCTGTGGCAGAAGTTAGGGAGGTGGTCCAGGGAGGTGGGAGGAGCCAGAGAAGGGGAGCCAATCAGTGACCAGAAAGGAGGAGGAGCCAGAGGGAGGACCAATCAGGAGAAGCAGATGCAGCAAGCCTGGGATGCTTCTTGCGAGGGAAATAGGTTTCCTCTGGACCAGAAGAGAGCTGGCCAGCAGGCGGGGAAGAAAGCATCTGAGGAGAGAAGCCATAGTGCTTTGGCTACTGCTGTCTGGGCGCAGCTCCTAGCACTATGAGGCAGTTAGAAGGCATCACCTCTGGGGTTCAGGAGGACAATATGGAGCAAGGGAAGGAAGTGGGGGGCATCTCATGTCTGCTTGGACACTCAGAGCAGATCTAGGAGACGCTGCCTCCACCTGGAAGGACACCGTAAGTCCTGAAAACCCTGACTAGCTCTTGGGAAATAAACGGCCACTTGGACCCCAGCCATTCCACCCCCAGTGTGGGACTCAGCTTGGAGGACCAAAGAGTCCAGTTTGTTGCTTCCTGACTTGGTGACCATGAGCAAGTCCTTCACACTTTTGACTCTGTTATCTGTAAAATGGGAGTAATGATGACACCTGCCCTACCCCTCACAGCAGTACTGTGGACATCGCCCTGGATGAGGGGGTGACAGTGCTCTGCCGCCTGCAGTGTGCTATGCGGTCAGCGGGGGTGGGCGCTGATGGAACTGCAGGAAGGAAGGGATTGGCCTCACTCCTCTGCCCCACAGTTGGAGTGTCAGTGCTTAAAACAGAATCACATAGGCCGGGGCACCGAGTAGCTCAGTCGGTTAAGCATCTGCCTTGGGCTCAGGTCATGGTCTTGGGGTCCTGGGATGGAGACCCACATTGGGCTCTCTGCTCAGTGGGGAGCCTGCTTCTACCTCTCCCTCTGCCCCTCCCCACTGGTGTTCTCAGTCTGTCAAATAAATAAAATCTTTTTAATCTTTTTTTTTTTTTTTTTAATTTATGATAGTCACACAGAGAGAGAGAGAGAGAGAGGCAGAGACATAGGCAGAGGGAGAAGCAGGCTCCATGCACGGGGAGCCCGATGTGGAATTCGATCCCGGGTCTTCAGGATCGCGCCCTGGGCCAAAGGCAGGCACCAAACCGCTGTGCCACCCAGGGATCCCTAAATAAATAAAATCTTTTTTTTTTTTAAATAAATAAAATCTTAAAAAAAAACCACACACCCACCAAACCACATAGGCCACTCTCATTTTAACTTGTTACGTAGTCACAGATCATGTCCTCTTTGACGTCCTATCTCACACTCTCAGAGCTAACAACTATTATATGAGTTTGAAGTGATCTTGCCACTCTTAAATTTTTTCCACATATATGCATGGGCTTATGAAAAATATGTAGCATTTTGTGAGTGTGTGTGTGCTTGTGTGGCCCATTTTATATAAAAGGTATCAAGTAACATGTTGTTTGCAAAATATTTTTTAAACTCAAGCTTTTATGTTCCAGATCCAATTAGGCTATCCCTGGCATCCACCCTGTAGTGTTCCACTGCGTGCAGCACCCACATGTCACCCGTTTGGCCTGATGTTAATGTTACTGTGTCTTTTCTTGTCCCAAGGTGGCCAGCTGAGCTGCTTCAGTGACAAGCCCAGCAGGTCGGTGAGAGGCCTGAGGCTGTGAAGGATGCCTGAGGGTGGGTTGTCACCTCTGAGCCTGAAGGAGCTTCCTATCTGCCTGGGCTTGCTGGTTTATCCACAGCCAGTGGGAAGGATAGAGAGAGAGGGTAAGAGAGAGAGAGAGAGAAGGAAGGAATATGAATGCCACTCTGAGCTGACCTCACACCCCTCTCCAGGAAAACAAAAGAAAGGAGCACAGTCACCTCATCCCAGGGAAGGGAGCTGAGGTCCCTGGTGCTGGATGACTGTCCTCCAGTTAGAGTGGCAATGCTCTTACCCCACCAACCTCTTCAGATGGAGGTCAGGGACTTTTGTGCAAACCTGAGACAGGCTGTGCAACTTGCAAGGTCAGTGAAAAACAAAAATGAAGGGCACTTGCTTAAAGAGTATGAAGACTGCATTAGTGCATTAAGCCGGAGGCGGGCTCCTCCTAGATGTGGGCCCGGTGCGACTGCTCAGGTGGTATCACACCCACGAAGCTGGCACTGCCTCACGCTGCCACCAGGGGAGGCTGGCTCTGGTGTGGGGGAGTGTGTAAAGCTCTGCCAAGGGACACTGCCGTTGTCTTTGAAGCGCTCAGGGTCTTTGGGCCCCGCCCCCGCAATGAACCACGGAGGTCAAAGCTCTGATTTGTGCAAACAGGCATCCTCGCAATGAATACACCTCCGTCCCTGAGGATGGAGGCTGGGGCTCCGGGGACAGCAAAGCCAGCAGGAAGACCCAGAGGCTCAGGTGCAGATCCTCCCTCTGTCCCTGTGGAGCTAGATGGTTGTGGATTTGTGGCTGCGCTTCTCTTTGCCTCAGTTTCCTTATCTGTGATAAGGTGCCTACTTCACAGGATTGCTTTGAGGATTAGCGCTGAAATTCTAGAGAGGCTTTGAACAGTGCCAGACATGTGGTGAGTGCTTAGCCAATGGTCCATATTCTTTCCTAGAAAGATTGACTTGAGTTCGGGGCAGGCAAAGCTGGGTAGAGCGCTGGCACTAGAGTTGGGGGCCCTGGGGTCTAGCACCCACTCTACTACTGACCACCTGTTGACCAAAGGCAAGCCATTCTCCCTCTGAGTCCAGCTTCTAAAATCCAAGGGCTGGGGGATGGGGAGAGGAGGTCATCTTCTCCCTTCCAGCTTTATGATTCTGTTTCCATCCAAAGGAGTCTATCCATCCCTCTCACTGGCTTATGCAATTTGTTGTTGTTGTTGTTGTTGTTTCAAAAAGTTCTTCCTCTTACTGACTGCAAATCTTTCTGTTTTAGTTAAAGTCATTTCTCCTGTTCTGCACTTGGTGTGAAAACAATTGGCCAATGACCCATTTTATGGACTAAAGCTGAGGTGCATGAGCCATCTCCTCTCCAGAAGGAACAGTCCCAGTCCCTCTGTCTCTCTCTCTCTCTCTTTTTTTTTTTTTTTTTTTTACTGACTCGGAGCTCGGTCTCACAACCCTGAGACCGTGACCTGAGTGGAAGAGTCAGAGGCTCAGCTAAGTCTCATTGGTCTTTCACAACTCCCCCCACCCCCCGTACCCAGGAATCTCCACCCCATCCCGCATTTATTTATTTTTTTTCCATCCCGCATTTAGAAACCTGCACACACACACACACACACACACACACACACACACACACACACATCACCGTCACTCCTATGAGCCAGGCACCAAGCTACAACATCCTCTACCACATGCCTCTCCCGGTTCAGTCCCTTGCCTGCAGGGAAGCAGATCTTGTTACCATGTTTACAGCTGAAGACACAGGCTCCTGGAGCCCAGACTAAGGGAGTCTTTGAAGGTGACATGTAAGAACCCCTCCCCTCTTGCTACTGTAAGGCTGAACCCCCAACCCTGTGGGGCCCAGCTTTTCCTGGAGAAAGTCTCCCTTGGCATGTACCAGCCCTCTCTTCCACAGCTGGCATGACAATGTTGTTCCGCTGCACCCACCCCCTTGGGCACACACAGCTCTGAGCACACTGGCTGCTGCTCCGCACCCCCACCCCCAGCCACTCAGGGAGACCCATGGGAATGCAGACAAGGGTGAGTGGCATTGGCAGGGGGCAGTCCTCAAACCTGTGCCCTTCCCAGCAGACCAGGTCAGGGCTCGGGTCAGCTCCAACACTATTGCAATGTCATTTCAATATTTATTGCAGAGCTTGTTTCACATCCATCTCCTCTCATCAATACATGACTCTTGGGATGGGGTGGAGGTCATGGCTTGTTCAGTGATGCGTGCCTGGAATCTATATGCCGCCCGGCCACATGGAGGTGCTCTTTAAAGTACATCTTCGACAAATGTGACTTTACTAACAAATTCCTAGAGGTGAATCTCCCACAAAATCATTATGAACTTGTGCTGATTTAGAAAAGCGCTGTTTTATGTAGTACATGATGAGGATTCGTTCAGTCAGTCACTCCTTCCTGCCGTGCCAGGGCCTTGGGGATCGAGCAGGGATCTAGCCAGTGTCCCTGCCCTCATGGACATGTCCTCCATCTCTAGTGGGGAGACAGTTAAAGAGCGAGCACGGCTCATGGCCACACAGCCATGCCAGGCAATGTTTTATGCTATTGAGAAAAATAAAGCAGGGAGAGGGGATGGAGACAGGTGGGTAGGTGGGACTCTGTTTTAGATGAAAGGGACCATGAAGCCCTACAGAACAGCTGGTATTTGAATAGGAGTTGCCGGTGGGAGCGAATCAAGGGACCTGGGGCATCCTGAGTGGGGAGCAGGATTCAGAAAGAATTCCTTGAAGTCTTAGTCTCCTGGATGAGCCAGTTGGGGACACACTGTGCTTGCCATCAAAGTGAATTAAAAACTCATCCAGCTCAGAGCCTGTGCCAGCATCATCTGGGCAGCAGTGGCCTCTTTCAAAGAAAAGAGTTCACCAAAAAAGAGAGCAGTGTAGCATCCTGATGAGGACTGGGGGACTTCGGATTTTAGGCAGAAAAGTGTTGAAATCTCAGCTCCAGCCGGATGAAGGTTCATATCGTAATCACCTTGTGCCTCCGTTTCTTCATCTCCAAGGGGGTACTACTAGTGCCCCATATGGAGGTTCCTCAAAAGCTGAAAACGGAGCTACTCCAAGACCCAGCAATTGCACTACTGGGTATTTACCCCAGAGATACAAATGTAGTGATCCAAAGGGGCAGCTGCACCCCAATGTTTACAGCAGCAATGTCCACAGTGGCCAAACTATGGAAAGGGCCCAGATGTCCATCAACGGCTGTATGGATCAAGTTGTGGTATATATACAATGGAATATTACTCAGCCATTAAAAAATGAAATCTTGCCATCTGCAATGACGTAGATATGACTAGAAGATATTTTGCTAAGTGAAATAAGTCAATTAGAGAAAGACAATTATGATCTCTCTCATGTGGAATTTAAGAAACAAAACAGAGGATCACAGAGGACAAGAGGGAAAAAATAAAGCAAGACAAAATCAGAAAGGAAGACAAACCATAAAAGACTCTTAATCATAGGAAGCAAACTGAGGGTCGCTGGAGGAGAGGGGGTGAGGAGACGGGGTAACCGGGTGGTGGACATTAAGGAGGGCATGTGATGTCATGACCACTGGGTGTTATATAAGATTGATGAATCACTGAGCTCTACCTCTGAAACCAATAATACATTATATGTTAATTAATTGACTTTAAATTAAATTTAAAAAAAAAAGTGCCTCCTCTGTAAGGTTGACATAAGGACTCAAAGACATAACGCGTGTAGAGTGTTTAGCACAGTGCCTCGCAGGGAGGAAGAGTTGGATAAATGGCAGCCTTTACTACTCTTGTTCTCTTGATTCCTAGTGGGACTCTGCTTCTCACTCTTTCATTCCGTAATGATTCCCCTCAATGTCAGGCACTGGATGCTAGAGTACCCAGAGGAGGGACACCAAGCTGTCCAAACGTGGGACAGAGAGAACTCCCATCCAAGAGGCAGAGCTTATCACGTTAGCCTAGCATCCCCATCCTTGTGAACTTGGCCATGTTGCTTTATCATTGGGTCTTCATTTCCCTGCTGTTGATGGAGGGACCAGCTTGGCACCCACCTCCAAGGGCCCACCCACATTGGCCAAGGCCCCTCATGGGAACATGGAGGTTGCTGCCTGAACAGCCCCTGAACTGCAGGGCAGAGGGTGTAAACATAGCTTCACGGGGGGAAAAAGATGCGTGCGGCATGCTCAAGGGCCTTGGCAGGGAGCAGAGGTGGCAGGGATTGGTGGGGGTGCTCCTGAAGGAGGAGGCCTTTTCGGTAAGTGCTCCCAAGGAGTCAGGTGGAAGGTGACGGCAGAGGAGGGGGCCTCTAGGAGAAGGGACTTGTCTCATGCCCCCCCAAGCGCACTTTCCTCTCTAGTTCTGGGAATACTTAGAAAGCTTATTCAGGGGCCACCGCAACTTTTGCTCCCCTCCTGTCCCCCACCCCCACGCCGACACTCCTGTCCCCAGAGTGCCTTGGGCCCTGGCACTGTTCCTTTCGAATTCCTTCTTCTTCCCCCCCATCAAACCCAACCAATCTTGTGCACCTTACTTTCAGGGCTGCAGGAAACTAGGCTGTAAATAATGTTAGTTCATGTATTCGCAAAGCTTGCAATGCGTCCTGTGCCTGGGACTATTTGGGCACTGAGGATGTCGCGGTGAACAAAACGGACATAAATCGCTGCCCCTTGGAGCCTACATTCTAGAAGGTAGAGGGACATTAATGATTCAGTGCAGTCACTTATTAACATGCAGATTCTCATCCAGTAGATCTGAAGTGGGGCCTGTGATTCTAACAAGTGTTGCCCAAGGGTTTCTGTGTTATCACTGGGCGTGTGGTGTGTGTGTGTGTGTGTGTGTGTGTGTATGTGTGTTAAAGTCTGAAAGAGAACTCCATGAGACAGAATGACATCCAAAGGAATGGCTATCTAATAGTGGAGACTTGAATTGGTGTAAGTGGGGATGAGCGGGTACTGAGGGTAGCAGGGCAGTGGACTGGCCTTATGGGTGGCTGTTTCCTCTGTGTTTAAGGCTGGCTCAGCTTTCCAGCTCTGGCTCTTGAGCTCTCCACTGCTCCTGCTCAGCAGGCCTGTGGGTGAGAACATCTGGAAGGAATTCCCTGGAACTGGAGGGAATTTCCAGGCAAATGAGACTCTGCTAGCCCAGCTGGGAACACCCACCCCTGCCATCTGCTCCAGACGTCATTACAGAGTCTGCGTGAGAGGAACCCAGCACTTCCCTGTTCCGCCAAGGGAACCCCTGGATCCTGCCCCGGGCACATCAGGGCACTACATCTGGTACTGCTGATGCTCTGCTGGGAGCACCCCTGGCCCTGAGTGTATGAAGCCAGTCCTCTCCCTTTTCTCCTTTCTCTGTTGGGATGTGAGATGCCCTGGAATTCCAGAGATACTCTGAGGGTCTTTCCAAGGCCAGTGATGGAAGTAGAGTCTGCCCTGCTTGTCAGAAGCAGTGCCATCAGCCCAGAATTTTCTCATCCTCCTCAGGTAACACTTGTCCCCCACCTGTGTGACGTCTTAATAATACCCACTTCTGCATGCTGATGGCCGAGAGTGGTGGGAGCTTTACAGCTTGAGCTCACTCGATCTGCCAGAAATTCTATGAGACTGCCCTTATTGTCACCTTCTTACTGGTGGGGTCATGGCAGCTTGGAGAGGTCAGCTTACCCTCAGGAAATGGCAGAGCCAGAATTGGAGCCCAAAGTCACCAAAGCCCAGTGTTAACCCCAGGTCCTCTTGCCTCCTCCATACGTGGTCTGAGAGTAGGTACTGGCCAAGAGGGACGTCAGAGCCAGGTGGGAACCCGTTCAGCTGGAAGTCTTGCCTCCTCTCTCCTCCAGCCCCATGGGAAGCTCCTTGCCCAGGCCCTGGGGTGGGCATAGCGGGTCATATTTGTCACATGCAGTGCAGAAGACCAAGCAGCAGTTGGTAATGATGATGATGAGGGAGTGTTGTCAAGTCTGGGAGTTACTCAGCACCAAGAACGGGTCACCCACTGTGACATCCTCCTCAACAGCAGGTGCCAGAGCAGAATGCCTAATCCCAAACCAGAAGGCCCAGTGCTCACTCAGGAACTCCCTGGGGACTCCTGGAACAGCTCTTGCCCTGCATGGGGCTGCAGGGTGGGAAAGCCAGGGCTTGGGGTCTGCTCTCCTGGGGGGATGGCTGAGCCCGCATCATCTCTCCAGCCCCAAGCCCCACCACCATCTGGGGATATGGGTGGCAGGGGAGGGGGGTGCTAAAGCAGGTGTTTATCTCTTTGTTATTCTGTTGTGTTACACTTCCACCACCACCACCTTCTTCAGAGCATAGGTGTCCCTGGCCCAGGAGCCTAGTGCTGAGTCGGCAGGTGGATCGACAAGTTTTGACGTGTAGAGCTGTGCCAACCACAGTGAACCAGACCCCCGTCCCTCCCTGCTGGCTGGGCTGGGGCTGCAAGACCCAACAGGCAACACAATAGCTCTGTCTTCACCTGCTCCGCTGCCCTCTTTGTCTGCTGTGCCCTCAGCTTTAAACCTGAGCTGGGCAGGTGTGATCAGGGAGAGAGGGCTCCTCCACCATGATTGGCCAAGAGATTAAGGGCCCCTGAGGGAGGGCCTTTGTTTCTGTATTTTAGTTTCACAGTTTGGGGAGATAGGAGATAGTGTGCATTCCCCTGGGTAGACGGGCTATGAAAGAGTCTCTAAAAGGCCGTCACTGGGGCTCCTGCCTATAAATGGGAGGACAAACATTGCCATTTTACAGGCTGTGCCATCTCCCCTCTGGAGGAGGAAAAAGAAGACAGGTTTGGCTTCTGCCTGAGGATGAGGCTGCAGCAGCCCAACTAAGACAATGGGGCACCGAGCAGGATCTCAGGATGCTAGGAGACAGGTCCTGCAGCAGGCTGGCTGTGCATCTCCAGGCCAGTGAGGCATCTCTCTGGGCCTTAGATCCCAGCAGAAGGAAGGAGAGAGAGATTTTAGAAGATGAGGGTACGGAGTGCTGGTGAGAGAGGCATGAATGAGTGGGCAGGTGGCTGCAGATTGGCGGGAAGAAGGAAAGGGGGACTGGAAAGCAGGCCATGGGAAGCTCAAGTGGCTGTCCTTGGAGGTGGAAGGGCCTCCTTACCCCTTCCACTGGCCTCCATCCACTGGTCTCTGGCTCCTTCCTCCCAGCCTGGGTGCTGCAATTCAGACCCATGCTGAGTTGGCAAGAGGGCTAACAGGTCTTGATGTGCAGATCTTGTGCCTACCACAGTGAAATACACCCTACAGGCCTCCAAAGGCCTCTCCACTTCCCTGGCCCTCCACCCCCACCCCCAGTGGGGGCTGCTCAGCTTCCGTCTGCATCCCGCTCTGCTTCTGACCCTGCTCCCATGCTGAGGATAGGGGTGGGGGTGGGGGTCTGTAGCTTCAGCGCTGAGCCACCGTACTCTTCTTGGCTCCCCTGGAATCCAGCTTCCACTCTAGGCCCAGGTCCAGTCATGGGTTTGGATTCCAGATCTGTAGCTTTTAGACCTACATCTGCCTTCTTCCCTGAGTCCCAGCTCCCTCTTTTATAAAATGATCTTACTAATAATGCCTCCCTCCTAGGGCTCTTTGAGGATGAAATGAGATAACCAGAGCTCCTAGCAAAATGCAGATACGTAGGAGGTCCTTGGCTGTGGGATTGCTTCTTCCTTGTCCCTCTTGATCTGCTCCCTTGTGTCTGGTGGCTAAATGGGCTTGTTAACAAAGGCGTTGGCCACCCTGCCCACAGCTATGTTCAATAAAGGTCAGGAGTGCTTTCAGAGGGCCAGCCCCTTGGCCTGCAAAAGTTGTAATCCTCACAACAACCCCACAAGGAGGGCTTTATTATTCCTGTTTCAAAGATGAGGAAACAGAAATTCTTGCTTCTTCAGTACCCTGTCCTGGTCCCACAGCTAGTGAGTGGTGGAGCCTGGATTCAAATCCAGCTCCCATTCTCAAACTGCCTGGCTCTCTCTACCATCCCAACCTTTAAGACATAGTGTCAGGGGCATCTGGGTGGCTCGGTGGTTGAATATCTGCCTTTGGCTCAGGTCGTGATTTGGGGATCCTGGGATTAAATCCCACATCGGGCTCCCTGCAGGGAGCCTGCTTCTGCCTCTGCTTATGTCTCTGCCTCTCTGTGTGTGTCTCTTATGAATAAATAAATAAAATCTTAAAAAAAAAAAAGACATAATGTCCCTCAGGCAATTATTGGTGACCAAATGCTGATGGGCCCCGGTGAGGAGCACCAACTCTAGAAGCAAAGTACCCCCAATGTCAAGGCCAGGACAGTGGGGCTTGCTCAGGTGAACACAGAGACCAAGAACAAAGGGAAATAGCTGGGGGGTGGGAGGGTGGGAACCTATGACCTGCTGAATCAGAAGGCAGACAGAAACCCGAGCAAAGCAGTACCCCATGGCTTGTGGAAACAGAAAAATCCCAGAGAAGCCAAGGCCATGGTGGCTGGTGGGCTGAGCGGGGTGCAGAGCTCATGCGATCTCGTCCACACCACACACTTCCCAATCTAACGGTAGCCCATAGGAACAACTACCCTGCAAGACCCACCCTATAGGCATGCCTGGCCAACATTTCAGGGAGCCCCTCATCTCCCTCATATTTCCAAAGCAAGCTATTTCTCCCAGAATCCCACAAAAGGGCCAGGCACCTGGGCAATGTGCAGACTTGCCGCAGGTCAAAGACACTATTCCAGGTATGAATTTTATTGCTAACCAGGTGACACTTGAAGAGCCTCAGAAATGGGGGCGAGGAAAAGTCTCTGATTGTTATTACTTGGTGCAGCCCGGGAAGAAGAAAGGGCTCTTTGTGGAGCAGTGAAAGGGATCCAGACGGAGGCAAGCCCCTGCCCTGCTGAGCAGAAATCATTTTTCCATCGGCAGTTTCTGCTTTGCATGGCCCAATGTCATTGTTCCCCTGCATTCCGCCGGGGACGAGAGGAATACATTGGGAGGCACCGCTTTCGAGCATTTCTACACAGGGAGCTGGGTGTCACCTAGCCAGGCCATCAGTAGTTAGAAAGATCTCGACAAATAGTTTCTTTAAAGGTACTACCCGGTGCCCTCCCCTCCTTTGTTGTTGATCTTCTTTCCCTCTCCCAGAAATAATGTAATTCTTCAGTATACAGTTTACATTGTAAACTGAATTGAAATGCAGCAGTGGGGTCTCTAGACAGAGGTGGCCTGTGTGCAGGACAAGAGCATAAAACCAGGTGGCTGCCAGCATGCACCTGCGCCTCCTCCAGGTCAGGCCTGCCCTGGTCACAGCCCCCTGGGGCGCTCTCTTCCCACTGTCCACCCCCATGCCTCTGTCCTCCCCCATGAGCCCATGAGACCTCTTCACGGCCTTGGGGGCGGGGGGCTGGGAACCAGGCTACTCAGTGAGGCTGCTTCTAGAAGCAATGGGCCGCCAGCAGCAGAAGGCTGACGGACTAGGTGAGGCATGCTGGTTCAGGAAGCAGAGCACCCGACACGTCAAGGCCAGGGCAACAAGGCATAAAAGAGACACGTCAGCCCTCCAGGGTCTGCGTTCTAGGGAAGACAAGCTTTCCAATGCGTCACTGTGGCTGTAACCTCCGTGCAGAAGGTACTGATGGCAGAAGTGTTGGGCTGATGGATGCGGGAGAGCAGGCAAAGCAGCCGCTGGCCCCAGGGGGTGGGCAGGGAAGCTTGTCCCCAGTGGCTGCTGTCCCTTCCCTCCTTTTCTATGCATGAATGCCATTCTCCCTCTGAGAGGTGAAATCTGTTCCTCCCACCTCTTGAACCCGGGCTTTCCTTGCTGATTTGCGTGTAAAAATGTGGTGAGGAAGTGATGCTCAGAATTTCTAAGGCAAGATCATAAGAACCCTGAAGCTCCCGTCTGTGCCTCTAGGGACTTCCCTGAGATGGCCTTGCAGTGGGGAAGACCAAGGGGCCTCATGGAAGGACCAAGCAGGGCAAGGGGTGGGGGGCAGGCTCCCTCCGTGGGTTCTGGCTCTCAGCCCTTTGAACCATCTAAACTGCACACACAAACGTCTTGGGGCAGACATGAACCATTCCCTTTGTGTCCTGTCCAGATTCCTGACCCACAGAATTGTGAGACGGGGTAACAAATAATTGTTGTTTTAAGCCACTACGTTTTGGAGCTTGGGCTGCACATCAGTAAATGACCAGAACTGGAGGAGGGACATGTGTGAGTGGCAGGGATCTCTGTTGCCCCAAGCCACCTCTTGGAGACAGCCACCCACCTTCTCTGTTCCTCTGGACCTCCTCCTCCACAGCCCTCCTAAGCCTGGCACTCCCACTGCCCGGGCCAGTCAGAATTCCTATCCAATTTCCCTCTGGAAGCCCAGTTTGGGAACAAAATTGCTGCTCAGGGAAGAACTAGGCAACAATGTGAGAAAGGCAAAGATTCTGTGTAGCCTGTCTTGGGGTAGGTCCTGATGGACTGGCTGGTGGGAGGGGAAGGTGTGCAGACTTGTGTGTATACCATGGCTGCATGACTTCCTCTAAGGAAATGATTCCTCCAACTAGATTCCTGCCTCCCTTCCAGGAGGAACGCACACCCAGTATTTCTAGCCATCTGCTGGACTTGACCCAGAAGCTCCCTCAAGTTCCTCAAATCCAGCACATCCCAAACTAGAGTCTTCCCTAAGCCCGCCCCTAAGCATCCTCCCCTATCTCTGCCAGAGGCACAGAAATCACCAGAGACCATCCAGATATGGGGAGCCAACCCTCCAGGGACTGGACCTGCCCAGCTGGAGCTAGAGCCAGCAAGAGCTCACCCAAATGGCTAGAGGTTGGTTATAGGAACGCTAAGGTGGAGGTGGGGTGGGGGGCTCTGGGTGAGGTGGGAAGACTTATGGTCAAGGAGAAGGCCAGAACCCAGCCCAGGTTACAGGTAACATTGGGGCTCCTCCTAGAGAGGAAGGGGTCCTCGGACTATGTCCGAGGGACTGGGAGATGCCCACAGGAGGCTAATACCTCCATCTGTAGTCTTAGGGTCCCCTCTGCTCTTCTCCCCCCTCACCTGCCTCTGGAATAGCCATCAGCAAACTCTGTGGCTTCCTGCTTTCAGCGTTCCTTAACCCACCTTTCTTGCCATTCCCCACCACCTGTGGGATGAAGCCCCTCTGTGACCCAGTGGCCCTGGGCCTTTGACCCCTACTTTGTCCTTCCAGTGCGTCCCCAGCATGAGCTCCTGCCTCTGGCCACTCTGGCCTCCCCTTACATCCCATGGACCCTCTGTATTGTCCCTGCCTTTGTCAAACCTCAGCCTGCTGGGGATCAAGCCACTGTCCAGTCTGGTAGCCAGCATCTCCCACGGCTTTTGGGTGCTTGGAATGTGGCTAGGGCAGCAGAGAGGCTAAACTTTTCATTTCATTTACATCAGTGTAAATTTAAAACCTGGTACCTACCAGTGATGTGAACCTACCTTTTCAACTGTAAATTCTGTGAAATCCAAATGCCGATCTAGTATCTTCAATGAGAAATACTTGTGTCGGAACTTGGCAACCACATTGAGAATTGCGGTAAGCGTAAAATACACACTGGATTTTGAAGATCATACAAAATTTTAAAAAAAATAAAATGTCTCAATTTTCTATTGATCACATGTTGAAATAATGATTTTTTAAAAAAGATTTTATTTATTTGAGATAGAGAGAGTGAGAGCACAGCAGGATGAACAAGGAAGAGGAGAAGCAGACTCTTCACTGAGCCCTAATGTGGGGCTTGATTCCAGGACCCTGGGATCATGACCTGAGCCGAAAGCAGACACAACTGACTGAGCCACTAGTCATGCTAAATGATTATATCTAGCATGTTGCGAGTTCGTATAAAGAGCAAAAGTGCAAACATATCTCTTAAAGTTAATTTCATTTTTTTTATTTTTAACGGTGGCTACTAGAAAATTTAAAATTTTATACGTAGCTTGAATTCTATTTCAGTCAGATAACACTTTTAAAAAAATATTTTATTTATCTATTTATTTTAGAGAGGGAGTGAGTGGAAGGGGAGGCGAGGGGGAGGGAGAGGGAAAGAATCTCAAGCAGACTCCCTGCTGAGCATGCAGGACTCCATCTCACAACCCTGAGATCATGACCTGAGGCAAAACCAAGAGTTGGACATTGAACGGACTGAGCCACCCAGGCGCCCCTCAGATAGCACTCATGTAAGCCACTGATTAACAATTCAGCTCCTCACTGCCCTCCCCTCCCCCACACTCTCAGGTTTAAATGCCAGCCTCCTTGGGCTTATGTATGGCCCCTACCTGGCATGCAGATCTCAGTATGACGCATGCATGTTCGAAAGTACATATGTGGGGATCCGTGGGTGGCTCAGTGGTTTAGTGCTTGCCTTTGGCCTAGGGTGTGATCCAGGAGACCTGGGATCAAGTCCCATGTCAGGCTCCCTGCGTGGAGCCTGCTTCTCCCTCTGCCTGTGTCTCTGCCTTTCTGTGTGTGTGTGTGTGTGTGTGTGTCTCTCATGAATAAATAAATAGAATCTTTTTTTTAAAAAGTACATATGTGTGTTTACGTGGCCTTGTGCACATATGTCCCTACCCACAGGTGTGTGTGTGTCTGCACCTGGACCTCTCCAGTTTCCAGTGTGTAAGCACCTGGGAGCCTCCCCCACCCCGTACCATGAAGGCATGCACAGGCTAGTGTCTGAATGGGTGCCTGTGCTCCTGGAAAGTTGAAGTGGGGACAAGGCCTTGGGTGTGAAGCCTCAGGCTGGTTGTCCATCCTTGGGGGGTGCTGGGACACAGTGTTTCCTTGAAAAGTTGATGAGAATGTCATGTAGGACAGAGCCAACAGCCGCCCTGAAATCAAGATAGATGACAGCTCCTCTGGCCCCTCGCTGGTGAGGCCCATCACTCTATCACTGGAGAGGAAATTAAATTGGTCTGGCACAGTTTGCTGTTCCCAAAGCCAATTTGGTTGCTGCTGTGTAGTGTGTGATGCACTTCTGGGTGGTGTTTAATTGCTCATTTGGTTTATTGATATGTTTCTGAGGCATGGTCTGCAGACCAAGACACACCACAGGAAGCAGGCGGAGGTCTCTGTTCCTTTCCTAAAGTTACCAATTTACTTATCCATCCATCCATCTACCCATCCATCCATCCATCCATCCAACCATCCATCCATCCATCCACTGAGCCATTTAATTATTCAGCCAGTATATACTGAGCATCTACTGTGTGCTGGGCAGTGTGTAGAACAAAAAGAAGTCTGGGGTGAGCCTGGAAAACCAAATTCCAACACTGGCCTTTGAGCAAGTCTCTGCTTTCTCTGAGCCTCGGCTCCCCTCTGTAAGAAGAGGGAATTGGACAAAAGATCTCAAGGCCCCTTCTGGTTCTGGCACCTCAGGGTTTGGAGCCGATTTTCTGGGCAGAGATTTCTCAGGCAGAGACTCTGTTAGAGCCCAGGGGCTGCTTGGCCAATGTGGCAGGCTGAGGGAAGCACAGGACTGTGGGGTCATGGGCATCCATCACTCACACCCATGGGGGAGAGCCTGACTTACAGGAATGGGGTGGTGACTTTGAAATACAGAGGGTTCAGATCACGTGCTTATGTGTGTGTTTGGCTGTATCTCAAAGACTTGAAGGGACCAGGCCCATTAGCAGTGGCTTAGTCCATTTGGGCTGCCAGAACAAAAATACCATGGACCAGGTGCTCAACTTCATTTTTCACAGTTCTGGAGGCTGGGAAGTCCAGGATCAAGGTGCCAGTAAATTCTCTGTTACACACAGTCTTGGGGTGCCGGGGTGGCACAATCGGTTAAGCATCCAGCTCTTGGTTTCAGCTCAGGTTGTGATCTCAAGGTCATGGGATCGAGCCCTGTGTCTGGCTCTTGCTCTCAGCTCAAGTGTGCTTGAGAGTCTCTTCTCCTTCTGCACCCCCTCCACTCTCCAATAATCAATCAATCATCAATCTTTGGAAAAACATTCTGTGTTATAAACAGAATACTTGTGTCCTGATGAGGGAGCTCTGTGGGGTCTCTAACATAAGGACACCAATTCACAAGGGCTCCCAGAGGACTCACCTCAAAACACCATCACACTGGTGATTAGGTTTCAACACATGGGCCTGGGGTCACACAGACTTCCAGTCCATAGTGAGCAGAATCTGACATGAGTGTTGTAGAGGCTACAGTCCATCTCGTGGAGTGCCTGAGCCCCTGGAGCATGCGGGGTCGCTGGAAGCCACTCTGGTTCCTGACCCTCTGGCAGGCAGCGTGTGTTCAGGCAGTTCCAGGGCCCCTCTCTCCTGTGCCATAAAAGCTCTCACCATTTCTTCCAGCCCCACTGTCTCCTTTCCACCCTGAGACGGCTTCTGTGTCTGCTGCTCAATGCCTCCCATATTGGCTAGAAAGCCCACCCCGGAGGCTCTGGGCCACCTCATCCAGCTGGCTGTCCTAGGCTCCCAGGACTCATTCCAGATCCTCTCAGGAACCTTCTGCCTTCACCTGGTTGATCGGCACAGAGTAATGGAGCTGTCTTGATCCAGTTACCAAGGGCTCTACATTCCTACCATGAAAGTCCGACACAACTGGAGCTTTCTCAGATCCCCTTCTGGTCTCCTGTCAGTAACGAAGGTGTCTGATTGCAGGCTTTCTGGGATCCAGATGGGTTGGAGCAAAGGGACAGGGACAAGGAGAGGGGAGAAGTTTTGTCACTGACCTTTGGCTGTTTTGATCCTGCCTGCTAAGAGCAATTTCCTCTGGCTCCTTCTCCAGTATTCAAACTCCTGCCAGCAAACCCAAACCAGGATGACGGGCATGTTAGAATATCCCGGAATTCAGGAAAAAGAATGGAGGAAAGTGGATGTGACTTTGAGAGCATCTATGCTCACCTTCCAGGAAATCCCTCCTCCCAGCTAACCTCCTCTCCTCTGCAATTTAGACCTTGAAGAGACTCTGATTTCTGCTTTATCCCCTGGGTCTGGCTCATTGCTCAGCATATAGTAGTTGTTTGATAAATATTGTCGAACAAGTGGATTTCTAGCCCTAGGATCACTCTAAGAAGATTTTTTTGGTAATAAACCAATTCCATAGTGGCCAAGGGTATCATCTGTTCATTCAACAAGCATTTGTTCCGCAGCCCCAGGTCCCTGGCACTGTGCCAGAGGCTAAGGACTAAGATGACCCGATAACGAGACTATTCAGCAATATGCACTGAGCTCCCATTCTGCACCAGGCACTGGGTTTTCATTCTGGACGTAGGGACGTGAATAGGACAGCTATGCCTACCCCCATGGAACTCATATATGTTCCCTTCCATAGGAGATAGGCAATAGGCAAGTATGTAACTAATAAGCAAGATGATTCTAGATTGTGTAGATGCTCTGAAGGAAACATGTAGATGCTGTGATGGAGAGCAGTTGGCTGGCCTACTTTGGGCAGGGGCAGTCTAGAGAGAGGCTCTGTAAGACCTGCAGATGGAGGAGAAAGAGCCAACCAAGGGCCAGAGGCCAGGAGCCAAGATAGAGCACAGTGAATGCAAAGCAAGGGGACCCAGAGATAGCTCGGTGGGCTTGCGGAGCAGAAGGGAGGCCCGAGCAGGGTGGAGAGGACAGCTGTGCAGGGTAACGTTGAGCAAGTTCCCATGCTCCCGTGGGAGAAGCAGACGGGCAATCGGAGCAGAGTGGCAAATGCCACAAAGGAGGACGGGATGTGCAGGGAAGCCCTGAACTCAGGTTGGAGGAGGTGATACGGGCACCAGGTCGTAGGGATGCACATGACAAGCTCTCCGGTCCAGTGTGGCCTTCGGTCCTTCCATCCCCATGCACCTTGTTTCAAGACTCTCTCCCTTTCCCTGCTGGGAGCAGGGGCTCTAGAGGGGCACCAAGTGCCCAGAGGAGCTCCTCCCACCCCCAATGATTTCCCTGCCCTGGAGCTGCTCAAAGCCCCCTCTGCTGCTGCGGGAAGCTGCTTGGGCACAGCGGCTGGAGGAGCAGGGATGAGCAAGTTTGGCAGACGGCAGCGCCCAGGGTAATATCACCAACATGGCACATCCCTCCTTTCATCTCCCTGGGCTCCCTGGAGCTTTTACTTTCATTGAGCCCAGCATCTAGCAAATAGCCCCATTGCTGCCTTTTATCTGGCTTTCAACCTGAGACACTCTCTTCAGGGCCCTTGCCTGGTGACAGCACTCTTTAGAACTACAGAGTGGGCTATGCCAGACGTTTGAATAATAATAGTTAATGATGTAATAATAACTGTAAAGCCAGCTCCCCACTTATAAGGGTTCTGGGCATGCCAGGCACTGTGCTAAATGCTCTACATGCATCACTTTTTGTATTTCTCACCACCACCTTATGAGGCAAGTATTGATGTGAGGCTCAGACAGGCTAAGTAATTTGGTAGTGCTGCACAGCAAATAAGTGCTAGAACAGTGTTGGACCTAGGGCTGTCCAATTTCACAAACTCTTTCCTCTGTGTGCTAGTGCTTCCCAGGTTCAAGCTCATTACATCAGAATTATCAGGGGAGCTTGTTAGAAATTAAGGTTTCTGCTCTTTCATCCTCAGAAATTCTTGCGGTTTTTTTTATTTACTTATTTTTACTTATTTACTTTATTTTACTTATTTATTTGAGAGAGAGATAGTGTACAAGTGGAAGGGAGAGGCAGAGAGAGAGGGAGAAGCAGACTCCCTGCTGAGCAGGGAGCCTGATGCGGAACTCGATCCCAGGACTCCAGGATCATGATCTGAGCCGAAGGCAGACACTTAACTGAGCCACCCACGCAACCCAGAAATTCTTTTTGAAAAAATATTTTATTTATTTATTTGAGAGACAGCACAGGTGGAGGGGAGGGGCAGAGGGAGAGGGAGAAGTAGTCTCCTCATCGAGCAGGGAGCCAGACATGGGGCTCAATCCCAGGACCCCGGGATCATGACCTAAGCCTAAGGCAGATGTTTAACTGACTGAGCCACCCAGGTGCCCCCTCAGAAATTCCTATTTAGTAGGCATAGACTAAGGCCCAGGAATCTGGGGTTTTTTGTTTGTTTCTATTTTAATAGCTTCTCTCAGGGGATTCAGGAACAAAGCCAGATGTATTTAGGTACAGTGCCAGGTGTATTCAGGTATGCCTCCTATAGACGTGCGTGTCATCTTTGACAGTAGAAGGTAGAGAAGTGGGTTGGAGGAGAGGAAGTCTTCCAGGAGAGTGCACCTGACTCTCTGGCCTCACCTTCCCTCTATCCTTTCCCCAACTCTAGTTAAGAGCCTGAACTCAAACCTGACCTGCCTCTCCTCAAGCTCTCTTTTTTTCTCCTGCAATGGGGGATAGCAAAGAAAACACAGTTGAGAATAGACTGAGTAAAAAGTGCTTTCAGGGAACATGGGAGGGGCTTGGGGACAGGGTATCTGAAGTTGGAAGCCAGCTGGGCAAAAGGCATGAGAGAGAAAGTAGGTTAGGTGATCTGTAGGGTCTTTGGTCTAAGTGTCCCCAGATTAACACACTGAGGAATCTCAGTGATGGTGGACTAGCATGACTGGTCAATCTCTGAATAGCTAGTTATGAAGCAGAAGGAAGAGCTAATGCCCCAGAAAGGTGCTGTAAGGTGAGAGGAGCCTAAATGTTGCCCTTGCCGCAAGCCTTCATCCCAACACCTAGCCTTCTCCTTGCCACATGTCAATCCGTCAACACAATCTTGTCAAAAAGATGGGGATCTTTGGTTCTAGGTGGAGGGCAAGTCCAAAATCAAGGAACAGCAGAGATTACTATGGGACTACACAAAATTAAGTGTTAACACATGCTGCAGCATGGATGGACCTCGGGGCCAAGATGATAAGTGAAATAAGCCAGTCATGCAAAGACAAATACTGTATGAGCCCACTTATATAAGGTACTCAGAGGAGTCACATTCCTAGAGACAGAAAGTAGAATGGTGGTGGCCAGGGGCTGGGGGAGGGGGAATGTGGAGTTAGTGTTTAATGGTTTCAGTTTTGCAAGACAATAGAAGTTCTGGAGATGGATGGTGGTGAAGGTTGAACAACTGTGTGAATGTACTTCATGCCACTGAATCATACCCTTAAACATGGATAAGAGGGTCAATTTTGTATGTATTTCATCCCAATTAAATTTTTAAAAATTTTAAACTTAAAAAATGTGTGTTTCATTGTGTGGGGATGTAGACTGTTAGTTCCCGGTCAAGATTCACTCTCCTTTCTTTCCATAGAAATAGAAGTTTTATTTGGCACAAGGCCACTCAGAATAAAGACTACATTTCTCAGCATCCTATGTAGGTAAGTGTGGCCATTTGACTAAGTTCTGGCCAATGGATGTAAGTGAAGGGGTCCTGTGAGAGCTTCTGGAATCTTTCTTAAGAGACAACACTGATGCACCCTTATCCTTCCTCTTTGTTCCTTCCTCCATTGACTGCCAGGAGCATGGGTGTTGCCATCGTGGATCATGAAGCTGGGGGCTAGGAGCTCATGGGAGTCATACTTTGCAGAGCATAGGTATGGGGCCTTAAAACTGAAACACCCTATTAGCCCTGAACTATCTGCCTAGATGTCTGCCTGTGTGACAGATATAGACTTCCATCTCTGTCAAGCCACTACTATTTTTTTTTTGTCATTTGTACACAAACTTAAACCTAAGGAATACAGAGGATAGAATAAATGATGATAGGATCTTTAGGAACAGAAAGGACCACAAAGTTGGGCATTTGATGAAAGCAGTACAGATGGGGTGGGACCAGAGCTGTCCTGCGAGATGAGTAGTCTGGTTCATATGCTCAAGGAGTTCACTACCTAGTGGAAGAAACGTGCATTTATCTGTAGCCAGGACCACTGCAATCAGCCAATGTTTGAGGAGCCTTTGACATGCATGCATCAGGCCAGCACATGGACACGTGCTCAATCTTCTCAACAGGCAGGTGCTATCATTATCATCCCTGTTTTTCAGGGGGAAACAGACTGATGGAGGTTAAGCAGCTCATCAAGATCGTATAGGGTGGGGAGCACCTGGGTGGTTCAGTCAGTTAAACATCTGGCTTTGGCTCAGGTCACAATCTCAGGGTCCTTGGATCGAACCCCATATCTCCCCCAGCCCCTTCCCCCTACTCATGTTCCTGCTCTTTTGCTCAAATAAACAAATAAACAATCTTAAAAAAAAAAAGGATCGTATAGGGTGGTGGCAGCACAGGGATGGCCCCCAATGTGGTTTGATCTTTAACCACTTTACCAGGCGGGATATAAGGGAACTCAACAGAAGATGCGCTCATGGTCCTGGTAGGTTTTTGAGAAGTTCTGTGGAGCAAGTGACATTTGTTCTGAGCCTTGAAGAGACACGGGGCAGGGATATTACAGATGGAGGCCAGAGCGGAGGTGATGGCGTGTTGGGGAGCTGGTGAGGCTGACCCAAGAGAGGTGTGGTGAGAAGGAAGACTGGAGAAGTGAAGACTCCATCTCCACAAGAAGATGGCATGGAAGCCATCTCTTAGGCCTAAAAGTATTCCTGGCTAAAGGGCTTGGATTACATAAAATTGCAGACCTGGGATGATGGATCTTCCAGAAATATGGTTTTTTAAAGGTCAAATTTTTCTTGGGAATAAGGGTTTGGAAAGCTGCAGGGGTAGGAAAGCAGGTGAATCCCTGCCTAGAAAATTAGTAGTCAACGGCTCAATTAGTATGGCAGGTGGCAGCACCTGGAAAGTCTTTTTTTTTTTTTTAAAGTAAACTGTTTGCAAATGTCTATGGGTAGTTCTAGACTATGAATTTTGAAGACTAAAGTATCTCCAGAGATGCTAAAGGAGAAGTCAGAATTAACTGAAGCAGAGGTTGATAAAGGTTTTTTTGGACAGAAGGTACCCATCTGTACTCAGGAACTGGGGTTACTTTAAATCTCTGCCAAATGAAATTTTATCTTAAATTTAACAGGCCAAACAGGCGTGAGATATTTATATCATTGTTTTAGTGTCTCTGCTTTATGAAAAAAAATCTATTTACAAATAGAAATGCATGAGATGTAGCAAGTTCTGAAGAATAAACCATCATCTGGCTTGTGTTCTGTGGGGTCAGTTACTTACTTGATTTGGGGGCAGGTGGCCAAAGAGAAATCAAGCAGCCCCTCCAGGGCACAGGCTCGCTTCACCATGCCACCCCCAGTCCAGGAACAGAAAATGGGTAGGTTGTGGGTGAGAGAAAGGAGAGGGGGCCAGTGGGGTGGGCATCTGGGGAGAAGTCCTGCCCTGCAGAGCCCACACCTCATCCTTTGCCTTTGGGGGGAACTTTTACTTTCTGCAAAAGTGCTTTTATTATCTGTAATCATAACATTCCTGTGGAGTAGGCAGGGCATCCACAAAGTGGCATTACCCCCGCTTGCAGAAAAGCTGAGCCTCAGAGAGGTGATGTGGTTTTCTTAGGTACACAGTTGCCAGGTGGTGCGGGAAAGGCCCCAGACGTCAGGTTGGGGGGATGTGGGTGCAGGCGTCCCAGCAGAGGCATGACCCACAGAAGTGGTATTCGGTCCAACCCAGAGGGGCCTGGAGGGAAGGGAAGGCAGTGGGTAGGGACTGAAGTCCGGGGGAACTTTCTGATCCCAGCATCTTTCTCCTGCCCCCCTACCCACCTCCAGCCCCTTCCCACAGCCAGGGGTGGGCCCACCCCTTCCTCCAGGGGACTGTGTACCATTGCCCTTGAGGCAGGTTTACATCAACCATTGGCAGCCCAGCTCCCTGTCTCCACATGCATCCGTTCTCATTTTTCTTTTTAAGAAATCATAATGAAATTTTATTTTAAAAAAATCAATACCGACAACATAACCTGCAGCAGATAAATCAGAGAAGCTTACGTTTCTCAGTCCCAGTGGCTTTTTGCAAGGATTCCCCAGTGTTTCTTCCTCCCCCCTGGCTGGAAATCTTTCTGTCATGGGGTCTTTGATGGGCCACTTCTGGGAAGCCAGCCCCACCCTCACATCTTGCCAGCAGCTTTGTCTCATCCAGGCTCATCTCTGTTCTCCATCCTGGCTGATCCTCCGCCGCCCCCACCCCCGCCCCCGCCCCCGCCCCACCTGGGCCCCAGCCCCAGCCAGGGGAGCCTCCCACACTCTCACTCCTACCCTCAGCCCCAGTGCACCACCTCTCCTGCAGCCCGGCCCATCACATCCTTCAACACCTGCTTCCATGTCGCCTTGTCCAAGAAGCAGGCCCTTTGGAGTCTTGTCTCCACTCACTCCTGTGTGACCTTGGGCCCACTGCATAACCTCTCTGAGGCTGGGGTCCCTTACGGGTAAACGTGTGGACAATAACACCACTTTCACACATTTTGGAGCCAAGGAAATTGTAACAGCCCTGAGGACAAGCTCAGCACTAGCAAGCTCTCAGCAACGTTTAAGGCCTTTCTTTGGGGCCCCCAGCACTCGGCTCCTTCATCCCACCTCTCTGCCAGAGAGTTTATTCTGAGAACAGAGCAGTCTACCCTCTCTCCTCTGCTTGGTGTGTCCCGGGTGGTGGGCATCCAGCTCCCGTCTGGACAGTCGAGGTCAGGATTCTGCACATAAGGAGCCCTTGGTGCATGCCAAAGGGAGATGGGGGCAGAAAGGCAGAGGAAGGAAAGGAGGAAGAGGGAGGGGGGAGGAGAGAAGGAAGGGTGAAGGAGGAGGGGAAGGAATAAAGGGAGGAGCGAGAGAGAAATCAGAGGGGCAGGAAGGGAAGGGAGGGCTCCTCCATCAGCACCCCATTGTGTGAGTTGCACGCTAATTGGGAACAGAGCAGGGCCCTACCTGTGAATGGATGGAGAGGTGGCAGGAAAGAAGAAAGGATGAAGGGGGAAAGAGGAAAAAGGAAGGCAGGGAGGAAGGGAATGTGGCATTAGCCTGTGTCCCCCACCTGGCCCCCCCCCACCCCCTGCTGTCTGCACTTACCTTTCTGTCCAGCTCCACTCTCCTCCAAGGTGATGTGGGGCTTCCAAGTAAGCGCTTGGCCACAGCGGCCCCCTGCTGCCCGGGAGAGCCAGGAAGGCCCACCCTGGCCAGGGTGGCATGGGGGTGGGTGGAGCAGAAGCAGCCCATCAGGCCCAGGGGCCAGGACAGGGGCCTGAGTGGCTCCCGGTGGGCCATCCTCCTTTTTTTCCACCTGCCCCCTGGGTTCACCACACTGGGGCCTTGCGGAGAGGCAGGCCTGCTTAGCATGCAGGGGGCTCCCTCGGCTGTGAGTGGGAAAGGCAGCAAAACAAGAGCCCTCTGGAAGGCCTGCCCGGCTGGAGGGAGAGCTGCATGGCAGGCAGGGGCTGGGAGCTAGCCCAGGCCTCTGTGCCCTGACTTCGATGCAGATGCCGATGCTGATGCTGAGGGAGAGACTGGCGCTGCCAAAGTCTGCTGCTCACCTGGAAACAGCTGTCCGCCCCCCACCCCAGGCGGGAGAGTGCTTTCCCAACTGGGCTCTGCAGAACTCTTCAAGATGACAAGAGGGAGGAAGGGACATCCTTAGTCTCTGCCCCCTTCTTAGGCATTCACAATGCAGGGAGCACAGTGAAGGCTCTGAAGAGTCCTGTAGCAAAAAGATCCATTGCATGTTTTTGTTTTGGGGTTTTTAAAAGATTTATTTATTTGTTTATTCGTGAGAGACCCAGAGAGAGAGAGAGAGGCGGAGGGAGGAGCAGGCTCCCTGGGGGGACCCAATGGGGAACTTGATCCCAGGACTCCGGGATCATGACCTGAGCCAAAAGCAGACAGACACTCAACCACTGAGCCACCCAGATGCCCCGACCCATTGCATTTGAACATCGCTTCCCAATCCTCTTCCATCTCTTGAGAGCACTCAATTCACATATTGAATATATTAGAGTTTTGTAGGATGTAGTTTCCAAATGCTGAGGTGGACCAGGGAATAGAATTTTGGCATTGGAAGCGTTGAAGTCACTGAGGTGCCTCTGGAAAACTCCTATGCATCCTGTGAAGCCCAGTTCAGATGCCTCAGGCTCTCTGGGGTGTTTTCCTACCGGGAGAATCAACTAGTCATTCTTCTGTGCCCCATGACCTTCACACACCACTTTACTCTGTTCTTTTCCCACAGAATTATTTGGTTGTGCTTATTTCCTGCTAGACAGAAGGAATTCCTTGAGGGCAGGAACCGGGTGGTGCTCACCTTTGTTTCCCTACCGCGTGGTGCTCACCTTTGTTTCCCTACCGCCTGATACATAATAGGTGCTCAGTGCTCATTTACCAGTGGAATTTAGGACAGCATCCTTATTTTACAAAGATGTAAGCTGGGACTGAGGGAGGAGCCAAGCCTTGTCCAGTGTTTACCAGCCAGACTTGGTGGGGGTGTGGGGGAGGATGAGGAATGCCCACCAGGCTTCCCAGGTTCCCCTGAACCTGCCCTCTCCCACTCCCTGACGCTGAGCCAGTTGTCATGAGTGCTAGTTTTTCTCTCTGGTGTTTCTATTAATAGCCAGGCAGGAAAAGGACTCAGGGAGGGAGAGGCTGTAGCTAATACCTCCACTTGGTTCAGCAGATGTCAGGGCGGTCATTTCTGTTCCCACCTTAACTGTTGATGTCACTGGTGGCTGCAGGTCGGGTTCAAGGGCTAATGCCCCTGACCAGGGTCCTGCTCTGAGCCTGGTTAGTAGAGGATTGTGTTTCCTCTTATTCTTTTGCATCTGAGGCTGACTACTAGCATCCTGGCAGGGAGAGTAGCCATCAGTTAAATAAAGCTAGGAAGGGCAGGGAATCCTGAAAGCAGGTCACGGCACCCCTATCCACAACTCACCCCCTCTCCTGTCTGCTTCAGGGGCCTCTGCAAGGAGAGCCTGGAGCTCTGTGCCAGCATGGCAGGAGAACAGGAGAAGCCTCCTGAGCCCAGAGGGCAGTGCCCCCTCCGACACCCAGCCCTGCCCACCTTCGGAGGCGGCTGGCCCATGCTTTGGCTTGGCTGACTCCTGGCATCTATATCTGTGTCCTCTGTGTGGCCTTGACCTGCCCTTGGGGTTCACAGGTGGGGATGCAGGGTGTATGTTCCAGGGAATGAGGGCAGGATTTTCTCTTGGGCCAGTTAAACAATTACGGAGTGGGCACATTCTGTGCTGATGCCCAGGGTTGGGGCAGGGTACAAAGGAAGTGCCGGGCGGTTTCCTTTCAGAGAGCTTGGGGTCTAGTCACCTGAGATGTGCCTCTGCACCTCCTCTAGGGCTTGGAAGCCAGGAGGGATCCTGCAAGAGCAGAATGATCCGGTGTCAGCCTGGGATGGGGTGGCACGGTGGGCAACCACTCCAAGGGCCAGCAGTACATGGGTGAAAGATGGGGTGCAGGGACGCTCATTGAGGAGAGGAGGACTGGGCTTTCAGAATAACCGTGTGCTGTTGGTGAAGGTGTGGGGCAATGGGACACCCCACTTTCTGAAGGAGCCCTACTTTTGTGTCCTCATGCCCCCAGTGGGATCACTGTGAGGCCTGTGCCCCACAAAGGCTCCCCAGTTTCTTTAGGGGGAGTAAGCTCCAGTCACTGCAGGGGTAACTTGCTTGGTTTCCTTCCCTCCCTATCTCACTCCCCCTCCCTTCCTGGGATCACCCCCTAAAAAAACTACCTGCCATTGGATCCTTCTCCTAGGGTCTGCTTCTGGGGAAACCCACCCTAAAATGGTGCAAATTGGCACAATTGACCTGGAGGATGATGTGGCAGGAAGTGTCAAAATTATAAATGCATGTGTTCAGGGGTGAGCAGTTCCACTTCTGGGTATTTATCCTATAGATATACTCTTAGATATGCCAGAAGATTTAGGAACGAGGTGGGTTTTTTTTTTCAGCACTGTTTATAAGAGCCAAAGACTGGAAACACCTGAATGCCCATCCCTGGGGATAAGTAGAACATGGGCCATCTGATCAGTGGAATATTATGCAGCCATAACAAAAGAATGACTGGGCACACTCCTTATGGACTGATTTGGGACCATCTCCAAGATAAATTAAGTGGGGGAAAACATAAAGTACAGAGAAGCATGTTTGCATGAAACAAAAAGAATATGCAGCCATAATTGCTTGTTTGTGTGAATAGATAGATTATCTCTGGAAGGGTTCCAAGGAACTGATAAACTTGGAGCCCCTGGAGAGAGGGATTGGGTAGCTAAGTGCAGGGAAGGGAGGGAAATTTTCAGGATAGGGTCTGAGCACTTTCTGATTTTTGCATCACATGCAGGTTCTATGGTCTCTATTAAAAATACATATGGCTTAAAAATAATTGTAAAGAAGAACGGCAAACCTAGGTACCGGATCACAGGGTTTTGCTACAATGATCAACCCAATTTTAGCTTGTCTCAGGGAAGTTGAACCCATGGCCAGGGGCATTCGACCTTCCTTTTCTCATTTAGCGTTCCCATAAGGTGGTTCTGCATCATTACTCCGGGTATCTAAATAAGGAAAGTAGGCCTGAGTCCAGCCTTCCCCCAAGATGCTAAGAGTCCAAGCTGTCCTTCCCCTACCCCTCACCAGGGGACACCAGAAGCTTCCTAATTCTTCCTGACCCAGGGAAGGTTGCAGCTTTTCCTTTCCTGAGCTATTTGAAATGTAGACTGCTCTCTCTGGAGGGGATGAGATGAGGCAGGGGGCTGGAAGGAATGACCTCTCCATGTGAGCTCCTTGTGGATGGGCACCATGTTCTATGTCTCTCTTCTAGAGACCCTGGTGCAGCACCTGGCATGTTCATCAGAGGGATGGGTGGAAGAGTATCTTTTGCCCCAGGATTTCAGGGGAAGAGGCCCAGCTCCTTCCAGCTCCTGGGATCCCAGGTCAGTGAGGCCTGGTGAGAAAACTCTGTGGTTGGACACATTCTCTCTGAGATTGTGGCTCTGCTCTTCTGGTTGCTGTGTGACCTTAGGTGAGTCTCTTCACCTGAGCTTTAGATTTTCCCCCTATGCAATGGGTATAGAGACCCCCTGTGTAGAATATTGAATAAGATCCCATCGAGGTGCCAACCAGTGTGCCTGGCACCTAGTGGCTCTGCTACATATCTACTCATCCCCTTCCCTTCCTATGGGCAGAAGAATGACCACCACCAAGATTGCACATTGTCGCCTCTGTGCCTCCATCAAGAATCCTCGTGTCAAGGGACTCTTCCTTCTAACTGGAAACCCTTCTGTTGTACCCCCATCCCATGCCTCCCATGCTCCCATCCACTGGCAAGAGGAAAAGCTAGCAGGTTTGTCCCATAGGGGCCTTTTCCAGATCTGAAGGCATCAAGAAAGTTAAGGTTGAGTCTCGTTGACCGTGGGCCCGGCAGCCCCAGCCCCTCCGCTAGCCCCGGTCTACTCTCCATGCCTTCTATTCTCCCTGTCTCATCCTGGGCTCAGAGACTCTTGGTGCAAGGTCAGGTGAGAACCGTCTAGAGTCCCAGGGCACAGCACCTGCCCCTTCTCCACCCCACTCCCTTCCCTTCCGCCCGAGGAATCGGCAAATAGCTCAGATTCTGATGACAAGGAGATTGAACCCCAGGCTCGGCAGCCCTGACAAGTTGCATTTTACAATAAATCCCCGCAATTAGACCCTGCAAACAGCACCGCTGTCGCTTCTCTGATATACGGCAGGGAATTAGCTTAATGTCCCTGGCAACCAATTCTCGGACTAAAAATAGTGTGGCTGTGCGTTCACCTTCTCCTGTTCAACATCCAATCTTTGCTGGTGCTGGGGAGGGAACGGCCTCTGGGGTCCAGGTCTTGCCCTGGTGCTAGGGGCTGGGCGTCAAGGGTTAACCCAGCTTTAACTAATGTGTCTGTCAAGGAATTATCCAGCAGGACGGGGGTGGAGGCGGCCTTCTGTGGGGGAGGGAAGCCAGGCTGAACTGTTTTATTTTAAATACAGGCTTTTTGAGTAGGCAGCCGCCTTCCCAGAGGACTCCCTGGTTGGCCTCCCAAAATACTCTTCTCCACCCATCGCACCCCGTCCGCCCAGCAGCAGCGCACCACCATTTGAGGGTGTGAGGGCCCCGGAATGGGTTCTAGCCCAATAGGGCTCATGGTCACTTCTTGGTTTGCGGTTTCCTCATCTACAGAAGGAGGGATTAAATGAGCCCATCTGATCACGTGCTGGATTCTCAGACACTGTAGACTCCCAGTCGCCGGTATTTTGTCCCAAATGTCCTAACAAACATCAAGATCCCTGAAATGCCAACACATCAGTGTGCAAACCCCCAGACAGACCATCGTGCAGCACATACAGAGCAACATGGGTACAAAACACACGTTTACACACCTACCCACAACATTAGGAAGTTTCTTTATGTAACACTTATCTCTACAATGTATGGTGCTGATACATTTGCCCCTTTTTTCTTCTTTAATATTAGATGCTGGTTCTGACTCCCTAAACTCATTTCACCATCTCGTAATGGGTTACGAACTGCAGTTTGGAAAATGCCCACCTCATTCGAACCCTTATTTTGCAGGTAGAAGAACCAAGGTCCAGAGAGAGGAAGGGACTAGCCCAGGGTCACACAGCTGGCTGGTAGGAAGACCCGGCCCACACTCCAGGTCTGTTGGCTTCACAGTGGTGATGTCCCCTCTCACACAGGGACCCTTTTATGTTGCAGCTGCTCCTGCAAGGTTATAGATCCACAAGGAAAAGGGCCATGTCGCCTGCACCACTGGCCCTTCCCCTGTGAAAGCCTTGTCCTTAGTGGGTGTCCAATAAACAGTTCCATTGGAACAATGATGAGAAAGTGTTTGGGGATCGGTGCTGGTCTTGCCACTGATGAACAAATGCAGTGGCCTCAGCCCAGAGACCAGGTCAGCTTTAGCTCATTAGCAGGACTGGGCTCTCTCAGGGCTTAGGGAGGCTGATATCCACCATGGAGGAGAAATCCTGCTGTCGGGGTGGAATGGGAAGGCGGATGGAAGAGAGGTGCTCTCGGTAGGAGGGGATGTGAGAGGTGGGCAGGGGCTACGGTGACCGGGAGGGGGTCAGGGTGTGAGGAGGGCTGTAGCCCATAGGAACAAGCTCCAGAGAAAACGGAACTCGGTTTCCTCTGACTCCTCCACCTTTCTGGAAAGAGCTCCTGTGGGGGGGCGGGGGGGCGGTGTTACTATGAGAGGCAAGGCAGGGACATGCAAAGGGAGAAATGAGAGATGGAGACACAGAAATGAGCAATTGCCACAGGCTATGCTGGGTTAACATCAGAGGTTGCCACTGCCCAGGGGTGGTCCCTTGAGGCCTCCCGCAGCTCCTCTCCCACCACTGCCACCCCCAGTCCACCCCAGAGGAGAGGGGTTGCCCCCACCCCCAAGTCCCTGGGCCCATGAGAAACTAGAGCTGAGTGCTGGGCAGCCTGGGAGGGCCAAGTGCTCATTCATTGACAAGATGAGCAGCTACTTTGTCCACACCATATCCTTGTCACGGGAAAGAGACCCAGAGCTGGCAACCAGGGACCCCTCCATCCCCTCTGGCTGCACCCCTGCACTCCTGAGCACCTGTGATCAGCACAGATGCAGGACATAAAAAATGAGACAAGTAGGGTGGCCTGGCAGGAGCAAGGCCCTGGCCATCGGTTTATTCATTCATTTGACAAGTATCTGTTGAGTTCCTGCTATGAGCTGGGTGCGGGTCTAGGTGTGTAGGAGTGTAGTTGTGATCAAGGCACAGAGTGTAGGGTCGCAGGGAAAGCAGATTTTGGACAAGGCTGTTTCGAGTGCTAGGGTGTGTTCGCAGAGCTAGTCTGCAGCACCAGTGAAAGCTTCCTAGAGTGAGCGAAGTTTAAAGTAAAATGTCCAAAAACAAAGCTGAGGATTCTAGAGTTGAGATGAGGAGTTGCACGTGATCAGTGGCATGGGGAGCCCCTCTTGTGTGTAGTTTATTGGCATCTCCTCAGCCCTCAGTCTTGGCCTCAGTTTTGCTTGCACTGGGATCTTTTTCATTTCAGCTGCCTCCACTGGGCTAGAGCTCAGTGGGGCTGACTCACAATAAACAAACCTTCCAGAGACTGACTCATACACCAAAATGCCAATTTGTTTTTCTGTAATGGAAGTATATTTGGTAAGCTGAGCCTCATCGGCAGTCTGCTGTAGGATTAGAAAGCCGGGTGTGAGTCTCAATGCCACATTATACCAACTAAGGAAATACAGGCAAAACATAAATCCTCTTTGAGCCTTGGTTTCCTCATCTGAATACAGAGACAATAATAGGTACCCAGGATTGTGATGAGGATTAAGTGAGCTATTGCCAAGTAAAAGTACCACATTTCACTATAAGAATACCTTACCACAGGTTAGTGGTTTCTTAAATTTATGCAGTTTTTAGAATAAATAATCAATGTACATGGTATGAAATCCTAAAGGCACCAAAGGATAGACATTGACAAGTGAGTCTCATCACTGTTTTTCACCCCTGCCTGAATCCTCAGCTACTCAATTTTTCTCTTTGGAAGAAACAAGTAATTATCAGCCTCTGGTATATTACTTTGTCTTCACAGAGACTTCCTTTAGGAACACCTGGGTGGCTCACCAGTTGGGCATCTGCCTTCAGCTCAGGGCATGATCCTGGAGTCCCAGGATCGAGTCCCACGTCGGGCTCCCTGCATGGAGCCTGCTTCTCCCTCTGCCTGTGTCTCTGCCTCTCTCTCTCTGTGTGTGTGTGTGTGTGTGTGTGTCTCATGAATAAATAATAAAATCTTTAAAAAAAATAGAGACTTCCTTTATATTAGAAAAGAAATTCATGGTTTTAAAAAATCCAAAGAGAACAAGAGGGAACATAGGAATGTTTTCTTTCTCCTGAGCACCCCTAAGCCCCTGAGCTCATACCCTAGAGGTGACTGTGGCTGCTGGTCTCTCGTGTCCCTTCACAGGCTAACCATTGGTACTGGTTCCAGATGCACCTTCAAGGGAGAGTCTGCTTTGGAGACCAGGTTACAAATGAGAACATGCAAGATTAGTCAGGAGGTGGGCAGAGGCAGTGGGAAGTTCCCAGGGGACATTTCTATCAACCCAGGGCCATGGAATGAATTGCATTTTTCCACTCCAGAGAGATTTATCATCCACCCACCCAACCACCCACCAGTCCATCCATCCAACCCTTGCTGGCGGGGCCCTCAGCTATGTGCCGTGGGAGCACAAGATGAATGAGTGAAGCGTGCTCTCTTCTCTTGCATCATCTATCAGCAGGTCAAAAGACATACATCTGTGGATTCATTTAAGTCTGAAGGGGACAGGAGAGGTCTCTTGATATATATATATACCTCTAGCTACCATTACATTGCACAGATAAGGAAACCGAGCTCCAAAGAGATGTCACTTGCTAAAGTCACACACCAAAAAGGCCTATGGGCCAGGGCTGGAAAAGGCAGGTCTGGAGACACAACCCTAATATAAGACGGGAACTGGTGCAGGAGAGAAGTGCGCTTGGAGTGTGTGGGATCCAGGGTAGAGGTTCTAGTCCTGAAAGGGGGCAGGGCACTCAGGCAGCTGGTGGAACTTGAAGATAAGCACCAAGGCAGGGAGCCTGGAAGCTGGATATTTATAGGGAGGACTCAGAGTAAGCATGGGGATATAGGCTGGGCAGGAGACTCTTCTCCAGCTAAGGGGCTTATCCTTGGAAGTTTAGCAGCCACAGACCCCCAGGGTACCCATCAGCACGGTGGGAGATACCTAGGCAGGGCCTGGCCTTGCTGTTCATTGTCTTGGGCCCCTGCACCTCCTGCCCTCCCCTTCCCCGTAGCAATAGCTTTCCAGTGAGGCTTGGGGAGACCCCAGGCCTCCTCCTGGCATCTCTACCAGCCATGCCTCTAGCTGGATTCCCTCCATGAGGGTCTCTGCTCATTTGTTGGAGGTTGCCTCACATCCTGTCTCCACCCCTTGCTCTGTCCGTCCAGGCAGGCCCCCTGGGAGGCCTCACCATCCCTCTAGTTCACTGGAGTCCCATGCAAGAAAAGACTCATTGTGTACTGTCTCACATTTGCAAACTCAGCCTCTGAGCAGCCTGCATTGACCAAAGTCTTAGCAAGAAATGCACAGCCCACTTGAATAAATTGAGAGGGATTTATTAAAGAGACTGTTCACAAAGATTTGCACAGAATGGGGAAACCATAAGGGGTCATGCAGTATCCTGAGACCAGTGAGAACTGGCTCTCCTGAGATCCAAAGGGACAAGGGGAGGAAGAGGTTACCAGAGAGGTTGCCATGAGAGCTAGCAGGGGCCCTTGATCAAGGGACACAGCCGTGCCATGGCCACCCCACAGGGGGAGAGTGGGATAAATACCCCAACTCACTCTCTTCTCTTCAACTGATCTACAGCCAGGGCTTCCTATTGGCTGAGCCCAACAGGAAGTGGGAGGGTGAGGAAGTCAATTGGTACAGTTCACACCACTCAGGGCTGGGGCACACAGCAGGTAGGGAAATGTGTAGGGCAAATATGGAGGGGCAAATGGAAGGTCCCTGCACAACCACCATGACCTCCTTTGTCACTGACATAGCCACACTCCCTTTGTGCCCTTGCAAGTCCAGCCAGGCTGCTTCCTGCAAATGGATCTCCCACCTGTCTCGCAGGCAATTCCCTCTCTTCCTCCTGTCTCCTCTGCCCCATGACTCAGGAGCTCTCTGTGTTCCCCCTCCAGCAAGCATGCAGGTAGGATGAAAGAACTTCAGCCTTTATCATCCCCTTGTCCTGACCACATGGGATGGAACCGTCTGGCCAGCCCCAGGCCAGTCCTCTCATGCAGGAGGGGCCCGTGCAGCATGAGGCCTTCCTCTTCTGAAATGAACTGCTATGGTGTGGCCATTAGGCTGAGCCCTGGTCAGCACTTCTCTGGCTCAGGCATACGTGGAAGTGCTGGCCCACATCCAGCTGAGCCACTGGGGCCTGGCCAGATGGCAGCCAGCAAAGCGAAGGCTGGCTCTAAGCCACAGGCCTGGCTTTGGAAATCAGGCAGTGAGTGGCCCACGGGAGGCAGCATGCCTACAGGCACCTCAAGGCAGGAGTATCATGACCCAGCCCCCATCCCAGCTAAGGCCAACTGGACCGAGGCCTCGGGTGCATTGAGTCTTGCAGGAGCTACAGGGCCTCAGCCAGGCCCGAGGAAGGCAGTGTGGTGCAGTGCGGAGTGCAGGAATCTGGCAGTCAGGAGACTAGGCTCTGCCCAGCTCTGCCCCCAATACACTGGGTTTTGGAAACACTGCTTGCTGCTCTGGGAAGAAACTTTTTAAAAAAATGACCTCTACTATACACCTCTAATTTATAAAACTGATCAAACAAAAATGCAGCCTCTGAGCCCCCTCTTCAATCTTTCCATAACCACTTCCTCCCTCTACTTCATCTCTGACTTCAGTCCCTGAGGCATCACTTCAGAATCCCGGAGTTCCACAGAAGATGGTTTGGGGGCACCTTCGTGGCTCAGTTGGTGGAGCATCTAATCTTGATTTCGATTTAGGTCATGATCTCAGAGTCGGGGCTCCCAGTTCAGCGAGGAGGCTGCTTCTCTCCTCACCCCCCATACCCCCCTCCACAAACACTCGCGCACGCTCTCTCTCTCTCAAAAAAACAAACAAACAAACAAACAAATAAATAAATCTTTAAAAAGAAGAAGAAGATGGTTTGGAAACCCTGGCATATGTGCTCCCTAAGTGGTCCCAGGCAGCCCTCACATGCTATGATTTTTTTTTAGTGCATAAAAACAGACAAAATGTTACATAAAACTCCCATGTACCCATCACCCAGATTCAACAGTTAGCAACTCACGGCCAACTTCGTTTCATTAATATCCCCACCCACTTCCTTCCTTCCCCTATCACTTTAAAGCAAATCCAGACATCATGCCGTTTCATCTATAAATATTTTAGGTTGTGTCTCTAAAAGATAAAGATTCATTTTAAATACATAACCACAACGCCATTATCACACTTTTAAATATCTAATTAGAATTCATGTTTCCAACTACTTATTTATAGGTCTTTTTTTTTTTTTCCAATTTGTTTGAATCAGAATCCGAGCAAGGTCCTCACATTGTAGCTGGTTAATACATCCCTTCAGTCTCCCTGTCTTACTCTGTGAGTTCTAAGTGGCCAGTGGAGGTCAGGGTGACCAGTTTCCCTGAGTTTCTCTGGAAGAAGTGAAGACATTTCTAGCAAATTGGAGGGCAAATCTGCTCTGCCCTGAGTTCTTTTTAAGGCCTGTGGGGAGGGGAGGGAAGAATTGAGGCTCAGTTCTGTGGTTCCCCACCATGAAGGTGTAACTGCTTGTTTTGAGGGGCCCCAATCAGAAGAGGGAGAGCTACAGTGGTGGTGAGAAGGAAGGGTCTGGGAGAGGACAGGTGCCTACAGAGTACACTGCCCTGGAGGCAGGATCCTGGGGTCTAATCCAATGATAAGACCGATCATCAACTATAAACATTTCGTTTGGCATCTGCTGAGGCGCAGAACTTTGCCAGAGGCTGGGACTACTGAAATGAAAAGGAAGCAGTATGTGCCCTCCAACGAGCTCACAGTTCTTCAGGGAAATAGATAGGCACCTTGTATATTCAGCCTCTAGACTTCAATGAACCCACCTGTAAAACAAGAATAATAGCACCTTACCTATTAGACCAACAGGTTTGTATGAGAACTTCCTAGTTTTAAATAGGATTTTAAGATTAGGAAAAAAAGGACAAACTCTACCTGTAAAAGAGGTGGAGGTGGGAAGTCTGAGCACTATCCTGGGGGAGGGTGAGGAACATTCACAAAAGACCTCAGAGTCCTGAAGTCCTGCGCTGGTTCAACCAACTACCCAGCTGGGGGCCCTTAAGCAGATCCCCATCCTACCCTCTCATGCACACCCCACTGGTGTTACCCCAGTGTCTTCCCTGGAGCCTCATGTTTTGGAAATCATGGAGTTCAGGAAATGTAGAATGGTGAACTCTTGCGTTTCTGTGGTTTTCAGACAGAATAGAAGGTGGATTCCATGGATCATAGGCCCGTGGAAAGCCCAGGTTTCTGCTGTCCATGGTACCAACTTCTTGCCTAGGCCGAGGTGTCTCGACCCCAGCACTGTGAATATGTTGAGCCAGATTAATTCTTTGCTGTGGGGCTGTCTTGTGCACCGGAGAATGTTTAGCAGCATCCCTGGCCTCTACACACTAGATGCCAGGAACTCTTCCCCACTTGTGAAAACCAAAAATATCTCTAGACTTTGCCAAATGTTCCCTGGGGGGCAAAAGCCTCCAGTTGAGAACCACTAGTCTAGGCTAGAGGGATGCTATTTCTCTGTGAAGAAATGTGAGTGTGTGCCCTTCCTTTTGACTCTGCACAAATGGCCAGCTAGCGCCTCTGATATATTTTCAATTCCAGAATGTTCCTAAGATGTCAAAGCTTCTTACTTCAGTGCACCTTTAAAGTTTTCTTAAAAACAACTTCAATGGCCCTCTTGGTCACACTTTTTTTTTTTTAATTATTTCTTTATTTGAGAGAGAGTCTGCAGCTAGAAGAGGGGAGGGGCAGATGGAGAGAGAGAGAGAATCCTCAAGCAGATTCCATGCTGAGCATGGAGTTTGATGCAAGGCTTGATCCCAGGACCCTGAGATCATAACCTGAGCCAAAATCAAGAGTCTGTCACTCAAATGACTGAGATGCCCAGGTGCCCCTTGGCCATACTTAGTAAGTGCAAAAATATGGTAATTGTACCCAGGGTAAGCACACCTGCCCTCGATTGGTCTAGGCTCAGACTGGGGAAGAGGTGGGGGAGTCAGTAGGTCACCTGAGACCTCTGTGGCTGAGTGGCCCACCTTGCCTGCTGTCCCTGCTGAGCTTGTCCTGTGGCTTGCCTTTGCTCTTCCCCTTTGTCTCTCCCCTGGGAAAGTAAAAGGAAAGAATGATTCTAGAGGATCGTTTTCTTGAAGCCAGGACCTTCTCTATGTGATATCACAGCTCCCTAGGGGTCTAGGCTCAGGTCATGTCTCTGTGGTACATTGGAAATACATGGAGTGAGAGCTAGGGACATCAGGCTGGAATCCTGACTATGCCAAAGCCAGCTGTGTGACCTTGGGCAAGGGATCAACCTCTGAGCTCAGATTTCTCATCTGTAAATCTGTAAAGGCTATTAATATCTCTTGTTTACAGGGTTGTTATAAAGATTAAATGAGAAAATGTTTGTGAAAGAGTTTTGTGGTACAAACTGCCATGCAAATCCTAATTACTATTGTTATTATCTGTTGTTCTAAATGACAGAAGAAATAATATCACGTCTCTTATCTAAGGGGATCCACAGCCTGTCCCCTTCCCCCCTCAGTTCTGCCCAGCCTCACCCAGTCACTGCACCCATCAGTGCATCACTTGTCCCCATAAGACCAGTCTCTTCCCCTGACCCATACTTGTTCCTCTGGCTGTGTCTCTTAAGGGGCCCTCTTGCCTTGAAGGCCTCCTCTCTTCTCTACCTGTCCATACTCACGTCCTTTAATATCTAACTTCCAGTCTACCTCCTCTAGATTTTAGATTTTAACTCTGACAAAGAGGGTGGGTGAAGACCAGTTTGCCCTCTTCCCCAAAATGAGCTACCTATAACCCCCAAATCCCAAGACAAAGTTATGCTCAGTTGTGGGTAGATCTGGGTGAATGATGATGATGGTGGTGATTTATAAGATTTAACAATAAGAGCAGCTAACATTTTTGAAGCACTTCCCATGTGCCAGGCACTGCGCTAAGCACTTTACATATATTAACTCATTTATGGAGTGCTGGCTGGCCATACGGAATTAAACATCTGTCTTTTGCCTCCAGAGCCCAGCACAATACCACTTCCTTGGTAGGGCCTTCCCCACTGGCCCCAGGCAGAATTAATATTTCTGCTTCCATGCCCACAGTGGTTGCTCTATTATTGACCTAATTTCACTAGCTTTTAATTATTTATCAGAGTGTCTCCTTCTACTCTGTGAACATCTTGAGGGCTAGGCCCTTATTATATTCATCTTTATTCATCTTGGTATCCAACAGTGACTGTCACATAGTTGCTGCTCATTAAATGTTTGTTGAATGAATGCACAGATGGATGGGATAATTAATACCATCTCCCCTGATATGCATGTGATTTTATAAGCTACTCTCACCAAAAGGCCATTTTCCTGATCTCACACTTGAGAAGCATTCTAGACCAGTGCTACTCCAAGCATGATCTGTCTGAAAATAATTTGTTGTCAGTCCATGACAAGGTAAGTGCAGAAGTTGACAGTAATCGTCTAGAAAATTTTAGGTAACTTGACAGAGTAGTTTTATGTCCACTGGATCTAATAGCTTTAAAAATTGGGCTTTTATTTTGTCTGTTTTTATTTGTTATTTCTTTTTTCTAATAAGTCATCCCCACTGTATTTTACGATCATATCATTCAGCAACAGATTGAAATTTAAAAATCAAGAAGCCGTTTTTCTGCACAAGTAGTCTGAGAAGTATGGCTCCAGACCATCAACTCACTAGGATACCCAGAGATAAAGCCAGAAGAACCCCACAGGCAGAAGGGGCGTGCTCAACCCTCCCTTGCCAGATCCCACCCATCACTGCTTGTTCACATCTGTCTCTCCTAATGCTTGGAAGGACATGGAAGTGTCTCTTATTCCTGCTTAAATTCCTCATTTTTCTCCTTTCTTCCAAATCTGGCAGGTTAAATGAATGAAAACTGTCTCTGGTCTGGGCCTGGACAGGAAGAGGAGAGGGCAAAGGAGGGGTCAGAAGAGAGTCTGGGAAGGGAATGGTCAGATAGAGCAGGGAGCTGCCCTTAGGAGGGTGGGGAGGCTGCTAAAGAGACCACCCTGAGCTGTCAGGTGGGCTGGCTGGAGCAGCTGGGGCTGAGATGGGGGAAGGGCACAGAAGGCTTCGGACTGGCATCTTCACCAAAATCAGCAGATAAGAGCCAGGCTCTTGAGGGTGGAAGGAAGCAGTTTCATGACAAATGAAAGGGAATATGGAATCCTTTTACAGAAAAGATGTTATACAGGAGGCTCTCATAACTCCCCCCAAGCAAGAGGTCAAGGCCAAAACTATAAATAAGTAGGTAATGGAGTGATACAGAAGGCCCCCTCTTCTCACCCCAGGGTGGGGATGGAGTGTAGATGTTAAGTCAATGAAATCAAGACAGACAGTCAACATGGGGGTGGGGGGGGGAACTGTACCATCATTAGATGCTCCTTTAGAAAAAGAAGGTCTGAATCCCACACCAAAAAGGCAGGAAGGGCAAGACTTCATTACAGCTTAATCGATGGCATTAGCATATTTAAAGATCAGGTCAAGGGGAGGACAGTGGGACTCAGAAAGGAAGAATTTGCTGGTGTTTATTAAACATTCAGAAACACAGAATCTGGAAATCTGGAGCTGTCTCATCGCTGGAGACTCAGCTGTAAGGCTGGGCAGGGCTGAAGAGCCAGGCCTTAACAGGGCCTGGGCAAACCTCCCTGAGGGCCCACAGGCTTCCTCTCCTCTGATTCCACAATTCACTGCTGCTGTGGCCTTCTAATGAAGAATTCTGCTCCCATAAAGAATTGCCTAGAAAGGAGGGACCATGAGGCCCATACATTTGAGCATCAGGTCCATTCAGTGATGATGATAATGATGATGATGGTAATAGTGACTGCAGCTAACCTTTCCTAAGTCCATGCTATGTGCCCCAAACCATTCCAAGCCATTTACAAATATTAACTCACCTAAACCAACCTACAACCCTGTGAGGTAAGCATTCCTATCCCTATTCCATAGATGAGAAAACTGAGGCACTGTTAAATAGTTTTCAGGTTTATACAGCTTGTAAAGTGGAAGAGCCAAGACTCAAGTTCAGGCTCCGTGACTCCAGAACCAGCACTAGGCTAGACCATTTCGCATTTAATTTTTGTCGAGAATGATAACATTGGCAATCTGGCTGGTGCATCCATCTCTTTTGGGCTTGGTTGGCATGAGTGTCCTGGATTCAGCATGACCAGCTCTGCAGCCCTAACCTAATGGGGGGGATCTGCAAGACTCAGGACTGTGTGCTTCATCTAGAAAGTGCCACCCTGTGTGGCTAAGCCAGTGTGACCAGCTGGCTTCCAGGGCAATGCCCCTCCCCACTTCAGCCCCCAAACCCTTTCAGGGCCCACTCCTCCAGGCACTTTGAGCTGGGAATCAGGAACCTGAGTACAAGGCTCACCAGTTATGGGACTTCGGGCATCACCAGTCTGCACCTCAGTTTCCCCGCAGGGAAACTGCCTGTTGAATCACACCACCTTTTACAGTAGCTCCCTTTCTGAGTGAAGAATCAGCTGGACCCATGAACACGCTGGTTCTTGCCTAATGTGATGAGAAGTGAGTGGAAAGGAGGAAGGTGGATGTGTGGGCGCAGCAGCGCATGGAGTCCAGGGCAGTTAAGTTCAGAGTTTGATTTCAAAGCTGATTCGCCCCCAGTCTGCGACCATCCTCCATCCCCTGCCAGGGAGTCCTCGGGCTCGCCCTGAAGGGGCTTTGTTGGCGCTGCAGGCTGAGGCTTTGCCGGGTGGCTCCACCTCTCTCTTCAGCTCCCCCGTGGGGGAAGGAAGGGGTAGGAGAAGTCAAAAATTCTGTCCAAATGGAAGGGCTGGAGAAGAAAAACTTAAGGGGCTGGAGGAGGTGCTGGGCGTGGAAGTGGGGAGCTAGGGAGCCGCGCAGGTGAAGACCGCGGGGCCCCGCGCGGCGGCTGACCCCTCCCCCGAGGGTTCGGCCGGCAGGGGGCGCTGCGGCCTCCTCCACGCCCGGCTCGCGGGATGCCTGGCTGCGGTCCCCGCCGCCGTGCTCGGATGCCAGCGGGTCCTGCAGGGCACTGCCGTCTCCCCTTCCCCTTAGGGTTCCGAGCGCCAGCCCCTTGCCTGGACCAAACTGGGCTGGCGCCTAGTTTGTGGAATGAATGAATGAATGAATGAATGAAAATGAGCGAACGGCTAAATGAGAAGGATTCGTCCCGCAGAGCTTCGCGTCCCTGCGGGCACCTGGTGTGTGGGTGCCCACGACTCTGAGGGTCAGGTGCAGCTCCCGGCCCCGCTGGAGTGGGGCGGCGGGGACCTTCTCCGGGCCGCTGGGGGGGGGGGGGGCGCGAGCTGCCCAAACGCAGTTCGCAGCTCACCCGGTTTCCGCGGCGCCTCTGCTCGGTCTGCCCTATTCTACAGTCTCCAGTCCTCTCGCTCTCACGGACTCACCTGAGCCCCCCCGATGCCCCCCAGGCTCCCTGGACTTGCCAAGCCCCGACCTCAGGCCACGCGCGAGGCGGGAGGCGGGAGGCGGGAGGCGGGAGGCGGGAGGCGGGAGGCTGCTCGGTCCCCCGCCCCCGCCCCCGCCCCCCCATCCCGGGCTGCGGCGGCCGCCACCGCTGCCCGTGCGTCCCGCCGCCTGCCGCAACCCCGCGCGCAGGGAAAGGGGGTCAGCACCGCCGGGGCGCGGGGAGCCCGCCGGGGGCGCGGAGGAGGCGAGGGGAGCCAGCCGGGGGCGCGGAGGAGGCGAGGGGAGCCAGCCGGGGGCGCGGCGCGGAGGAGGGACCGGAGGGGAGGGGACAGGCGGCTGGAGAGGGGAGGGGACGCCAGGCGAGGGGGCGGGGAGTCGAGGCGCGGAGCTGCGCGGGCCGAGGGGGGGGCGGCGGGGACGCCAGGCGGTGCCGGCCGGGCTGAGTCAGGAGACGGCGGCGGGACCTGCCCGGGGTCGGCAGCGCGGGAGCCGCGGGAGCCGCGGGGCCGGGCCGGGCACCTCGGCGCCGGGCAGCGACACGGGAGCCCGGCGGCCCAGCCCGCCCCAGCCCGCCCAGCCCGCCCAGCCCGCCGCGGCTGGCCGCCCCCCTGGGATGTCCGAGGGACCCCGGCGTCCGGGACGGTGACCGAGCGAGCCCGACGATGGGACGGCGCCCGCAGCTCCGGCTCGTCAAGGTAAGAGCGAGCCGGTCCTCGCTCGAGCGCGGGCGCCCCCATCCCGGCTGCGGGAGCCATGGGGGTCACCGGGAGGGCTGGGCTCGGGTCCCCTCCCTGGACCTCTGGAGCCGGCGTGGCGGGGGCGGGGAGGACTCCGGAGAAAAAAAGGCATCATTGTGGCGAAGCTGCTGGGATGTTGAGGAGGAAGGGGTCCGCCCACCCGGGCCCCTGGCTGCGTGCGGAGCGTCGCTTTCGGCTGGGGGAGCGAGAACTTGGTTCCACCGCGCCCCTGTCCGCGGTGCAGACCCCGACCTCGGTGCTGGAGCATCTGGAGAGGGGCTGGCTCCCCACGGCCCCAGCACCCCTCGGCGGCTCCCCCGCTGCGCCCGCCCCCGCTCCGTTCCGGGGAGCTCCTTCCTGCCCCTTCCCCTGCTCGGAGAGCGGCGAGTCGCGGAGATGAATGTCCCCGTGTCTCCCAGCCTTTGGTCCGCACCGCGCTCTCCGGGGAGGAGACGGAGCACCGGCGGCGGCCGCGGTTCCTGCGCTGCGGCCGGCGGGCTGCGCCCCGCGCTCGCTGCCCGAGCCCTGCCCGAGCCCTGCCCGAGCCCTGCCCGAGCCCTGCCCTCGCGGGTCCCCGCGCCGCGCCCGCCCCCGCGCCCGCCTCTCCTGTGCCCGGGCCGGCGACGCGATCCCGGCGCCCCGAGTTTAGGAGAAGTCACCGGACCGCACACGCAGTGTTTGCCGGCTGAAGTTCGGGGGCGACCGGAGTGCCCGCGGGCTGCGTCCGCCCGGGCAGGGGGCAGGGCCGGGGGTGTCGTCGGTCCGGCCCGCGGGTGGCTGCAGCCGCCACTCGCAGCGCCGAGCGCGTCCCTAAGCGGCTGGGCTCGCCGGGTGCAGGCGCGTAAGCGGCACCGGAGGGAGAGGCGGGTGGGCCCCGGCACCGCTGCCCGGCGCCCCGGACTGCAGGGTCGCTGCGGACCACCTGGGCTGCAAACACCGACCACCCCGGCTTGACCGGGCTCAGGGCGTTTAAAAGCGATTACGTTGAAAAGAATCGAATGGATTTGGGGGAGGGGTGCGGATTGACTGAATTTCATTTTTCCATCAGTTATTAAACCAACTGTGGGATATACCAGCTCACAGTGGTTTGAGGGAAACCACCAAAATTTTAAAATGTAACAGCTGCCAGTTGGGCAGTGGAGACGTTACCAGTTACGGAGGCTGTCTCCAGCCTCTCTCCCTCCTTCCCCTCCCAAATATTTATCAGAGGTTTTTAAAAACAAAACGGCTGAGGGTTGGTCTGATTGAACCCGTATCCCCTCCTCCACCTGTTAACTGAGGACCAGGGGTGAACCCAGAGACTTATTTTCTGGGTAATCAGGGGACCGGGGAGGGAGGGAGGAAGAAAAACATCGAGGGAGATTGAATAGATGGTATTAAATGGGGAATATTTTCCGGAAGGCTAGTGTGTACCCAACCTTGCTCTGAATTCACTAATCAGACTGAATTGGATCTTTTAAATGGATTCAAAGAATTGAACTATAGGTTTGGGTTTTTTGTTTTTGTGGTTTTTTTTTTTTTAAGATTACATGGTAATAGGTAAATGTTCTTTCTCCGTTCTTTCTTAGAATCCTGTGCCATTCTCTGCTTAGAATCGTCACGTTTTTCTAAAAGAAAAGAAAAAGACTTTTTTTTTTTTTCCTGTTGTTATTTCGTGTGTGTTTCTCCTACTAGATGGTGAGGTGTGTGCCCTTTATGTCTGGCCTAATGAACTCAGTAGGTGTTCAGTAAATACCGAATGAGTAAGAGGCAGTGAATGAATGGGCAGCTAATGCTGGTTTCAATTAAATAATTACTTTTTTCTTCTATTTATTAGCATGTACGAGTTGCTGGGTGTTGTTCTACCTGCTTTGCAAATATTAAGTCACGTAGTCTTCATAACAGCCCTAGGATGTAGGGATTATTACTGAGGCACAGAGAAGCTAAGTAACTTATTCAAGGTCACACAGCCTAGTGAGTAGTGGGACCAGAATTCAAACCCAGGCACTATTGTTCCAACGGTTTGTTTTGTTAGCTTCAATCAGTGAATATTCTAAACCACTTAAATCTCACCCTAGACCTCTGCCAGATGAGAGCTCAGGTAGTTCTGTTAGTTTGAATCTAGGGGAGTTAATCCAACATCAAGCTTGGTCCCCAGCAGGTCAGCCAGCGTTGGGAAAGGACTCACTCTGGGGCCCTTATTGTGAGGCTTGCACTGCCCTGGTTACAGGGGGCTGGGGGGAAAGTGGATGCAGAGAAAGAGACGGTGAAAGACTGTCTCTGCCTCCAGGAGAGAGGGAAATTGAGCACCTCTGGGTCAGCTACCCACCAGCTGCAGCTCCTTGTAGGGAGACCTGAGTGTGGCTCCCAACAGTGGGCTCCAGGTATGAGGGTGGAGAAGGCAAAGCCTAGAGGGATAGAAAGGAGATTGAGTTCTGAAGGCGGCGCTGGTTTTATTATTGCTATTATTGTTCTTATCATAAGAGCAATCTAGCAGTGTCACACAAAGTCTAGAAATCAGAGGGAGCAATTATTACCTCCTTACCCTCCTAACACAGCTGTGCGATCATTTTTGAGATAATCCCTGCAGGCCCTTTCTCAAGTGCAGGTTTGGGCACTCTCGTTACCATTGGGCACATCGTCTTACTGTGTCACGGCCCACGTCTGTCCCATGTGATTCCCGAGCCTCCAGAGGGAGCTTGTCAACACCTGCATGTTGCCTGTGAGTGGATACACTTTGGATCCTATACTGGCGCGCATTTGGACTATTTCAAGTTCTTTTTTGACAGATAACATGGGGCCACTTTTTGAGGGGAGCATTGGCAGGAGGGCAAAAGAGTGAGCCCAGGGTGGGGCCGTGGGCTGCCACAGACCAGGTACAAAGTAGGAGAGTGGAGCTGAAAGCCAGCCGGGGCCCTTCGGATTCTATATAAGTCTCCAGGGGGAGGTCAATCCAGTTTTCAAGGAGGGTACAGACCCGTGGAAAAGCAGGACACTGACCCAGAGCCAGTGAGGATCAGCTCAAGTGGAAAATCCATTTCTCACCCTCTCTGACATTTGCTCCTCAGAGAGCATCAGCAGCCAGCGGGGTTCAGCTGCACAGAAGAAGGAGTTTGGGGGGTCCACCGTGCCCCTGGCAGCACTCCAGGCACCCATGACACATGCCGTGCCCACAATGTGTGCCAAGGACATGGGCCCCGGCCCCAGCCATGGTGTGGCCTGGAAGGAAGGTGTTAGGCACAGGTCCGATTATTTCAGCAGTTTTGGGGGTGGAAGGACCCCCAAAGGGATTTGGAAAACCTGACTTCGGTTTTAACTGTGCCTCCAATCAGCTGTGTGACTTAAGGCAGGTCACCTTCCCTGCCACAGTTTCTCTGTCTGTAAACAGGGGTATTGAATTAGATTCCCTGGTACCTTTCACATCTCTGTGCAAGATCTGTTTCCAAACACTCCTTAGAGCCATGACCTTACACAGGAAGAGTGAGGTGCAGCAGATTCACTTCCCAGCTCTGTTCCTCCCCAGCTGTGGGACCTTGGTACTTGGACTCAGTACCCTGTGTGAGCTTGAGCATCTCCAGCTATGAAATGGAGGCAATACCTACCCGCAAGGCTGAGGTAAGGATGAGAGGGTTCATATGCAGAAAGTACCTGAAATAGCACTTGGCACAAAGTTTGTTTTCAGAAAAAGTTACAAGGTAACTGCTCTTCAGACAAAATGGGATAATGCAGGAAAGCAACTAGGAAGGGCCTTTGGATGCTCAATATATAGCACTTTTGCATCTTTCACTTTTCACAGCACCGAACCTGATAATCCACTGCACGTAGTAGCCATTTCACAAATGTTTGTTGATTGGATGGATGGCATTATTGTTGCTCCTTCCAGTTTACTATTGTATGATCAGAGTGGATCTGTTGCTGGTTCCCACGAGATGCAGATGTCATGTCAAAACCACCGTAGCAGAAGAGCCATCTCAGGGCACCTGGGTGGCTCAGTCGGTTAGGCGTCGGACTCTTGATTTTAGCTCAGGCCCTGGTCTCAGGGACTCCGTGCTGGGCATAGGAGCCTTCTTGAGATTCTCTCTCTCTCTCCCTCTTCCTCTGTCCCTCCCTACCCACCCCTTAAAAAAAAGGTGGGGGGGAATCCCTGGATGGCTCAGCAGTTTGGCGCCTGCCTTTGGCCCAGGGCGCAATCCTGGAGTCCCGGGATCGAGTCCCCACGTCAGGCTCCTGGCATGGAGCCTGCTTCTCCCTCCTCCTGTGTTTCTGCCTCTCTTTCTCTCTCTCATGAATAAATAAATAAATAGATAGATAAATAGATAAATAAATAAATAAATAATTTTTTTAAAAAAAAGGAAGAAGAAGAAAAGAAACAAAGAAAAGCCATGCCTGATGCAGAAAACTGGAACTGCCCCTTAAGCCCACTATTTAAAAATGGAAAGGAGAAAGGCAGGCAGGCAAAGAGCAAGCAACAAACAGCCAACGCAGCACCCCAGTGATTTAGAGGATCCATGGAGGGTAGAGCCTTGGCTCTATCGCCTTTGCTGTGTCTGGAGGACAGCTAGTTGGTAGCTGGGTGACCTGGGGCCTTTCGTGTTTCCTTCTCAGTGCAGAGAGAGGTGGGGTGATCAATCCCAGCTCCGACTCTCCTCTAATCAACCATGGAATCAATGAAAGGATGAGTGAGCCCATTTTGGAGCTAAGGCCAAGTCTCATTTTTAGCTGTAATTTTACATTCAAAGAATGAATTTCTTAATTACAAATGACTCCTGTTTACTTAGATTCTCAGAGTCCCTTGGAACTAACATCACCGAGTCCTTTCTCAGCGCTTGTCTTCAGACTTGCTCTTGGCCAGCCAGCCCTCACTTCTGCCCAATGTGGCGGTCAGCATCTTCTTGCACGGGTTGGAACATCAGATGAAGCAGATGTGGGCTCCAGGCAAGTTAGGTTATCACTCTGAACCTCAGTTTCTTCATCTGCAAAAAGGGAGAAAATAGTACCCACTTTATGAGATTAATCCTAATGATTTCACGAGATGTCAGGTGTGAAATTAAGCACAATTGCACAGTGTCTGGCTTAATAAATAATTAGCTCGAGTAGTCACGTAATAAATCTTACCAAATTTTATCAATCCAAAGAAGACCATCAAAGGAGAGATGAGGGAATGGGAGGTGGAGAAGGGAGTGCTTGGCAATGGAGAATCTCCTCCTGTCCCAGAGTCCTTCTCACAGTCCCTGAGGAGAAGGGATGGAGTCACCGGCTGTCAGCTGAACACAAAGGTCAAAGGACAGAGGGGCCTGTGATTATCCCTCTGAACATCTGACACGTAAAAACATTTGATGATAAAAGTAGAGACTTGTAGGGAGGGTACTACAAAATGATTAACTCACTGATGCAATTATTTCGAAAGCAACTAGCTGGAGTCTATTAAGCATCAGATTATTAACCATTCCTTTCCAGACTCAATGGTATCTGCTTCAGCAAATGAAGAAGGTGAGGCAGTGTAGTGGGGGAAGCCTTGGGGAGCACAGACATAAACTTCCTTTTCTGTGAAATGGCCACGTTGAGATGCATTTCTGGGAGACGGGTCCTGTGTACACAGAACTGCCAACTCAGATGCTCTCGCCAGACGTGTTCTTTGGCCAACCGTCCACGCAGCAGCCATGAAACTGTTTCAGGGACAAATGAAGATATTTGTGAGTACCCTGCCTGCCCTATAAACACAGGCAGTTTCATGATCCCACTCTGGCCCCCCTGGGCCCTCAGGGAGCAGCCCCAGTGAGGTGCTTTGAGGAGGGGTTCTTAGGGTCAATCTGTTTCCAACCTCTAGCCAACCTGACTGGGAGCCAGGGCACCTAGGTCAGAGTCCAGGACAGAAACTGGCCAGACTGGTCCAGCTGCTTCCCTAGCTTTGTTCTAGGCTGTCAGACTGCAATTTGGAGTCTTAAGAGGTAGTGGGGCTATCCTGAGGCACAGTGGGAGACTTAGTTGAACCTTCAGGACCTGGGAGGCGGGGCCTCTGGGACAATGTACTGCTCAGCGTGCCTGGCAGGTACCTGGAGCCCAAGAGCCTGGGTGATGGGCCAGGGTAAGAGATGGCTGCGACATTTCATTTACGGCAGGGACCTCCTCTCCTTTGATCCGTGTTTCCCCAGCCTCCTGGGTAGAGTGTGGGAAGGGTCTGGTCATTTCCAGAGGTGCCAGCCCTGACAGCTAGGGGACCAGACAGAGCAGGGTCCGCAGAGGGATGCAGGGCTGAACTCTGCAGGCTGGAGGAGGAGACTGGGTCCAGGAGGGGTGTGGCTACCCTGGGGGTGGGGGGAGGGAAAGCCCTGGGCTGCCTAAGGTACCATTCTCAGTGGTCCAGGCCCCCTCTCCTGGTCCCCCTCCCCCATCGCACTAACAGAAGCAAAGGCCCTGCAGGCCATGGAGCTGTTCAGGGTGGACAGTTTTATTATATAAGATGGGGGCCTGCAGAGAGGCAGACAGAGACAGAACCTAAAGGTGACGCAGAAGTGGGTATCACTGGCTAAAGTTGGCATAAGAGAGAGAGATCAGGACAGAAAGGCCTAGAGGATGAGAAGAAGGAAGGGAAGCAGAGAGAAAGAGAAGAAAAGAGAGAAAGAGGTGGTAGCAAGATAAAAGACCTGCGGGTCATTTTTGGTCATTCTTGCTTTGTGCTTTTGTACTCCCTACCAGCCCAGAGAATGTGTGCCCCTGCTTCTGAGGCCAGAGATAGCATTTTCCCTCTTCATTTCTTTCTTTCTTTCTTTCTTTCTTTCTTTCTTTCTTTCTTTCTTTCTTCTTTCTTTCTTTTTTTTTTAAGATTTTATTTATTTATTTGAGAGAGAGATTGGGAGAGAGCACGGAGAGTACACCAGCACAAACGGGGGAGAGGGAGAAGCAGGCTCCCTGGAGAGAGCTGGGAGCCTGATATGGGGCTCGATCCCAGAACCCTGGGATCGTGACCTGAGCCAAAGGCAGACGCTTAACCGACTGTGCCACCCAGGTGCCCCATCCCTCTTAATTTCTTATAAGAATCATCACCCCCTGTCCCCAGCCTTCTGCTTGGTGCCTTGGTCAGCTGACCGCAGAGCCCAGGAGAGCAGAGATGCTCTGAGGCTCACTGCGGAGGCCGCTGATGCTTGTGCGCAGAAAGGAGCTCTCCCCTCACCCTCACCAGCCTCCCACTGCCCCCAGGGCTGAGGTCCCCTCCCCAAGTTCAGAAGGAACCGAACCTGCTGCCTTTGTGGTTCTAACTGCCCCTCAGTGTGTAGTCTGTATGTCGGTCTGTCTCTTTCATACACACACACACACACACACACACACACACCCCAGAATTCCAGGGAGTGGGCCACTGTTGCAGCATTTGCAATAGCATGCCCCCACCTGCCACCCCCTCAGATGGTCACTGCCCCATCCTGTCTTCTCTAAGTACAGTTAAGCCAGCAAGGCTGGTGTGTGGCAGCCACCAGCTTGAGGCCAGGGCTGGAGGAGACTCCCAGAGGGGCAGCTGGGCACCCGGGGGCTGGGCTGCGGGCTCACAGCAGGTGGACAGTCTCCATGGTCACTCCCTGGGCCACACATGCCTGGCTCGGAGGCTGAGAGGCTGGCCCTCGGAGGGAGGCCTGTGTCCTGGACTTGGTCTGAGCCCCTGCCCTTCCCCCCTCCTCCTGCCCTTCTCTTCACCCAGCTTCTCTTGGCCAGATATGCCGTGTACCTAGCTGCCTCTGTGCCAGGGCCCACACACACGGCCCTACTAAGTCCTCCTGCCCCATTCTAGAGGTGAAAGAATCAGACACTCCGGGCATCCATCCATCCTCTGGCCCTCCACCCAGTCACACTGTCCTCCTTTCTACCCACTCCTCACCCCCAGAAGACTCCTTTCTAACGGCTACCCTGCCTTTGGCCATGCTGTCGCTCCTTGTGGGGCTGCCCTCCAGTCTCTGCACCAATCCTGTCTGCCATGTCCACCAAAGTCTTCCTGAACTATCCCTACCACCTCTTCCAGGAAGCCCTCCAATCCAAGTGTGTCCCTTACTGGTTGTTTCTGTGCTTGCTGTGTCTCCTCCCCCTTGTGTGAGCCTCTAGCTCATGGTGGGCTCTCAAACAACAGGAGACCCTCTGGTTCTTTGGTGTGACCCCCACCCCCCACAGGAGGCTCAAAACGATTGCTAACCAGACCCCAGACAGACCCCTAGTCGCTCATATCCCCTGAGCCCTTGTTCCTCCCATAGATTCTGGGCTCTGCTAGCGCCAGGAGGAGTCCCTTAAAAACAAAAACAAAGGTCCCCGGCACCTAGGCCAGTGCCCCACGCCGGCCCGGCACACCACAGATGTGGAACTCGGGGGAGGGCACCTCCTGGTTCCTGCTCCCTGCTGCACGTTTGTCTGTGCGCGTGGAGGTGCTATGGCGACAGGAGACACAGAAATGACAAGCTAGACAGATAGTTCCTCTGCCTCTGCGTGTGGATTTATGACTCAATGGCGCATCGAGTGCCACGCTGTCGGCGCCACTTAGGAACATCGAGCGATTCCAGTCCTGCCCTGTGTTCCACCCCCATCCCTGCAGCACTGGGGACATTTGTCTACGTGTGAAAGCCAGGGAAGCATTTGGCTTCTTGAGGGGTTCTGGGCAGGGTTGGTGGGAGACATTGCTGGAGGGAGACTTGGAGCTGGGCTGAGGACAAAGGGGCAAGAACCCTTTCAGAACCTGGGGTCTTCAGACAGCAGGGCGCTGGGCCCCAAGCAGGGGCCGAGGAGGAGGCATGGTGGTGCCTGGGGTTCCCTCTGCAGCGCTGGCCCGGTTCTGCTGGTAACAAGGCAGGAATAACCAGGCAAGACAGAAGGGGGCAGAGGACACCAGAGGATGGGAGTGGGCCTGGGGATCCTGTCTTTCAGTTCACATCCAACCCCCCAGGTCCTTATGTTAGGGGTTGGGGCAACCTCTGGTGTCTCTCTCTCTCTCTCCAGTTTGCTGGGTCCCCATAGCCCTGCCATTAATGCTGCTGCCAGGTTGTGACATGCAGGGCGCAGGTGCCATGGCAGGGCACATGTGCACCCCTGAGAAGCTGAGCACCCCCGAGGAAGGAGCACTGTCGCTAAAGCCAAGGGGGCAGGGGGCCTGGGGCTGGAGCGAGCTTTGCTATGTCCTGGCTTGTCCTGGGCAAGTCACACAGCCTCCCCGGCTTGGTCCTCCTCTGGACCATGAAGGAAAATAAAGGAGGAAATGCTATGTAGTGAGGGGCTCGCCCCCAGTAAAATGCACTGAGTGAGACCTGCTGCTTTTAAGGGGGGGGGGGGGTGCTCCTCTAGCCTCTTGCCTCCCTGGACACTGGCCCCAACCAGGGCGCCTCCTCCATGGGGCCTCCATGATAAGCCAGTTTGCTTTCCTCCAGCTAAGGTAGGCCTTCTCAAACGGGCTGTGGGGAAGGACCCCATGGATTTTTCCAATCCATGGCAGGCTGGCACCTGGCCCCACTGCATGTGATGACTGTGCAGCCTGTACCACACGCCTGCCCTGGAGAGGTGGACAGCGTCTGAATTGGTCTAACCCTGTTCGATGAGATGCATCTATTGACAACATGTGAGGAAGTCTGAGCGAGGACAAGTCACATCAATGTTTCCAAATGCTTACTCCGAGTGACACACGCTTTTCAGCCCAGCACCCAACCCAACTTCCCTTTGCGAACTGCCTAAAACCCTCCTTTGGGGCCGGAATTTATGACCTGGAATCCCTGGTTCACTTTTCTGGGGAGCTGGGCTGCCTGCCATGCTCTGCACCTGTGCGCCTCCTGCCGTCAGGACTCCGGGGACAGAGCGGCTGTCTTCTGGCCGTGGGGGTGGGATGGGGGTGGTGGGGGGCTGGGGGACTGAAGCAGGAGCAGCTCATGGCCAGGAGGATGGAAACATTTGGTTTCCTCGGAGCCCTTGCCCCTGGCAATTCTGTGTGGGCCCCTTCCCCTCCTGCTTCTCACTCACCAACCTGCACTTTGTCACTGATTTCTGGGGAAGACTCCTGACCTTCATGGTCGCTGTGCTGTGGCGAGACGGGGGAAGCCCTTCCTCTGTGGTGGGCTCACCCCAAAGCTCACAGAAGTCAGCCCCACGTTGGTTGTAGCCCTTAGCCCTGGGCTTGCCCAGGATAAGGGAACCTGACTTCTGCATTGCTCCAGGGCCCAACTCTGCCTCCCGCCTCCACGGGTGGTGGCCCAGGGCCCATGCGGCCCTGGAGCCTCGTCTGGGTGAGCCTTGCTCCCTGGTTTTGGGGAAGAGACTGCCACTCGCCCTTCCCTGTGCCGCTAGTTTTCAAGCATTGGCGGCACACCCCCCACTGGGCATCACCAGGACCGCAGTAAGGGGAACAACCTCCCGTCTGCCCAGCTGGCCAGGTGCCATCATTCCCATGGGTCCCCTGCTTTCAGCCCGAGGCCAGGAGGTGAGTGAGTGACTGGTCCAAGGTCCCATGGGGCATTTGCTGGATAGAGGGAGATCAGGGCCTCTTTTTGTCCTGCAGACCTGTCTCCTTTGTTCCCCCATTCTTTCCAGGGTCCCCCTTTCTTCCCCACCTGCTATTCCTCCTGCCAGCTTCCATGATGGGCCGGCAGGTGCATGTTTTCAGATCTGAGAGGAAGCTACGAAACCCTCCAGCACAGGGGTTCCCAGTGTCCGCATGACTGACATTTGGGGCCAGGTCATTCTTCGCTGTGGGGGCTGTCCTGTGTATTTGAGGATGTAGAGCAGCAGCCCTGGCCTCTAGCCACTAAACGCCATTGGCACTCTTCTGGTTGTGGTGACCAAGAATGTCTCCAGACATGTTTCATGGGAGACAAGATTGCCCCCTGTTGAGAACCACTGAGCTAGTTCAGCTACCCCCTCAGTTCTGGTGGCCCTGCAGAATCACCTGGAGAGCATTAAAACCTAGACTTCTGAGTTTCCCCTCAGGCCTGCTGCACCTGAATCTCAAGGATGAAGCCTGAGAAATAGAAATTTCTATCTCCCAGATGCCAAGGACTGTCTGGAAACTTCTGATTTCATCTAATTCACTTATTTTGCAGGCAAAGAAACAGGGTCATTGTCTATCTTACGGACGATAGTATGGTTGTTCCTAATCTCTGCCCTAAATTACCCTGCTCAGTGGGGTTTGGTGGTCCAGAAGCCCCTTTAAACCAATACCTCCTGGTCTGGAAGGCAGTTGCTTCTCCAGAAAAAAACAGCCTCAAAACCTTTAGCAGTTTTCTAATAGAACCTGATTTCCACAGTCAGATGATTTCACTCTGCCTTCCTGGCCCTCTTCACATCCCCTTTAAAATGTAGCTTCTTAAAGGACATCCCTTTTCTGCTGACACTGAAATCCTCCTCAATTCACACTTGTCAGGGAGCGGCTAAGCCGAGGGCCCAGCTGATAGTGACACCTGCGTAGCTGGTGTCTTCGCACCCTGTCCCCACCACCTCGGCTCTATCTCCCAGAGTAGCAGATGCCTCTCCCACGCCCTCAGGAATGGTTTCCCAGTGTCTGGGAGCCACTCACAGCTCCCAGGAGCAAGGGGCTGGATCAGAGTCCTGGCCTGGTTCCACTTGTCTCCAAGAACCAAACTCAATCCTTCCTGAATTCCCTAAGAGTATCCGACCCGTGTCTACCTGCCCTCCCCTACCACCAATTCCCACTGCCAGCTCTTGGGGAGCCAGGCTGTAGCCCAGAGCTAGAGATCAGAAGCAAAGGAAACCTGTACCTCCTCTTCTGGGGGATCCATGCTGAGGGATGGGGAGCAGGAAGGGAGGCAGGACAAGTAGGGCGGGCAGGGAAACAGGCTGTCCCACCCTGGGCCACCATCCCAGCCCTGGAACACAGCTCCCATCCCAGGCTCTCCAGTTATGGAGCAGTAAGTGACCCTGAACAGGTTACCATCTGTGTATGCCTCAGTTTGTTATCTGTGCAATGGGAAGAGAGTAAAGTCTCCAACTTCTTGGGGTCGAGCAGGAATTGATGTGAAAAATCAGAGTCTGGCACTGTGCAAGCCTTCAGCAAAAGCTGGAATTTAGAGGAAGGAAGGAAGGAAAGGAGGGAGGGAGGAAGGAAGGAGGAGGGAGGGAGGAAGAGCTGGAGAGGCTAAGAGCAGTGGAGAGAGGAAGGTGGGTGGGAGGGAGGCAGGGAGGCTGGAAGGCACGAGCTAGGGGAAGATACTAATGAGTGAATCTGAGGGGGAGCCCTACAAAGAGGGGGAGAGAAAGAATGCGTGAGAAGCAGAAAAGGCGAGCAGACCAGGCTGGAAGGTCAGCAGAACTTGGGGCACGGTGCCCAGCAAATCCCCAGGGAGAGGCACATTCCACTTTCACAGGTGGCTGCTGTGCCCTGGGGACGGAGTGGTGCTGGATAGTGGGTGCACATGCCCCGGGTGGGCAGGGGATCCGTCCAGGAGTGCTTCTGGAGAGAAAGGCCCAGTCAGGAAGGAAGCCACTTGCACAAAATCGAATGAGAGTTCTCATTGCCATCTGTCAACTGCTTACTCTGTGTTCTGCCCCATGCTGTTTTATTTTAGTTTTATTATTATTATTTTTTACTTTGACTTTAGTTTATTTATATTCAATTAATTCACATATAATGTATTATTGGTTTCAGAGGTAAAGGACAGCCAGTGCTCATGACATCACGTGCCCATGCTGTTTTAAATGTACCATATTGTTGATTCTCTTCAAGAGTTTTGTAGTGTAACTTTCCTCCCTATTAGCCCCATTTACAGATGGGGAGACTGAGGCTCAGAGAAGTTAAGTCCCCCAAAGTCACACAAGTAGGAAGGGGCTGATCAAAGATCCCCATGTGGATTTCTCTGGCCCTAGAGGTCTGATTTCTACTCTCCTGTACATTCTGCAGACAGAGCGTTTTCAGACCTGGAAAGGCATGTACGGAACACACTGCCCTTTTCATTTTAAAGATGAGGAACCTGAGGCAGGAAAGGGGGCAAGTGAGTGACTTGTCCGCAGAGTGAGTTTGCCAGACTCAGGATAAGATCTCAGCACCACATTTCCCACCGCCAGATGCTTTTTCCCTTCAGCACACCCCTCTAAGGAACTAGGAACCCCTCCAAGAGAGAGCAGAGAGCCTGGCGGCTGGAAGAAAAGAGATGCAGGAAAATGGGGAATAGGTGTCCTGGTGGGAATGACAAAGGGACTCTATGGTCAAAGGAGGCAGAGTAGAAATCCACCTGTTGTTTCTTTCATTCAGCCAATCATTTATTCATTCGGGTATAGTGAAGCCTACTCTGCGCGAGGCCCCACTGAGGGTCCAAAGGCAGCTGAACACAAACCCTGCCCTCAGGGAGCTTAGAATTCAATGGAAGGTGTATCTGGGGTCCTGGGAGCAGTCGGTGTAAATCCAGAGCTGCGGTCTTGCAGGGGTGGGTGAAGCAGGCCCCCACTGCTTTCGGCAGTGCCAAGGGGACTCATTAGGGGAGCAGAGGAGTGACATAGCAGGGAGAAGGGGTGGAAGGGAGGAACCCCCCGGGTGAGCCCCCCTTCCAGATCTGTAGGCAGAAGATTTTCCTTTCCATTTTTTCCTCTCTGCACAACAGCAATTTAAGTTAATTAAATGTAACAATAAATTATTTCTCATCTGCCGAGAATAATCTTTCACTGCACACCCACTTTGGGGGAAAGCACAGGCTCTTTGCCTTGAGGTGGGGACAGGCTGTGGCTGTCCTAGAAAGAGGCTGTCAGTGGAGGACCTGGTCTGGGCAGGATGGGGAAGTGAGGCCGCTCAGGGGGCAAAGGCCTTGGGCAGTCAAGAGGGCAGAGAAAATGTGCACAGCATCGCTGTCCTTTGTTCCAAGTCTACTTTCACCCTGGCTAGTCTTCAGGGCGCCTCCGCATGGATCAGAAAACTCACCCTGGAGGGTGTCAGTTCTGCTGGGGTGCAGCCTGCCATCCTAGCCCCCAGTGACCCCCTGCTTGGCATCCCCGTGCCCCACGACTGCACTTGGGCCCTGCCTCTCCCCCGCACCATCATTCTGTATCTATAGATGTATGTGCTGTAAGCACAGACAGGTTTCTGAAGAGTTGACTGGGTATATGTTTATTTCTACAACCAGATCCTAGGATTTTTTTTTACAGATTTATTTATTTATATGAGAGAGAGAGAGCATGTGTGAGTGGGGGGAGGGGGAGAGGGAGAGAATTGCAAGCTGACTCACTGCTGAGTACAGAGCCTAACTCAAGGCTCAATCTTATGACCCTAAGAGCATGATCTGAGCCAAAATCATGACTTGGGAGCTCAACCAACTGAGCTATCCAGGCACCCCCAGATCTTAATTTTTAAATGCAACAGGGGAATCAGCTTTTAAAGAAATCCTGATTTACGACCTGTCCTCTTTTTCACATTTAGATTTTCTTCTCTTGGCTTTGCTCAAAACAGGCTATGCCTTGCAAACCGTATATCTGATATGGGGTTAATATCTAAAATATATAAGAAATGTATACAACCCAATAGCAAAAAAACCAAATAACCCAATTAACAATTGACAAAGAAACTGAATAGGCATTTTTCCAAAGAAGATATTCAAATGGCCAACAGGTACATCAAAAAGAAACTCACTCATCATTAGGGAATTGCAAATCAAAATCACAATGAAATATCACCTGTTAGAATGACTAGTATCAAAAAGACAAGAAAGGGGCGCCTGGGTGGCTCAGTTAGTTAAGCATTCAACTCTTGATCTCAGCTCAGGTCTTGATCTCAGGGCTGTAAATTCAAGCCTTGCATTGGGCTACACGCTGGGCATGGAGCCTACTTAAAAACAACAACAATAAAACTCCAAAAGACAAGAAATAGCAAGTGACAGGCTGTGAAGAGAAGGGAATCCCTGTGCACTGTTGATGGGAATGTACTTTGGTGCTGCAAGCATGGAAAACAGTATGGAGGTTCCTCAGATAATTAAACCTAGAACTTTTGTATGAGCCAGCAATTCTACTTTCTGGGTATATGTCTAAAGGAAATGAGATCACTATCTCGAAGAGATATGTGCACCCCAGTTTCATGGCAGCATCATATACAAGACATAGAAACAGCTCAAGTGTCCATTGAATAAAGGAATAAAGAAAGGCATTATTATAGATGATAGATGGTAGATAGATAGATGATAGATAGACACTGCAGGAACCCTGCTCTAGTTCAATTCTCTCGGTAATCAAAAAAGGCTCTGAGGCCCAGAGTGACCGAGTTGTGATTGTGACCCCATGGACATGTGCGGAGAACTTTAAATTTCAGAAGTCATCTCTCTCTGTGTTTTCCCTAAGTGGCCCGCATCCCTGCGAAGCAGATAAGCTCATCACCCAGAGGGCCCAGGTGACTCACCCAAAGTCACAAAAGCAATGGCAGGACTGGACTCAGAACTCAGCAGAAGCAGGAGGGATCTCGCTGAGGGCTCACGCTGGAATGTGGCTGTGGCTCTATCCCTGGCCCCTGTGAGAGGTCTTCCTGGGGCCTTGGGGGGTTCTCCCAAACCCAGCGTCAGAGGTAGTCATGCCAGGGGAGGGAAGGCAGGCCCTTCTTCTCCTTGCTCATCATGAATTTTCAGGGGGTCGGGGCAGCCGCCGTTGCCTCCAAGCCACCCCTCTTCTCCCTCCGGTGGCCCTTCAAGAACCTCCCTAAAAGGTTAATTACCCAATCATCCCATCAAAGGAAATTGCACTTTTGTGCCTTAAGGAGCGGCCTGAGCTTCAGCAGCATAGTTATTTATGGCCTCTAATAAGCATTTTCTGGGTGTGATTAACCTTTATGCCAGAGTCACACTGGGAATGGGGATGGCAGCTTCAATTCCAGCCACCGCGCTGGCCTGGGGGGGTGGGGATGGGCAGCAGCTGTCAGATCCTGAACCCCCCCCTGCCCCCGCCTCCCTCTCCGATGGCCCTGCACCCTTCCCTCTCTCTGCTCATCCCTTCTTTCCATGCCCTGCCCTGATCAGGGCCATCCCCTTCCTCCAGCTTCCATCCACTTTGAAGTCAGATGCCCGGTTGCCTGTCCCCTGGCTCCTTGTCCCCACCCAGATGCTGAAAACAGCTTTGTGACCTTGGGCACCTCAACTACACCCCCTGTAAAATAGGAAAGGTGAGACCTGCCTCATTGGCTTTCCACAGAGCAGTGTCTCTCCCTGTCAGGGACCCACTGGGCCCTCAGACAGTCATTTTCTGTGATGCTGGAATCGAGCAGCAGCACACTCTCGGCCTCTTCAGAGTTAATGTTCAAGGTTTGGCTCTTGGCTGAGTGGAGGGATTTGTCACTGAGGTACAGGTTTTCGTTTGGGCCTTGGGGCTGCTGGGCTAGTGACACGAATGAGGCGTCACCTAGTGAGTGAGACTAGCGCTTGGCCAGCTTCAGATTCCTAGGGCCATTTTGGTTTTCTCTACCATGTGTTGGGAAATGGTAAACCTCACAATGTCCTGAAAGCTTGGTTTGCCAGAAATGGCTCTGAAAGGGGAACCCTCAGCCAGAGTTAATGACCGAGGGGAGAAGCCAGCCAAGTGGCCCAAGGAAGTGGTGGTTCCTCCAGGCCTAAACCACTTTAGGTTAGGTTTGCTGTGAGAGAGGATGACATGTCAGATATGGTGGAGGCCTGGGCCTCTGATGTGACCCCATCCACCCATCCATCCATCAAGCCTCCCTGAGCCTTGGGGGATGCCCTCCCAGGAGAATGGCTGTCATTACACACGACACACTGCATTTCATCACAGGCTTTCACACCTTCTCATGGGTTTATGGACCCCTGATTAAAAACTCTCAGCCTTAGAAGGAAGCAAACAATATTCTGGAAAGTCTGGAGGCCTGTTCCCACAATGCAGTAGTCACCTGTTGATGGGGCTAGAAATCTGGTGAATGTGGAAGAAGAGATCAGTGTGCAGTGGGGGGAAATATATAGGAAAGTCTCGACTTTTCCTGGAAGTGTGATTCAGAATAAGCCAGCAGCCTTTACAAATCCTTCTGCAGAGCAAGAGGTGGCACAGGCACTGACTGGTTCAATACAGAGCCGACCTTTCCTGAGAGGAGAGGTTGGTTTGGGAATTTTAAGAAGCATTTTTCTTTGCACAATGCACACCCTGTTGGTAGACAGTGACTTTGTGAACCGTTACATCCAAGATGCAAGGGTCAGGGTTCCAGGCAGCCAGCCGAGGACAGGCTTGCTCTTTGCCCTTTGCATGGCTCTTGGCCTGGTTTCATGATGAATCTAGAGTTGCTGTGCTGCTCTGCGCATCCTAGGACATTAAGGTGGGAAGCTAAGATCTTCTGGCCTGTGTATTTGTCATGAGTCAGAACTGAGGGGAGTTAGTGCTGATTTCATGCTCTGTTTGTGAGCATTGTGAGCATCGGGGTCCAGTGCCACGTGCAGGGGGGCATGAGTACATTGATGAGGTGACTGAGTTGCTTTGCTTTGGAGTGCTGGGGAAGGTGCTGCCAAGGGGAGGGCTCTGGAACTGGCTTTTGAGGACTATAGTGCTTACCAGGTGAGCTGGTGGGCCAGGAGGCAGGTTTGGGGGGCGCAGAGAAATGCAAGGACAAAGGTGTGTGGACACCAGCAGGGTCCAGCAGCTGGGCATTGATAAGCAATTCAATGTGAGTAGAACAAGGTGTTTCAAGGGGGATTTGAAAGACCAGGCACAAAGCACGGTTTCAGGATTAGAAGGATAATGGTGGAATGTCAGGCATCGGGGCTAATAGTGTCAAAGATGGTGTTTCCAGTTTCTCTAATTGGCCTGGCTCTGGGAGCCCCACTCCCATTCTCTGCATGTCTGTGTGTCGGGAGATGGCAGAGGCAGCGGTGGGGTGACAGGCTGGAGGCAGGGATTCCTAGCCTCCTTCTAGAAAGGGCCTGCTCTGGCCATCCCAGCAGAGTGGGTCCCTCCCTGGGCACAGCACAGAGCTCTGTGCCGAGCTGAGCAGTGCAGGTTTGTTGGTGAGGACACTACTATTTGCTTATCTAGCAAGAGCTGCTGGCTGGTCTAGGGGCTTCCTCCTCTCTCTCCTGCGTGCTCATTTGGAAAATGAGAGTAAAGAAGAGTAAAGATGGTTCTCCGTCTCTCTGGGGACTGTGAAGTTTAATTAGTGATTAATAAAGTGTTGGAAGTTCCTTGGGGCCAGAGGGATGAATGGGTTTGTTCTAATCACTTCCAAGTCCTAGGAGCGAGTAAGCTGAGTGTCCCGAGTACTGGGCAAAGAGTGGGGGTGCAGGGCTGGGGATGTGCTTCTTAGACTGGAGTTTGGCCCAGTTAAGAGCAGAAAGAACTCCTAGGATGTGACAGGAGTGTGTCAGCAAGGGGATAGAATAAACAGAGCCCACTAAGGACTCAGGCACGTGCTGAGGGGACATGTGGGTGAATCATTAGGGTTGGAGGGGTGCTTCCTGTTGGAGGTTGGGGGCAGGACAGACTCTAACCAGAGTGGGGAGCATTTGATTCCACCTTCGAGTGGAAGATGGGAGAGAGGGGAGTAGAGCCTGCCTCTGTCATGAGACAGGAGTGGAAGGGGCAGCTACTGGGAAAGGTGGGTGGCACTACTGGGGAGGGGGGCAAGGTAGGAGAGGATATTCTTGGCAGGTGCGCAAGGAAAGCTCACCTCTGGGAAAAGGCAGGTCAGGTTGCTTCTAAGGACTGGGGGAAGGTCCCTGAGGTCCAGAAAGGGTGAGTGGGGAGGAGTCCAAGTGAAGTGGGACATACAGACATCGGGAGGGGCGGGATGGGGGTGTCCAGCTTAGGGAGAGCAAGGCAGGGCAGGGACTAGTGTGAGGTGAGTGAGGCATTCTTCTCAAGTGCAAATTTTAAGGGTGTCCCAAATCTCATAATGAAGATAAACAATATTTTAGTGTTATTACTGATTTTTCCTTTTACCCCAAGCTCCAATATGCCCAGCACTCTTATAGAACCTTTTAAAAAAAAGTTTTTGATATTTTGTTCATATCAAGGATTTTTTTTTGCACTAATTTAGAGTTTCAAAAAATACTACATTAAAATATTATATGTCTTTTGGCAGCCCTTTAAATTGTGGACCCAAGATGAGCACCTTGCTTTCCTCACCCTAGTCCCAGAGAGCTGTGCATGAAAGTTATGTGCTGCTAGAGCTGGCCACCACCCTGGCTCTAGTCTAAGATAGAGACCTGCTCTCCATAGGGCAAGCCCCTACTTCTCTCCCCATCCTAGTTCCTGACTGGGAAGTGGCTAAGACAGCTTCTAGATCTGCCTGTCTGTTCCTGAAGTTCTGGAGTGATTTTTGAAGATTGAATGGAAATGGGCTGGGGCTGAGATACCTTTGCCAGGGGTGTCCAGGAGAGGGTCCCAGGGAGGAGACCCCAGGAAGAAAGAGCAGGGAGCAGGGGTGGTGATGCTGGAGAGCAACCTCCTGTGAGGTTCACTGTCCGGAGCCTGTTCAGGCGGACAGAGCTCCGCTAGTCATCAGCACCCACGTCCCAACAAATGGAAGTAGGGGCTGGTTACGATGCCCTCTCCATACCCCAGCCCACCATGTGTTTCTTGTCCCCTTGAAAACCAGATTCCAGGGGAAACACACGTGCCTTGCCTCCAACCTCTGACTAAATAAAAGTCACCAAGTTCAAATCAATCATGACCTATTGAGTGCTGGTGGTAGACCTGAAACACAAAGCAATTCGTTGACATAGTCAGCAAATTTGAGCACGGCGAACAAAACAAAATCCCTGTCCTTGTGGAGATGCTGTGCGACTCGCAAAGGAGTTCTACAAACACTGTACCTTGGAACCTGAGAGGGAGGACCATCGGCACATAAAGAAACAGGCCTAGAGAGGCCAAGTAACCTGCCCCTGGCACCACAGTGAAACCAGGGCTGGATGCCAGGTCTCTTTTGACTCTAAATCTGTAAGGGGGGGGGTGGTGACCTCAAGGGAGGAGGACGCAATGATTATGTGAGGGTGTCAGTAGAAGGGGCGGCCCTCCAGGTGTGGGCCCCATGGCACGCTCCTCCCATGTGGGCTGAAATTCTGGAGTCAGAGTGACATGGAGCCCCCCCCCACACCCTGGGAGGGGAAGAGGAAGTTCTCCCTGGAGTCAGCCAGGCATCTGTCCAGACATGTCTACACCTTCACCTCTGTGGGCCTCCGTTTCTCATCTGCAAACTGGGCAGCCACAGCAGCCCCAGGGAGGGAGAATTAAGTGCCATGGCAGGTGTAGAAGGGCGTGGTGAAGGGTGAGGCACAGTCTGCAGTGACTGGTAATTAGCTGGGTGGGGATGAGGGCCCTCCGACGAGCACCTGCAGCTCTGGAGGGAGGCCAGCAGATGCGCCATCGAAGGGCATCGAAGCCCATGAGTGCTCCGAGGGTAGGTGGAAGGGCGGGTGTGTGTGCACGTGAGTTCATATGTGTCTGTGTGTATGTGTGTGCATTTGTGCGTGTGTGCGTGTGTACCTGTTGGGACACAGTTGGGCCATCCTTGGGATCCCATGGGGATGGAGGTAGCTTCCTCAGGCTTGATGAAGGCCCCAGCCCTCAGAGAAAAGGTTCCCCACTGTCCTGGGAACCTGGGTTCCTGCTGTTGTTACTGCCTCCCTTCCAAGCCCTTCTAGAGCTCCGCAGCTCCGGACCTTCCAGACACAGAGGACATGAGAGGAGGGGGCGGGGGAGGCCAGGGTGGGCTGGGCTGGCTGGGAGGAGACAGGTATGAGGGGGTAGTGAGGGGAAGCAGGAAGCTCACGGAGGCACAGTCTAACTGCTTCCCTCACCTCTCTGCGCCCACAGGCTCTCCTCCTCCTGGGGCTGAACCCCATCTCCGCCTCCTTCCAGGACCAGCACTGCGAGAGCCTGTCCCTGGCCAGCAACGTCTCTGGTGAGTCCCCCTCCCCCAGTGGTGCAAGATTCCAGGTCTCCAGAGCCGCCCCTGTCCCCAGACCCCAGGTCTCCCAGGGCCTGCACACAGAACTGGGCCCCAAGGCAGGAATCGCAGAGATTTCCTCTTTAGAGCTCCCCTCTCACCCCCAGAAATCCATCACCTCCCCACAGAGGACTGTGCTCAGGAGGATCCTGAAGTTGGTGGAAGTGTGGTGGAAAAGAGAGCTGCCATTAGGTCACAGCATCTGCCACAGGCACAGGAGGGGCGGGTGGCAAGTGTGCCACGTTGTTATCTTGCCGGCTGTGGGGTGGGCAACAGGGGCAGTGCCCCCAGCCCTTGCTGTGGGAACCCACAGAGCAGAGGGCTGGGCTGTGACTCAGGCCCCCAGCTGCTGTGCTCTGCTGCCAGAAATGCCCAAAGCACAGTGTTGCTGGGTGCGACCTACACGGCAGGCACTGGTGGAAGTATTTGAGATATATTAGCTCCAATTTTCATTTACACCTAAGGAAACTGAGGCAAAGAAAAAAACCAGTAAGTCCCAGGGCCAAGATTTGAGCCTGGGCAGCCTGGCTTCCAGATACATTTTTTAACACCGTGCTCTACACCTCCTCAATAGAAAATACTGCATAACTACAAATATTACTAATAGCTCGTATAGGCACACCATTTGCCAAGTACTTCTGTAGAATTATCTTACTTCTCACAAGAGTTTAAGAGTCAGCATTTGTGCAGGTGAGGAAGCTGGGGCATGAGAGGGTCAGGCCTCTGGCTTCCAAGGCCATGTGTTTTCTAACTTTGGGGTGTGGTCTCTAGGCCCTCACCCTGGCCACTTGAACCACGGTCCTGGGGGATGCTGCTGCCCAGCAAAGGTGGGGAGGCCCCTGCACCTGAAGGTCTTTGGGAGGTTTGCTATTCTTTGGTGACTCAGTTTCCTCTTCAGGAAACTCCCTGATTACTACTCCCTGATTATTACTCCCTGATTCAAACTCCCTGATTATTACTCCCTGATTCAATCCAACTCATTAATTGAGCATCTATTGTGCACCAGGCCCATGGAAGACATGAGAGAAGTCAAGCCCACAAACACATGAACTATGTGGTGGACACAGTGTGCTAGTAGAGAAGTAGAAGACATTAGCTTCTGAGCCTGGGCCTGTGGGGAGAGGAGGCTGCCATCCAGCCTGCTGGCCCTTCACTGTGGGAGGAGCCTGGGGGAGAGGAAGAGCCCTGGACTTGGAGATGGCCAACTGAGTGCCATGCTCACTGTGGGGCTGTCTTGTCCTTCTTCCCTTGGGGCCCCTCTAGCAGCCCCAGGGATGAGCATGCTCTTTCCCCCCTTGAGCCTCACTTTGCCCAAACTACAATGTGGGGGGTGAGTGGTACCAGCCTCAAGGATCTGTAACAAATAAATGCACTAAATTTTGTGGCAATATGTCACAAACTGTAGAGAACCATACCACTACTGAGTATTGTTTATTATTGTTAACATCGGCAGGCTTTTGAAAGTGCTACCTGTGTAGCTAGAATGAGGAGAAGGCATTTGCCATGAATTGCCCACTCCACTGGAGGTGGGAGGGAGGATAGATCAGGGGTGGCATGAATCCAGAAAGGCTTCCTAAAGGAGTAGTTTTCACAGTGAGTCTCTGAGAGACCCAGAGTGTGAACCAGCAGAGAAGAGCCAATGCTCTGAGCCAAAGCTAGAGTTGACTGAAGAACAGCAGGTGGCTTCGGTGGAGACAGGGGAGGAGTGAGGAGGGAAGAGCAGTAAACCTGGGGAGGTTATTGGGAGCCTGGAGCATCTGGTTGTAAAGTTGGCTAAGCTAGGCCATGGGGAACAGGACAATTCTTGAGCAAGAGTCTGGAGTTCTAGCAGAGAGAGACACGGAGGGCGACCTGTTCAGGAGCTGAGTCTGAGATGAAAGGCCCTGCCCACAGCTCTCCATGCACTGGGACCAGGTCAGCCTCCATTCACTTGCTCACTGTGCGTGGAGGAGAGGAGTGACATCTCTGAGTCCACGCAAGTGTCACCTGTCCTTGGAGGCAACAGGCCATGATGAATGTTGTTCATTCCTCAGTGATTTGTACCCTGCACCCCTACCCTCAGCCCAGACCAGCCTGGCCAGCTTCATGGCATACAATCCATCACCCTCCACAGCAGCCTCTGCTAACGAGCTATTTGTCTTCCAGTGCCAAGACCTACCTAGACCGATGGGCACTGGTAGAGACAGATGGTGAGGGTGGGGTGGAGGGACCGGGACAGATGGATAGGCGTCTGGCTGGGGTGGCTGGCACTGAGTTGGGGCCTTTGGGGGTCCTCTCACATGCCAGGAGCAGGGAGAGGGTAGGTCCCCAGGGCCATGTGGCAGATCACAGACTTGGCAGCTCATAGAATCATGGCATGAATAAGACAATAGCAGAAAGTAATAGAATTATTGACTGATGACATCAGAGACAAATGAAACCATATTGTTGACAAGGACCCAGGGTAATCAGTTCCTATCCCCTGTCTCAAGGTCATGAATGTTAATAATGATAGCTAATAGTTATTTAGTAACTGCTACGTGTTACCATTCTAAGTACTTTAATCTCATTCAATCATCATAACAACATTGTCAGGAAGTATTTTTATCCTCATTTTACAGAAGAGGAACCTAAGGCTCAGAGGGGTTAAGTGTCTTGCCCAAGCACACACAGTTACTAAGCAGTAGCCCCAAGATCTGAACCAAATGGGCCACCATGTAGGAGGCTGCCAAGAGAGCCATAGTGCCCAGGGCTGGTTGTGGCCTGTCATGTGTGTGTTATTGTCCTGTTCCCCATGGCCTAGCTTAGCCAACTTTACAGAAACCCTTGCAGTTTCCCACACCTAAATGGGGTTCACACACAGCCCCCAATTTCCCCCAGGACCTACTATGTGCCTGGCAGTAGACTAGGTGCCAAGAATGCAAAAATGGAGAGCTCAAAAACCCAAAGGATGGAGGTTCCCACCCACTGGTCCTGATGAGTCACATACCCTGCAAAGGCATCTTTTCATTCTGCCCAGCCCAAAAAGAGGCAGCCCAACCACAAGGTGGCCGAGACAAGAGCAAGACCCCCTGCCTGCCCTCTGCCACCCTCTCCATGCTGGATGACCCCGGCAAAGCCCCTGCCCATTCATCCCAACAGTGCTTTCCTCCGAATGGACAAGCGTGTCTGTTTCGGAGGCTGCCCTTGGGCCACCTGGCTGCTCCCACTCCGGGCAGCCTTGGCTGAGTTCCTCTCTTGAACTTAACCACACAACTGCAGGGCTGCTGCTAAGTGCCCACCTACTCTGGTTCATTCAGAAACTGCTGATGGGACTCAAAGTAACTGGGGACAGGAAGCAGATTCTGATTTCCTTCTGAAGTTACCTACTACAGAAGGATGTGCTGAGCGCTTTTGTACACTGAGCCCGCTGGGGAAGGAGCTGTGTAATCTACTTGGGGCGAGAAACCAGTGTCCGATTGTACACAAGCATTAAGCAGGCCACCTTCAAAGGATTCTCATCGGGTTCATTAAAATAGGCCCCCCCAGGACCCTGACTGAGCAGGGGTTTTGTCAGAGGCAGGAGGGAGCTCTCCATGTTGTTCCTCTCTCCTCTTCCTTCCATTTGCATGGATTTGGGGTGGTCTAAGCACAGTGCTCCAATGAGCATTGGAGTGTGCATGTGTGGGGATGGAGGAAGATGCAGGACCAGTCTTAGGTATTACTTTTGCCCACTTGGCTCCACCCCTGCCTCCAGAGAAAATGCTGAAGGAATCTAGCTTCCTAGATTCATGAATGAGGGGGTGAGCCACCAAGTGACAGAAATGTAAAAACCTCAGACACACCAAGTACACAGTAGCCTCAGGGCTTCTGTACTCTCTGTTCCCCCTGCCTGGAACACTCTTCCCCCAGATGTGCACATGGCTCCCTCCCTCCCTTCCTTTAGGTCTCTGCTTAAAGGTTAGCACCAAATTTTAAGATTTTTATTTATTTATTCATGAGAGACACACACAGAGAAAGGCAGAGACATAGGCAGAGGGAGAAGCAGGCTCCCTGAGGGGAACCCAATGTAGGACTCGATTTTAGGACCCCGGAATCACGCCTAAGGCAGATGCTCAACCACTGAACCACTCAGGTGTCCCAGCACCAAATTAAAATAGCATCCCTGTCAGTCTTTACCTCCTTTCCCTGCTTGCTTTTTCTTCATAGCTTTTCTCACTGCTTAACAGATATGTCTGTCTGTTTGCCACACCCCTTGCCTCCCACCAAGGGCAGAGGACTTATTTTATTCATTACTAAATTCCTAGCCCCTAGAACAGGTACCGTGTCCCTTGCTCCTAGAAAAAAATTTCTCAGGTGGTCAGTAAAAACTTGTTGAATGAAGAATACTTATTATTCCTCCCCATCTATGACTTAATTGGCCAGGAGGATTGTCCTGGGATAGGTTGATGTGGGGAGGAGTTGACTTATAATAGTAGCTCAGGCTTTCTGCTCCTGGCTGGTAAATCCACCTGGCTATTTGCAAGGCTGGCTTACTCTGGTCCAAACTGCTCCCCACCCCAGAACTATAATGTCCAAGTGGGAAAATACCCCCCAGGAGAGCAGGAGGGGTTGGACATTTGTGCCGGTGGGACCCGGAGGGGACACCGGCTCAAGAATCAGAGTCCGCAACAGCTCTGACCTCTAGGTCTTCGTAGCCCTCATGCCAAGTGACACTGAGACCTCCCTTCCTTCTTCTCCCCTTCCCAACTAGGACACCCAGTCCCTTCCCACCATCCTCACCCCTGGAATAGTTTTTCCCTGTACCTTTCTCTCCTGGCTTTCAGCCTACCCTTCCCTGCTTTACTCTCTGTGTCTTTGTCTCCTTCTATTTCCTCTCACTCCCTCCCCTTCTCCTTCCCCACTTGCTCCCGCCCCCCCCCCCTTTTCTTCTCTTCACGTGGTTAAATGGATTGACTAAGCGGGGTGAGTTTCCTGAAGCGCCCTTCACACTGCCTGGTATGAAGGACACAGAGTCCTACGCGCCCTTCCCCTTCGAGGCCGGGCTCCGCAGGATCCCCCGGGACCGCGTGCCTGCAGGCCAGAGCTGAAAGAGCTGAACTCTCGGGAGCCCCGATGTAGGGCACTTTGCAGGAAGGCGCCTTCGGAGCATTCGGGCCAGGAAGTCCAGTGGGCAGCGCCCTCTGCCAGGACCGCCGCCTGAGGCCCTGTCCTGCAGCCTCCTCCCTTCCCTCGACCTCTGGGCCCTCCTCGACCCTCTGCTTCCGGCCTCCTTTCCTCTTCTAACCCCCGCCTCTGGCTCCGCAGCCCTCTCTCTGCGTCCACAAGGCCAAGCCCTCCACTCCGGGGCTGGTGTCTCAGAGCCTGAGCCCCCCCGCCGCTCCTGATTGGCCCTGTGCCTCTGGCCACGCCTCCTCTGGCCACGCCCCTCCGCCAGACCCCGCCCACCCAGCTCTGCCGGGGGCAGGAGTGGTGCTGGTGGTTTCTGTTCATTCTGTTCATTCTGTCCCTCCCTTTCTTCCCGTCTCGCATAGTCTTCCATTCCGTCCGGGATTTTCTGGGCTCTTAATGTAAAGGTCATGTCCACGGCAGTGTTGCCCCACGCCCTACCCCCCACGTAGCCTTCTGTGAGCTGCGGGGGAGCAGGAGGGAGGAGAGAGGGAAAGAGGGAGTGGAAGAGAGAGACACACACACAGAGGCCTTGGGGGGCAGCAGGGGCTAGAAACAGTACAACCAAATGCTATGAGGGCCAGTGGTGCAGACGGGGGACCTCTGTGGTGCAGTGGGAAGAGCCCAGGTCAGGTGTCAAAGCCAGTGTTCAAATCGCGCTTCTGCCTCTTAGTGTTTGTGTGACTACTTGGGCCTCAGTTTCCTTACGTGTAAATCGGAGAGAATTAGCACTTACGTAGGCAGGTGTTAGGGAACCCTAATCCATAGGAGACTAGAAGTAAATAACATCTGCTCTATTTCCTCCCAGATACCTCCCCTCCAGCTGTGGGTGGGTCAGGGCTCTGGCCATCGCTGGTGCCTGGTGATCAAGGTCAGAAAGGTCACCTGCTTGGTAGCTGGTTTCCGCCTTGGCTCTAAGCTGGTCCTGGTTGTGGCTGGCGCCCAGTCCTGCCCAGTCCTGCCTGACCCTCTGTTCTTTCCCAAAGAGGCTCTGGGGAAGTGTCCAGGGCAAGAGAGACAAGAGGGAGGGAGGTGGAGGGCAGATCCTACACTGAGAAAGCATGATAGACAAGTTCTGGGTGCTGCCACACATGATGTTCCATGAAGTCTTCCCCGCCCCCAGCTCAGAAGACACTGTGAGTGAATGAGTGAGCGAGTAAGTGAATGAACAACTGTCTGAGGAAGGGACAATGATGTCGCTAAATCAGATGGTATATGCAAGGTACCTGGCATGTGCCTGGCACACAGCCCTCAAAAATGTCTCTCCCTTCCCTGCTGCCTCCTTGGCTTTCTCCCCTCCCTTTGTTGGCACAAAACATGGCATAATGGAAAGAGCGTGTAGTTTAGAGTAAAAAACACCTGGCTATACTTCTTGGTTCTTTCACTCATTGACCCATGACTTGGAGCAAGTCACTTAACTTCCCTGTGCCTCAGTTTCCTCGTCTGTAAAAAGGGACTGATGACATTTCAGGGTGGATGAGGATCCATGAAATAGATGAGGATGGGCCTTGAAAAAGCAGAGCATGTTCCATAGTATTATCCCTCCTTCCTCGTGCCTGCTTGCCTCTAGCTTCCCCCACCTCTGGGCTCAGCACAATGGGCATGACCCATGAGAGATTACAATCGCAACCTGCTTTCCTCACTCCCCTACCCACTCCTTACCGCCCCGTGATGCCATTCACGGAGGCTGCAGTGTGGCTCAACGCCTGGCCCGGCCCGCCAACTCCTCATGTCCATGAAGCTCCAATCCAGACTTCGTTCTCTTCAGTTAAACCGCTTGGTCTCAAAGCCTCTGCCCCTAAGCCTCAGTTTGTAGGAACACCCTATGAATAGCTTTGATTAGAAAGAAAAGCCAGCATTGGGTACCAGAGCTGCTCGGCACTGCCCTGCATCCATCAGGGAAAAGATGCCAATCTAACCCAGAGCTGTTTCCTGAGAGACTGAGTACAGTGGGGAGGAGCAGGCAGGTGGGCCCCAGCCAGGGCTTGGCAGCTGCTGACGCCCAACCCTAAAGAGGCTGCCCCTCCATTGGTTCATGGCTCTTCCTGGCTTGTCTGTGCATTCTTGCACCAGTCCCAAGAATTACACACCTCTTCCCATTGGGATCAACACACTGGGTCTCAACAGGACTGGTGTGCCAGCGTTTTGTGGAAGAAGGGCATCAAAAGGCAGAGAAAAGGGCAGTCCGGGTGGCTCAGCGGTTTAGCACCACCTTCGGCCCAGGGTGTGGTCCTGGAGACCCCGGATCGAGTCCCACATCCGACTCCCTGCATGGAGCCTGCTTCTCCCTCTGCCTGTCTCTGCCTCTCTCTCTCTCTCTCTCTCTCTCTCTCTCTCTGTGTGTGTGTGTGTGTGTGTCATGAATAAATAAATAAAATCTTAAAAAAAAAGGCAGAGAAAGAAGCGGCAGCATCAGGAGGAGTGACAGGGCCATCCTCAGTCCAGCCTTTACTCACTGGAGACTAAAAGCCTCCCTACCTCCAGAAGTATTACTGTGGCCTCGACTTTCCCCCAATGGACACACATACACATGTGCACACACTCCACTCCAAAAAGCTCTTCAAGGGAAAATATTTGGAAGGAGACTTTAACATCATTTTCTGAGTTACAGACCTCTTTGAGAATCTAATGAAAGCCACATCCTTTTCCCAATTAAGATGCACATATACACCAATTTTTTCATCTAACTTCAGAGTCTCTATGAACCTTTAAAGTTTCCACTAGACTGAGATTAAGAATTTCCCATCAGATCCAACCTCTTCATTTTATTATAAAGACACAAAGGCTGGGGCACCTGGGTGACTCAGCTGGTTAGGCATCTGATTTTGGTTCCTGCTTAGGTCATGATTTCAGGGTCCTAGGATCAAGCCTTAGGGCCTGCACTTGGCATGGAGTCCACTTGTCCCTCTCTTTCTACTCCTCCCTCAGCTCACTCTCTCTCATATATTAAAAAAAAATCTTTAAAAAAAATAGGGACAGCTGAGTGGCTCAGTCAGTTAAGCATTTGCCTTTGCCTTTGTCTTTGGTTCACATCATGATCCTGGGGTCCTGGGATTGAGCCCTGAGTCGGGGGGACCTACTTGGCAGGGAGCCTCCTTCTCCCTCTCTTTCTCCCTCTCCTCCTCACTCACGATCTCTGCCTTTCTCAAATAAATACATTTTTAAACATCTTTTAAAAAAAATAAAAAAATATTTTTTAAATTTTTAAATCTTTTTTTAAAAACTTAAAAAAAAAAAAAGAAAGAAAAGACACGAAGGCTTAGAGAAAGCAAGCGACATGCCTGTGGTTACACAGCAAATTAGTAGCAGAGCCCAGTGTGAAGTTAGTGCTCCAGACTACTGGTTCACTGTCCTTTCCACCCCCCCCCCCCCCCGGGTATCTCTCCCTCTTTTTTCTCCCTATGGTTCCCTTCTTGATCAGTCCTCTGCTAGGGCCCAGCACAGTCCAAGCACAAACACCGTATGTCCATTAAATGTGGTTATCAGACCACAGAAAAGCTCAGCCAGCTTCATTTAACTGGCTCCTCACTGTAGAACCAGAGCAGATATGGTTTGGTTCCCTGGATGTGGGAGGGGGCTGGATCAAGGACTGGTCTCTTCTAGGCTGTTCCAGACTGTGAAGTCTCAGAGGTCCAATCTATACCAAATGAGGGCCCAAGAGAAGTGTCCTCGGGCTACAGAGCAGAGGACCTGAAGTGTGTCCAGCATTTTCTCTAAATGCCAGTCAAGACTTCAGCTTTTAACACCACCTTCAGCTGTCTCTGTTCCTCCTCTACTCTGGAACCCATGCTGGATCCCTAGTGCCATAGCATCAAATTCAGATTCCTTTCCTTGTTGTCTCCTCTGCTTAGTATGAGCTCATCTCTACACTGGGCTCATTGCTCCCATCTTGTTCCCAGTTGGTGTGTGAGTGTGGGGAGGTGGGGAGGATCCCAGAGTAGGGTTCTTGCTCTGGCTCACCAGCTATCTCTGCCCCCCCCCCCCAGGACTGCAGTGCAATGCATCCGTGGATCTCATTGGCACCTGCTGGCCCCGGAGCCCTGCAGGGCAGCTGGTGGTTCGACCCTGCCCCGCCTATTTCTACGGTGTCCGCTACAACACCACAAGTAAGGGAGCCTGTGGAGGGCGGGCCATCTGCTGGGAGGCGGGACAGAATGGGGAGAGCTTGGGACTTGTTGGAGGTGGGGGGAACAATAATGACAATGACAATACTATAATACCTCTCGTGGATACAACCACCATTTACCAAAGGCCAGCTCTGTGCTCTTTACCGCCGATTCCCACAATACCCCTGGGCGATGCTACATGTAACCATATAGTTCTCATTATATACTGAGGCCTCCACGGCTCAGAGAGGTTAGGGAACTCGCCCAAGGTCACCAGCTGGTAAGAGGTGAAGCTGGAATTTGCCTGCAGGTCTGTCTGACACTTTCTTCGGCAATTGACAAACTGGTCAGGGATAAGCCTGCAACCACCCTATGAGGAAGGGCAGGGATCATCAGAATAGCCCCCACTTTGAGCTCAGAAAGATTAGGAGGTCTGTCCAGGGCCCCGCAGCCAGGAGGTGGGGGACCCAGTTTTAGAGCCACAGGCGGGGGCTTAGCCTTACAAGCAGGCTCACAGGTCCGGTAGGGGTGAGGGGGGACTGCCCAGGGTCTTCTGGATACTTGATTCCCATGTAAACACCTTGCTACCCTGAGGCCCTGAGCCCCCACCTCCAGGCTTTGCAGCTCCTTGTTATACCACCTGTCACCCTCAGAATTAATTTGCTCACCCCTGTCAATGACTCACAGCTCCTGCTCCTGAAGAGAGAAACAGCTGCAGGCCAGGGGCCCTGTCCTATCTGAGGGAAAGGTGGAGGTCCCTAGGTGGGTTCTTGGGGTCCAGTGAGCCTGGGCTCAGAGGCCCAAGGTGGGGACCAAGGGTGCCCAGATACCAAGTAGTTGACTTGGAAACTTGCCAAGTAACCTTAATACATTTTCTCCCTCTCAGGGCCCTTTGGCCCCTGGTCTGACAATGGAGAGGGCTGGATGGCATGGCTTCTAAGACTTAGTTCAGCTTAGAACCCCCACGTTCCTCCTCCCGCCCCTCTGCTTTGCCAGCTAGATTAAGAACATTAGGGTTGGTAGCTGCAAACAAGAAGGGGCCGGAGGGCCCTGGGGAGGCACTGGGACTCGGCAGGAGGCTAGAACAGCCAGACCACACAGATTCATGTGTCTGCAACCACTTCTTGGACCCTAAGAGGAGGGTGGGGGACCCTGAGAGCAGGTAGGGGGAAGGGCAAGAGGACCTAAGAGAGCTTGGTGTGCGCTGTCCACCAGCCTCCAGTTTAGTAGGCCCATTCTACAATCAGGAAATGGAGGCAGAGGGTGACAGCTGCCCAAGGTCACAAAGTGTGGAGGCAGGGCCACAGCTGCACTCAGTGCGTGCATCCAGTCCTCCTGGAGCTCCCAGGGGCTGCTGCCTGGTGGGGGACAGAGAGGCTGCTCCCAGGAGGAGGCCCTTCTGTCTCTCCATGGCACTGGTCCTGTCGATTTCACCCCCAAAGTGACTTTCCCGTCTGAGCCAACTTTCTCATGGGATGGAGATCCCACGGGTGCACCACTGCCCTGGTCCAAGGCACCGGCTCTCTGATCCTGGTATCCCATCCTGGCATGCTCTTGCTTGGAGTCAATGCTCTCTGGCCCCCTATTGACTCCGTGGTTGAGTCCACACTCCTGAGTGGGGCCGGCCAGGCTCCCTGTGGCTGCAAGCCCTGCCTCTCCACGTGAGCTCGTGAGCTCTTGTCTCCAGGGGTGACTTGACATGACCCCAACAAAGACTTCAGTGCCTGGGCACGTGCTGCTCAATTAGCCAGCCCTGCCTTAAGCGGAAGCCAAGCATCCAGGGTTCTAGCTCCAGCTCCACCTGTAACAGGCTAAGGAGCCCCCTGCACTGCCCTTTCCAGGTGTTTCTCCACCTGCAGGATGGGGGAGAGGTTTGGGTGAGATGCTCTCTCTGCTCCCTTGCTCTTCCCTCTCTGATCTCAGAAGAGCTGGGAGTGATGGTCCTTGGATGTGGACGCAGGGCTAGAAGACTCTCCCTCTGCAGGTGCCCCCCCAGTGCCAGGAAGATGAGGGACACACCCTGTAATCAGTAGTGCCTGGGAACCCAGAATTGTACCTAATCATTAGGCACTAATTAATTCATTTACTGATGAGGCACTGCCAGGACTTCCAGGCCTTCTCCATAATGCCCTCCCTCCTGCTGCATCTGATCTTCAAAGGGATGGGAAGCTTTTCCAAAAATATCCATTTTCCCGAGACTCTCTGGGAGGACTGCTCAGCTCAGCAATTAAAGACAAGGAGGTCGCATCCTCCCTGGCAACGACTTGCTGCGGGTGGGGCCTGCTTTTTCTTTCAAGATCACCTCCTCCCTTCCCACCAAAGCCTGCTCCCTCTGGATGACCTGGCCTGGGAGGGGATCCTGGCTCCTGCCCCACATGTGTGGTGCGAAAGGGGAGCTTGAGCCAACAGGGCATCTCCTGTACCCCCTTCCATTACCCCCTTTGAGAGGGATATGTAATGTGTCCAGAATCTTATATGACGTTATATAAGTAACAGTTCAAAGACAATAATAATGAAAATAATAGCGCATACCACGTGCCAGGTAGAGCTCCAAGCCCTCGGCACACTCAGCCACTGAGGCAGGAGCCGTTGTTAAGTCTATTCCTATCTTGCAGATAAGGAAGCCGAGAGGTTGTGTGACTTGCCCAAGGTCACACAGTTAGGAAGGAGTGGCACCAGGATTTGAACCTGGGCTACTTGGGTTGAGAGCCGTGCTCTTCACACTACTCCATGCTGCTTCTCTCGATGCAAGACCACCTCCCTATTTCCCTGCCCCCAACCTGTGCCTCTTCCAACCAGATCTCTGCCCAAAGTCCCTTTCTCTGCAGACATTCCAGAGTGGCCTGGTCCCAGCACATCTGGTCTACAGAAGGTACACTGGATTCCCCTGGCTTCTTGCCTCCTCCCAGACCTTCCTGAAATCCCAGTCACTGAGCCCTCAGCCCTCTAGTAGCTTATCCCTCATTTAGCAATTAGGAGAGAATTAGCAGCTCCTTGGCCAACTCTGCCCAAGGGCTCAGCTCTGCTGGGAAAGGAAGCTGAGCAGAGCTTTAAAAATGCATTTAGCCTCATTTCCCCACTGGCATGCTGCAGCCTGAACCGCCTCTCAGCAGAGTGGCTAGGGAGCACGTTCCGTTAGAGAGGCCTCAGCCTTGTGGTCCTTGGGGCCAGACCATGGCTCCCTCTTTCCTGGTGGCAACAATAGCTCCCCCATCACCTTCCCCATCATCTCTCTCCTGTCCTGCTGCTGCCTGCATGGAGGCAGGCCCAGGCTGGACTGCTCCCTTGGGGGATCAGCTGGCCAAGCCCTTCCCCTTACAAATGACAGGAGGGGCCTCAGCGGCTCCGGAGGCTGGTGGGCTGAGGTCATTCTTGCAGCCCAGCAGCACTGAACTGGTCCCAGGGCACCCACTCTGTCTCCCGTGCAGTGTGCTGCCCCTGCCCAGGCTCCAGGTTCAGGGACTGGGACTCAAGCAGCTTCCCCAACCATCCTCAAACCCTGCTGGGGTGGGGATGTGGCGTGAGAGTCAGTGTGAGCCATGAAAAGGCCTGCAGCAAGGGGTTGGCTCAAGATTCAATTTCTCTTCTAGCCAGTGCTGCCTGGACTCAGGGCCAGAATGAACTCTAGGAAACATATTTAAAGCCACCAATGCCAGAGGGGTACAGGGTGGGGCAGGGTGACCTCTCCCAGCAAAGGAGAAAAGACTCCATGTTTGGATCTCCCTTGGTCCCTTCCTTACTGGATTTTAGGGCCCTGGTGCCTGCTGGGGGTACAGGCAGGAGGGAGGGTGAGAAGGACCCCGGATGCAGTTCCAACCACCCCAGAGCCCTGAAGCCAGGCCTCATCTCAGAGCACAGGGCTCCTGCCCATCTCTCTAGAAGGCAACAGGTTCCGGGCCACAGTCCAGTTGGGTGGCTGCACAGACCCCTACACCTCCCTGGGCTGCCCTTCTGTCTTTCCCCCTAAGTGCCATGTGCCAGGCTGGGAGCTAGTTGTAGGGGATCCTGTGGGACCCACCCCTGTGACATCCCCCAGCACACTCCTGCCATGCATCATTTTCTCTCCTAAGAATCCCCCACATGACCCTCTAGCATAAATCCTACTGTTGGAGAAATGCCACCACAAGGCCCTTCCCCAACACCTGCCCTTTGAGGCCCACCCCATGTGAACACTGCCATGTGAGGATCCCCCACGGGAAGCCTCACCACGGGTAGTCACCATATGAGACCATCATTTCAGTGTGCCACGTGAGCTGTCACCACACACCCTGCCACCATATCATGCCCAGCCTCGGCGAGGGAGCATTGACTCATCAGATCTCACCATCCTTCTGCTGCTGTGCGAGATGCCAAAATGGGACATTTCTCAGAAGGGCACCCACCACATAATCTGCTGCCATAGAAGGCCTTGCAAGGAAACAGCTCCAGCAAGCTGGTCAGGCCTGCCCATGAACCTGTCCCATGGACATGATCACAGCAGCCTGGGTGGGCAGAACCATGGCCCCATGGGCAGGCACTGGGGCTGCCACTGAGCCCCTTACTGGGGCCAGTGGGCAGAAAGAGGCAAGAAGATGGGATAGTAGGAAGCCACTCTCCTTAGCTTCAACCAAGAGTCCCCCAGCAAGCAGGCCCTGTGTTGGCCCAGATGGATGGATAGATGGACGAACCAATGGACAGATGGATGCCTGGGTTGCTCTTTGGGAGAGAAGCCCATGGGTTACCCTGACTCTCTCTCCTTCTTCCAGACAATGGCTACAGGGAGTGCCTGGCCAATGGCAGCTGGGCCGCCCGCGTGAACTACTCCGAGTGCCAGGAGATCCTCAGTGGGGAGGTGAGGCTGTCCATGTGGTCGGTGGGTCAAGCCCCAGCTCAGGTCTGGGCCTGCTACGTGGGCCCCGGGCCTGTGAGGAGCCATCCCCAAGGGAGGCTGAGCTGAGAGGGCAGCAGCTGGCTCTGACACAGATGAGTTGGGTCCATGCTCCTTCCCTCCTTCCACCTGCATTTCCTGGGACAGATTCTCATCCATTCCACACCACGCACCTGCATAGCACATCTGGGACCCACCAGGGGGCACTGTGTCAGAATCAAAGATGGGGGGGGAAGCAGTGCAGCTGGAAAGAGCCCTTGGAGAGCTTTGAAATATTTAAATGTTTTTGAGAAGATAATGCTTACACATGATACAAAATTCAAAAGGTACAAATGAGAACACAGAGTAGTCTCCTTCCCACCCTGTCCCAGCCACTGGGTTCCCTCCCTGGAGGTAATGCCAGTTTCTAGGTGCTCTTCCAGACATTGCCTGCATGTGTGAGTGATTTTATATATATATATAAATATATATATATTTATATATATATATATTACCCTTTTGTGTTTTTATCCAAATATTGCATGTTATAAACACTGTTTGACACCTAGCTTTTTGCATATGATCATCCATCTTGGAGATTATTCCGCATCAATACATAAAGAGCATCTTCGTTCTTTTTCACATTTGCATAATATCACATTGTGCAGATGTACCATCATTTATTTAACCAATCTTTATTCTCGGCCTGGTTATTACAAATAACGCCACAATGAATCATCTTTTAAGGGTGGCACTTGGCAGAGGCTTGGGTATATCTGGTGTTGCTGCTACCTCTGCCCCCCCATTTCTCCTCCCTCCATCTCCACAGACCCTTTCAGTGGGTGCTGAGGAAGGAGAGGGTGGTGGAGCTGGAAAAATGAGTGAGCAGAAAGCAAAGGGGAGACAGGAGGGCACCCCAAGCTGTCTGAGGGCCCTGGGCTTCTGGGGCACGGAAGAGGGGGGCTGATGCACTCAGTCCTGAGAATTCCAGCGCCTAAAAGATCTAAATTGGAAGAGACCTTGGAGACCCTCCATCCCCTCTTAATCTGCGGGGTAATAAGAACCACCCAGAGTACATGTTCAAATACAGGCCCCAGGGGCAACAGCCAATAAATGAAACTCTCCAAGGAAGACCGGGAATATGGGTTTGCTTTTGTTTTGTTTTTTTAAGATTTAATTTATTTGACAGGAAGAGAGTGAGAAAGAAATAAAGCACAAGCAGGGGGAATGGTAGAGGGAAAAGCAGGCTCCCGCTGAGTAGGGAGCCCTATGTGGGTTCAATCCCAGACCTTGGGATGATGACCTGAGCCTAAGGCAGATGCCTAATCAACGGAGCCACCCAGGTGTCCCATGGGAATCTGTTTTGAACAAGAGCCACGGGAGACTTTCTGATGGGGGAAAAAGTGAATAACTCAGATCTAGGGCAACCCATTCACCTTGCAGGTGGGGAGACAGTCCCAGAAAGAGGGAGTGACTTGGGCAAGGTTACACAGCCAAAGTGAGTCACAGCCTGGAACCTGGGCTTCGGAGTCCGGGCTCTCTTCTGCCCACCACCAAGTGCTCTGTGTGAAGCGAGGTGGATGGAGGAAGAACAGCTTTCCCCACCTTGCACCCCACCTGGCCCTTTGTGCTTTGGTGATGCCTTTCCCCAGGCTGCCTGGCTTCTTGTCACTGAGCCATTGGGAGCTTGCCCTCTCCTTCCTGAAGCTGCACAGACAGGGCAAAGTTTAGCCTAGAAGTAAGGCACATTCTTTGGTGGGGCTCCTTCGCTGGGGTGAGTTACTAGGGATGCCAGAGAGAGGTTTGCTGGCATCTCTACTCACAGGCCAGCCACATGGTCCCCCACAGACCACAGTAGGTTGGCTTGTCCCCCACCCAATGACCTGACCTTAGCAGGGTGCTAGGCCCACACACAGTAAGCCAGCCTGGGAAGTCCTGGGGTTGCAGATGAGGGCACCCGCACTCCATTGGGGGAAGGAAGTGGGATCAGGAAACATAGTTGGGCCAGAAGATCTGGGCTTGGTGACGGGGGAGGAGGGATGGGCAAGAACACTCAGCCTGGTGGGGAGCTCCTTCCCAGGCACACAGGAGATGGGGCTCACAGGCAGAAAGGCAGGTCTACGCTGTGGGCAACTTTTAGACCACAGCTCACGCCCACAGGGAGATGGTAGGGGGAAGGTGCAGCTAAGGCAAGAAGTCTCCAGCCCTCCACTGCACCCCACTGTGTCCTGCTAGGTCTGCAGAGCCTGAGACAGATGATGTATCTCCGACTGCACATCAGGTCACCAGCCTCCTGGCTTAAAACAACTCTCCCCCCACCCCTGAGGAGCAGGTGTCTGTCGCCCTCTTGAACAGGAGCAAAGCTGGAGAGCCACAGCTGCTCCCCACCTTCCCCCTGCATTGGAGCCCCCTGAACGTCAGGAGAAGCTCAATGGTTCACCCGAATCCCTCCTGCTCTAATCTCAGCCCCATCCTTCTAGTTGGCTGATGGGGGACACTGCCCTATAGCTCCATCCCCTTCTGCTCATGACAGGGGTCTCTCCCTCTACCAGCGGGGTTAGGAGGAGGAGGAACACCAGCTTCTCATCAGTCCCTCTTTGGAAGTATAACAGGAACAGCACAGGCTTTGGAGGCAGGTGGTTTGCAGTGTGAACTCCGGTCCCAGCACATGTGCTGTGTGACCCTGGGCAGGTAACTTAGCCTCACCAAGGCCTGGCTTCCCTCTCTGTCAAAGGGCGCAGAGTAAGACAGTGTCTGCCTCCTGGTAGAGGGAGGGTCACGTCTGCCTGTGGAGGGCACTCCATCCACCTGCCATGCCTCTGCCTCTCTCTCACCTGGGGCCAGGGGAGGTTGTAGGGTACACCTGGGGGATAGGGGGCATTGATGAGGACACCAGGTAACACTAGCCTTCCCCTTTCCTCTGGTTGGTGACTCGGTGGGGGCTGCCACCTACCCCTTTCCTGGGCAGCCCCTGCTTGCCTGGCACTCTGGGTAATCAATTAATTTAATTACTGAAAATGCCATTCCTTTCTGCCAGCCTCTAGCCTCGCCCCCCTCCCCACTCTCAAGATTCTCCATCCACTCCCTAGTTATCGAGAAGAGGAAGAGAAAAGTCTCCAATTAATGGAGCAGCCGGTTTCTCAGCTCCAGGCCTGGGCTAAGCCCTAATTAAGCACCAGTGCCCCAGGGAATTGCAGATAATGGATTTGCAGAAGGGCTGCCCCGTGAAGTGGGACTTGTAAAATGTGAAATGGGACTGTGAGGGCACCCAGAGGCCAGGCCAGGGAGGAAGGAGACTGCCTACAGCCACCACCACCAGGGGACAGGCCCCTACCTGGGAAGCTGGACCTGTTCATGGTCCAGCCCCGGGAATGGCACTGACCCCCCTGCACTCAGTACCACCCTGCACTGATCCCCTTGCTGCCTATCAACACCCTCCAGACACTGTCTCCCTTCACAGCAGTGACATCCTCCCCAGCCACTCCCCCCCCACCTCCTATGACACTTCCGTGACGCTCCCCCTCCTACACTCTGCTGAGCTGGGGAGCCCGGTCACGTCCTGGGAAGGCACATCTTGGTATGATAAGAAAGGGATCCTGAGGTGTAGGCTCGTGGGCTGAGATTCACTGCTCACAGCGGTGTTGGTTCAAGGACCAGAATTTCTGAAACGCTTGAGAATCACTGGGGCATCTTGCTGATATGAAGATTCAGGCTCAGTGAGTCTGGGGTGGGGCTTAAGAGATGTTTCAAGTCTTCAGATTCCTGCAAGCTCCCAGGTGATGGTGGTGTTGCTGGTTCGGGGACCACACTTGGAGGAGCAAGGGGCTGGAGTACCCACTGGTGGGGTGAGGGAGTACCCCAGGAAACCGGCTGGTGAGGAAGAACCACAGTGGGAGAGAGACCAGGGCTGGGAGGCTCGGCAGGAGCCGTGGGGACGCATGGCTTCGGGATAGGTCTGACACCGCCACCACTTGGGACAAGGTGTGTCTTGCAGAGTCGTGGTTGAAATTGGCCAGGCACTAATTTCTTATTGGATTCTGGCCATTGAAGAGCGCAGTGGAGTGGCCTGTGCCCAGTGTCACACCGTGACACCTTCCTCAGGCTACCAGTGGGCGCTAGGTCTCCAAGCTGAACAGGGACAGAGTGCTGGTCAGGTTCCCAGGGGCTGGCGGTGTCCATTTGTCCTTCAGCTGTCCCAGCTGCTTCTGCCGTTAATGGAGGCCATCAGTAGGGTCTCTTGGAGTATCACTGGGTGCCTCTTAGGATACTGCTGGCTGCTCTCTCTGGGTGTCGTTGGCCACGTCTCAGGCTCTTGCTGACCGTCTCGAAGGGTGTCAGGCTATCTCCTGAGTGTAGCTGGCTGTCTCCTGGGGTGACCACGCTGTGTCTTGGGCTCTCTGCACTGTAACCCTGTGGCTGGTTGCCATCTCTCAGACTGCCCCAGGGCTCCGACCAGCCAGGGCCTTCCAGCTGGAGGAGTCACACAGAAGCAGCCCCCTGAATGCTTTGGCCCAGTTCTCCCCTTTCAGCCTTGGTGAGGAAACCCTTCACCAGCCCCCATCCTCCCTGCAGAAGCCCTCTAAGGATCCTGCGCCCCAGACGGTGAGAGTGCCTGTTCTCAGCCCCTGTTTGTCTCCTAGAAATGCACCGGGGAGGAGGGGATCTAGAAGGCCAAGCAGACCTGGATTCCCATTGCTGGCCGGGCAGCTCGGGCTAATTATGCAGCCTCTTCAACTGGAAAAACAGAGACAGAAGGACAGTCTCTGAGGGCTATTGTGAGAAAGGAAAGCTGTAGCATCTATAAAGCACCCGGCACAGTGCCCAGCATACAGTAGGTGCTTAATAAACCCCACTCATCCTGCCTCAAACCCAATGACCCAGGCTCAGCCTGCAGCAGGGTCGTGGCGGGCAGGGGGTAGCTGATGGCACGTGGTGGTGAAGGGGTTCCCCACACACCCTGCTCGGTTGTCTTGCCCACCTGGGCCTGCAGACAAAGCTGGGGCGTCACGCCCTTTAGCTCCCAGGCATCGTTATTACTCAGGAGCTCCGCAGCATGGATTTGTGGGAAATCTAATGAAAGGAAATTAAGTAGCAGCTCCCAGACAGGCTGGATGTGTTCATATCTCCTGGAGTCTTTAGATTTGGCATCTACTGCCAGGCACTCCGAGACCCTTCCCATCTGCATGGTGGCGATGGGTACCCTCTGCTCCCCCCACCCCCTCTCTCCCTCTCTCTCCCCTGCTTCTCTGTCTTCATTTACACCTCAGTGAGTCTCAACCCTTCTGAGCGCAGAGTTGCTAATGTGATTTCCTGCCACGTTCCTGAAAGCCTCTGCCAGGAAAATCAACCCCTTAGAACAGAGCTCCCTGGGCCTTCCAGAACCTCTGAGGTTCTTCAGTGAGGATGTGCCTGCAGGAGGGGTGTGTGCTGGGCACTCGGAAGAGCGGGGAAGGGAGGGCTTGGACTCCTCTCCGATGCCTGCTAGGTGTCCTGCTGCAGAGGTACATCCTCTGATCTTGGGTGAGTTGGGGCCTCAGTTTCCTCATCTAGAAGAAGAGTAGGATTGGACTCGATGCTTAGGACCAGATCTGGCATCCACAGATTCTGGAATTCTGACGGGAAGGTCTAGGGAGAGCCAGGCGTTCTTTGGTATCTCTGAAAGTTTGAACAAGGCCTTCAAGAACTTACCCTTTTCTCAACACTAGCCAGTTTCTGTGTGACTCATGGCCTGGCCCCACTCCAGAACCTGGAAAGAATAAGGGGAGGAGGTGCTAACAAGGACCCCCGTACACACCCCCTTTGCAAAGCGGGTTGCTTTCCGCAACCATTTTTGCTTCCTTCACACACAGTTACTGAGCTCTGCTGTGCCAGACCCTGGATCCCTGGGCCCTGCCCTCTCGGGACCTAGGATAGGGTGGAGGGAGGCTTTGCTACTGGAGGACAGGAGTCTGCATAGAGCTGGGCACTGGGGACCATCGGTCCCCCATTATGGGGTAGGAGACACCTTGCCGGTCTGCCTGTGCTGGTCCAGAGGTAGTTTGAGTTTGAGGGACCTTGAATGAGTCAACATACTTTTGTGCCTGGTTTTCTGCAAAATAAGGTATAGACCCTCTTCCAGGTCCTCCTACATGGTGGCCTTGACAGGTTGAGAAGACCACCAGTATGAAAATACCCTGTACATAGAAAGGCTTCATCATTTTATGGAGCTTACCTTGGAAACAGGAGACCACCACATCTCTCAGCTTCCTTTAGTCTATGAAATGAAGGAAGTGGTAACATCCGGGACTTTGATACAATCCTGGGAAGGGAGCCCATTTCTTCCCCAGGGCCAGGGTAGGGCCTGGAAAGTGAGTTACGGAGCGACGAGAGATTTTTTTTTATGGCCTGTAATGGCTCTGTGGGTGCACCTGCCATCCCTCCCATGGCTGATAGGAGCAGGCTCCCACTGCAGCAGGAGGGATTTGGGGGTAATCATCCCTAGTGGTTCCACTTGGAAGTGGGTGAAGAAAAGAGCCCTAAAGGGTTGGTGTCCGCGGTCACGAGGGCCACGTGGTATTTGGGGGGAGCAGAAACTTGCGTGTGAGAAGCGTGCACACACCTTTGTGCACGTGGAGTGGGGAACCCCATGGGACGTGAAGACCCGAGTTAGCTGGTATTTGTCCAACCGCATGGAGCAATGGGCAGAGCATGGGATTCAGAGACAGACACAGGCTCAAGTTGGATGGCGCCACTCCAGGGCCCTGCTCGACACCCAGCCCGGGTTCGGGAAGGGGAGAAACTACCGTTAGTACCAACTCCACCAGCTGAGGGCGGTGTCCTTACATGGCGAGCGGGTGCAGGGGTGCAGCTATATGGGAGCCTCACCTCTGTCCCTCTCCCCTACTTCAGAAGAAGAGCAAGGTACACTACCATGTCGCTGTCATCATCAACTACCTGGGCCACTGCATCTCCCTGGTGGCCCTCCTGGTGGCCTTTGTCCTCTTTCTGCGGCTCAGGTGAGAAAGACTCAGTGTTGGCCTCTGGCCTTGAGCAGGGTAGAAAAGTGAGACGCAGGAAGCAGCCCTGGGGGAGGGGCTGCTGGCAAGAGGGGCCCCTGCCCCCTCACCTCTGTGGGAGGGGGACAGACATAGGAGCTCCAGGTCTCTTGGAACCTCTGGCAGGGCCATTTCTGCCCCCGACCCAGCCCAGTAACTACTGGGGGGGGGACCAGTGATGGCTGAAGCCCAGGCTTGCCTTGTGCCACCCCCACCCACGCATGGATGCACCCATCTGGGAGGCCTGGAAGGGGGAGCCCTTTGTGTTTGAAGGAGGCAGCTAGCAGTGCCAGGCAGGTCTGTGCCAGGAATGGGGGTGGGAGCAGGAGCTGAGTATCAGGCCTGAACGCTGGGAGAGAGGCATCCCACTGGAAACCTTTTATGTCTTTGGACTCTAGAGCTACAGGGAAAGTAGGGGTGCTATGGGAGGAGGTGATCCGCAATAAGCCAGAAGCCCCCGGTCCCTGGAGCATCTGCTATGTAGCAGACTCTGCCCCAGACCTTAGGTCTGGATGGGTCTCAGGTTAGGAAGGGGTCTGTGGGGCATCAAGAGAGCCTCTGCTGTCACCTCCCAGTGTGACTCAGCCAGTCAGCCGGTCCTCAGTTTCCCCATCCATACATCTGGATTGGAGTGAGGCTGGCGGCCTGTCCCTCATTTCTTCTTTCCTCCCTTGCTCCCATCACCCTCCCACCCTACCCCGCTGCCTCCCAGGAGCATCCGGTGCCTGAGAAACATCATCCACTGGAACCTTATCTCGGCCTTCATCCTGCGCAATGCCACGTGGTTTGTGGTCCAGCTCACCATGAGCCCCGAAGTCCACCAGAGCAACGTGGTGTGTCCTGGAGGGGCAGGCACAGGGTCAGAGAGAGGGTCTGGGTGGGACTGCCCTGGTGAAAATGGGCCGGGCACAGGCCTTGAGGCCTAGTATAATGGGAGTGGCTCCCTGCGGGATGAGGGGGACAATGGGGAGAATCCTACTGAGAGGAGGTCCCAGGCCCAGGGTGGGGTGCTGCTGCCGTCATACCCCATCCCCAGTCTAAGTGTCATCTCTGGCGGGGGTGGGGTGGTAGGGCTGGTGCAGGTTGGTGACAGCCGCCTACAACTACTTCCACGTGACCAACTTCTTCTGGATGTTTGGGGAGGGCTGCTACCTGCACACGGCCATTGTGCTTACCTACTCCACTGACCGGCTGCGCAAGTGGATGTTCATCTGCATCGGCTGGGGTGAGTGCCCTGTGCCCCCTCCTCACCCAGACTCTGGCCAGCTGGCTAAGGGACCTGAGAGCCCGGGGTCAGGTCAGGGTGGTGGGGTGAGCGCCACAGCCTTCTGCCCCGACTTGGGGGTGGAGTGCAGCATGCTGGATGAGTGAGTTCGAGCTCTACCCTGGGGAACCCCTTCCCACTGCTAGGCCCTGGGCTGCACTAGGGTCTTCCAGGCCTTGTGTCTCCCACCCATGATCTGTGACAGCCAGTCTCTCCCCAGGTGTGCCTTTCCCCATCATCGTGGCCTGGGCCATCGGGAAGCTGTACTATGACAATGAGAAGTAAGTCACCTCCTCCCCTGAGCCCCGAGGTACAGGCTCTCAGCCCAGCTCTGCATGATGCTTCCTAAGGACCTTGGGCCACATCACCTTCCCTGTCGGGGCCACAATTTCTTTGTCCATATAGGAAGGGTGCTGGGGGCTGGGTTCGATCTGAGTGTCCCCAGCAGTGCTGTCCTTGAGGTGGAGCTGGTTAGCCAGGTGGATCTGGGCTCCCTTATCTGTTTTGGGATTTCACAAACAGCATAAGGGTTACTGGCAGTCTCTGGAGTCAGACGGCCCAGGTTCTGAATCACAGACCCATCATAAAGTAGTTATATGACCCCGGGCTTGTTATTACAGTGTGCCTCAGTTTCCTCATCTGTAAAATGGGCAATCTATAAAACCGCCTCCTGCAAAAAAGGGTTTTTGTGGGAATGATATGAGTTCATACAATATTAAGCATTTAGAATGTTTGGCACATAGTAAAGTCCATATACATTTTTCTATAATATTAAGATTTGTTTTACAAAAGATTCCATGGATTTAATAGAAACAAATCCTGATTGTCTCATAGAGTCCTTCCAGCTCTGAAGTCCTGACTTTGGTCTAAGGTATTCCCAATTACCCCCTGGAAATTAGATTTCTGCTGTAGTGGTTCTTAGCCTTGGCTCATGTTAGAACCTCCCATGAAGCTTTAAAATGTACCAACACCCAGGCCTGACCTCCAAAGAGTGGGGTGTAATTGGTCTGGAGTGTGCCCGGGGCACTGGGATTTTTAGCTGCTGAAACTGAGAATCACTGAGCAAGAGGCAGAAAATGTGGATACAGCCAACCAGGGAGGTGCCAGGACCTTCCGTGCCAAGGCGTTCGCAGGAACCTGCTGTCTGAGTGGGGTTCCAGGTGGCCTCCATCACAGCAATTCCTCCCCACCCCCATAGAGGGGAGGAGGCCGCCAACACCTCATTGGGCTCGACGAAGAGCCTGGAAACTGATATTCATAGTTACCAGGCTGATCCTTCCTGACTCTGGCCCACTGGCTCTCTCCGCGTTGGCACAGCTGACAGGTGGGGTGGGGTGGGGGGCTGGGCAGGTAGGGTGGCCAGTTGCCAGACACCACTGGGGGCCTGGGAGTCATGCCCAGCATGTTGGGTCCCAGCACAGGAGTATCGTAAGCCCTGGGCCATGGTGCCTGGACCTGCAGGTGTGGAAGTGACTACAGGGGAGGACAGGAAGAATAGGTTTCAAAAAGCTGCCCAGTAGGTGTGTTGGAGGAAAAAGGATGCGCCTGGTTTAAGAAAGTCTGTCTGAGCGGCTCTGGATCCCCATCTAGTGGTACGATGCTGACACTGCCGCAGAAGGGATCCCGGTGTGACACAACCAGGAAGAACTTGTAGGGATCAACCACTAGCCCTGGCCCCAGACAGCTGGGATTTGGTCTACATGGTATTTTTTGAAAACTTGAATTCATTTCCAACCTTTAAAAAGTCCAGACATCTCACATAAAAGTCTCAGTTTCTGGCTTATAGAAGCATCATGAGATCTAGGCACTGTGGGTCTCATCCCCTGGAGGCCATGGTCTCTGCACAAGGACATGAGACTTCCCGTGTGCCGCATCCCCTCCCACTCCCTAGACCCCCAAGAGATCTCTGGAGGGAAGCTCAAGAAAAGGAAGAGCAGTTCTGCTTCTCCTACAGGTGAAACCTATGGAATCTCTGCCTTGGGGTCATTCAGGCCGCAATTAAAGTGATTCAGAGATCGCTAGCTGCTGGGGGGCCCTGCGTGACAGGCACCAGGCACCACCAGGGGGCTTGTGCCAGACCCCCAGAGGGGAGCCAGGGGAGCAGTGGTGTGTTGAGCCCCTGTCTGTTCTACATAGTGGTCTTTTCCACAATCCGCCCCCCTGCCACATTGCCTGCTTCCTGCTTTACATCTAATAGAAGGTGCTATCTGTCCATTCTGCAGATGGAATAACTGAGGCATTGTGTTGGGATCTTGACCTTCTTCCAGGGTTGGAATTGAGGTACCCAGAGCCTGGCTTCTGGCCCCAGTCCTGCCCTGGCCAAGCACTGCCCCTCCCCATGCCACTTAACTGGACCCGGATGACCTCCCCCCTTACCTCTCCTCTGTGGCTTTCTAGGTGCTGGTTTGGCAAAAGACCTGGGGTGTACACTGACTACATCTACCAGGGCCCCATGATCTTGGTCCTGCTGGTAAGAACCTGGGTAGGGGGGAAGGAGAGAGGGACAATCAGTACCTACTGTGGACTGACAGGGTCCCCGTGCAGACCAGACCTGGAGACACTGAGGCCCTGCCCTGTCCACCCAGCCTGTCTCCAACCTCTTGTGCACACATATCCCCACACCATCCCACTGTGTGCTCAAATTACAGATCAATTTTATCTTCCTTTTCAACATCGTCCGCATTCTTATGACCAAACTCCGGGCATCCACCACATCTGAGACCATTCAGTACAGGTAACCTGGCCCACCTCCCTCCCCCAACCACAGGGGGCTCCAGAGACCCCAGCCTCCAACCCAGCGTCCCCCCCTCCACAGGTCCGACAGCCCCTCCTGAAAGCCCAGCTCCCCATCTCAGACCTCCTGGGGACCTGGCACCCCAGCCCCAGGCCCAGCCCTCCTCACGGAGCCAGAGGCCCCGGCCCCATCCTGGGGTGGGCTGTGACTCTGGGCCTCCCCACCTGCCCCGCCTCAGGAAGGCTGTGAAGGCCACTCTGGTGCTGCTTCCCCTCCTGGGCATCACGTACATGCTGTTCTTCGTAAACCCCGGGGAGGACGAGGTCTCCCGGGTCGTCTTCATCTACTTCAACTCCTTTCTAGAATCCTTCCAGGTACTGCCACCCACCCCTCACTCTGGCCCTGGCTGTGCTCTGCACCTGCTTGGGTGGGGATTCTTTCAGACAAGGGTCTGGAGGGGTGGAGGCCGTGGAGAGGAAGGGGGTGGCCCGGAGGCTAGGTGGGGCCATACCTGTCCCTGTGCCTTGACCCGCCTTCTCTGTCCACCCCAGGGTTTCTTTGTGTCTGTATTCTACTGTTTCCTCAACAGTGAGGTAAGGATGCTGGGGCCCCAGAGCTCAGGATGGTGGGGGGTGGGGGGCTCCTGGGACCTGAGATAGTCTATAGCCTCCTCCTGCCCTCCACATGCCAGCTATCTCCTCCCTGCCCCCAGGTCCCTAATGAGGGAGGATGCAGCCAAGGAGCCCCAGGAGGGCCCCTGACACCTGCCCACACTGATCCTATAGTGGCAAGCCCACTGCTTTGCTCCCATAGGCAGTTGGCACAGGGAGTCAGAAGTCAGGGCTTCAGTCCTATCCATGAGTCTGAAAATGCTTGTTGAAAACAGGAAGGTCTAAGCCCTTGGGCAGGGCATGCATATGTGCTGAAGGTAGGAATTCTCTGTGGCAAAGGCCATCTGGTGCCTTTGTGTGGATGGGAAAAAGTCTTCTCTTCTCAGAATACTTGCAAAAATCATCCTAACAAATAGGCAAATAATGTTGACGACATGCATGGCACCTCCTCCTGTGTGGCCCCCTTTGCATTTCACACCTGCGTACTGCACACCTGCAGACTGCTCACATGTACTGCTGCTTGTGGCAGCCCTAGGGGATGGAAGGGAGTCCTGAGATCCAGGCTCAGACAACATGCTCTGCTCTGTGCCCACAGGTCCGCTCTGCCATCCGGAAGAGGTGGCATCGATGGCAGGACAAGCACTCGATCCGTGCCCGCGTGGCCCGCGCCATGTCCATCCCCACCTCTCCCACCCGTGTCAGCTTCCACAGTATCAAGCAGTCCACGGCGGTCTGAGCTGGAGGGCCACGGAGCAGAAGATGGTCTCCAGGCTCGGCCAGCTGCCCTATCTATGGAGGGGACCAAGTCCTTCTCACAATCTGTATCCCCAGAAGCATCTGGCACTGACAGCATGGGGCCCCCCTCCCTGGCCCCGGGATGAGCAGGAGTTCTAGGCCTATGAGAGCAGCCATAGTCTGGGCCATGGGATGAATGGGAAATAACCTATAGGATTGGGCTGGGCCCAGGGCCTCTGGCTCCCTTGTGCCCCAAGTCCTCCCCGGAGATGGAATGAGAATGGAGTGGAGATGGCCAGCCCGAAAATCCAAGGTAGCACAGGGGTCCTTCCAAGAGGCGTCTTCTCCCAGGACACAAGATGGCCAGCCTCCTGGAGACCTGGGGCCTGTCCTCAGCAACTGCAAGGCACCAATTGCTGCCCTAGGGGCATCATGGGAAACTCCTGTGACAGCATCCAACCACCGTGATGATGCCTCTGGGTGTTGGTAATGCCTTCTAATACCAGTGGGAACCAAAGCCAGGTCACCAGAAAGCCCTGGCCATGTCATTAGAAATCAGGTGACATCATCAGACAGTAGGCCACACCACAAGAAATCCTCCCAAGCCACCATAATTTCATCTGGCACTGTGGCACTGCCATCAGAAATGCCCTGTCTCGCTGCCTTGTACCCTTTGGACCTTTATGCCCTGCAGGCCACTCAGCCCCCCGCCCTGGTCCTTAACCACCCACAATACCCACACCCTGATTTGTCACCTCCTGCCCCTGGTGTCTCCCCCTGTGTGGGAAGTGGGGGTTGGAAGGAGATGGAGTATCCTGTGAGCAAGAACCAGGGTGTGCCCAGCCAAAGCCAGTCTCCCTTTTAGAGAACAGAGAATGCTCTGGGCCATCCTGCCTGCTGGTGTCAGTGGTCTGGCATCTGAGGCAGCCTCTCTGCTGGGTACAGGGGTTTCTGGTGCCTGGATGACCTCTGGAGCAGCATGATTAGCTAAGCAAAGATAGAAGGGGCAGGGAACTTGGATCCTCTCTGCCTGAGTGTCCTGGAGCAAGACAACTGGCTCTCGGGGCAATCAGCAGCCCCCACTGGACCCTCCCGTGTCCAGAGTACTGGGCCACTGGAGCCGGGCCTTGGGAGATAAGGTGTCAGCTGTGAGGGGGTGGCTGCTGTAAATAATAATATTTATCTTTTCAACCAGCATCTGTGAAGGTCTGGACTATGCGGGGTTGGGTGGGAAGGGCACAGCAGAGAAATGGAGGCCACTTTTCAGTCTGGGGCCAGCCAGCCTGTGACTGGGAAACCTAACACCATTCACACCCATCCTGATGGGGTGCTAGGTGAGCCACTGGGGGCATGGGCCTGCGGACGGCCGCAGCTGACAAGGACGGCTCTTAAAAGGGATGAGTCATAGGGAGAGAAGGGCCACAGGTGAGCAGTGCTGGCCAAGGACACTGGAAGGGTCAGGGCCCATGGCGACAGCTCTAGCTAAGGTGTGGCAATGGGACCAGGCAGGAATGTCTCCCAGCCCCAAGGGAAGGGCCAAGCTGGAAGTAGGAAGTAGAGTTAAGGAGGCCTTGACACTGTCTCAGCTTGAGAGCCCCAGAAACAGAGCCAGAGACAAGGTTTCCAGAACCAAGTAGGGAAGGGGAGCACGGGGAGCGGGTGGGGGCGGGAGGCCAGGACAGGGAAGCGGCGGGAGCAGGGGTGCCCACACCACAACCACCACTAGGGGCAGCTGGAGCATAATCCTACTGCAGAAGCCCCAGGGGGCATCCCCCCCGCCCCCCCCCCCCCCCCCCCCCGGCTGCCCCCGGGGGTAGGGAGCACAGGGGCCACATGACAACAGAGACACAGAGAGAGAGATACACACTGAGGGAGCGAGCACACGCACAGCAGGGTGTGGTGGGAGGCAGCCTGAGGGCAGGAGAGGGGGTGGGATGTGGAAACTCCACCCTGGCACACAGGGACCAGGGACTCGGGGAGGGGACCAGAGGCACCAGGACAGAGACAGGCTGATGGCCCCAGGAAGGGACCAGATGTGCCTGAGGAGTCTCAAACGGGCCACAACTGAGGCATCTTTCTCAACTGTTATTCGCCCAGTGAAGAAGTGAGAAAGCAAGGCTTCTCCTGTACGAGTTGGGCTGTGGGGACAGGGCTCCCCAAGGACAGAGCAGCCTGGGAGGAGGAGGGGACATTGTAAGGAGGTTGCGTGGACAAGAGGTCCTGGGTGGGGGGCAAGCTGGGGCAGTGTCCCTTCTGCTTGTGCCTCCTTCCAAGCACCTACTGTGCATTCGAAACTGCCAGGCCCAGCACAAGGCGCGGAGATGAGCAGATGAGCAGCCCCCCGAGACGAGTGCCAGCAGCCAACTGCAAAGCCTGGAGCTGCCGGGTCTGGAAAGCCATCAGAGGACACCTCCAGGACGGGGCTGACAGTCATCAGAGGAGCTCCTGGGGGATGTGGGGGGCAGGCAGGGGCTGTCCAGATGAGCCGCAGGACACCTCCCATTCAGAGACTGTAAGGGAGGAGGGGCTGCTTCAGGAACATCTGGGCCCCAGAGAACTGTAACTCCTCTGCGGGGTGGGGGAGGGCAGGTGCCCAGGGATTAAGCCTGTCACAGCCCAGGGCTCAGGAAGCAGGGTGAAGGCAGGCCCCCAGATGGGGTTTCTGAGGGTCATTGTTCCCTGAGGTTCAGCCTGAGGGTATGAGGGATGGATACACATGTCACTGCGCTGGGGCAGAGGCCTGGCAACCGCAGGGGGAGGGGGTCACTGCAGGACAGACCACTCCCTCAAGCCTGGAGGCCACAGTCCCCTGGAGTACCCCACACGAGCCCGTTTCTCCTTGGGACCCTCCTTCATGGGCACAGATCCCCAGGGGAAGAAAATCCCCACTGTGGGGTTTCCAGTTCGGGCTCCTCCACCTCTGAGTGTGAGGACAGGCCCCTGCCCTGGGGTCCTCAGCATCCCCTTCAGGCCTCCTCAGTCCTCCTGCTGCTGCTGGGTCAGATGCCCTAGGATAGGGCAGGGGAGGGAGCCAGATGTGGGAAAACACGTGCTAAGGAGGCAGGGAGGTTTTAGAATCCAGGTAATAACACCTTAATTGTGGGCATTTGTAAACTGCTTTGCAATCTGCATAATCCTTTAGGATATTATCTAATCCTCAAGTAACTCATGGAGGCAGAAACCATCCCATTCTACAGCCAAAGACACTGAGGCCTGGTAATTCCTCTGAGATCAAAGGTCCTCTGGCTCCACATGCAGGGCTCTTTCCACCCCCTGGGTTTGGGTTTTAAGAGGCCAGGACAGATAGAGCAGCTCTGGGGGAGAGGGGGAAGCAGGAGGCCTCAGGGCTTCAGTGTGTCTGGTTCACCAGTCCCAGGTAAAGATGGGACCAGCCCAAAGATGGCACAGCCAGTGTCCAGTTGCTGAGCTCAGCTGGGTGGGAGCAGCGAGGGTTCTGTACAACTATCCTGGTTCCCAGCACACGCTTCCCACCTTCCCAACATCCTCCACCCCTCCACTCCTTAAAATGATACTTAACTGCGAACAGTGCAACCCAGGGCACCAGAAGCTTCTGTGGGCCTCCCTGTACCCACCCAGGCTCTGCTCAGCCCAGGGAAGAGGGTCACCAGCCTCCAGCTTAAGGGTCTCAGGATCATCTCATGGAGTCCTGTGACTTTAAATTCAACTGCCCATCCTCAGTCCAAAGAGAAACGAGGGCTGTTTTCTGCATTCCAACACCAGCAATGCTATCGTTGATTGAGTGCTTCTCGGGTGCCAGGCACAGCCCAGCCGCTCACCTATTCTTCATACCACACCCTGTGAGGCAGGAGCTGTTATCCCCATTTAACAGATGGGGAAAAGAAGGCACAAAGAGGGCATGAGGCCTGCCCCAGAGCCCCCAGCATAGCTGGCACGGCCGGATGTGCACCTAGGCTGGCCTCACTCAGCCTCTACCGTGCTTAACCGTATGCAGCAGTTCTTTGTAGAATGCCTCTCCCTGCCCCACTGCCTCCTCCAATACCCTCCCTAGGGAAAGTCCTCAGTTTCCCTAGTTTGTGGACAAACATCATTCAGAGACAACGTTGGCACCTGCAAAGCATGGGCATCGGGGGGCCACTCCTGAGCAGCCCAGCCTCCAGGCTGCCAGCCTCCCAGTGTCCCAGCCCTGTCGCTGTTTCATGCCAGAGCATTGCCTCCTATCCCTACTTTTACAGCCCACCAACCTCTGCAGAGCCAACTGGTCAGGCTCGGGCTCAAGACAGGCCTGCAACACATATATTTTTCAGAGGTCTAAGTGTGTTGGAAACATCGATGAGATCATTGTTTAGAGGTAACTCCAGAGACTATCTTCAGCCGCCACACTCCCACCCACTCTCTCTGCCCCTTCCGGGGGTCCTGGACAGATGCCTGCTACCCAGCCTCATCGCCCCACTGGGCCAAGGCAGGTGAGGGCAGAAGCAGGCGTGGGGGCCCTGTGCTCAGGGTGCCAAGAGGAAAAAGGGAGAGTGGAGCGGGCACCCAGTTAGGGCGGGGGACGACGTGGAGGTGGACCTGCAGGTGCTCCTGCCTCTCACCTTCATTATTGGGATAGTTGGGGAGGGAGCAGGTGGTGACCCAGTCCTCTCTCAGTGTCTATACCACCTCTAAAACATGCATCTAGGCCAGCACTGGGCCAGGAAGCGAGGGCAGTGAGTGGCCAGGTAAGCCGGGCACCATCTTCTCCCTTCCTGAGCAGCCACACTGGGCTAAGTCCTGCTGTGAGGTCAGCTGTCCTTGCTGCTCCGAGTGGATAAAGAAAAATGCTCCAGGTGCCCCCCTAGGTCCCCAGACAGAAGGCAGAGACACTGCCCCTGGCCTGCCTGGGACAGTGACCCTGAGAGCCCAGGCCATAGCTAAGAGGAACAGCAGGGAGGGAGCAGAAGCTGCAGATACAGGAGGATGCCTTCAAGGAAAGGGATGGAATCTGGAGAGAGAGGTGGGCCAGGCTGCAGAGTCTTGGAGCAGAAACACAGCATGGCCACTGGTATGATGGCACCTCCCAGAGCATTGTGCAGGGCACTGTCTGGGCCCAAGCAGCCACAGAGAAGACCAACTCCAGGGCTGTGGGGGCTGGGGGTAGATCCGGAGGATCTGGGGAAGCAGCGATTAGAAAGACACTCAAAAGCCTTCAGTGAGCCGGTCCCAGGAAGAACCCCAGAGGGAATGAGCCTCAAGAGAATTCTTTGAGCCAGGACACCAGGAACCCAGGGTAGATCAGAGAAGAAGGGTGGGAGCAGACTTTTTGGGGGATCCTGTGTTTCTGAACCCCAAACAGGGGCACAGGCTGGTCTAGTTCCAGAATGTGTTCATCTCCATAATGGAAATCCCATTCCCATTAAGCTGTCACCTCCCATCCCACCTTCCTAGCCTCTGGCCACCACGAAACTGCTCTGTCTCTATAGCTTTCCCTGTTCTGGATATTTCATAAAAGTTAGAGTCATACAATAGTGTCCTTTCGTGTCTGGTTTCTTTCACTTAGCACAGTGTTTTCAAGATTCATGCACATCATAGCAGGTATCAGGACTTCGTTCCTTTTTACGGCTGAATGATATTCCATCGTATGGAGAGACCATGCTATCCATTCACCCGTTGAAGGGCATTTGGTTTCTCTCCACCTATTCCAAGTTACTGTGAATAGTGCTGCTATGAATATTCATGTACATTTTTTTGAACACCTGTTTTCAATCCCTTTGTTAGGTACCCCCAGAGGGTGGGATTGCTGGGTCATATGGTAACTCTACGCTTCACTTACTGTGAACCCGCCAAACTGCTTTCTACATACAGGCTGGTGGCTGCACCATTCCACATTCCCGCCAGCACTGTACGAGAGTTCCAATTTCTCCACATCTTCACCAGAACTTGTTACTCTCTGTGTTTTTAAGCATAGCTGCCTCAGTGGGTGTGCTGGTCTGTTTGTAGGAAACCCAAGACCCCCTTTGGGAGAGCAGAGCCCTAAGCGAGAATCAAAGCAACATCAGCTGAGGCCGAGACAGTTTTATTATCACAGCACTCAGGAAGGGGCTGGCTGGAATGTAGAGAGGTCTTACTTTTCTGACCGCCCCTGACCAACGTGCCAGTCCTTCCCTGCAATGGGATCCCATGGCAGGAGTGGCTGGCAGCCTTCCCCAGGCCCCAGGCCCTGCCACGTGTCCCTGTCCCCAGCCGGGAGTATGCTCACTAGTCTGCTGGCTTTGCTCCCTAACATATTTCTGACAGTTACCTTGTCATTATAATTACTGTTTGTAATCGAATTAAACGTTAGAGCCATGGATGAAACAGAACTGTACAAACAAGGAGAAATGTTGTCTCTTCTGAAAACTCTATTGAAAGACAAAATCTGAGTCACACAAACAACTAGCTGTCAACCCAGGTGGGGGTGAGACGAATGTAAATACCTGGGTGGGAAGAGATTGGCAGTCTACGTGGTTCTAGTTGCCAACCACTTCGCAAGGTCCTTTCAGCCTGCCCTCCATCCCAATGAACCCAAAGCTGGATGTTGGGGATAGTGTCCCATCAGCGCAGATTTTACAAGGAAGGCGACTTGGAATGCTAGGGGATGGGCCCATAATCAATGCAGACGCTTTAAGGAGATCAGTGACTGAGCGCTCCATCAAAGTGAAAATAAAATGTGTTTTATAGGTTGAATTGTGTTCCCAAAATGATATGTTGGAATTCTAAACTCCAGGACCTGTAAATGTGACCTTATTTGGAAACGGGGTCTTTGCAGATATAAGCATGTTACGATAAGGTCACTGGATGGGCCCCCAATGCAGTCTGAGAGAGAACGTCCGGTGACAGCAGAGGCAGAGATGGGAGTGGTATGGCTGCAGGCGAGGAAAAGAAAACCAAAGATTGCCAGCCACCATCCAGATGAGGAAGGGCTGGGGAAGGGTATGAGGAAGGGTCCTACCCAGAGTCTCCAAGGGAGCATGGCCCTGCCAACACATTGATCCTGGACTTTGTCTCAGTCAGCTCAGGCCATATAACAAATAGGCTAGGAGCTTAAACAACATGAACAATTTTGCACAGTTCCAAGAGGTTGAGAAGTGTGAGATCAAGGGGCTGGCTAAGCGCGTTCCTCGGGAGAGCTCTCTTCCTGTCCTGCAGACAGCCGCCATCAGACTGAATCCTCATAAAGCAGAGAGTGAGATCATCTCTCCTGTGTCTCTTATAAGGAAACCAAGCCCATTCCTGAGGGCTCCACCCTGATGACACTCTTACCTCCCAAAGGTCTCACCTCCAAATACCAAATGTAAAGTGTGGAGATGACTTTTTAATAGGTCCCCTCTTCAACCAATTTTTTTTTCAACACACACATCTGCTGGCCAATCCCCATCCTCTAAGACAAGTGGGCCAGCCACAGTTCCCTGAGTACATTGTGCAGAGCACAGCAGGGTTAGCCAGAAGCTCCTCCACCCAGCATGCTGGGTTTTAATCTTGTCTCTACCACTCACGTGTCACCTTGGAAAAGTCTCTTCACTGCCCAATGCCTCTGTCCCTTCTAGTGGAAAACAAGGTCATGAACTCACACATCCCACACATATTAGAATTCTATCACTTGCTCTTCCAGAATCTGAGAGTGGCAGAGAGATAGACAAGGTCTCTGTCTTCGTGGAACTCAACCAGGGAGACACAGAAAATAAACTAGGAAACATATAAGCAAAGACCTGAGTTGTGATAACAAGTGCTAAGAAGTGGGCCTGTTTGCTCCTGGCCGTGGTCAGGGGGAGACCATTGGAGCACAGGCCTTTAGGATGAGAGCAAGTGGCAGGTGAGGCCTTCGGGCGGGAGGCAGAGCTGGGTGGCCAGGAAGCCTGATGCAGTCAGGGAGCCGGGCAGCACCCTGGACAGGGCAAGACCTAAGGGAGGTGTCGGTTGTGGGGGCTGGATCTGAGGCCTGCGGCTGGGGTCTGTGGGGTGGGCTTCTCTAAGCTCAGGTTTACTCAGCCATGAAGTGGAGGTGTTCAGGGACGGCAAAGCTGCTATAACAAAGAGACCCACAATAAGCTGAGGGCTTAAGGAAGACAATGTATCCAAGAGTCTGTGGTAAGTGTCCCATACCATTGCTCCATGTAGACATCCAGGGTCCCGCTTCCTTTCCTTCTTCTCTTTCCATCCCGTAGGACAGCGTCCTCTCACCAGAGACAATGGTCTGCCTATGACTGGCTTGTGAGAAGGGAAGAGACGAACGAGGAGCCTCATGATCTCTGTCCAGGCTCCTGAGGGGTTCACATCATTTCTGCTCAATTCCATTGGCAAGAACTTGACCATATGGCCATTCCTAACTCCAAGGGAAGCTAGAAATGAAATTTTGGTCATGTGTCAATACAAAAGAGCGTGGCTTTTGAAGGACAGCACACAGCCTCCCACTCCCCCCCCCCAAGCTGGATACAGTAATACCTCCCTGCAAGGACGCAATGAGTACAGATGAGAGTATGTGACACTTAGTAAGTGCTCAATACAAGTTGGCAAGGTCACTGAGGTCAGGGCTCCCGGGGCCCTCAGGAACCCTCGAGTCCCATGTTCTCATTTCTGGGCGGCTGGAAAAACAAGTGCTGAGGGGAGAGGCATCTGCCCCAGAGCCCAGTCAGTGAGGGCCAAAGTTGGTCCAGAACTCACGTCTGGGATCCTCAGCCCCAGCCCCTCGGCATTAATTTCAAATTACCTGATCCAGGCCCGCCAGGGGCTGAGCAGAGAGCGGGGACCCAGGCAACCTCTCCACCGGAGGTGGGGTGGCGGGACAGTCATCTAAGAGGGACCCTGTGCTCCAAAGCAGTGCCCTAGGCCCCAGGCTGCACCGCCTTGTGACCAGGTAGGTGTGGCTCCGGCTCCCAGACAGGAGGCAAGGCTGCTCTATGACAGAGGGCCACACCCAGCCCCCGGGGGTGGGGGGGGAGGCCCGGGGCTGGGAGCCGCTGCCACCTTGGGGCCAGCGCAGGTGGCTGGGGAGGATGGCGCACCTGGGCTTCCTCCTCCTCCTGCTCACGAGCACCACCGCCCGGAGGCAGTACGGCGTGGTCCACGTGGTGTCGGAGACCTGGAGCAAGGACTACTGCGTCCTGTTCAGCTCCGACTACGTCACCCTGCCCCGGGACCTGCACCACGCGCCGCTCCTGCCCCTGCACGACGGCACCGCGGCACCCTGGTGCCCGGGCAAGGACTCCCCGGCCCGGGCGCGGCCCCTGCGCCAGGCCACCGCCGTGCTCACGAGGGCCAACTGCAGCCTCGACGCGTCGGGCTGGCTGGCCCAGGGCCGCGGCGCCCTCGGGCTGCTCCTCGTGAGCCGGCTCGGCGGCCGGCGGTGCTCGGACCGCGGCCCGGGCCCCCAGGAGCGCGGGGCGCCGCGGCCGCGCCTCCCCATCCCCGTGGCCGAGCTGCGCCACAGCGACCTGCTGGACATCCTCCGCCACACGCACGGCAGCGCCTCGGTGCGCGTGGCCCTGTACGCGCCGCCCGAGCCCGGCCTCGACTGCGACGTGGTGGTCATCTTCCTCCTGGCGGTGGGCACCGTGGCTGCCGGCGGCTACTGGGCCGGCCTGAGCGAGGCCGACCGGCTGCGGCTGCGGCGCGGGGCGCGAGGGCCCGGGGGAGCCGCGGCGGCCCCGGGGGCAGCGGAGGAAGGGGCCGAGGACGCGGCGGTGGACTTCACGCCAGCCATGGCCGGGGCCGTGGTCACCATGTCCTGCTCCGTCATGCTGCTGCTCTACTTCTTCTACGACGGCTTCGTCTACGTCCTGATCGCCACCTTCGGCCTGGGCGCGGGCACCGGCCTCTACAGCTGCCTGGCGCCCCTGGCGCGCCGCCTGCCCCCGCAGCGCCCCCGGGGGGCGCGCCCGCAGCTGCCCCTGCTGCTGCTGGCCGGCCTGTGCGCCGCGGTGACCGCCGCCTGGGTGGCCCACCGCAACGAGGACCGCTGGGCCTGGCTCCTGCAGGACACCCTGGGGGTGGCCTACTGCCTTTTCGTCCTGCGGCGGGTGCGGCTGCCCACGCTCAAGAACTGCGCGTCTTTCCTGCTGGCCCTGCTGGCCTTTGACGTCTTCTTCGTCTTCATCACGCCCCTCCTCACCAGGACCGGGGAGAGCATCATGGTGGAGGTGGCCTCGGGCCCCGTGGATTCCTCGAGCCACGAGAGGCTCCCCATGGTGCTCAGGGTGCCGCGGCTGAGCTTCTCCGCCCTGACCCTGTGCGACCAGCCCTTCTCCATCCTCGGCTTCGGTGACATCGTGGTCCCTGGCTTTCTGGTGGCCTACTGTCACCGCTTTGATGTGCAGATCCGGTCGCGCCAGGTCTACTTTGTGGCCTGCACCGCGGCCTATGCCGTGGGCCTGCTGGTCACTTTCGTCGCCATGGTCCTCATGCAGATGGGCCAGCCCGCCCTACTGTACCTGGTGTCCAGCACCCTGCTCACCAGCCTGGCTGTGGCCGCCTGCCGCCAAGAGCTCACCCTCTTCTGGACCGGCCAGCCCAGAGCCAAGACGCCCGCCCAGCCCGTGGCGGGGCTCCATGACGCCCCTTCATTTGGCTCTGAGCAGAAGCAGGAGGAGACGGCAGATGTCCACACAGCGGGCAAGTTGGAGGGGGCCACCGGCCACCTGGCAGGGGACTTGGACAGCAACCTGGAGGAGGACGAGGCCGAGGCCACCACCGCATCTGAGGATGAGGCCAGTGGTCTGGATGTCCACAGTGATAGCTCTGAGGGCTGGAGCGATGCCAACCTGGACCCCGATGAGCTGCCTCAGGCCTCCCCCGGGTCCTCGGAGGAGCTCGTGCCGCTGATGCCACCGCCCTCAGTGCTGGGCCAAACCCGGGCCCAGGCCCAGGCCCAGGCCCATGACACTGGCCTGCCCTGGATGGGGCTCCACAAGAGGAAGGGCGGGAAGGTGCAGAGGAGCATGTCAACCCACGCCCCCTTGTGAACCGGAACCCCGAGACCTGTGCCCCGAGGAGTGATGGCAGAGTACTTTGGAGCACAGCCACACGCAGCCCAAAAAGAAACAGGGGCATTAAAGATATTCCATATCCACCCAGCAGAGCTTCGTGGTTTGTTACGGCTGTAAGAAAGCGGTGACCACAGAACAAATCCATGCGGGTTCTGAGGATAGGTGCCAGTCCCCAATTCTGCAGAGTGATAGACGGGCCCAGAGAGGGCCCATGACTCACACGAAGCTACTCGAAGCTACTCGGCAAGGTCAGGATCTGCTCCCAGGGCTCACTGGACTATCCCCCTCGCCATCCGCCCACTGTCCAAGCCAGGGCCCCAGCCCGGCCCCTCCTCCCCCCACCTCACCCTCCTGCCTGACTGACAGGCCCCATCCCTGGAGCCCCACCCCCACCTCATTGCCCATCTTTGCCTCTTCTGCAGGTCAACTGCACTATCACCGGTCTTTGATCACACCACATCCTCCCCGCCCCTGTCTTTCTGCACATGCTCTTCCCTCTGGTGGGGATGCCCTTCTCGGCCCAGACAGAAATATCCCAACCTGGGTTCACTGAAACACTCCTAGACACCCTTCGAGTGCCCGCTCACATCCACCCTCCCCCCAGACATCCCTGCTCCCGGCAACCCAGACTGCAGCATGCATCTAGTGTGTTCCCGCACTCAGCCACCTGTTACAGCCCAGGCATTGGGTATGCACCTGCTGTGTGCACCACCCCGTGGTGGGCACAGAAGGAGGTTGCTGTCTAGCTGGGGAAGGGTGCTCAGAGTTGAAAACAGACAAGAACGACCCGAAAATCATCTCAAAGCCGGGAGGGAGAGATCGGAACCTGCATGGAAGAATTTAGAAGACCAGGGCTCTAGCTCCCCACACTCCCTTCACTGATTCTGGACATAGACTGGTCCTTTTGGACTGCAGTAGTCTCATCTTCAAAACAGTACTTATAATACCGTGTCCACTGGAGGCAGAGGCACGGACAAGATGACCTCTTGAGGACCCCACCATTTTTTAGGCCAGATGCAACGGTTAGTATGTTGTTTAAGCAAAAGAAATAAACTCTGGTGACAGGAAAGGCCTCCTGGAGGAAGTTTTGTTGGAGGTAAGGGAATCACATCCACAGAGGCAGCGTGCTACAATGGTTAGGGTTCTTGCACCAGCTGCCCAACCAGAAATCCCAGCTCGACCACTGGCCTATAGTGTGTCACTGAGCAAGTGACTTAACCTCTCAGGGCCATGGTTTACTCATCTGTAAAATAGGATGATAATGAAAACCCTACTTATCATAGAGTTTGGGGGAGGTTGGAATGAGTTGGCTCATGTAAGGTGATGGACGTAATGCTTTATGAATGTTAATTCTGTTTCTATCACTCCCCTAAATCCAACTCCCACGAAGACTCTGAGTCCCGGCTCCAACTCCCCCCAACAACCACTCCACATTCAGCACCCCTGCCCATACCTCCTGTAGTCAGGGAGGGCACACCATACCCCCCCTGCCCCCCCCACACATGCCCCCCAGGGGGCTCCCCTCACCTGGAACTTTTTCCTCCTCTCACCCCCAGAATTGGGCCTGACCAACTCCTTTTCTCTCCAGCTCCAGCTCACATGCTCCCTCCTCAGGGAGGCTTTCCTTGATGACCTCTTTCTAAAGTAGACCCCAGGCTCGGTCACACTGCTGTACACCTGCCTGCTGGTTTTCTCGACTTCTCCAGTCTAGCGTCAGCTTCACGAGAGCAAGGACCACTCTGTCTCTTTATCTGCGTGATTCCAGAGCCCAGAAAAGGGCTGGGGTGTAGTGGGTGCTTGATTTATGTTTGTTGGAGGAATGAGTAAATGAGGAGTTGATCCAGCTTGAACTATGGAAGAAAAGGAGACTCCATGAAGAAGGCCTCACTGTCCAGGCCACTTTCCTGGGTTCCTGCATGGCCTGGTCAGTGCAGAGATGGGGCCCTGAGGGGCTGGTTGGGGCCTGGGCATGGGGAGTACTGGGGCCAGCGCGGGGGGGTGCTGGTAAATGGGCACTTCGAAGAAAGCCCCCTCACTGGCCCGCTCTGCACCTGAAGGCCTGGGCCGGGCAAGGGCAGAGTGTGGAACCTGGGCCAGGACACTGACCGGTGGTATTGGCAGCCCCTCCCACTGGAGCCGGCAGCCATCTGGCCTGGACAGAGGGGCCTCCGCAGGCCCTGGCTCACCCCCAGCCTGGGCGGCCTCCCCACTGCTGACCTGCGTCACTGGGCCTGCCAGGGGTGGGCCTCTACCCCTCCACCAAGCCTGGGGGGGTGGGGGGGTGGGTTTCTCTGGGCCCCCTCCACCCCCAGACTAGGGACAAAGGACGTCCTCTCCCTCCCAGGAATTTGCAGTCAGAGTGGCTCCCTGTGGCGGGAACTATGCCTGCCTTCCAGGAGAAGATTCTCAAGGGGAGAGAAGCCCCTCCCCGTCCACTCATGTCTGAACACCCCGCACTCAGGGAAAGGGGAGTCTGGCTCTGTCCTCACTGCTCCACCCGCAGAGGCAAACATTCAGAGAGCGAGCTCTCTGTAAAGCGGGGAGAAGAATACTACCCACCTTACCCTACCAAACGGAGAGGGGCTGAGCCTGGGTTCCAGGAAGCCTGCAGCGCTTCTGCCGCCATTCTCTGGCCGCCCAGGGGCCCCTGCTCCTGCCCTGACCCCGGAGCCAGTGTCTCCTTGTAGCTGTGGGTTCTGCTTCACTCTGCCAGTTTCCTTCCTCAGGGCCTGGGTTGAATCCAGGTGGCACCTGTCAGAGGTGCCCAGAGCTAGCAGCCGCCACCTGAATGCCAGAGGGAAACAGGATACTGCATGTGTGCGTACATGAGGGAACACGCACGTGGACACACGCACGGTCCATACAGGGCCCTCAGGTACACGTTCACACACACATACCTCCACTCCCTGCACACATGCATGTGCGTACTCGTGCCCAAGCACATTCCCCTGTACCGGACACTTGCACATACCTGTGCACACCCTCCACTCGGGCACACACGTACACGCAGCCGGATTGACTTGCTGCTGCTGTCCCCTTCAGACTCAGCCCTGCCCCACCAGGCCTGCCTTGGGCCTGAGAAAGCAGGGGTGCTGATGCCTGGACTTCCCACCCCACGGGACCAGGAGGCCCTTCCCTGTGGGGCAGACATTGAGAGGCACTGCTCAGACCTCCCTTTAAGGAGGGCGTTTGGTGGACAGTCCCCTCTGGGGCCACCTCAGCTTACCAGCCCAGGTCACTTTGCAGGAAGACGGGGGGGACACAAAAGGCCAGCTAATAACGGAATAAGACCAGGTGCCAGGGCCTGGACATCTCTACCCAACGTGGGGATCCTCACACCGGCAGCCTTTGCCCTCTGAGCCCCACTGCAGTGGCACAGAAGGGGCAGGTCTGCATCCCAGCCTGATCCCCCTCCCCCTTCCCCTTCCTTTGCATTCCTGACTCCATCTCAGCATCTGCTTGGGGTGGGGGGGTGGCAGAGCTCAACCTCTGACAGGTGAAGCCTAAGATGGGGCCAGAAACAAGCTTCCTGAGGCCACCTGCAGGGCTCCAGGTGGCAGAGCCCTGGCTCTGGGGCTGTGCTTTGCTCAGGCTACCTGAGATTTCTCTCTGTGGCCTCCCTTAGTCCCAGCAAGAACCCCTTAAGGAGAATAATTACAGCCTTGGTGGGTTTTTTTTTTTTAAAGTTAATATAGAGTTTGATGCTGGAGCCTCTGGATTCCCTGGAGATCGAGAACCAGCAAGGGCCCATGAGATGCTCCAATCCACAGCTAAGGAAAGGAAAGCCCAGAGAAGGTCAGGATGTACTGAAAGTCACACAGCAATGAGACAGCAAAAATAGAACACAACTCTGGTCTTCTGCCTCCCAGCACAACAGCCAGGGCGAGCTCCATGCCTCAACCTTCCCTCCTCCACACATTCTGGTCTGCAAAGCAAGCATCTCCCAGGAAAACTTGGAGTCTACTCAGTCCTTTACCCTGTACCCCTCAGTAGGTACTGCTGTCCATTCCCACTGAGTAGTTGTGTGTGTTGCTCAATAAGGAAGGTTTGTGATTCAGTGTAAAACATCTCAGCTAGCTCAGGGGGACACAGTTGGATTCCAAGTCACTGAGACTTCAAAGCTCAGCATTGCTCTGCACTTGCCCCGTGAGCAACCAAGGCCACCTGTCTGTGCCTCAATATCCTTGTCCATTAAATGGTCTGCTAAGACTTAATCTTGTAGGTTTGTTGTAAGGATTAAATAAGGTGAGGTATGTGTATAAATCAGCTAACATTTGCCAAGCACAAACAACAGGCTAGATATACACGTTACTGCTCATCACATGACACCCAAGGTTTACAGCAGGAGCTTCCAGGACAGCACTTGGCATGCACCCAAATGCCATCTTTCCCAGATCAGGTTACAGTTCCGCAGGACCCAGCTCCCAGAGGTGGGGTCATCTTCTTCCTGTGGTCCTCTCATTCATGCCCAGTGGGATGTGGGGGATGAATGGGTCAACAAGGACACCACCGTGAGCAAGGAAGAGGGGGTCCTTCCCTAGTTCTACGGACACCAAAAAGGTTCTGTGCCTTTTTTCCCCCCCTGCAATTCTGAATTATGAGCGCGTTTGTGCTGCCACCTGCTGGTCAGTAAGATAAGAGCAGGTGGGCCCCCCCTCTCGGCTCCGGGAGGGGCATTCCATTAGGGAACTTTGGAATAACTACAGTTAGGGATGGTATTCAAAAATATATATAATAACCTACCCATCAGCAGAGTTCTGGAGCTCCTGGGTTAACTCTTTAGAAGCTTGTTGTGAGAAGGTGGAGGTGTCCTGGAGAAGGGTCTGATAGTATTTTGTTATTTTATGAAATGAAGTAGCCCCGACACAGCATCACTGAACGTCCTCGATGCTTGAAGATGGTTCCTGCTCTGACGCTTATCCCATGTCACAGTGTCAGGCCACCATGATGAAGTGTTTGTGGCTGCCAGCACGTGGACCATTGCTGGGAGGTTGGACTCTCCGTAGGGTCTCCCACCCTGAGGCCAGACCTAGTCCTTATTCTTGGAGGTTCACAGACACCCCTCCCACATTCCTCAGAGATCATTCATTTTGTTTGGGAACAAATCACTGCCCACCACTGGTTCACTTTCCAAATGCTTAGTTTGACCTTTAGGAGTATCTCTTCCTAGACTCTCTAGAGCTCCACGGGGCGAGTAAGCCTGAGTCCAGGTCTTACACTTCATTCCTGAGCCCCCTGGGATCATGGGACACGGTCTTGGAGAGATCCCAGGAAGCGAGGCTGGAAAGGGAAACTGAGGCTGCTGCTGGGAGACCCTTGGATGTTGTTCTGAGAAATGCTTTCATAGCTTCCCTCATCCTCTTAGATACTTGAATGGTAGAGAAGACTGGAGGAGAGAGCAGTGTGCGAGGTCTGAGTGAGAGTGTTGGCAGAGACTCCAGATGCCTTCCAGAACTCCAGAACTGAGGACAGAGAGGGAAAGCAGCTTGCTCGAGGTCACACAGCAAGCCAATGACAAAGCCAAGACAACCAGGAACCTGGAAATGAACCCAAGAATTCTTCGCAAATAGGAGACCCTTTCTGGAATGCAAATGCTTGCTTTTCAGGTATTACTTCCTCGGGTCCTATTTCCCCCACATACTTGGTCTTCTTAAAGCAGGAGGTTCCTGGGTCTAGAGAAAAAGAACTCCTCTGGGAAAAATTCTGGGCCTCCCATAACCAAGGCTGTGTAAAGCCTCACTAGTCCCTGCAGTGCTAACTCAGACAGTGAAGTGAACTCGGGTAGGAGCCCTCCCGAGATTCCTTGCCCACGGGGTCCTCCAGGCCAACCACCACTGCAGCCGCAAGAGTATAAGCCACGGGAGGGTCCCATCTCCACCCTCCTTAAAACTGACTGTGATCAATTGAATAATGTCCCCTCAAGGGATATCCATATCCCAATCCCTGGAATCTATGAATGTTCCCCAGTATGATGGGGAAAGAAAGGACTTTGCAGATGTGACTAAGCTAAGCATCTTCAGATGGGAAGATCATTCTATATTATCTGGGTAGGCTCTAAATGTAATCATAAGAGTCCTTATAAGAGGGAAGCAGAGAAGTGTTACACACACACAGAAGACTATGATAGTAGAGGCAGAGGTTGGAATGATGTAGCCACAAGCCGAGGAACACCAGCAGCCACCAGAAACTAGAAAGAAACAAAGAATGAATTCCCTCTGGAGCCTCCAGGAGTGCTGGTCTGCTGACCCCCTGACTTCAGTGGGGTGATTGCTGACTTCAGACTTCTGACTTCCAGAACTGTGAAAGAATAAATATATGGTGTCTTGAGCCACCAGCTCTGTGGTAATTTGTTAGAAAAACCACAGAGGATTCATACACTTGTCAGCAAACATTCATAGGACAGGCTCCTATGTGCCCAGCACTGTGCTTGGGAACTACACATTCTGTAGAACAGGTGGGACAAAGAAACAGCAAAACAGCAAGACTCCTAGTCTGGAGTTGTTTTTCTGCAGGGGACAGCCAGGCACAGGGGAGTCAGTGAAGGAGAGGCAGGAATTAGGGTGTCAGTTACAATGGCAGAGAGCGTATTCTCAATTCAGGCTCCAGGGACTTGTTTTTACTGTTAAATTATTTCATTTGGGAGAGAAAGTAGAAAGGACAAAAAAGCAGGGGGGGACACACAAATACCATTAAAATTTGGTATATTTCCATCCAGTCATTTTCTTTTCCTTTCATAGGCCTGTGCGTGTTTCATTTACACATTGGTATTTTGCTATAAATATTCTATATAACCTTTGAACCTGGGCAGCCTGGTGGCTCAGCAGTTTAGTGCCGCCTTCGGCCCAGGGCGTGATCCTAGAGACCCTGGATCGAGTCCCACGTCGGGCTCCCTGCATGGAGCCTGCTTCTCCCTCTGCCTGTGTCTCTGCCTATCTCTCTCTCTCTCTCTCTCTCTCTCGATTAAATAAATAAAACCTTTAAAAAAAATAACCTTTGAACCTATATTTGGAGCGGGCTATGTAGTATCCTAGAGAAGATAGAACTATATAGATTTTACATTCTCTTACAGATGCTTGGTCTGCTTCTTACAGCAGCATGAAAAATATATTTGGCTGTAACTTATTTTATAGATTTTAGAAGATGTCTAAGGTAGATCTAGTCATTTTATTTCCAGGAAACTAGGGATACAAAAATCTTTGAAAGTTGTCATTCATTTCGCTGAATTACTTTCCAAATCAAGCTTGTGATGATGCATCCCTTGTGTATGCTGTAAAATATGGATGTGACCATTTTACCACAGCCTCACCAGCATCTTTGCTAATGTGACATCATGATGAATAGCATCCCTTTAAACTTGCCATTTCTGAATAATGGTGTGGTTGGATCTTTATTTCTCTATTTGGTTTATTAACAGAATACTCTCCATTCTGGGGCTTAGCACAAAGTCCAACCAGTTACCACTTCCTATTGATTCTGCTCCAGGAAAAAAATCTCTGGGATCCATTTTCTCATTCCTACTTTTACGGAATTATTTGAAGATGTTGTCTCTCACGAGAACCATTAAGATCTTTGTTACAGAAAAGAGCACAATTGTTCTTGGTAATATCCCTCCAGCTGAAAGACCTCAGATGCCTCCCTACTGCCTGTCAAATCAACCTCAACTCTTCAGCTGGGTGTTGAAAGCCATCCACAGCCAGCTTTCTCTGCCAGCCAAATTTGCCTCCTACCACCCCCCAGCCACTTTGTGTGTGTGGTTCCCTACGCTTACCCACACTCCATGCCTCTGCTGCATGGTTCCACTCACTTGGAATGTGCTTCTTCCACCTGCCCCTGATTCCTCCGTACATGGTATCCACTGAGATCAGCACCCCTGTGCAGGGCCCTGTCCAAGGTCCTGGAGATGAACAGTTGCAGGATATAGTTCCTGACTCAGAGGGTTTCGCTGTCAAAAGCAGGTGCAAAAGGACACAGATACATTCTGATTAATTAGGAACCTTTTAGCTTCCAGAAATAAGAACCCACTCAAAGTATCTCGAGCAAAAAGGAGAGCTTATTGGAAGGATATAAGATTTCTCAGAGCACATGGGCCAACAGCCCAATTGGGGCTTGTGGGAATTTTAAGTTCGAAAGCTGCCAGAATGCAAGGCTGCCCTCTCTGCCTCTCAGGGCTGCATACTCTCTGGACATCCACTTTCTCCCTTCCCCTCCCAGAGCCAGCTGCCTCTGCACATTCATTTTGCTCTTGGCCTATTGTGGCACTGGTCTCAACTTTGTATCATGATCTCTTGGCCCAGGGATCACCACTGATGGGCAACGGCCTCTAATCAGACACCATTCAGAATCTCAAGGGAGAGAATTACTCCATTAGATTTATTCTATTTGATTAGGGTCCTGCTGTTGGCTGTTGGTGAGCCCATGGGCCCTTGACTGGGGCATCTATCCTTGGTTTAATCAGCTGCAGCTAGAGGAGAAGGGTAGGGAGAGCAGGGTCAGATAGTACAAAGTGTTGTCAGAATCTGAATTTTTACAGGACTTCTATGTTGTTTGTGTGTTTATGAAAGTTTCGGGAACAGTGCCATAGAGCAGCAGTTCTCTGAATGATCTCTGATCCATCACTTGGGAACTCGTCAGAAAAGCAAATTCTGAGGCCCTTCCCCAGGGCCTGGAAGGTGTCTGGGAAGGAGTTGGGTGCTTCACACAGGTGCTTTAAGCTAGTTCCATCCTCTGCCCTCTGTTTTCCACAGAGAAAATGCTCATCTTCTATCCATGATGGAGAGCCAGTGTCCTGCTTTTCACCTGTCACCTGTGGGGCTGCCAAAGAGAAACTGCCACACAGTTGCTTTATATAAATGTAACATGTTGGCTTGTGTTTATGCTGGTCAAAAGCATGTCACCTCTCCCTGTGGCCTTCATTTTCTTATTAAGACAGCATCAAGGCCAATGATTTCTGTTGTCCCTTCAAAGGATCACGGGTTTTAGTGCCCTGCTTGGTTCCCACCTGTCTTAGTATCCTGTGGTTGCTGTAACAAATACCATGAACTGGGCAGCTTAAAACAATGGAAGTTTATTTTCTCACAGACCCCTCTCCAGGCCAGAGGTCTGGAATTCAGATATCAGTATGGCTGTGCTCCCTTTGAAGGCTCTAGGGAGAATCCTTCTTTCCCTCTTCCAGTTTCTGGTGACTCCAGGCATTCCTTGTTCTTGTGGCCACCTAATTCTAGCCTCTGTTTCCATCCTCATGTGGCCTTCTTCTCTGTTCTGTGTGCCTCACAGCTTCCTCTGCCTTTCTCTTACGAGTACACTGGTCATTAGACTTAGGGACCACTTGGATCAGCCAGGATGATTTTAACTTGAAGTTCTTAACTAGTTACCTCCACCAAGACCCCTTTTCCAAATAAGGTCACATTCATAGGTACCAGGTAGACATATATTTTGGAGGGGCACCATTCAAAACACTACTCCACCCACCCTGCCAAATGTTTGGGACCAGACTGGGGACAAATGGTGTCCCTGTCTCGTCCCCATCTTTGTCCAGAGTAACTATAAATGACAAGATTTCTGGTTGACCCCATGTTTGAGCCAGAAGGAAAAGAATATGGCACACCCCCTCTTCTCAAGGCACTAATGCTTGCGTGGGACCAGAACAGCCAAGGGGGAGGCTACCTTCACACCCCCACCCATGGCACCACCCACTCTGGCTGCTATCTTCTGCCAATTTCTGGAGCTCCACTTGGAGGGTGAGAGAGGAAGACCAAGCATCCTGGGTGGCATTCTGGGAATTGCAGGGCCTCCAGCACTCCATTCCCCAACTTCCATTCTACCAGTGCAGGACGTTTTATGATTGCCAGGATGGCAATTAAGGAGAGGACAATTGGCCAAATGGTGCATTCTTGGGCCCCGGCAGCCAGCATTCTGTGTAGTCTGTTTCAGGGCCAAGGAAGATAAGACTTTCCAGAAACTGAGCTGGTGTCCAGAAAAGGCCCATCCCAGATGGCTGCTAATGTCATTAGCCCAAAAATGATGAGTGAAATGAATGAGCTAGCCTGGCCCCACTGTGCTTCTCTGAGGGATGCTGACAAGAACATGATCTCCCAGCTGGAGACCACTAAGCTTGGACCAAGGGAGAAAAAGAAAGGAGAGTCGGGAGACCTGAGGACAGGGTGTTCATGGTGGAAATAGGGAATTGGGTCAGACTCAGGCTCTCTTCCCAGCTTGGCCACTAGTGTGTGAGCTTGGAAGTGTTCTTAAATACAGAACCTCTTATACACCATTAGAGAAAGACAAACAATCCAAAAGGGTAAAAGATGGGCAAAGAATTTGAACAGGCATTCAACAGAAGAAACACAGATGGCCAAAATACATACGAAAAAAATGTTCAATCTCTAGTAATTAGGGAAGCAAAACTGAAAACGAGCAGAACATGAGTGGGAAAGTCAGTGACATCTGAATAAAGTCTAAAATTTAGCTAATAGAACTGTACCAATGTTAACGTCTTAGTTTTATTTTATTTTACTTTTAAAGACCTTATTTATTTATTCTTGAGAGACACAGAAAGAGAGAGGGAGGCAGAGGCAGAGGCAGAGGCAGAGGGAGAAGCAGGCTCCATGCGGGGAGCCCGACTCGATCCCGGGACGCCAGGATCACGCCCTGAGCCAAAGGCAGACGCTTAACTGCTGAGCCACCCAAGCATCCCTTTTTTATTTATTTTATGTTTTAAAAATTTTATTTATTTTTTTTTTCGAGAGAGAGAGGCAGAGACATAGGCAGAGGAGGAAACATACCATCTTAGTTTTGATCACTGTCTTAGGGTTACTTAAGATGCTAAATTAGAAGAAGCTGGATGAAGGCTCTCTGAGAACTCTGTATTGTCACAACTCTTCTGTTAGCCTGAACTTTTTGCAATGTAGAAAAGTAAACAAGAACTACTAGAACAACCATGGCAGAGAACAACAAAGAGATATCACTGTCTACCCAACAGAATGACAAGAATTACAAAGATTAGAAAGATCCAGCACTGGAGATGGCAGTACTGAGAAGCAGGCTGTGTCATGCACCTTTGGTGGGAGTCCAATTTGGTGCAAACTTTTTGGAGAGGACTTTTTGGCAGCAGGGATTACAATGCCATTGTGTGTGCCCCTGGACCCGGCAACGCCACAGCTTGGTATTTACCCTACCAAAATCTTTCTACTTGTATTCAGAGGCATGTCCAAGGGTATTGCCATAGCCTTACTTATAATAACCAGGAGCAACCTAAATGCCTAAATGCCCAAATCGAGGAAAGACACCAACATAACAAAGGTGAAATGATACAATGCACCCAGACCTGAAATATTATACAGCAGGTCAAAGAAATGTAAGACATCCACATGAACAAAAATGAAAAGGCTTCCAAAGCAAACCTAAAGCATAATCTCATTGATGCAAAGGAAAAGCACAAATTAAGGCATATATATTCCTAAATGTATGTGTACAAATGTATACACCACTCCAAAAGTTGAGTAAGATACCCTCCTGACTGGAGAGGGCAATGGGAGCGGGATTGAGGCAGGCAGAGTGGGTTAGAGTGATGCCAAAGGGACTTTCACTTTTTCTATATTCTTGGCGTTTTTAACAATAAGGTTTTCATGTATAACTTGTGCAGTTTTTAATGATAATTTTTTTAAAAGATTATATTTATTTATTTATGAGAGGCACACAGAGTGAGGCAGAAGGAGAAGCAGGCTCCCCACGGGGATCCTGATGTGGGACTCAATACCAGGACCCCGGGATCTCGACCTGAGACAGAGGCAGACACTCAACCACTGAGTCATCCAGGGCCCAACTGTCTCTGACCTGCAGTTTCCTTATTTTTAAAGTAAAAGAGTAATACAATCTTGTCGATTTTATCTCAACTTTTAAAAATTAAACTGAATAATTGATTTAATTTAACAAAGGAGTTGGGTCAGGGTTCCTCTGAGGCTGCTTCTAGTTCTGAATGTCTTTAACTTGAAGCTGAGGCTGTGGAGACAGTGTCCTCCCCACCATGCCCCCATCCCCTTCTCTCTAGTACTCACACTTTCCAGCGTATTCCTGATTTAAGGCCTTTGCACTTGGGGTGCCCCATCCCTGCTGGCACAATCTCAAGCTGAGATTGCTTCATGTTGCTGGTTCCTTCTTGTCATTTAGAGCTCAGCGTAGTGGTCACTTCCTTAGGGAGGCCTCCCTAACCCCCCAAAGTAACAGTGGGGGAGGACGAAAAGGCAGCCACCAGATCAGAGGAGCCTGGGAGACCAGGGGAAGGAGTGAGGATCTCAGCTTCAGGTGGGTGGGAAGTCGGGAGGATTTTAATGCTGGGGGAGGGATAAGCATGAGGGGAGGGGAGGGGAAGAGGGAGGGGTGACCTGCAGGTCACCTCCACACCTCATCAAAGCCAAAAGTCAAGCTGAATCTAGTGTGGGAAGAACATAGGACATAAGGTAGAACCTGTCACCAAGCAATTGGAGGTCATCTGCAGGTAAACAGAGCTGGAAGAGGAAGGAAGTGTAAGAGTGAATCTATTTCAGATGAGTTTCCTGTTAAAGTATGTCTACATTCTGTAGTACAGTGTTTTTCCATTTCCTGGGTAGTAGTGTCCCTCCTAAATTCACTTAAGATATTAGGTGTCCTGTTTTGACCTCTTTTCAGATCCAATTCTCAAAAATGTCCCTCAACACAATGGTACGTCATCTCTTTTTCTCTTTTTGCCTCTCTACCTCTTCCCCTGACCACTGTTTTCCACACATCTTCTTTTCCCCAAACTTCCTACGATTTTGGCCATTTAAAAAATATATTTTATTTGTTTATTCATGAGAGACACACAGAGAGAGGCAGAGACATGGGCAGAGGGAGGAGCAGGCTCCCTGTGGGGAATCCAATGTGGGGAATCCATCCCAGGAGCCCTGAGCCAAAGGCAGACCCTCCACCATTGAGCCACCAGCATCCTGATTTTGGCCATTTCTCCCTCCTCCTCCCCTTCTTTCTTTCCACACTCACTGAGACCCACCACCCCTCCATAAATCCCCTTCCCAGCAGGATTTTGTTGCTGGGCCTGCCTGTCTTTCCTGAGTGGTCACTGGGCTGGACACAGCTTCCATCACTTTGGCTCCAAGCACTTTCCAAGGCTAGCTTCCGTAAGCTGAACACCAAGAAAAGCTTCCAGGATTTCCTCTCTTCCTCCTTTTCCACAAGCCCAGCCTCATGAGTTACAAATGGTTACCTGCAACTCACTTGGGTGGAGAGGAAAGGAAGGTGGTGGGTTCAGCTGCAGGGAGGGCAGGGAAAGGTCCAGGCAGGGACCTGGACCCCATCAGGCCTTTCCCTTTCTTATTCCTGCTGCTCTCAGAGGCACTTTGTCCATGAGCTTAGAACCCTGGAAGGGGTGGAGGGGAAGGGAGCCTTTTCCTCCACTTCCAACTAGAAAGAGTCCAGGGGTCAGCCCAGCTTGGATCATGTGCCCATTTTCATGACCAGAGAGGTGGACACTGTAATAGGGACCCCATCAGAATCACGTGGTTCAAATGGACAAAAGTGACATTTCTCCTAAAGAAGAGGACATCCATGTCCTAGGAAAGGGTAAAGAGTCCTAGGCAGACAAAACAGGATATGTCCACATTCCCCCATGTTCATCCATGGCCTGACCTTCCTGTATATGAAGACTGGTTCCTCAGCAGACAGGAAGACCTCGGGGGACCTGGCTGGGACCACCAGTTATTCTTGCTTTATCTCCTTAACCAGCTGCTGCTGTCCATAGGACATGCCCAGAGTGCCCTGACTCCGGACTCCATTAGCCCCCAGCCCAAGGCATTCTCTTCTAAGGCATCCTGGATGCTGCCAAACCTGATTTTTCTCAGCAGCCAGCCTATCTGGAAGAATTTTATTTTAGATTTTAAAATGTCAGATTTGGAAGGTCAATTGTCTCAGAAAATGCATCATTTGTATGTGAAGGATGGGCCTGCTTACCTCCAGGACTCTACTTTTCAAGGAATCAGATTTGTTTAGAGCTAAGAGACCCCTGGAGGTCTTCTCCTCTGACCCCTTCATTTTACAAACAAGGAAACAAGTTCAGAGAAGTTGAGCATTTTGCCCAGTTACAGCAAACTATTCCTAGTTTGACACTAGGAATCCCAAAAATGGATCAACACTCAGGGTTTCCACCTGTTTGTGCACTGTTTCAGGAAACAATTATGGTAATGAAAATTATCCTAGACAGGTATGCCTCACTTTTTTTTAGGCTCAAAGGTTAATCCATGGATTTTTTTTTTTAACTAGATGAATATTGGATCCAATTTTTATCTTTTGTGAACTCATCTACAAAATGCTTTATCTTCACATGCCTTTGATACTCAATGGACCCTGAATCTTAGCTTTACATTTCCCTGCCCTTTACCTCCTACTCAGGTATTTAGGGACCTGGAGGCAAACACTTCAGGACATTGAGGGCATTAGGACAGAAGAATTCTTCATAAAAGAGTTGCTTCAATCATTGGTCCCTCTTTCTGCTTGATCTAGTCTGGGTCTTCACATTTGTCTTCCTTAAAGAGGCATACTCCCCTGTACTTATAATATTTAGCACAATTTTTCTTCTTTCATCTGTTCATAATTTTTATTCCATATCCCAAATGGAAAGTCATTGGCCGAACTTGCAAGAGAAAGCAGTTACTGTGGATGAACAAGCAAAGCACGTGGGCTCTGAGATGCTATTGTTGCACACAAAAGCCCCTCTATGACTTTGTGAGAGTCAATCCCCCACATCACACAGCACAAGAAGAAGGGCACTCACTGTGCTCACGCTCTGTTTAACCCTCCAGAGTTTGTAAACAACTGAAACATAACACAAACAAGTTGTTTCTGTGTGTGTGTGTTTTTTTTTTTTAGCTTGCTGGTGTTTTTAACTCAATAAAATGTTTGTTAATTAACTTCACGAGCTTTTTTTTTTTTTAACCCCAGATTATGTCTGCATTTGAAGGGACTCTGCTGGCTGGTTCGAACTGGATAGTTTCTTTGAACAGAGGCTGATTTCCTTGTACGTGCCTTGTAACAGTCAGGATTGGCTAGATTATGGTGCAGCAACGAACAATACCCCAACACCAATGCCTGGACAAAAGTTTGTTTTCTGCTTCTGTTATATGGCCCATGAGAATCAGGAGGGAGCTTGGAGCTTATTATAATCACTCAGGAGCCACTGAAAGACACTCCGTCTAAACAAGTGCTTCCACACTCACCCCAGCAGACAGTATAAACTCTGGAGGGACTTTCACAAACTATTGAATGCTCCAGCCCAGGAGTGACACCTGTCACCTCCCTTCACAACTCACTGGTCTGAAGTAACCCTCTGATCTCATGTAGGGTGCCAGGAAGCCCATTGCCCTGTTTGCTTTTCAGAAGAGAGGCCATATGGGCCTCAGCACGTGTACCACACACACACACACACACACACACACACACACACATGCACTCATACTGCTCACAAGAATCTCATCTTTATAATGGGTCTAGGTAAAAGGCTGAGGACAGCCCAGTGCCAAATCACTGGTCAAACATTTAAGTACTAACTATAAGCAAGACCTGAATGGGACTGAGGAATAAGGAGTAAGTTTTTAGATGCAAAGTCATAGAAATCATAGAAAAAAGTTCACCTAATTTTATTGTATATGAGTTATACCTCAATATAAAAGAAAAAAAAGTTGCCCTGATCCTCCATGGGGCTGGGGGTGCTGGAGGGGAAGTCAGAGAGGCGCTACTGACATCTAGTGGGTAGAAGCCACGGATGTTGCCACATAGCCCACAGTGCTCAAGGCAGGCCCCACAACAAAGACTTACCTGGTTCAAGATTGTGCCATGGTCAAGAGTACTATGTTAGGGTGATGCAAAGTTCACATTCTGAAAACAAAAACAAAAATAAATCCCTAAACCAAAGACAAACAAAAAGCCTTCCCTGGGCTATAGCCCTGCACACCGGCTTAGCTGAGAGGCTGTACCTCCAGTGTAGAAGGGACAAACAAGTGTCCACGAGGTGGGCTGCACTGGGCCCTGCAGAGGCTGGTTACCAGATCTCGCTTCTGATAACTGCTTTACAAGTGGCCTCAACTCTCCCAATACCAGTAGCCCTCCCTCCCCAGCAGTGACAGTGCAAAATGTCTCCAGACAGCATCACACGTCCCTGAGAGCAGAATCTCTCCCAAGAGAGAACCCTGATCTGAAACAAGGTCCAGGTTTGCAGACGATACCATTTCAGTTGTGCTGCAGGGGAAACCTCAGCTGGGAACTGTAAGACCTGCCTTTAAATCCAGCTCTGCCTTTGTATCACCGAGGGGCTTCCCTCTTCCGTCCTCAGTTTCCCGGTCTGTAAAATGAGAGGATTGAACAAGACAGTTCCTAAAGTGGGTTCAGAACTTCTAAGGCTCTCGGGGCTCAGGTTCTGAAATTTTTCATTCTAACATTGTTCCAGATATAGCGTCACCCTCTACCCAAAACAATAGTGGAGCAATGATTTCAGCTGCCACAGTAGCTGCATCCAGATGACAGGAGAGAGTTGGTGAGGGGACCACAGAGGGTAGAAGACCAAGAGCCAGTGGAGAAAGAGGAAGATGTGGAAAAGGCATCAACAGTGGAGGTGCCGAATGTGCCAAAAGGCATTTCCCAGGCTGACCCCATGCCTCCCCGCTAAAAAGCCACCAGCGACCTATGGCATAGAAGAGATGGACAGGGGCTGGTAAAGGATTTTTTAAAAATATATATCTATTTATTATTTATTATAGACATAGAGAGGGAGAAGCAGAGACACAGGAGGAGGGAGAAGCAGGCTCCACGCCAGGAGCCTGACGCGGGACTCAATCTCAGGACTCCAGGATCGTGCCCTGGGCCAAAGGCAGGCGCTAAACCACTGAGCCACCCAGGGATCCCCCTGGTAAAGGATTTTTGAAGAAGAAGTTAAGAGGATAAATAGCAAGAGTTGTATACAGTGGAAAGAACAATGCTGCTGAAAGTGGGAGGGAAGTGTGTATGTGTGTGTGCATGCGCGTGCATGTGCACACACACGCCATTCTTGCATCCTTATCAATGGCAAGAGAAATTGGACAATTTCAATTCAGCCTGAAACTGCCTGTAAGCTTTTTAAAAAGTCATGATCACATGTTGATTAGATTTGCTGATCCCTTATTGGCCTCCTGACTCTGGTTCAGCCATAATCAAGAAGGGGTGGGAGGAGGAAAGGGAGAGGTGCCCCCTGTTCCTTGCCACCCACACTTCCTCCTGGTCCATCTCAGAATCCAATAAAGCTTGACAGTGAAACTGGAAAGGGAGTGAGAGGTATTTAATAAAAGGCTGTTCAGTCTGAACAATGAGTCAGGACTTTTTGAAAGCTGGAAGAGACAGGCCAGACAGCCTTTTCCACTCTAGAGCCCCTACAAAGAGTGTATACATATCTTTTTTGTGTGTTAGATTTGTACTTGTTTGTTTTTTTTTTTCTTTCAGCTACATTAACACTTTTCTGGATTGCTAATAAACTGAGCTCCCAGGCTATCCTATATCCACAGTCAGCATCAGTTCCTTAGAAATATTTCATCCAAGATGAATGGATAAAGAAGATGTGGTTTATGTATACAATGCAATATTCCTCAGCCATTAGAAACGACAAATACCCACCATTTGCTTCAACGTGGATGGAACTGGAGCGTATTATGCTGAGTGAAATAAGTCAATCGGAGAAGGACAAACATTGTATGTTCTCATTCATTTGGGGAATATAAAAAATAGTGAAAGGGAATATAAAGGAAGGGAAAAGAAATGTTGGGAAATATCAGGAAGGGAGACAGAACATAAAGACTCCTAACTCTGGGAAATGAACTAGGGGTGGTGGAAGGGGAGGAGGGCGGGGGGTGGAGGGGAATGGGTGACGGGCACTGAGGGGACACTTGATGGGATGAGCACTGGGTGTTTCTCTGTATGTTGGTAAATTGAACACCAATAAAAATTAATTAAAAAAAAAAAAGAAATATTTCATCCAGGGGCACCTAGGTGGCTCAACAGATTAAGTGTCGGCCTTCAGCTCAGGTCATGATCCTGGGGTCCTGGGATCAAGCCCCGCATCCAGCTCCCTGCTCAGCAGGGAGTCTTCTTCTTCTCCCTCTGCCCTTCCCCCTGCTTGCTCTCTCTCTTTCTCTCTTTCTCTCAAATAAATAAATGAAATCTTTTTTTATTTTAAATTTTTAAAAAAAAGGGGCACCTGGGTGGCTCAGTGGAGTCCTGGGATCCAGTCCCACATCAGGCTCCCCGCAGGGTGAGCATCTGCCTTCGGGTCAGGGCGTGATCCTGGGGTCCTGGAATCAAGTCCCACATCAGGCTCCCCACAGGGAACCTGCTTCTCCCTCTGCCTATGTCTCTGCCTCTCTCTCTCTCTCTCTGTATGTGTCTCATGAATAAATAAATAAAATCTTTTTTAAAAATTTTAAAGAGAAATATTTCATCTAAGTTGTTCTTTTATCCATACAGTCTGTCAGCCACTCATCAGCTGTTTCTGAAGCACTTGCTGTGTGTCCAGTACTGCGTTATGGGCTGAGGGTACAGAAATGAATAGAATACAGCTCTGGCCTCCCAGAGCACCACCCTCAGATAGGCACAGGCATGTACATAAGCGACACCCCAGGGTGGTGAGAGACCTCAGGGGAGCTAAGTGTTGAAGGACAAATAGGAGTTACTTGAGCAGAGATGAGAGAATGATCCAGGCTTATGAAAGGCATAAACCCAAGAGAAAGTGGGATGATTTGTTGAATCATAGAGAGTGTATTGTAAGCAGACAGTAATGTTCAGACAGGAAATAGTCAGGCTGGCCTGGGATGGCCACCCCACGTCCACAGTGCCCAGGAACTCTACTCCGGGCCTCTGGCCGTGGCCCCCATTACCAAACTTTGGTTCCTATTATTCATATTCCCATTATTCACAGTAGCTATGTTCTAAAAAGCCGCCACGAACACTAAACTAGCAAATATTGAGCCATTGCTCCTAGGGTAAATACAGGCTAGCATACCTGCAGACCTCTGGTCGCAACATTCTCATCAACCGGGCAATATGTACGCTTGTTTTATGTGTATTTCTGTTTTAAAACACCTTACTTAGTACATATCATTGACTCATTGGCGTTGAGCTCATGGCCAACAGCACTGCAGCTCGTACGAAATGACGCTTACCTAATGTAAGTATTTCCTCAGTGAAGCTCATCGTAGCCTTCTTGTGCTTACAAACACCAAACAGCGCTTCAGTGCTGCTTTGGGGGGCCATTTTATTTTATTATAAAGATTTTATTTTTAATTCATGAGAGACACACAGAGAGACACAGAGACATGGGCAGAGCAGAAGCAGGCGCCCTGTGGGGAGCCTGATGCGGGACTCGATCCCAGAACCCCAGGATCACGACCTGAGCCAAAGGCAGATGCTCAACCACTGAGCCATCCAGATGCCCTTGGGGGCCATTTTAAATGGCAAACTCACCGCCACCAACAAAAAAACCCCCACAAAAATGCAAAAAGCGTGGCACTAAATAAATGATGAAAAGGACACTTGTTTACAGCGTGAGAGCTGCAACAAGAAGGCAGAGCCTTGCCTTGTTTGACCTCAGCTGGGAACGTGCCCAGTTGGACCAACCACATTTTTTGCCACCCTGCACACGTCCGTGAACGACCGCAAAAGTGCGGCATGTATTGATTCGGGGGTTACAAATACATTTCAGGGAGCAGGCACGTTGACAAATAGGGATCACGAATAAGATGGATTGTCTGCATTTCAGAAATATAAATACAAACCTCTCAATTCTTGGAACTGCCGGTGATCACTATATGCAACGAGACATTTTGAGTCTCTTCATTTTGATTTCTCCTGTAATACAGGAGAAGGACATGAGTGAATTTAGGGCGAACCGTGAATTTAAGACTAAAGATCTGAGAATTCATGTAAAGCCACATTACACTAAACCAGTGTTTGCAACAGACTATCCTGTGTCATTCCAGAAGGGCAGCCTGTCAGAGGGTGACTTACAGTTCATCCTCTGATGCCAGGGAAACCAGACTACTTAACTAGCAGAATCATTCCCCACTGGAGCAAAGCAAAGAGCCTCAGAGCCCCAGAGGGCTTCTCTATTATGTCAGCTGTCAGCAACGGCGCTGTCTGTATTCCTGTGTGGAGGAGCATCAGGAAAGCACAGCCTGCCAGTTGCTGGCAGAAATGTGACAGGCTCTGCCCAGTGATGTGTTTCGAGAACAGTCTGGGCAGCCTGGTGCTTCAGAATTTTCTGGAACACCGTGATAAATAACTTCCCAGGGACACTTCCAGGGCAATTATTTATTTGAAATGCTAGACATGGAACTAATAGGTTTTATTTACTATTTTAAAATATAGGTAGTCTCTAGTACAGGAAAAAAAAAGTTGTAGAAACGGTCCCCTCAGTCTAATCTCCTAGCTCCCTGACTTCATCGGGAGATTCTATCATTCAAGGGTGTACTTCATTACTTAGAATTTGATCTTTAAAAAAATGAATGCTATATGGGATGCCTGAGTGGCTCAGTGGCTGAGTGTCTGCCTTTGGCTCAGGTCATGATCCCAGAGTCCTGGGATCGGGTCCCCCACCAGGCTCCCTGCAGGGAGCCTGCGCTGCCTATGTCTCTGCTTCTCTCTGTGTGTCTCTCATGAATAAATAAAGAAAATCTTTAAGAATAAATAAATAATTTTAAAAATTAAAAATGTATGCTATAGAGGCGCCTGGGTGGCTCAGTCAGTTAAGCATCTGTCTCTGAATCAGGTTATGGTCCCAGGGTCCTGGGATGGAGCCACATCTGGCCCCATGCTCAGCATGGAGTCTACTTCTCCCTCTGTCCCTCTCCTTGCTTGTCCTCTCTCTCCTAAGTGAATAAATAAAATCTTGGGCAGCCCAGGTGGCTCAACGATTTAGCGCCGCCTTCAGCCCAGGGCCTGTTCCTGGAGTCCCGGGATGGAGTCCCACATCAGGCTCCCTGCATGGAGCCTGCTTCTCCCTCTGCCTGTGTCTCTGCCTCTCTGTTTCTCAGGGGTAAATAAATAAAATCTTTAAAAAAAAAATAAAGTTCTTTAAAAATGAGAAAAAATATATTTTACAAACTGCCTAGGTGATATTTAATGGTAATTTTTTTTTTGCATTTCCCCAATTTTTTCAATGTAATTTTGTAGATGATAGGTTTTTTTTCCAAGTAGCTTTAGGTTCACAGCAAAACTGAGTAGAAAGCACAGTTTCCATTCACCCCTGCCCTCCCCAACAGCCTTGCCCAATATCAACATCAGCATCAGAGTGATACCTTTGTTACAATCCATGAACCTACAATGACACATCATTACCATCCAACTGCACAGTTTACCATAGGGTTCAACCTTGGTGTTATCCATTCTATGGGTTTCAACAAATACGCACAAATACGCAATGGCACATATCTACTGTTACAGCACCATACAGAATAGTTGACTGCCCAAAAATCCTCTGTGCTCTACCTCTTCCCTGCCAATCCAACAATCACTGACCTTTTCATTGTCTCTATAGTTTGGCCTTTTCCAGAATGTCGTATAGTTGGAATCAGACAGTATGCAGCCTCTTCAGATTGGCCAACCCTGAATGTGTAATGAGACATCTGCAAATCACCACACAGTGAGTAGCTTGACGTTGTGGTCATACATGTCTTCCCAGCACAGAGGAGGCATTTTTTTAAAAGATTTTATTTATTTACTCATGAGAGACACACATACACACAGAGAGGAAGAGACATAGGCAGAGGGAGAAGCAGGCTCCCCACAATGCAGCACTCAGTCCCAGGATCCCGGGATCATGACTCGGGCTAAAGGCAGATGTTTAACCAAGGAACCACCCAGGTGCCCCAGAGGAAGCATTTAAATGTTTGTTGAAAGCACGAATGGATGGGTCTCTGATTATAAAAAAGGAAAGAAAAGAAAAAAGCAGATTCTCCAATTTAAAAAAAATCAGAACACACACAAAATAAAATAAAATAAATAAAATAAAAAATCAGAACACTAATAACAATCAGTGGTAGTACTTACAATTTAGTATTACTTGGGAAAAGAAATGATGATGATATTCATTCTGAATAACGAACAGCGTGTAAAAAATAAGGTACAAATGCCAACTGTCTCTCTCTCCTTCCCTCCCTCTCTCTCGTTTTTTTTTTCTCTCTCTCTCTTTCTCTCTCTCTCTCTCCCCATAGATGATAGATGGATAGGTATGTAGATAGATAGATAGATAGATGATAGATAGATAGATAAATGAGATTTGATTCAGATCTTAAAATTCTGACTATATCCTCCATAGACTGGGATCTTCCATCTGATGGCATAGTTTAAGTGAAAGGAACTTCTGCTCAGTGAAATTTTCAAGTTTTATGTTTGAACTCACCTCTGAGCACTCCCCAAATTACCTGACACTCCCCTAGGCTGCGCTATCCAGGGTGTCTGAGCAAAGCCAAATATAAGGAGAGAATGACCTCACGGATCCGTTATGCGTTGTCCCTATTTCTAGCCCCAGAATCATCTTTGGTTTTTGGACAATAGAGCTGACTGCTGAGTCATGTGTAACCTAAACCCTCTTCTGCAGTTCATCCTACTCCCTGCTGGAACCCAGAGGACCTAGGCAAGGAGCAACGGCCTCAGCAGGGCAATGGAGGGAAAGCAAGGTGGTAAGAGACATTTGGAAAACATAAAAACAGATAGGAAAACTCGAGCCTGAGCAATGATTAGTGAGAGGTAAGTCCAGAGTAATTACAACATGAATCGCCCTCACTTTATATAACTAAAGTGTTTATGAATTTGCATGTAAATCAACCTGCATTTCAATTGCAACAGAGGAACTGGCTTATAGAGAAATCTGGTGATGGTTCCTTCTATATTATGATGCATTTGTCTGTAAATACTCATTTTCTAATTTAGCTGTGTCTTACGTATGTATGTATATATAGTGTTATATATATTTTAAAGATTTTATTTATTTATTTTAGAGACAGCATGTGTGAGAGAGAGTGTAAGTGGGGGGAGCGGAGGGGAGGGGCAGAGGGAGAAAGAAAGAGAGAATCTCAAGCAGACTCTGCGCTGAGCACAGAGCCCAACTCCGGCTGGATCTCATGACTCTGAGAACATGACCTGAACCAAAATCAAGACTCAGCTGCTTAACCGACCGAGCCACCCAGGAACCCCTGGCTGTATTATATTGATATTTTCCTATATTGTCTTTGAGAGAGAACTACAGGTGTCTCATCAAAACACCTTGCCTAGCAGACAATTAGGCAGGACAAATACATTTGAGGCTAGCCAAATATGTCACGAATTTGGGCCTTCGACTTTACGTTGAGAATAAAGGAATGTTGGTCGGGGTGCCTGGGTGGTTGAGTCAGTTAAGTGTCTGTCCTCAGCTCAGGTCATGGTCTCAGGGTCCTGGGATCTAGCCCTGCATTGGGTTCCCTGCTCAGCAGGGAGTCTGCTTCTCCCTCTCCCACTGCTGCTCCTCCTGCTTGTGCTTTCTCACTCACACACATACTCTCTCTCTCAAATAAATAAATAAAATCTTTAAAAAAAATGTTGGTCTTGAAGGCTGTCATGTCTCAAGAGCAAATGTCTTGTTATGAAAAACATTTCCAGGAATCTATTTCAAAGGGAAAGAATGGGTTGCTCATTCAGAGGAATTACCAAGTGAGATGACTTCCTAGCATTACTGTAGCTATTACTTGACATCCCCCAACTGCCCCTGGGTCTGGTATTTATCTGGTCACAAGGCCCTCTCTAATAAAGACTATATTTCCCAGCCTCACTGGCAGTGATGTGAAGCCATGTGTAAATCGTGGCCAATAGGATATTAACAAGAATGTCATATGTGACTTCTAGGAAATACCCTTAAAGGACAGAGATGCTCCCTTATTTATCTTCTCCTCCTTTCTGGGAATGTGATGCCTGAAGTTTAAACAGCCATTTTGGACTGTGAGGGAGAAAAGGGGTTCAGGACCTCCTGAATGTACCACTTTGGCATATGGATTATTTTGACCTGAAAGCTTGAGACTCAAGAGAAACTTTTTAGCCTCCCCTAACTACATAGAAGAATCTAAATTGGGGGTCTTTCCCAGAATAAGGGTTAATAATAAGAGATGAATGTTATCTGAGTGACCCATTTGTATGGCAGGGCAAACATCTAATTACCAAATTAGAGAAATGCTCTTCTCATTGCCTGTGAAGTGCATTTCTTTCCTCTGAAATCTGAGACCCCTACTCACTTCTCCTTAGTTCAGAATGGCATATATACCTCATTTTGCCTGACCAGCTCTGGAATTGCCATGTCTATGTGGATTCCCCATATATATGTAAATTTGATTTTCTCCTGTTAATCTGTCTCATGTCCATTTGAGTCTTAGTTTTCAGCTAGAAGGACCTTTAAGGTCACAGAAATTCTTGCTCCCGACAGGAGCATGCTAAGGATGGTAGAGAATCCAAACAGATGGACCTGAGCTCTAAAAAGCTCTGGGAATTTCTAAATCATCCTTTGACTCCTCTTTCTGGGCTTCAATGTAGAGAGAAATACATTTTTCTTTTGTTTAAACCACTGCTGTGCTGTATTTTTTTCACTCAGAGCTGAATCGCAGACTGATTGAATTATAAAGGAAATGCTCATTTCATCTCATTGTAGACTTTAATTCAATTAAATGGACTTATTAAATCCCTCACTACATAGAAGAAGAGGAATATAGAGGTTCTTAACCTGGGGGTCCATGAACCTAAAAGGGAAAAAAATTCATCTTTATTTTTACAACCTTAACTGGAATTTAGCATTTCAGTACTGAATGTAGTATTAAGAGTACCTGTGACTTTGTCATTAATAGATAGTTTCATATCAACTGTAGCTGGAGCCACAAGTCCTTCCAGAGAGCAGACCCTGGTGGTACATCTTCATGTCCATCCCAGTTCACCCCTTGCACTATTCAGATCCATTTTTCCATATATGTTCAGAGAGCAGCTTTTCAACATTTCGGTGGGCCTTTCTTCTTGGAAGAAACTTAGGAAAGTTAGTTCTATTAATTCTCAGCCCCGGCAGCTGTAACAGGTGCTGGGGCCCCAATTGATACTCATCACCCCCTTACTCCAACATTTACTTTAGATTCCCCTCATCCTCAGCTAGCATTTCTGCTGGTCTTGGGGCTTCCCTGAAGGCATGACCCAGGCAATCTTCCCAGAGGGGAGCTGTGCCCTGGTCACCATGCCTTCTGTGGTTGCAGAACAATGTCCCCACCAAAGATGTCCATGTCCTGGAAACTGTGAATGTGTTTTTTCAGATGATAAATGGACGTTGATGATTGAATTAAGGATCCTGAGATGGGTAGATTGTCCTGGATTATCTCTATGGCCCAATGTTATTACAAGGATTATAAGCAAACCATGGAGGCAGGGATGTCTGAGTCAGAGAAGGAAGTGTAAGCTGTGAGAATGATGACTTGGTGGGGTCTATGGACCCCATGGACTTACTGTCAGCAGGACTCTGGCCAGGGTCTTCACATGCCCACACTCTAATGAGGACCAACATGATACTTCAGGTCTCTGGATATTAATGTCAATTCAGACCTTAACTCCAACTGCCCTCAAAATATTTGGGCTTTCCTCTTTGCCCATTGTACACTTGCCATAGTGGTACAGGGATCTTCTGAATGGAGAATCAGTCTTCTTTTCAATCAATTGGCTCTGGATCTAAAAACTGGCTCAGGTCTGAGAACTGGGCAAGGGAGCATACCTTTTTTATTGAGCAGACTGCCTTAGTTTCCTGATCATTTGTCCTTGCTTTCCTCTGGTGGTGCAAGCTGAATAGTTCCCTTTTTGGCTGCCCATCTCTTTTGCTTCCAGGGAATCTGTGTTCCACTACCAGATTTCCTAACTCTTTGTGGGTCAATCTCATTGACTGCCACTCCAGCCTCACTAGGCATTACGATAAATGTATCCATTCATCCAGCTTCTGATAGTGCGTTAATTATTATTTTTTGGATTAATGGATTAATGAAAGGATTTAAGAAACTCCAGAAAGTAACACTCACATACGGTGTTAATAAAAGTAAAGAAAATAATGTAGCATGATTGAGAAATGACAGGTAAACATCAGAGTTGTCCAAGATATCCAGGCTTAGCTTCTCATCAGTCACATAGAGTGTACTTCATCTTAGGATCATAACCTACCAGGATATACACAATATGCCTTGATTTCAAGGAGGCAAGAGTCTCATCAGCAGGTAGGTCTTTAACCTGCTCTGGTCATGTAGCCCAAACTGGCCTGCATGATTGAGTTCATAATGGAAACTAAAATTACATAACAGAAAGCAGGTACAAACAATCAATCTGTACATTTTCTATAAACGATGGTGACAAGCTGGTACAGACTGTCCCTAGTGTTTTGTGGACTCAGCACAGAACTACATTAGTCACTAGTTTGTAAATTTTACTCTGGCTGGGTCAAGGGCAGGCACCACTTCTTTAAGTTCTCCCTGAAATTAAGCTCAGGCCTGCAACAAACCAACTAAGATAAACCCTGTACCTACATAGATGATTCAAGGCCATATCTGGCCTCTATTGTTTTGGGCCCCATCATCATCATTGTTCTCATTCAGCCTAATTCTGTAAGAACCTCTCTTCTGCAGACCTGGCCTACAGAGGAGAGTTTCCTGTCAACCTACCGATGCTGGTATCCCTCTTATCAACACATTCCTTATGGCCTTGATACGGTTGTCTTCTGTGCTTCTCTTGGAACTTTATCATCTGGTGGAGTTTCTGGACTTTCCACCAAATATCTACTTCAGCAGGCCCACTGCCCTCAACCTTTGAACACCTTCTTCTACTGGCCACCATGGCAATTCTGGCATTTCTATGCCACTTAGTGTGGCCTCTGTCTTTTTCATGCTTCTAGGAAGGAGTTCAGACTATCTTTGGGAGTCTTTGCTTGGATATCAAATTCCTGTCCCCCTTGGAATCCAGTCCCACATGTACCCTCCAGATTCTCAATGGTATGTGCTGTTAATCTGCGGCTCCTTTGGGGTGCCATCCCTTTTCTCCTTTCTCTCTCTCTCTCTCAAGTCATTTCCCTGGTTGAGTTAAGTCACTAATCCACTTATTGATTAGTGACTAATCCTGGTTATGTTTAGTGGCCTGGAGAGGAGTTGATGGCAAGGGGCAATCCGGAGGGATTCCATGTTGACTTGTGGGAAGATGACTTTGCATTTTCTTCAAGCAAGGGGAGGGAGTACTCCTGCAGGCTTAGAGAGTTCAAGGGAATCTGGGAATCTGGAACTTTCAAGGCATCACTAAATGTCCAATTTATATGCCAGAGCCCATCCTTCCCCAAAAAGGGGTCTGACCCAGTCATAGCAGGCCTACCTTGGTTGGCAGTTTAAGCTTCTTTGGAGCATGACCCCTCAATTAAATTTAGCAACAGTCACCCAATTATGTTATCCTTAGTTACTATTTCCCCCATATTCTTCAAACACCTGATATCTCACACCAGCTAGTGCACTGCCCTCCACCAGCACCCCATCTCAATTTATAGTTTCAACAACCAGACCCACCTCATGCCAGGAGCTATCTGTGTTCCACCTACCATAGTGATGGAGCCTCACTGATGGTAGGGTAGCAAACTTTTCAGCTCCCAAACTGCATCTTATCATCTGTTTTCTTAGACTACTCCTGACACCAGTTGTCCTAGGTTGAGCTGTCCAAGAACCAGAGTTTAGGATACAAATGTGTTTTAGGAAATGCAGTCAACACCTGAGAGAGAAGAAAAAGGAAGCATGAGCGAGCAGAGGAAGAAGATGAGTTATGATCCAGCCCAACAGCAGCCGGCCTGGCCCCTGGGGAGATATGGAAATAAAAAGGCTTAAAAATCCTCCGATAAAAAGGTATATAATGATGCCTCCTCTCTCTGGGACTTAATTTGAAATTTGGCTTTCATCTTTCTCTAGTTATCCACCTCAAGTTCCGCTGACACAGTCACATATGTGAGAATCTTATGATAGACAAGTTCAGGTTCTTTTCCCAGGGGTCTTTTTCACCCTCTATGTAAATCAAGGTGTGTATGGTGGAGACCATTGCCTTCTACCCAAATCATTCTCTTCTTCTTGGGTACACAATTCTTCTTTGTTTGTGTCCCTTGCAGCTGGGGTGGCCATGTGATTAAACCCTAACAGTGGAACATGAGTAGATGCCATGTCCAGAAAGCCAGTGTGCTTCCTCCATTTCCTCCTTCTCCTTCTGGCAACCGGACCCAGTATGTGATGACCCAACCTCAACCAAGCAAACAACAACAAAAAGGGCTCTAGGGACACCTGGAAGGCTCAGCAGTTAAGCTCTGCTTTCAGCTCAGGGCATGATCCTAGAGTTCAGGGATCGAATCCCACATTGGGCTCCCTGAGGGGAGCCTGCTTCTCCCTCTGCCTATGTCTCTGCTTCTCTCTGTGTGTGTCTTTCATGAATAAATAAATAACATTTTTTAAAAACATGGCTCTAAAGAGTGGCAGAGCCACAAGATGAAAGGAGCCTGGGTTCCTGAACCTCATGTGGAGGAAGCCCTACCTATCTGGAACACTGCCCCCTAGGCTGTAAAGTTGTGTTTGAGTCATTATATTTTGGGGCCTGTTTATTACAGCAGCTTAGTTTACCTTGACTGAAATAGTATGCGAATAGATTTGGTAGCAGAATCCCCAAATTCTATGAGTATCTGGAGCTTAGTTCTATCCAATCCCACTTAGGACACTATAAAGAAACTGACAGGGGAGTTAATGAATTTGTCTAAAGACTCACAAAATGGTTAATATTAGGACTCAACTCTTCTGGAACCTAATCCAGTTCTCTTTCCTTATGCCATCCCACCTTCTATGGTTCTGTAGGGCAGGCAGAGTGTGGTCATGAGATTTCTATTTCAGCAAGAGGGAAGGGCAGGGATTAAAGGAGGGGATGCATTTTCTTGGCGTCAATTACTGAGCCATTAGCTACCCATGGTGATTAAATTACCTGGAATGAATACCCAACTCCACATCATATACAATTAAATGATAGATCTTACAATTGTTTCGAGCACTCATTACTTCAATTTAATGTAAGCAAATGTTATCATTCAGTATCAGGGCACCACAATGTCATCAAGTCCTTGTCAGTTCACAATTATCTTTAGCTTAAAGGAAACAAGAATTTGAATGAGGATAACTGTTAATTTAACTGCTATAGCTTGTTTTACATATAGAAATAAAATCATATGTAGCAAAAGTATTGACAATGAGCATGATGATAAAATATTTATCATTTAATGAACGCCCACTATTTGTAAGGCACTGCATAAGAAACTTTACACACATGCACACACATACAAAAACACATCATGTAAGAAATTTATATATAAGGGATTTTATATAAAGAAATATATTTACATATATTGTCATTTAATCCCTGCGTCATTGGCTTTGCTGTGGTGACAACTCTCAAAATCCCAGTGACTCACACAATAAATGTCTATTTCTAACTCAAGTACCTGCACTACCTTGTTTTTTTTTTTTTTTTTTTTCATTCTGGGACCTAGGTTGAAGATGCAGTCCTATAGGACGTCATTCTGGTGGTGAAAGAAAGAGCTAAAGTAATAGAAAGTAGCAATGCCTCCTAAAGCTTCTGCTCAGACAAATCTACATAATGCCCATTAATTCTAGTAGCCAAAGACCATCACATGGCCAAAGTCAAACATCAATGGGGAAGTAGAGTGGAGGCAGTGCAGATCACATGGTAACAGGCTAGGACATATAATCTCCATACAGGAAAAAGGGAAAGGAAACAATTGAGGACAATAACAAAACTTCAATGTTAAAAGATAGATATTAATTCCACTCCCGTCTCCACTTTCCAGGAGAAGATGAATAGTTTTTCTAAGATTCTTCCACTTTCCAGGAGAAGATGAATAGTTTTTCTAAGCTTCTTCCAGAAGTTGAAAATATCCCTTTCAGCTGGAGTGACTAGGGGAGGCTTTAGTCAAATCTGAGCTAGGGTTTGAAGGTTATATAGGACATTGGCCAGGGAAGAAAGAGCAAGGACTTTGTAGATAAAGGAAAACCTGTGAGTACAGGTGGGGAAATGCCAGCCAAACAAGATCAGTTGGCCATCAAATAGAGAAGAGAACACAGGGGCTCCTTGAATGCTGAGGAGTTTAAGGCTAAGGAGTCACCTTCATTTAGGGGGCAGTTAGAAACCTATAGATATCTTTGAGCAAAAGAATGCCATGATTAAAATGATTGCTTCTGAAGGCTGATCTGACTATGGGATGCAGGGTGGGCTGACATAGGGAGAAACAGAGAGCAGGGAGACCAACCAGTAAGGTAACTAGTTTCCAGAACCAAGGTAGCAATCTTTAACTAATGTGGCAGCAGTTCTTTTTTCTTTTTTTATGATAGTCACAGAGAGAGAGAGAGAGAGAGAGGCAGAGACACAGGCAGAGGGAGAAGCAGGCTCCATGCACAGGGAGCCCGACGTTGGATTCGACCCCGGGTCTCCAGGATCACGCCCTGGGCCAAAGGCAGGCACTAAACCGCTGCACCACCCAGGGATCCCTTTAGCAGCAGTTCTAACAACCAACAAAAAGGTCAATTCCAGAGACTCAGAACCAGTAGTTTAAGAAATTAGCCCCGTGTTTTCATCACCCACCCATGCTCCCAATAATCACATATGAATCTTGTGTGAATAAAGCATTTTAAAAGCCTGCTTTTTGTATTAACGTGTAACATCCAATGTTGGGTTTGCTAAAGAGAATATATAAGTGCTATGCACATTAAAGCTTCAAGACAAGTTCCCATCCCCCTAGGACGAGACAGCTGCCCTCCCCCCATCCATATAAAGCCTCCTACTGCTAAGGCTTAAGCTAAATGTGTTGGATAGACCAAGTAAGGCCTAAGTCCGGGGCTGGGTGACGGGGGAAGGAAAGCCACTGGTCAGTTTCAGTCTGAGGTGTGCTCTCCAGGTGAGAATCTCTAGCAGGCACTTGGAAATTTGGATTGCAAGCTCTACTTCCGGTCTAAGGGTGTTTCAACAAGCAAGGTAAAAAAATAACTATATATGAAAATGCTTTGCAACGTGATAAGCGCTATTGGGAACTTCGTCCAATTAAAATTTTTATTCTAAGATTACGGTTAGATCAATAGATTTGAATGCTCCTTGATTAAAAAAAAAAAAAAAAAAAAAAGAACACCAAACCTGCACTATGTGACAACCGAGCCTGTTTAAAGTGGACTTACTAAGAATTCACCTTGGTCAACAACAAAGGTGGAAAGATAGCAGGTGGAAAGGAAGCCGACCCGGGGAAACTAATCAACAAGGGAGCCCATCTCTAGGGGTCGGGATGCCTTCCAGCCATTAGCAGGGCGAGCCCGGGGAGGCCTTGAGGTCCGCGGTGGGCCGACTGGGGAGCTTTATGGAAACCTGCCCAGGACCGCGACAGGCCATCACTCCGGGGCAGGAAGGAAAAGGGGCAAATCCAGGGGGCAACCCAGCCTCTCTCCCAAGGGCGGAGACCCCTCTGACAAGACAAAGGCTCCAGGCGCGGGAGGAGACGCCAAGTGCGCCTGCGCCACGGAACGCACATGCGCATAGCGGCCTGCGCCGCGGCCCGAGGTGGGGGGGGAGGGGAGACGGGAGAAGGGAAGCGCCAGAAGGACGGAGCCAGGAGGCCGGGGAGGGCCCCGTGGTGGGGGTGCTCGCGCGCGCCCACTGGCGGCCGGAGGAGAAAACGCCCGCGAAGGAAGGCCTCGCGGCCCGCCCCTCTTGGGGAGGCTCGCGCTCCCGCTGCTCGCGCCTGCGCCGCCTGCCGGCCCCGGGAGCGCGCCCTCACGCTGGTGCGCGCGCTCGCGCTCTCAGCCACCCACCAGCTCCCGCACCAGCAGCAGCGCCGCCGCCGCCGCCGCCGCCCACCTTCTGCTGCCGCCGCCACAGCCACTTTCTCCTCTCTTTCCTCTCCTGTCCTCGCCCTCTGTCGACTGTCAGGTAAGCGCGAGGCTCCTAAATCTGCCTCCCCGTCCTCCTCCTTGCACTCCCAGGCTGCCGCCCCTCGTCCCCCGCGGCAGAGATGGGGTTCACGAGGTAAGCATAGGTCGGGGGCCACGGCTGGGGCTCCTCCCTGCGCCCCGTGCGCTCCGGCGCTGGGACTAGGGCGGCTTGGAAAGGGATCCATGCAGGGGATGCACTCGCGCGCGCGTGTGTGCGTGTGTGTGTGCTGGGGGGTGTCCATACGACCCGCTTCGCGCGGACCTGGGCAGAGGTTGTGCCCGAAGGGTGGGGCCCGGATGGTGGTGACCTGGGGGAGGGGGCTGCTGTGCACTCTCGACCGTCGCCTTTTGCCGCAATGGGCGTGTGTCTATGTGTGTGTGTTGGGGGGTGTCCAGTGACGACCCCCGAAACCGAACCTGTAATCCGATTTATCCTCCTCGGTTTGCCGTAAATCCTTCAGGAAGGTATGGATCCGGTTCTAGAAAAGATGACTCCCTGCCTGCCCCTCCCTTCACCTCCCCGGTAGCAATCCCAATGGGGCTTTCATCGCCTCTGATTTAAGGCGGTGGCCCACCCCCTCCCCGTTTTCCTCCTTCAGAAACCCGCAGGGGACATTTGGGGGCTGGGAGTGGAATCGGGGAGATGGGGAGGGGTCCAGGCGCTGTCACTTTAGTTGCCCTTCCCCCTGCGCGCGCCTGGCACCGGGACGCGAGCAGCGCCGTGCCCGAGAAAAGGTAGTGCGCCGACCCCGAGGTGGAGGCTCGGAATGGCGAAAGGCTGGGGCCACCTGGCCTTGCAGTGTGGGAGGACTCGACGGCGGCGGATGCCCGCTCGCTGGCGCGGGCAGCCGCAGCCCCTCACAGACGCGCGCGGGGGCTGCAGGTGCATTTCGGGGCGGGCCCCTTTCTCCGCGCTCTGCGCCTGGCGTCCGGCGTGTGCGCTCCCTGCCGGAGGCGCGGGGCTGGCGCGCAGGGCTCGCCCCTCACTGCGGCAGTGGGTGTGGACCCGGGTGGGCAAGGAGGGGGAGAGGAGGCTGTGCCTCCTCCCACTCCCACCCCTGCCGTTTTCCCCCGCTCCAAACGCGAGGTGCCATCTTTTTGCGGCGTGTCATGTCTTTACTGTACCGTGCCAAGCCGGTGGCTGGGCTCTGGAGGACAGGGCGGGGACTGTAATTGATGGGGGGAGGGCGGCAGTCAGCGCTGAAATCTTGGCGTTTCGCGGCGGTGGGCTCGCGCCCTGGGGCATTCACCCGAGTCATTCCCGGGCGCTAGCCGCTTTGTTTGTAGGGCTTGCGTGATCTGCGTTGCCCGCCCCGGTTTTTTGGCTCTTAACTAGGAGAGTGTTTAACCAAGGCCCCCGCCCCTCCCCCTATTTTCCGCCCCTCGTTTTCGAGCCCTTTGTTAGATCTCGGGCTCGCAGGGGTCGGGGGACTCCAGTCACAGCCCCGAGGGCACGGATGGAACGGGCGTGACCCCGCGGGCCCCCCCCCAGAGGCGGGCGGCGCGCCAAGAAGCGTCCGCGAGGCCGGAGGCCTGGATTCGAGGTCTCCGCGCTCCGTGCGGGTGGCCGCCGAGGGAGGAAGCCCCTCCCGACACCCCGAGAGGCCCGAGGGCTACCCCCCACCGGCTGCCCAGTAGGGGGCACCGGCTACCCCGCGGGGGGTGGTGGCGGGGACAGCACGCAGCCGGGCCCCTCTCCGCTTCTTGCCCTGTTGCTTCGCCGGGCGGGAGACTGTAAGGAGGGGGCAAGAGGGGTCCTCCTGCGCTTCGGGCCACACCCATTTTTCCTGACTTGACTAGGGGAGGGGGGTGCGGAGGGGAGGTTGCTATAGAAACCACACGCGTCCCAAGAACGGACCGCTGGGCGTTGCCCCGCCCCTTCCCTGGAGATTGAGAACCCCAGGGGCTGGCGAGGCCGCGGCCCCTCGGTCTAACGGAGGCCGCAGGAGGGAGACCCCCCTCCCCGCCACCCTGAGCCGGTGGCTCTTCCCAATTGGCCTCCGGCGGCCTCAACCACCCAGATCGGCGTCTCTTGTATTTTTATTATTCTGGCCGAGTATTATTTTGGGAACGTGCAAGATTTTTAAAAGCCTGAGTTCACCGCCACCCTAGGAACGAGGTGGGGGGCGGGAAAGGGGGGGTACCGACCCCTGGCAAAGGGGTCCGAGCCTCGCCCTCCTGCGTGGAGCCGCGGCCGCGCGGCTTTCTGGCTGATTCTATCGCTGAAAACTGACGCGGGGGCGCAGTTCTGAGACCGATGAGCATCTCCGGAGCCGAACCATCCGCGCGAGCTGCACAGATTGACCTGAGTGTCCAGGGAATGGCCCGGCTCCGGGGTCAAGAGCCCACCAGGGGCCGCGCCGAACCTTCCTGTCTGTGGCATGGGAGGTTGGAGCCCGGGGTCGCGAGGGGTGTCCCTGCAGAATTGAGTCCGCCGAGGGCGGGTCGCAGGAGAGGCTCAAGGATCGCTTCGAGCATCTTCTCCGCTCGCACCCCTCCACCCTAGAGCTGGACGCGGAATTCGGGATGCGGACAGAGCAAGGGTCTCGGCCGGTAGCCCACGGCAACAGCTGCCCGGGGTGGACCGCAGGCGGAGAGGTCACGTCCTGTCTGTTGGGGGAAAGGGAGCTTGGCGGGAGTGAACACATTTAGCTCAGTGCCGGGAACAAAGCGCAGTCCAAATGTCCGCGATTTTGCACCATTTTGAAATGTGTTGGCGGCTTTGGGGTGGCTCTCCCTTGGTCGGCAAGGCTTGGGGGCTGTTAATGGAGGAATCCCAGGGGCCGGGGAATGGATCTTCGTTAGCAGATCTGGAAACACCATCCCTGCCTCTCCGTGTGCTCCAACTAAACGGCTTCCCCCCTCCCCACCCCCGGGATCTCTAGGGATCCAGCATTTGCGCCCACACGGGAAATCTCCAGGCACGGATCCGAGGGCCATCAACTCCTGTCCCCAGTAATCCCCATCAGGCGGGAGCTCACTTACGTCCCAGGAGACCCCACTTGGCATCCGGCACCCAGGAACCTCCAGGCCCCATCCCCAGCTGAGCCAGTTGGGATGGATGATGGAACCTGGAACAGCAACGGGGGTAGGGGGTGGGGTGGGGCTGGCTCTGGAATCTGTGCTCAGGCTCAGCAGGATGGCTTTTTAATCCCTTTCCCTAAAGCAGAAAGAGAAATGTCTTTCCTACCAAAATTAATGAAGGTATTATTTTTCATTTTATAATGCTACTTAGGTTTGCTAGGTAAGAATTGCTTATTCGTCTCCAAACCCTTCCTCTAAACAATAAATGAATTACCACCCCCACCCCACCCCCATCCCAGTACCTGGTCCCCAGAGATTCCTGAAGCCTATCAATATCTTGACCAGCAGTTGCTTCTGTAACAGCTTGTGTTGACTGCAATAACCTGGTGTGGCTCTTGGGGTTGCCTTTGGATAGTTGGCAGGAGAGTTTTGTTGGCTTTGCTGGTTTTTGGACAAGTGACAGTCCATGACTCTGTGTGCCTGCCCCACACAAACCTCCTCTGCACCTGCCCACTGTGAAAAGGCGTGTCTTTTAACTGGTTTCAGGTATCAGGCTCAGCATCCCTGACAAGAACAAAAGAAATGGATTATTCCCACAAATTGCAAGAAGAAAACGTAGAATCAGAGTGAGAAGGGGTCAGATTTATTCCATTTGGGGAAAGAGCCCCTTTTATTGAACATGTGCTTTGGCCCACATGCCCTGGAGGGCAGTGCCAGCCTAGAGATGTAATAGGATTGCGGTGCTCTTTGTTTGGTCTGAATTTTCTTTCTGCCCTTTTAACATACATCAGTTCATGAAGCCCGTTTGTTGAAGATTTTAAGAAACTGTGTTTCATTCATTACACCTTCCCTCAGCATTTACATATATGGCTTGAGTGTCTCTGCAGCTCTGTGTATGAACATATATTAGTTGTCTAATTAAACACATGATAGTTTTACAACTAGATAGTATTGTCCTTAATCCCACCTTGAAAAAGAATCACTCAGGGCCCTGGGTGGCTCAGTCTGTTAAGCATCTTCCTTCAGCTCAGGTCATGATCCCTAGGACCTGGGATGAGCTCTGCTTGGGGCTCCCTACTCAGCAGGGAGTCTGTTTCTCCCTCTGCCTGCCACTTCCCCTGCTCTCTCTCTCTCTCTCTCTCTCTCTGTTAAATAAGTAAATAAAAATCTTTTATAAAAACGTAAAAGAATCACTCAAAAACAAATAAAAACACCCTCAAGGGCTTAATATAGTGCTAGACATACAACAGGTATTTGGTCTATACCCATTTAACAAATAAATGGGTAAAATGGGGGAAATGCAGGTCAAAAAGGTGGTAAAGATAAAATAGAATGGGGGGGCTATATTCAAGGTCATGGAATCAGGAAGCTGCCTGTGCCCCTTGGTGCATCTCCACACCTGCCCTCCTCTGCTGCCAAGACTTCTCCCTTCTCAGTACAGCACTCCCTGGCTCCAGAGCCCTGGTCCCCACTGAGCACCTCACCCTTGCTGACTGGAAGAGTGCAGAAGAGGGAATGGGCAGAAAGCACACAATACCCCAGGGGGAAAGAAGGCCCTGTGCAGCCATGTGTGAGACCTCTTGGTGCCAGAGGTCAGAAGGATGCATGAAGGTGGGAAACTCCATTTGGCTCTGCCCCTTCCCCTTCCCCCCCACCCGACTTTTTCATTATCCTACCTCAAAAACTGCCCCTCAACCCCTCCACATCCCCCAAAATATCCACCTAACTAATCGCTCCTAGCTTGACACCCTTGGTGCTTGCATGGGTGATTTGCAGGAGCAGTAGCATGGAGGGGCACCTGAGCAGGTGGGGAAGGGAAGACTACTGCCTCACCAGCTGAGCTGCAGCCAGGAGAGGACCCCAGTAGTCCAGCTGGGACTCTCAGGCGTTTTCCTGTAAAACAGTGGTTTTCAGCCCCCTGGGCCCTTAAGATGGCTAGAGACATTTTTAATTTTCACACCTGGGGAAGGTACCACTGGCACCAAGTGGGTAGAAGCCAAGGATTCTGCTAACCATTCTGTAATGCACAGGACAGTCCCCCACATCAAAGCATATACAGCCCAAAATGTCACTCATGCCAGTGTCAGAAGCCCTGCTCTAGAAACATTGTTACTCTGGCACTCTTATCATAATGGCAGCTTATGTTCCTTGAGTGTGGACTAAATCCCGGGATCCTGGGATCATGACTTGAGCTGAAGGCAGATGCTTAACTGACTGAGCCCCCCGGGCACCCCCAGAGGCACTGTTCTAAGTACTCCCCAGAGATTATCTCATTTCATCCAACAGCCTCCTTTTGTAGCAGGTGCTGCTGTTATTATCTCTGTTATGTATGGACAAGCTGAAGTACAGAGAGGTTTAGTAACTCACTAAAGGTTACACAGCCGGTGAGTAGTAGAGCTGGATGTCTGACACTAGCTCCCTCCCCTTCTCAGCTACACGTGGCTTTAATAGGCCTTTGTGGGCTAGCTTAGGAACCCAAGCATGATTTGTAACATTGACTCAGTGGAAGATTCAAATTCCAAAGCCACTGGACTCACAAAATGAACTTTTGAAAGAGTCCGTAATTGGAGCACAACCTAAAGCTCATAATTTCTGATCTAGCCCTGACACACAGAGCAAGGGATTTCACTCAACCTCTGTGTCTCTGTTTATAAAACAAAGAGAAAATATTCCAGGAACTTGAAACCTCTTCCCCCAGACCCAGGTTTTCAAGACCCCTCTGTCACACAAAGGAGCAGCTGGTTCTGACTGGCTCAGAGAAGGCTAGAAATCAAGATCAGGAGATCATGGCATAGACTCAGCTATGGTCCGGGTCAAATCAGTGAAGTTTTAGGGACAGCAGATCCTCATCTTAGATCCCCCAGAGGGATCAAAGCCTTGGCACCAGCCAGTGGGACCAGCTCTGAGCCTGTGGCTGAGTTGAGTTGGGTGGACACAGGAACAGCCTCAATGCAAGAATCTCAGGGCTTCCTTGGTGGAAGTGGGCCCGGAGGCTTTTCTCGCTTCCTGGGGCCCAGTCTCTGCAGTAAATATTCCTTTATGTTGTGGCATAGACGTAGAAGTACCTAGAGTCCTTCGTCCCCAAGACTCACTGCTACTCTGCCTTGGGGGAAAATCGGAGGCTGCTATAATTCTGCAGCCTCCTCTGAACCCTGTGTGGGCAATCAGACATACACCATACATGCCAGTCTCACCCCAGTTACCTCACCAAAGGGGTTACTGTCTAAGAACACTTTTACTGTCTCTAGGCCCCATGCCCTGCCACCTCAGCCAGGTTCCTGCATAGATGGCCTCCACCTGAGTGTGGGGAAGCATTGTGAGGCCACCTTGGAATGGTTTTTGAACTTTCTGATTTTTTTTTATTAGGAAACATTCTGCAGATGTGCAGCTAGAATCAGCTTCCACAAAATACAAACTTGAGTGACTTCCAAGTGGATTATCTGGATATCTTTTTGCTGTGTTGATTTTTCAGTGGGCTCTGTACTTGCTCAAATTAGGGACACTATAGAATGAATCCCCCCAGGCAGCCCGGGTGGCTCAGCGGTTTAGCGCTGCCTTCAGCCCAGGGCATGATCCTGGAGACCCGGGATCAAGTCCCACATCGGGCTCTCCGTATGGAGCCTGCTTCTCCCTCTGCCTGTGTCTCCGCCTCTCTCTCTGTGTCTCTCATAAATAAATAAGTAAAATCTTAAAAAAAAAAAAAAAAAAAAGAACCCCCCCCCCAAAAAAATATATGTTGTGCCTCATGTATTCAAGGAAGGTTTGTGAAAATACCATGAAGGCAGACACTGTTTCTTCCTTGATAGACCATTGGTACAGGGCAGTGTCTTACAGATAGAGGTATTAGGTTGGGCCAGTGGTTAAGGGTGTGGACACTGATCAGACCTCCTAGGTCCAAATCCTAGCTCTCCCACTCACTACGGGACCCAAGCTGTGTTGATGAGCTTCTTTCTTGGAGAGTTTGTTGTCTGCACCTTGGGGGTATGGCAGGACCTAACTCACTGGTTGCTGTGGAGTTTAAAGGGGATAAGGAGGTGATGCAGTACTTAACCCAGGGCCTGGCACATAGTAAATTGCTTAGTGAATGGTTTCAAGAGCAGCAGCTTCTGGTGTTGCAACAAGTGTTGACTTGTGATTGGATGACTATGCAAAGGCATCTGCTGACCCTGGTGATAGAATCACTTGTAACAGATAAATTGTTACAGGGATCAAGATAGAAGTGGGCAGCTGGCCAGCTCCCCCGGAGCCAGGTGCTGTTGTTCGGGTGGAAGTGGGTCCCCCGAAAATCCCACACACCCATGTTTAAATGTAGAGCCAGAATTCTTGACACAGGCAAGCAGAGTGACTTATCATCTGCTGTCCCTGCTTCTGTCCTCTTCCTTCCTGAAATCCGCTCCACGCCAGGAATAGACTGTACTCTCCCCACCAGCCTGAGCCGAACCACGCCCTCCCACCATCCTGGGAATGGTGACCTGGCTTAGCTAGTGTGTGGGGTCCAGAGATCTGACTAGTTTACTCACTGAATTAAAAGTGAGTGCAGGGCAGCCCCAGTAGCTTGGCGGTTTAGCGCCGCCTTCAGCCCCAGGGCATGATCCTGGAGACCTGGGATGAGTCCCACGTTGGGCTCCCTGTATGGAGCCTGCTTCTCCCTCTGCCCCTCTCTCTGTGTGTGTCTCATGAATAAATAAACAAAATGTTAAAAAAAAAAAAAAAAGTGAGTGCAGATGGGATTGGAAAAGTAATGGAGGGCAGTGGAGGAGAGGATTAACAAATGAAATAAGCAGGGTGTTGAAGTTGGTAAACTGGCAAACGGACCTCATGGTCAAGAGAAGAGTAAAGCAGAAGATGCTAAATAAAGCAAACACAGCATGTTCTGAATCCAGGAACTCTCCAAGCATTCTATGAGCATGCTCATATCTGAATTACTAAATTTGATTTAAGAAGACTTCTTATCTATGAAATGAAGACTGAGGGTCATAATACTTTAGTTTTTAAAAAGTCATTAAAATCAGAAAAGTCATTACAAAATGATATTCTTGCTGTTTGGACCAGCCAGTTGGAATTTCTTGTCCTTTTCACCTAAGCCACACTTGTAATACATTGTTTAGGACTTCAGATTTTAGCTCCTTGGTAAAAGCGGCTTACACTACAGAGTAATCTGAATGCAGAATCTCTCTAGAGTTTTACTATTTCATTCACAGTCTTTAACATCTTGTTTGACAGTAAAAAAACAAAAACAACAACAACAACAAAAAAACATTTTTATGAAGTCTTTCCAGAGTGTTCAACCTGATTTTCCTAAAACCAATTAATGATTTTAAGAGTTTGTCTTTTGTTTTGTACTTGAAACACATCAGCTTACATCTTACTTAAATTATGTGATTATTGTAATAAGTGTGACGGAAAATAGAAGATTGGCTGTGGTAGGCAGAGGCCATGGCTGTGGACATCAGGCCCTGTGAACTCAGCCTTGAATATTTACAGTCCTTCCTTTCCGTTTCTTACACGGTGTCAGCTGGGATGGGGCCTACTGTGGAGACTCCGGTATTAAGTGAATGATAGGCTGTCATCCTCCCTCCCCCATTTTTGCCTGCCTTCCAGAACTGCTCAGCACTTTGAATTCATTCACATAGAACCCCAGGTTAAGGGGGTATTGCAAAATTCTCCCCATAAGACCCAAAATAAATGTAAATCTTATTTATTATATTGACTCTCCTTAGTGAAGGGATTTTAGATTAAGCTCCAATGATTAAAAATCAGCAAGGTAGAATTAAATCTGAAGCCATTGGAAATGATGTTCCATTCACAGCCTTTCCTTTGGTCCTATCCACTCTCCTGCTCCATCAGGCAGGCATCTAAGAGGAACATAGTTATCTCTGAGGGGTGCCGGGAGGCTCTGTCGGTTAAGCATCTGCCTTCAGCTCCGGTGGTGATCCCAAGATCCTGGGATGGAGCCTCACATTGGGCTCCCTGCTCAGTGGGAAGCCTGATTCTCCCTCTCCCTCTCCCCCCTCCTCCTCCGCTTGTATTCTCTCTCTCTCTCTCTTCTCTCTCTCTCTCTCTTGCTCTATCTCAAATAAATAAAATCCTTTAAAAAAAAAGATGATCTCTGGTCCCAGCTACTAGTTTGCCTACCAACCTGTGGCCCGGTTTTCTGTTTTCCCAGGAAGGCTGGGTGATGATGTTTTCAGATTTAGTCTGCAGTTGTAGCATAAAAAATCCGAGGGATGCGCTTTCATCTTCATGGCCTCCTCCCCAGGCCACCAAGGATATTAGAAGACCCCTGAGAGCATAATTGCTGTCATGTGATCTCCAGCCAACACAAAATGCCAAGAAGGAAGTGCTGGCAAAAACCGATTCATGAAACTGTGGAACTGTGTCCCTCCTCCAGGGTAAAGGACCTGAATGAGAACCTGTGTTCTAAATTATGTGTCAACAGAATTGTCCTGGACCAAATCCAGCTCAGCCATTGATTTGTAGGTCATTTCAGAGGTGCTTATGTCCAGTTGTTCTTAGTTGGCCATTGGCACCAAACTATTCTCTTAATTCATGCCTTCTCCCACAGCCTACCTACCCCTCAAAAAGAGGCTTATTGGATAATTAATAATCTAAAACCAAATGCTTTAATGCCCAAGGGAAAGTTACAATTTAAAGAATCTCTTTGTCTTAAAATATATATACATATTAATATTATAATTGTATATATATATATTTAAAGATTTATTTATTTATTTATTGGAGAGGGAATGAGCACATGCACACACGCATGTGTGTGGTGGGGGGGAGTGGAGGGGGGAGAAGGAGAAAGAGAGAGAGAGAAACTCACTCAGACTTCTCACTGAGCCCAGAGCCCAACATGGGGCTTGATCCCAGTACCCCAAGCCCGTGACCCGAGCCATGCCCAACTGACGGAGCCACCCAGGTGCCCCGTAATTATATATTTAAATGTGAACGTTTACTGCCTTATTTGTTGTATGTCAAGACTTTTTATATTAGGTTTGCTGAACCCCTGACAGCCCTTAACTTCAGTGATGGTAATGCATCAGAATTTAAATCAAGGTATGTTAATAAGCCAAGTAAAGGTTGTATATATGAGTAAAATACTTGTATATAACCTGCTGTGTTGGGGTGCAGTAATAGTTGCGACATAAATTCACGTGAATCTCTCCCTCTCAACGCTCCCATTGCCAAGAATCACCAGGAATAGCTGTTTGGAAGAGTCAGCAACCCTCCTGCCATCCATGTTGTCTTGTCTTTTTCCTTGGAACAGGAAAATACCACCCTGGCCCCAATCCACGTGCAGCAGCTCACCTTCTGACTGTGCTGTCACCATGAGCCCAGCTTAGAAACGAAGGATTTCACAGAACATCCCTAAATCTGCTTGAATAATGGAGTGATCAGTCAAACTCACCTGAACCTGCTTTAACCTTTCCTCAGGGTTAATCCTGTGGGATGTGCCTGCTGGCCCCACTAGGTTCAGTTCTTCCTCTTGTATTTCTCAAGTCCCTCCCTTTTTAACCCTGCAGGGGGTGATGGCTGCACTCTGTTCCCGGCAGACTGTTAATAAAGGCCGAATAAACTGAAATAATTCCCTTTCAGTGTCACTAAAGTGCTATAAATAATTATGAACCAATATGGTTGATGTCTGATGGGAAATGCATGGGAAATTTTTTTTTTTTTAACTGGCAGGATTCATGTTATAAGTTGACAATCTGGGCCAAGTGAAAAAGAACTTTTCTTTTTTTTTAAAGCTCTCCCTATCATTTATTGATGGCAAGACTAAATTCCAGAGGCTAGCCATTGCCTCATTTTGTGGGCCTGTTATCACCTGTTGCGTGGGCTTGTCAAACCCTGAATTTAATCGCAATCTTCCCTGTTTACCCACTTATGAGACTTGTGGTGAAGTTGAAGATTTCCTATACATCCATTTTTTCATCTGTAAAATGGGGATTATGCAACCTCCTCACCCCACAAATGGATGATAGTGTGGGCTCCCTTTTCACTGGGTAGTTGCAGAACTGAAGTAAAGCCATCTATGAGAATTCTTTCGAGCTGCTCCAGAAGACAAGTGTCACAGGGAGTGGGGATGCCTCTGGGGAGCCAGACTCAGGTGACTGACCTGAAGTCTCTATGGGCTGAGCGGAGCCTGGTGCCTGAGCTAGTTCAGCTCCTGCCACTCTGCTCCCCTCTTGCTGGCAGGATGGTGCAAGCTCCTTCCCAGGGGTAAGTGCCCATCAGTAGAACCTGAGCCCAGAATGGATGGACAGGTGGCTGCAGTCCAGCCTGTGACTGGTCTTGTCTGTTCCCTTCTTTGCAGAGGAGGCCTAAAGCCAGGGTGCAAGACAGGTCAGTGGGTGGTTGTGCCTGTAGCATAACCTCAAGTGATATCTCTGGGGGACTTCTCAGGAGAGGGGCTGGGGCTTCCCTGACCTTTACTGTGACTCTCAGATGGAATTTCCTGGGAGCCTTTCCATTTTCTCATGGGGTTTTCAGTTTTTTCCTAATCAGACAGGTACTTGGCACAGGATCTCCTATTCTAATTATGCCCAGGGGTAGCCTCTTCTGGGTACTCAGTGTTTAGCCCTGGATGGGAACCTGGGAACCGGTTAAGGCAAAAGTGATTAAATTAAAGGCAGGAGTTGACTTTGGTGGTAAGAAGCTCTGCGAGGTGTCATTCACTGAAGCACTTGCACTTGGAATTTGAATTGAGCTGGAACTGGATTATGGTCGAGCTGTCTTTGCCCTGGGAGTGGAGGGCTTCTCGTGTTTGTGGATGGTGGGTAGTATTTCAAGGCATGTGTGTAACCCCAGCCTGCCGACAGCCTGACTGCCCTACTTCACATCAGCTTAATAAACTCCCTATTGGTCTAAACTAGTTTTGTTATATGAAGATGCTGATAATAATGGTACCAGCCAGTTGCATTTATTTTACTGAAAACATTGCCTCCTTTACCCTTCACTCCCCCCCCCCCCCCCCCCGCAGGGATTATCATCCTCACTTTGTAGGGGAGCAGATTGAGGGCCAGAGATTTCACAGCTGGAGAGGGAGCCAGATCATGCCTCTCCCCAATTCCTGAACCTTGCTGCCTGCATGTTTCCAATGCCTCCCCTCTGGGTCCACTCCATGCCAACAGATGTGTCCTTAGTACTAATGACCAGAGAAACTGTGCCCTCCAGCCTCCCTGAATGGGTCATATGTAACCCGAGCCTGGAGAAAGTATTTTAAACCGAAAGCTAGCCTCTAAACTGGGCTGCTGCTTCATGTCGCCAGTGACGGCAGAACCAAATTTAGTGTCGTGGGCAGATCGACACTTATCCAATAGAGAAGCTCATTTTTCTTCCATTTCACACAAAACATGAAAAATGTCCATACCTGCCACACTTCTACGGAGGGGTATGTGTGACGGAAGGCTGGGAAAGGTGACCAGGAGGGGCCTGGGTATGTAAACTCAGGGGAGATGACATACAGGTTCCCAGGCAGTGTCCATGGGGAGAAATTTAATTCCAAGTGGGTATTTTCCCTGGGCTGTTATGGAAAAGGGTCACAGTGGAAGGGAGGCAGGGGGATAGGTGACATTATCCAGACTCCTAATGTACTGTCTGATTCCCCTCACTGGTCAGTCCAATTTATTACCCCCATATCTGCACCCCTATGGTTCACACTCTAGGACCAGGAAAAGGGGGAGTGATGGAGAACAGAGAAGGGGGGCTTATACACATAGGGTTAGGGGTCACACATACAGGAGATTTAGAATTTGCAACCTCGCGGCACCTGGGTGGCTCAGTGGTTGAGTGCCTTTGGCTTAGGTCGTGATCCTGGGGTCCTGGGATCAAGTCCTGCATTGGGCTCCCTGTGGGGAGTCTGCTTCTCCCTCTGCCTATGTCTCTGTCTCTCTCTCTGTCTCTCATGAATAAATAAATAAAATCTTTAAAAATATAAAAGAATTTGCAACCTCATCAGGCACTTTTATGGTACCGAAATACATTTCCCACAGCCACTCTTGCATCTCACTAAAACAAGAGCCATTTCTCAGTTCTGTTCTTGCCTCCTTTCTGCTCCCCACCTTTTTTTTTAATCCACTAGCTATAAAGTAAACTATATACCATATGTGAGATCCTACGCCAGTTTGTTTTGTTGGTTTTTTGGGGGGACGGGGGGATTATTTCAGTCTACAAATTGTATTCAGGGTGTAACTAGTTCTTCAAGAAAGTTCTTAAAAGCACCCCATGCTGAAAGATGGGGCCACCTGGAGGAACACTGTTGGTGTCAGCACTGAGCACAGGCTGGCTTATCTCTCCTGGATCCAGGTGGGAGCTGCAGGGTGTGGGCCCCTTTGCACAAAGCCCTGGATGCAAAGTTAGGAGACTGGGAACACTGGGCAGAGGGCAGCTCTCTTGCCTATTGGACAGGCCAGGGCATGCTGGCTGCAGGGATCTCATCATCAAAGGTTATGGCCACGTTATAGACACCAGACCCTATATCACTGGGACTTCAAGAATGAGGCTCCTGGGATTGGTCCCTTCTGGTAGAACAGACCCTGTCCCCAGTGGGCCCAAGTTTACAAAGAAGAGTTGGGATGATCTGGCCTTCTGAATACATTAATTGTTCTAATTTGGACTAATTAGGGAATGGTCAGTCTCATTTAAAAAGTGGAGTTAACACTGTCATCTAGGTATTTGGGAGAGGGGAGTAGTATTGGGAACATTTTTAAACACTAGCCACAGGAAAGGGCTCACATTTGGGTGCCACAGGAAAGGGCTCACATTTGGGTGCCTACATGATGTGGTGCCAGAGTGCTAGGAGGTCTCTGCATTACCCAAATTGCTGACAAGCAGAAAGTACTTTACAGTTTATATGATCTCATTTAGTTTTTTATGTAAGCCTGTAAAAATTCTTTTCCCTTTTACAGATTATGAAACTGAAGTTCATGTAGGTCAAGTGGGGTTCAGGAAAATTAAGTGGCACCTCAAATCACATGGCTAGTTTTAGACCAATGAGGGATTTGAACGCAGAACTTCTGCTTCTCAAAAGCAGACCTCACCCTGGCTTTAACATCGTTGGTTCTCTATTCATTGCCTTAGCCTCAGGGATCCTACCACTTGTTAAACTGCCAGTGCCTGCGTAGGAGGTGGGAGAGAAGAGACCTCACTGCTCCCCATACCCCACCCAAGGACAAAAAAAAAGGTTTGTTTTTTTTCCCCCATAAATATATAGATAGGCCAGCGATCTGGAATTTTAGCTTTATGATTAATAAATGAAATTATTGCTTTTTCTTCCTCAAAATCTATTCAGCATAAGATGTGTTTGGGGTGTGACCATGATTTGTGCCCCCAAAAGTGCACCCTGCACCCTAGTAATGGAGAGCTAATGGCAATACAGGTGAAGGGAGAAATCACCAAGTCCAAGGAGCCCCGCTCTGGGCTGAACTGGACAATTTGCCCTGATGATTTACTTTGCCGCCATCACTCACATTTCCAGGGACCAGAAGACACGGAGAGAGGAAAAAACCTCCATCATGCCTAAGTAACCCATCTTGTAACACAAGCTATTTTTTCCATAACTAATGGCTAAAAATAGTTCCTAGAATTTAAAGATAATTAGTAAGTTAATTGAATTTCTCTCTATACTACTAGTTTCAAAGTAAATTGATTAAAACTTTCTGCTTTCACATCACTAGTGCCCGTTATTCTGTGTTTAATTCCCACAACTTTGTCTGATTCCACTTTTTGGGCTTCCCCGGGGAGCCAGGCTCCTTAATACATCCATCTGTGGGGCAGTGCTTTGTTCATCTTTGTATCCTCAATGCCTGGCATAGCACATGGCACAGAATATACGCTCAAGAACTGTTTAGTAAATGAATATATGGATGACTGAATGAATTCAATACTGATTAAAACTTAAGGCCTTTCTTAAAAGAGACGAGAACAGAAAGGAAAACAGGTGTTTAACTTATAAATTTGTGGGTGATGTGCCACTTTATGATTATTTACTTATTTATTTACTTAGAGAGAGAGAGAGAGAGCGTGCAGATGCATGAGTTGTGAAGGAGGAGCAGAGGGAGAGAGAGAATCCTAAGCAGTCTCCATGCCCAGTGCAAAGCTGGATGTTGGGCTTCATCTGGTGACCCTGAGATCATCACCTGAGCCAAAATCAAAAGTCAGAAACAACTGACTGAGCCACCCAGGTGCTCCCTACTTTATGATTTTAATACCCAATCCTTTTATATTAAGTATAGTTCTAGGACACCTGGCTGGCTTACTTGGTGGAATATACAACTCTTTTCTTTTCTTTTGTCTCCTTTTTTCTTTTCTTGTAGTTTCAAGTTTTTATTTAAATTCCAGTTAGTTGGGGCATCTGGGTGGCACATTCAGTTGAGTATGAGACTCTTGGTTTCCGCTCAGATTGTGATCTCAGAAGCATGGAATCGATCCCATGTTGGGTTCCACACTCAGCAAGGAGCCTGCTTTGGGTTCTCTCCCTCTCCTTCTTCCCCTGCTGCTTGTGTTCTCTCTCTTTCTCCAAATAAACAAATAAATCTCAAATAAAAAAAAACAAAAAAAAAATTCCAGTTACTTAACACAGTGTAATGTTGTTTCAGTTATAGAATTTAGTGATTCATCACTTATATACAACACCCAGTGCTCATCACAACAAGTGCCCTCCTTAATACCTGTCATTCATTTAATCCAGGAGTTACAACTCTTGACTTTGGGGTTGTGAGTTCAAGCCCCATTTTGGGTGTAGAGATTACTTAAAAGTAAAGTCTTTAAAAACAACAACAACTGGGGTGCCTGGGTAGCTGAGTAGTTGAGTGTCTGACTCTTGGTTTCAGCTCAGGTCATCATGGGAGTCACGGGATTGAGCCCCACATCGAGCCCCCATTCAGGCTCCAAGCTCAATGGGGAGTCTGCTTGAGATTCTCTTTCCCTCTCCCTCTGCCCCTCCCCCCAAGCACTCTCTCTCTCTATCATAAATAAATAAATAAATAAATAAATAAATAAATAAAATCTTTAAAACAAAAACAAAGAAAATAATCAACACTATTTTTTCTCTTACTGCTTTCATACAATGATCTGAAGTAGGAAAGGATGTACAGGTCAGCATTTTTGAGAAACAGGAGTTTTGAGTGTTAAAAGTGGAAATGCATGCATTGTTTGCTAGAATCCTTTAAAAAGCTAAGACTGTGGATTAGTCTAAGCTTTTAGATTCTCCTGAAAACAGGAATGCCACCATAAATCATGGGTCCTACTTCAAAGAGAGAAGATTTTGATGAGCAGGATTGGGTCTAAGGCTTGCTCCCCAAGCTCATACCAGGAGGGATGGTGAGCAGGTGAAGGCAAACCACTGAAGTCCCTGCCACCTCAAAAGAAGCTCAGGCCCAGGAAAGGCTGTCAGAATTAGCAAATTAAAACCCTGGATGGGGCACCTGGGTGGCTCAGTCGGTTAAGCCTCAGCCTTCAACTAGGGTCATGATCCCAGGATCTTGAGATCAAACACCACATAGGGGCTCCCTGCTCCTTGAAGAAACTGCTTCTCCCTCCTGCGGCCCCTCCCCCTACTTGTGTGCTAGTTCTCTCTCTTGCTGTCAAATAAATACATAAAATCTTTTTTAAAAAAATCTTCTGTTTTAAAATATACATATAAAACCCTGGAGGCCTGGTTAAATTTCTATTTCAGATAAGCAACAATTTTTTTTTTTTAGTATGAGTGTGATAGGCAACAAAATGCGCCCCCCAAAACATATCAGATCCTAATCCCCAGAACCTATGAATATGACCTTGTTTGGAAAAAGAATCTTTGCAGATGTCATTCAGTGAAGCATCTTGAGATGAGATTATCTTGTATTATCTGGGCGGGTGGTAAATGCAGTTACTTGTGTCCTTACAAGAGGGGAGGGGGGCAGAAAGAGATTAGAAGACCCAGTGATTGGTGATGGAGGCTCAGGTTGGAGTGATGTGGATTCTAACAGCCACCAGAAGTTGGAAGCAGCAAAGGATTTTCTCCTAGAACTTCTGGTGGGAGCATGCAAGACCTTGCCAACATCATGATCTTGGCCCAGTGATCTGATTTTGGACTTCTGGCCTCCAGAACTGTAACAGAATAAATATCCGTTGTTTTAAGCCTCTCAGTTTGCAATTTGTTACAGCAGCCACAGGAAACTATTACACTAAGTATGTCCCATGCAGTCTTGGGGACATACTAACACTAAGACAGTTGTTTATCTGAAATTCAAATTTAACTGGGCGCCTTGTATTTTATCTGGCAACCCTGATTGCCAGGGCCAAAGAAAGGGCCTTTAGAAATTTGCAAGAAAGCTGGTTGAGGCTGTCAGGAAGTGGACTTCCTTACACTACGAGTCGTTGTAAGCTCAGTTCCACTGAACCCATTTGAACCCTACTAATCGCCCTCTGGACAAAAGAGGGGGGCAATTAGACAGGTGTTAATGATTTATTCTGTCAACAGTCACTTGAGCATTTCCTATAAAACAGCTCTGTGTAAGGGTGGAGGAGTTGGATATTAATCCCATCCATGACAAACCCTGCAAGATAAATCACATGAAATATTGCCAATCACTGAGCTCAGGCAATTTCACGGTACATTTCTGATACCAGAGCTGCCCCAGGGAATCTTGCACCCCTCCACTGAGGGCTGCTGGGGGCCATACAGAACATGAGGTGGTCCCCGGATTCTTGGGTTTTTAATGATGCTCATAGAATCCACAATGTTAGCACTTTAAGGGACCTTGGGTCATCCAGAGCAAGCAGGGGGGTCCTAGGATACTCCAGAATTGCCCCCAGATGCTTTGCCAAAATAACCATGCCTGGGAAAAGAGAAAAACAGGGTTTACAGGAAAAAAGCAGAAGTTTTCAGTGGGGACTGAAAAGATGCTCGACCTCACCAATGATAAAGGACCACTGTTAAAAGCACAGCAAGATGCCACTGTGAGTGACTCAGGTGGTGGAGATCCAGAGGGGAGGTAACCTGCAGCTGGCCAGGGTGTGCGGTCACCTCCTCTGGACAGAAATGTGGCCAATCCAGCAAACACCCTTTGACTGAGCATTGCCATTTCTAAGAATTTATCCTTTCTATGTAAGCAAGGGCAATCTGTGTGAGGATCCACTGGGGAGTCATCTGTTCCACAAAAGTCTGGAAATAATTGACATGAAACTGGTTGGCACTAAAGTGGGCTCCCCCCAGAATGCACTGCTGTGGGTGGACACTCCCTCAGATACGCTAACACAAGGCAGCTGTACATGTGTTCCCACCTGCATAAAAAGAAAGATTCCAAAAAAAAAAAAAAAAAAAAAGAAAGAAAGAAAAAGAAAAAGAAAGAGAATGTATGTGCATGAGGCCACATATATGGAGCCAGACTGGAAGGAAAGATGAAAATCAGGTTTTGATGGTAGCCTCCAGGAAGATAAATCGTGGGTGCAGGCAGGAGACACCATTGTCACTCTGTACTCTACTACGGATTTTTTAAATCATGTGTATATATATTTTTAAAGATTTTGTTTATTCATTTGAGAGAAAGAGAGAGAGGGAACAAGAGTGGGGGGAGAAGCAGGAGCAGACTCCCCGCTGAGCAGGGAGCCTGATGCAGGGCTCAATCCTAGGACCCTGGGACCATGACCTGAGCTGAAGGCAAATGCTTAACCAACTGAGCCACCAGGCGCCCCCATGTGTATATGTTTTTAAAGCTACATTCATATATATGCTTAGGCCCCAGCTCACTTCAGAGGAATGAAAATATCTGGAAGAAGCATTCTTTCAAAGCCCCCCCCAGGCAAAGCTGATAGACATGGCACCCCTAATGGAGAAGCTCTGATCTGGCTTCACCCTCTAATTTCAGGGAGAGGGAAGCTCTGTAGCTAGGTCTTTGTGGGCTAGCCTGGGCACTTCATTGCCTTAGACAGAGGACTTCCCAGATGAGTTGTAGGAAGACAATTTACTGGAAGTGCATGCACACACACACACACACACACACACACGTGTAAAGCATATATAAAGTGTGTAATTGAATATAGCACCTTTTGGAGTACTCCCTCGGAAGTAGAGGGGAAGGGGGCAGGAAGACAAGGGGAGGTGGGCTACTGTGTTAGTTAATGCCTAAGCCTTGTTGTTTGTGACAACCCAGATTAGCCCCAGGAGCCACCCTGGTCCCCAGGGTGCCTGATATAGCCTGCATTTCAAGTGAGACCCCTGCGAGTGACTTCCCTGTGGAGAGGCCAGATGATGCACCACCTGACGATCTTCATGCCCAATCCTTTTATATCAAAAACAACTTTAATGCTATTTTCTCTCTTAGTGTTTTCACACAAATGACCTCATTTCATCCTCCCACTGCAGGCAAGGTGGAACTTCCTGTTTGGAAGGGGAAAAAAACGGAAGCTGCCATTCTAGAATCTCATAGTGGAAACAAAGCATTGGTAACTTTTCTGGCTGCAGCCCTGCCTCCAGGGCAGGGGCCTGTGTCCTGGCCCTGATACCTGTCTTTTCTGGAGTCGCTTCCTTGAGCAGATGGCCCACCCTGCTCCAAGGCCTGTCTGGAGTTCCTCCTGAATCCCCCATGTTCCTTGAAGGACATAGAACATGGACCAAGACCCTGCTCTTTGGGGACACTTCCCACACCCAGAGAAGCAAAAAGGCACTTCTAGTCTCCTCCTTCAGATTCAACACAGTAATCCTCAGAGACCTTCCAGCCAATCCTCCCAGGGCTTCATTTAAGTTTTAATTACTGTGTGGTCCAGAGAGGCTGATAGGCACAGCTGAGGCTAGAATGTAACTTGCCTGCCCCCCAGGCTGGAGCATCTCCCATTGGGTGTTGGTTAGGGCTCACTCTTGCTTGACCTGTAGGACCCTGAACTCCCAGAACCATGAAGGTGTAAGAACCCCCAGAGGCCACCTGGTCCCACCAACTAGCCATGGCCCAGATCTCCTCTGCTGCCTTCCTGACAGTCACCAGCATTCCTGTGATGGTGGCTCATGGCCTCTCTCAACCATGTGACAGGGGAACTGGGAAGGAGGAAAAAAAAGGGGCCAACAGAGAAAGATGAAAGTGTTGGGAGCTGCCCCAAATGTGTGACATTCTTTTTTTTTTTAATTTTTTTTTATTATTTATTTATGATAGTCATACAGAGAGAGAGAGGCAGAGACACAGGCAGAGGGAGAAGCAGGCTCCATGCACCGAGAGCCCGACGTGGGATTCGATCCCGGGTCTCCAGGATCGCGCCCTGGACCAAAGGCAGGCGCCAAACCGCTGCGCCACCCAGGGATCCCAAATGTGTGACATTCTTAAAGTGAATCACCACTTTCCCCTCAGTGCTTTTTTTTTTCCTCCTTGAGGGACCTTCCTTCTCCCACACCTCCCCTGCTCTCTGAGGTTATACTGAGAAAAATCCACAGAGGTGCCACTGCAAGGTGTTAAGGCTCACAAATTTGGCATTTTATTTTATTTTTTTTAAATTTTTATTTATTTATGATAGTCACAGAGAGAGAGGCAGAGACACAGGCAGAGGGAGAAACAGGCTCCATGCACCGGGAGCCTGACGTGGGATTTGATCCCAGGTCTCCAGGATCGCGCCCTGGGCCAAAGGCAGGTGCCAAACATCTGCGCCACCCAGGGATCCCTAAATTTGGCATTTTAACAGATGCCAGAGCCACTTGAGAAATGAAGTAACAGCCCCGAGAGGTAAAGTGACCTCCCCAGAGTCACACAGCAAGTTCATGGCAAAGCTAAGCTAGCACAGGTCTCCTTCCTTCCCTTGTGCCTCATGTCCCAGACCCCATATTACCTCCCTGCAATGGCTGGGGTGTTGGGGGGACTCTCAGACCCATGTGGCCAGTCAAGGGGAGTCATCTTTCATTAAAGCAGCCAGGCTGAAGTGACTTCACTCCTTTTGAAAGGAGAAGCATACACCCTGCTTAAAAACGCCTGCTAATTTTCCTAGAGAATGTCGACAATTCCTGGAGGATGCCTGGGTGTCCCTAGTGAAATAGCTTTCCCCTCGGATATGCTTAAGTACAGAAGCAACATTTGTTGCTGGAAAATATCCATTAGGTTAATGAGGTTTTCCTTGCCCACGGAGATGAAGCACTTCCCAGCCATGGACACGTCGTAGTATGAGCAAGAGCTGCACAACGGCCAACCCATTCACCCACTCATGTGGTGAGCCCAGGAGAGCCTGGAGTGGGCTCATTCATCTGTCTGTCCACTTTGGCCATTTCCTCCATTGCTGACTCCTGGAGCCACCTTCCTTCAAAAGGCTGCCTACCTCCTGTTAGCACAAAAGCTGCTATGAGGGCTCCTGGAAGGTTCAGCCCTCCTTGTACCTGCCTGGCCTATTCTTAGCAGCTCAAACAGTTTTCCCCAAGTATTGTTTTAATCATTTATGGTTACCATGTCTTACTCAAGAAATGGATAGGAGATGCAGTTTGCCCTCGTCTTTGTGGATTGTGAATGGGATGCGACGACAACGGTCCACACCTGGGAGAAGGGCAGACCAAGGTTGGCTCCTGGCTGCCCCCTCCTAGCTGTGTGACCTTGGGTAAGTAGTTTGACCTCTCTTAGCCTCCTGGTTACATATCCCTTTCAGGGCTTTGGTAAGGAGTGGCAACCATTCGTAGAAAGGACAGAGCAGAGTGAGTGACTAGCCCTTAGTTAGACTCCTGAACACCTACCATGATAATCTTCAAACATGCCCCTGTATTATTAAGCTTTTAGAGTTCAGGGGATCCCTGGGTGGCTCAGCGGTTTAGTGCCTGCCTTTGGCCCGGGCATGATCCTGGAGCCTCGGGATCGAGTCCCATGTCGGGCTCCTGGCATGGAGCCTGCTTCTCCCTCCTCCTGTGTCTCTGCCTCTCTCTCTCTATCATAAATAAATAAATAAATCTTAAAAAAAAAAAAAAAAAAAAAAAAAAGCTTTTAGAGTTCAGGTTGTGGAACTGAAGATGGATTACAGAGGGACTTTGTACCTTCTGCACTTGCATTTTTCCCCAAATCCAATAGGTCTGTATTTTGTGTGCGCGGGGCTGAAAATTTGCTATTATAGTAGTAACACAAGTAATTTCTCATTATCAAAAATTCCAACAGCAGCATGAATTTCTCTGATAATCAGAAAAAATACAGATATCATTTTGAAAAAATTCATCTGAATAACTCCATCTTCCGTCCTTCCGGTGGTTTTTCGTCTTTTCGGCCCCTCCACCTGCCAGCAACGCAGTGCTCTAGCACTGCGGGTTGCTCTCTCTCCACTCTCGCCCTGGCCACGCCCCCTCCACCTGGGCACCGTGTTGGATTGTGTCCACCCGCCTCAAGCGTGCCGGAACTCGCCAGGACCTGGAAGAAGGGGCTGCCGAGGCTGCCCTCCTCCCAGGACACCCTCATCCCTGCTGAGGCCAGAGTCCTCATCCTGGCCCCTCACCTGCCCCTACCCTGCGGGGGGGACCCTGGAGGTTTCCTCAGACCGGGTGCAGAGAGCTCAGCTCAGGTTAGTTTCTGTGGCCACGCCCACAAAGGAGCTTGTGGCAACCTGTGAGCTCCTAACCAGAGCAGACTCCAGTTACTCCCCTTGTTCACTTTTCTTTCCTAAGTTCTCCACTGCTGGGGTCCGTGGGCTCATAGCTCAAAAGGGTTCACAGGGCTACAAGACGGACCTGATAGCTCAAAGCTACTAAGGCCTATCTCAGACCCATGGGCTCTCTTGCTAGGCCTTTGTGGGCTAGCCTGGGCACCTGGCTGCTGTAGACAAGGGAACATTTCAGGTGAGCTGTAGATGGAGAATGCAGGTGCTGGAAGATGTCTTTCATGGCCTCTGTATGCACCGTAATTCGCTGTGCAATGTACATGCTTTATACGGATCCCTAAGCCTCAGGTCCCCTTTTCATGTTTGGTTTGGTTTGTTTCAGGAGGCAGATTGGGCTTTCCCCCAAGCCCTCTGCTCTCCTGTCTCCTGACTGTTAATCAGCTGCCTGGCTGGAGTTGACAGTAACAACAAAACAGAACCAAACCAATAAGGGCTAACATGTGTTAGCCTGGTTCATCTCATCTTCCTGGTTCATCTCATCTTCCTGGTTCATCTTATTTCATCACTATATTGCCCCAGTGAATTTGCAATTCTATCCATTTTTTCATATGGGGAAACTGAGGCTCTGGATGGCTAGGTGACCTTCTGACAGTCCCTCAGCCTTTAGGGGCCATGCTCAGCAGTGCAGCAGCCCCTTCCTCATTCTTGGCCTGGAGGACAGTCCAGTTTAAGCACTGCTGCCTGGAGGGGGGTGCTTACCCCAAGCTGTGGGCTTCCTGCCTGGCTCTTCAACACTATGCCTGACTTCAGGGACTCAGCTCTGCCCTCTGACCCTTCCCTGTCCTTCAGGGACATCAGACTGGAGCACTCTGGCAAGGTAGGGGTGGCTACACAGGCCCTGTCACCTGCAAACGCCTCCTAGTGCCTGGGGATCCATAGACACACCCTCCTCAATCACCCATTAACCCACAGAAGACATTTCTGAAGTCCTGAGACAGCAGGGTGGCTCTGCAGGCTCCAGCTGCAGGGCCTGGGAATGCTAGCAGCAGAGCTGACCAGTTACAGTGACACCTGACTGGTGACATGAAGCCTTCCTCCTGTCTGCCCCTCATTTACTGTTTAGCACCTGGCACACTGTGGGTACTTAATGATAATTAAATTCATAATGAACATCCGAAAGGCCAGCATGTGGTAAATGTATGCCTCTTTGCACAGTTGTTCTCCAGCATGATGAACAGGCCATTAATGGTTAATAAGGGATAAATGTGAACGTGGGAAAATCGGATAGCAAAGAAATTTACTCTTTCCTCGCCTTCCCAGACTTTTAAATGAAAAGGTAGGATCATTTCCCTTCAATTACCCTTGCAACAGAATTTATAATGAAAAAAACTGGGAAAGAATCTTTCTATGCTCCTCCATGTAGACTTGGGCATCAATTTGGAGTGTTTTTCAGTCCATGAGAACAAGTGCAAAAGGAGCCATGGGAGATTTTCTCTTCCGACATGGGCAATCAGTATCCCTTGCAGGAAAATCCTCTTCTCCAGACTCAGAGGCCATGGCCTGGCAGCCATTTCGGGAGTGTGTCCTACAAGACAAACGGGGTCACGGCATGGAGGCTCCTCACTTCTCAATGCACACCAGCTGGCTCTGAGTATATAGGGCCCTGCGGCCAGCCCCTCCTTACCTTAACAACCCGCTCTGGGCAGTGTGCCCTGGAGAAAGCACAGTGCCTGGCCTGGGGTCACTGGGCTTGGAGGAAGATCCAAAGGGGTTCATGATTGCTGAGGTAAGTAGGTGACAACAAATTGCTTGGAACCCTCAGGGACAAGGTACGAAGAGCCCAAACAAGAAGCATGTCACCAAATGCCTACACAGGAGTAGCACTGGGGAGGCCCCAGCCAATGATAGTGTCTTGTGCAAGTTGAGCCCAGTCTAGATCATTCCAACTTCTCAACATAAATCAGACATTGTACTTTGGAGATACCTGGCTGATTTAGTCGGTAGAGCATGGGACTTTTGATCTCTGAGTTGTGAGCTCAAGCTCCACATTGGGTATAGAGATTACTTAAAAATAAAATCTTAAAAAAAAAAATCCAGAGGCACCTGGGTGGCTCAGAGCATCTGCCTTCAGCTCAGGTCATGATCCAGGGGTCCTGGGATCAAGTCCTGCATTGGGCTCCCTGCAGGGAGAGCCCTCTGCCTATGTCTCTGCTCTGTGTGTGTGTGTGTCTCTCATGAATAAATAAATAAAATCTTTTTTTTTTAAATGCATTCTCTTAGCAACTTTAAAAAAAATCTACTTTGATTAAATGTTCCTGGTATTCGGGGATCCCTGGGTGGCGCAGTGGTTTGGCGCCTGCCTTTGGCCCAGGGCGCGATCCTGGAGACCCGGGATGGAGTCCCACGTCGGGCTCCCGGTGCATGGAGCCTGCTTCTCCCTCTGCCTATGTCTCTGCCTCTCTCTCTCTCTCTGTGACTATCATAAAAAAAAAAAAAAAAAAAAAAAAAAAAGTGTTCCTGGTATTCAAGTATAGGTTACTAATTTAGAATCTTTAAAACTCTGTAATATAACTCATAGGCTGTTTGTCTGGGTTAGACTCTATCTGGAAGAATTAAAGCTAGACAGCAAGAACTTCCTGGGGTGGGGATTTTGAGACCTTGGGGGAGGGTTTTTTGGTCCTGATCCTGCAGGTTTGGAATTGGGATGACGGCCAGGAGTCACTCATGGAAAATCATCCCAGTGGAGTGACAGCACACCAACCACAAAGCGCTGGGGCAGGGAACTGCCTTCACGTCTGTGACCAAGGCCTGCTCTTTGTCAATTTTGGGGTATTCTGGTGCCACCCATCCTGCTGGAAGTGAGGAGCAGGAACTGAAGAGTCTTGTTAGGGATGTTCAGAGCACCTAAGCCCATGATCCTCGGCAAATGGATTTTGACTGATGTGTACTCCGAGTCCTCTCTCTGGTCTGTATCATGGCTGACTCTGGGCAGCTCTGTGCCTCTTGTTCTGAAGGTCTTCTATTTTTGCTCTTTGAGGGTTCCATTCATCTGATACTTGTTGGTTGCCATCTTTTAACTAGGGGGTATTTTATCAAAATTCCCAGCCCAGGTGTCTAAACAAGTTATACCTTAAAGTCTGAAAAAGTTCAGCATGTCCAATTGAATGCCTGCTACATGCTTGGGAACCACTCAGTGTTGGTCTTTGGGAAGCTGAGTCTAGCTAGGGAAGAAATACACACACACACACACACACACACACACACACACACACAATGGTTTTATTAGTTTTATATGTGCAATGAAGGTGTTATGTTATTATGTTGAGGTATCTTGACTTTTTTTAAAAAAAAAATTTATTTATTTTAGAGAGAGGGTGTGCATGAGTGCTGGGGAGGGGCAGAGGGAGAGGAAGAGAGAATCCTCCAGTAGACTCCCTGCTGAGTGTAGAGCCTGATGGAGGGCTCGATCTCATGACTGCAATCATGATCTGAGCTGAAATTAAGAATCTTGATGTTCTCTTAAAAGAGAGGATGCCTAGAACAGATGGTACCTGAAGGCTTCTCTCCAGCATTTCTTGTCCTCTGTCATGACTCAGGAATTTTAACTGAGAATAGAATGAGAACGTAGCCCAGAGATAAGGCTGATGTTGGGACTGGATTCCTACATGATGTCCCTGGACATCAGGCCAGGGCTAGGACAGGTCCTGGGCCATCAGGAAACAATGGCCCCTACACAGCTGGTTTAACCTGGGAGCCCCATAACATCTACTTTTGAGACTCAGGGAGGGAGCAGCCTGGATGTGGTCTAACCACCCCAGGTTTGCTTGTGGCTGCTGAGGGAGTGCCCGGAGCCAACCTGCCTCCAGGGCTCCATGTGCTCTGGTTTCCTCCCATAAAAGGGAATCTGAGTCTTTCTCATTAAAGTCATTAAAGTCTTTCTCACCTCTTCAGCACAAGATACTGAAGCTGTTTATTGACTCAGCCACTGTCACCACTGTGTGGGACCTTGACCTATACCTACTATCGTCTTTAGAAAGGCTCCCTTCTTGAAGGGTACAGACTGGGGGAAGTAGAACTCAGCCATCACTTCTGGAAAACTTGTCCTACAGTTTCTCTGACGTGGCAGTGAGGTTTCACGTACACACTCCAGAGCCAAGTACCTTGGTTCAAATCCCAGCCCTGCCATGTCCTAGCTGTGTGAACTTGGGCAGGTTGCTCAACCTCTCTGTGCCTGAGTTTCCTTATTTGTATAATTGCTGTAAAAATAATAATATCCACCTCATAGGGTTGGGAAGAGAATGAAATGTACTCAGACTTGTCATGTGTGTAGAAAAGAAGCTTGCATGTACCAAGTGCTAGCTGAGTGTTTGCATTTAAAAGCTTCTTAAGTACATTCTCTGGATTTCACAAGCCCTCTTTTTTGCATTTCACAACTAAACCCTGTGTCACTTGAACTGTAACCAAAGTTCTGCTTCACATGTGTGAGACAGGCCTATGCAAATCTGCAGGAAGAGGAAAGACAGCAGCCCCCAGCCCACGGTAGTGACAACCCAGGACGAGCCTTCTCCTCTCTGCCCTGTCAGGTGCTCAAAGTCTGGAATCTCCAAAGCCCACTCAAATGTGAGCGTAGGGTTTAAGTCACTTGTGACTCTGAAGGCTCCCCTGTTCAGTTCCTCCTCACTTAGCAGGCATTATGGGGAGTGAAGGAGTGCATATCAACTCCCAAATGTCGGAGAGTAGCGGGCTGGCGTCCCAGCCTCCTCCACTCCGTTCTTCTCAGCCTGTTCACCCATTCCTTGCCATTCGAAGGCAAAAAAGATAAAAAAAAAAAAACCAGTGCCCAAAGCAGTGGGGAGAAAGGCCGCAGAACTCCATGACTTCACAGACCTGGCTTTTCTCCTAGGCTGACTGTGATGTCACGCCCACCCTCCCTGGCCCTGGGGCCTCCATCCCAGCTTACACCAGTGTGTGTCAGCTCCATCCCACTCTTACACCAGTGTGTGCCCACCACCTCCCTGCAGCCCCCATTCAGCCCATCTCCACTAATAGGTGCTGCTCCTACTGGTTTGGAATCGGGGTGACAACCAGGAGTCACTTATGGAAAATCATCCCAATGGAGTGACAGCACATCCACTGCAAAGTGCTGGGGTGGAGAACTGCCTTCACATCTGTGGCCAAGGCCTGCTCTGGGACAACCAGCTCCCAGCAGAGAAGCAGCTGCGTGTGGCCTCCCTGTTTCCTTAGGTAATGTTGCTGCCCTTCCCTGGGCAACACTGGGAGCTGGCCCTTGAGACCACACCTGACTTCCCTCCTGCATCTCCCATCTTCCTAACTGCTTGCATTCTGGAGCTGAATCAGATCGAGACTTGCCTGTAGAAGAGGGAGGTCTGCAGACGTCAGCGCTAGCAGTGGGCGGGTTGTCCTAAGAAAACTTGCCCATATTGTATGTGGGTGAATTTAATTTCGAGTCCTGCACACCCAGTTAGTGTCTTTCGTCCCATGATCCCTTGCTTTTTCTCGTGCCTCTCTCTCCTTGTCGCTTGTGTTGGACATGTGATAGGAATGCAGAAATACACGTTTGTGGATTTGTTTATTCATGTAGTGACCATTTCTCAAGTGCCTGCAATGGACCAGAATGAGAAGCCCTGAGAGGCATGGTTTCTCCACCCCTTCTTTCAGTTTCCACCATTGGAGGTGATTTGGGATGGGTCCTCCCCTCCAGGGCCACACCTCCCTCTGCCTACGCAACCCCCTACCTCCCTCCTTCAGTGATGGCATTTACTTAGGTCTGCTCCCATACAATGGCAGTGGCAGGAAATGTTTGGGTAGGGAATCCCTGGGTGGCTCAGCGGTTTAGCGCCTGCCCTTGGCCCAGGGTGCGATCCTGGAGTCCTGGGATTGAGTCCTGTGTTGGGCTCCTGGCGTGGAGCCTGCTTCTCCCTCTGCCTGTGTCTCTGCCTCTCTCTATCATGAATAAATAAATAAAATCTTAAAAAAAAAAAAAAAAAAGAATGGTAGGTAGCCATTAGAAATGGTCTATGAAAATTTACATGACTTGAGAAAACACTTATTTTTTTAAAAATTTTTATTTATTTATTCATGATAGACAGAGAGAGAGAGAGAGAGAGAGAGGCAGAGACACAGGCAGAGGGAGAAGCAGGCTCCATGCCGGGAGCCTGACACAGGACTCGATCCCGGGACTCCAGGATCACGCCCTGGGCTGAAGGCAGGCGCCAAACCACTGAGCCACCCGGGGATCCCTCGAGAAAACACTTCTGATGTAATAGAAGAGCATGGTACAAACTGTATATTTAGTATAATCTTGACTGTGTTTAAAATGCATGTGAAGGGGCAGCCCTGGTGGCCCAGCAGTTTAGCGCCGCCTTCAGTCCGGGATATATTTTATATTATAGTAAGAAAAATATTGTTTGAAACTACATTTTATGTATGTATAATAACTATTCATACATATGTACAGAGAATGACAGAAAGAAAGCAAATGCTGAAAATATTAACAGTTGGTGAGTTCAGGAGGGCATGTAGGAGCTGATTGTATTATTCGTGTAACCTGTCTGTAAATTTAAAAATTTTCAAAGTAAAAAATGGAGGGAGGCAGGAGTACTCAGGCCTATCCCTGAGCTCTCATTTGGAGTGCTAAAAATATAACCAATGACATTTGTTGATTTGATCTGTTTTCTGTTGTGGGAAAATGTCCTTAAATGTTGCAGGGCGGTGGGAGGTGGTGTTGGGATTTGGTGGTCTTAAGAAAGAGGAGCCAACGTCCATCCCCTGGTGGGAGGCGGGGCACAGGGAGAGTATCAAAGTGCTCTGTGAGGCTGACCTGAGTGGCAGGTGCTAATTCAGCACTGTTCTGTTCCTGGCCAGAGTTCGCTCTGTGCACCTCTCCCTGCAGCCCTCCTGGACAGCTCTGCTAAGGCCAAGCTCCCCTCTACTCTGTGCTCTGAATTCCATCCCTCCACCTCTCCCCCCATTCAGGAGCCTTCTTTAGCTTTTGCTTTTCCCCTTCTCCTGTTTCTATCCTCCCCTTCTCTCCTGATTCCTTCCTCAATGTCAGTGTTTAGGAGGTTTCGATGATTCCTCTCTTTAAAACAAAACAAATGCCCCCTTCAGCCAACTCTCCTGGCTTGCTCCTCCTCTTCCAGCCAGGTTGTTTCTTAAAGCACCCCCCTTTTTTAAAAAAGATTTTATTCATTTATTTGACAGAGCAAGAGAGCACAAGCAGGAGGAGCAGCAGAGGAAGGGCAGGGAGAAGCAGGCTCCCCACTGAGCAGGGAGCGCGATGTGGGGTTCCATCCCAGGACCCTGGGATCATGACCTGAACCTAAGGCAGACATTTAACTGACTGAGCCACCCAGGCACCCCAAGTTTCTTAAAGCATCCTTGACACTCTTGCCACCTCTGTGTTATCCCAGTGTGCCTGCTCTCTTCAGCTGAATCCAGGCTGGACTTGGCCCTCTGTCATTCTACTGTAATCTGTGTATTAGTCAGCAAGGCCAGGTTTATGCTGCAGTAACAAACAAGCCCCAAATTCCAGATTGTTTCACACATCTAGCATCGCTGCTTCCCTCATCTTCCAGCCTTATGGGTCATGCTTGAAAATTCTCTGCCATCTCTTGCCTTGGAGCCGTCACATGTGGTATTCCCTCTGTTTGGAATGTCTTTCTCTGGCTCTGTCTTCACCTTGCTAACTTGCCCTCCTCCCTCAGGCCTCCACATTAGCATCACTTCCTCAGGAAAGTTTTCTCCCACCCGCCAGACTACCTGGTGCCCATTCTATGCTCCCATGACCTTCTGTCCTTTCTCATGACACTTATTTCACTTGTCCACTGTCTCCCTACTGGGCACCTTCACAAGAGCAGGGACACACCTGTGTCACTCACTGCTGTGGTCCTAGTACCGGTACCCTGGTTGCCAACCTAACTACACATTAGATTCACCTGAGGGGCCTTTAAAACACATGATGTAGGGCAGCCCGGGTGGCTCAGTGGTTTAGCACCTGCCTTCAGCCCAGGGCATGATCCTGGAGACCCAGGTCCCACGTTGGGCTCCCTGCATGGAGCCTGCTTCTCTCTCTGCCTGTGTTTCTGCCTCTCTCTCTCTCTCATGAATAAATAAATAAAATCTTTTTTAAAAAGAGTGTCAAAACAATTCAATGGAGAAAGAATAACTTTTTAAAAAAAATTTTTTAAAAATAAAACACATGATGTATCTGTGCTCAGCATGGAGTCTGTTTGAGATTCTCCTTCTCTCTCTGCCCCTCCCCCTGCACACACACACACTCTCTCTCTCTCTCTTCAAAATAAATAAATAAATAAAATCTTTAAAACACATGATACCCAGACACCACCGCAAGCCAATTGAATCCTAATCCCTAGGGTGGGCCCGGACCTCAGTAGGTATATTCTTCTTTTCTTCTTCTTCTTTTCTTCTCCTCCTCCTCCTCCTCCTCCTCCTCTTCCTTCTTCTTCTTCTTCTTCTTCTTCTTCTTCTTCTTCTTCTTCTTCTTCTTCAAGTATATTTTTCAAAAACACTATAGGGAATTGTCTGCACAGGCTTGAAAACCAGCAATCCGCATTGTGCTTAACACCCAATAACTTTTTTTGAATGAATAAATAAATCTCTGTAAATTTTATCTCCCTAAACCTCCTCAAAAAGCAGGATGGTAAGGATATTTTCCTAGGTAACAATATGTTAGTTTCATGAAATTTCATATTTCACTCCAACCAAGCTTTGTTATGCACCTTACAGAGAGGCAGGCCCAGTGCCCAGTGTGGTTATACCCATTGTACAGACAAGGAGAAGTTATTGCAGGTGAAGAGGGTACAAATAGGCAGTAAAGGATTTCAATAGATGTTAGCTCCTCCATCAAACAAAAACAAAATTTCCATTACTTTCTTTTAAAAAGAGATTTTACCTATTTATTTATTTGAGGAGGAGGGGCAGAGGGAGAGACTCTCAAGCCGACTCTGTGCTGAGCCTGACATAGGACTCCATCTCAATGACCCTGAGATCACAACCTGTGCCAAAATCAAGAGTCAGACATTCAACCGACTGAGCCACCAGGTGCCCCCTGCTCTATTACTTATTAAATAACAACTATGGCCTTCCTTCTTGTCTTAATACTTTCTCCCACCTGCCATCCAATCCCCTTCTAAGTACAGAGTGTTTGGATGACTTCATTACCCACAGTTTGCACGTGGTTATTTATTTAAAATCCCAGAAATACCTGGCCATTGTTTGCTGCTACAGATCTCTGGAGCACAGGCTCCTAGGGGAACTGGTAATGGGTGCCCAGCCCTTGCTGGCAAGCTGTGTACCCTCTGGCAAGCTAAGTTCCTTCCTGGGAAAAGTTTGGTGTACTCTTCATTCTTAGAGAAGTCTCTGCCTGAACATCAAGGCAGCCCTGCACGGTGGTTGGCCGGGGTAAGGGGGGTGTTGATACATTAGCCCCATGAGGCTTTGGCTCTGTCCCTATAGAATATTTTATGTCATTATGGAAAACTACTAAAGTAAGATGTGAGACCATCTTACTTCTGATATGATTTTGCTTCATTTCAGGACAGCTTTGAGAAATGAGGTTCTATCTCCATGTTACAAACAAGTAAAGTGAGGCTCAGAATGGTTAAGTCACTTGCCCAAAATCATAAGCCAATAAATTGCAGAATGAGAATTTGAACCCAGATCTTTCATCTTCAAAGCCTGTGTTTTTTCTACTACTCTGCATTCCCTCCCTCCCCCGCCCATCAATCTTTTAATTTCCAAGATTAGACTCTTCCTCTATTCATGACATCTGCCTCCTGTCCCTAATAAAACATCTGAACACTGTTTAGAAGCTTTTCTGATGTGGGCTCACTCCAAATTCACTTAATTTTGCTTTGTCATGCCTGCCCGGTTCCCCTGCTGGAAGACTGGGAAGTAGGTCATGGCTGCAGGGACCACATGCTCTGGCTGCTGTGAGGGCCAGCCTCTGGTTTCGGGCTTGGGCAGGGGCCAGACCCAGTGGAGCACCACTCTCTGCGGGTCCTACTTGGGTTTCTCATCCCTGGCCCTGAGAAGTTATCATGAACCTTCACATCATTGAGTTTTACATTCCAGAACTCACTGTCACTGTGGCTACTGTGTGAGGTGGTTTTTAAAGACAGGAATGTTGAGCATTAGCAGGGAAATTTATAGTCTGGGGAAGAATTCATCTTCATTCTCTTGCAGATCTGTGATGAATGCACCTAGCTGATTGTTGAAGGGGTTTGCTCACTCATCAAGCCGCTTTCCAGAACAGTGCTATAAGCCACTTCCTGTCCCCACCTTTATACAACAGAATTATCTGGAGAAATAGTCATGAAGTGATCAGATAATACCCAGAAGAGAAACAGAAATAATAAAATGTTTCTTTTATTGAACTGTACACATATAATTATGCCACAATGTAAAGAAGAAGTAAATATTATAGTACAAAATAGAGAAAAAGCACAATTTCTTATTAGTTTTTTATATCTGCTGAATTTTGACCGCTGGTTGCAACCTGATATAATAATTTATGTAAATCACTGTTCACTAGTAAGTGAAGTTCAATAAAAGTGACATCTGCAAAAGTTGCCTATAATTTAGCAACCTTTAAATTGTACCACAGATGTACTGCTTTATTGCTTAATTTTTTAAACACTATAACTCAACAATTTAGAAACTTTTGGGGGCACCCGAGAGGCTCAGTCAGTTACACGCCCAACTCTTGGTTTCGGCTCAGGCCACGATCTCAGGATTATGAGATGGAGCCCTGTGTGGGGCTCTGCACTCAGCGTGGAGTCTGCTTGAAGCTCGCTCACTCTCTCTCCCTCTGCCCCTCCCCTGTTCACTTGCTCTTGCTCTCTCTCTTAAATAAATAAAATTTTAAAAAAAGAAAAAGAAGTTTCCATTTGAAATATATCAAACTTAGTAAAATACATCACATGTGAATAAAAGTTACACTTACCAAGCAAAAATATTACCCTTGACAGTTCACACTCGGTGTTACCGTTTCAAATTTTAAACAAATAAAAACTCCCAAGTGGCCCCACGGAATGACAGCACCGAAGTACCTCGGCTTCTTGGTGGCCTCTGTGCTACCACTTACAACCTGATTTCTGAACGCAGGACTATGCAGTCTCTGAGGAGCTGGAACTGCAGACAGCGCCTGAAACAAGCTCACAATTCTGAACTGCTAAGAATTTTCCCTCGAAATGACTGCGTGCAGCCGACTCCGCACATGTTGGGGCTGTGTGTAACTGGGAGTTCTCCAAGTGACTTCTAGGGAGAAACCAGGTTTTCCAAAGGATATGTGTTTTCAAGTGCTAATGTGAACCTTATATCCATATTATCAACGCTCAACAGTATTGACACCACTTGTTTATAATGTAGACCAAGGAAATATTTTTCAAGTAGTATTTCATCAAGGAGTATTTTATTTATTTAGTATATTGTTTAAGATTGCTAGCACATGATGCTTGTAAAACCAGGCTGGTTTTTATTATTGATTCTGGGTGCTCTACAGTGTTCTACTTCGTTGTCGTGCCGTGTGGCAGCTGCTGTTTCTTTTCTTTTCTTTTTTTTTTAATTTTTATTTATTTATGATAGAGAGAGAGAAAGAGAGAGAGGCAGAGACACAGGCAGAGGGAGAAGCAGGCTCCATGCACCGGGAGCCCGACGTGGGATTCGATCCCGGGTGTCCAGGATCGCGCCCTGGGCCAAAGGCAGGCGCCAAACCGCTGCGCCACCCAGGGATCCCCACAGCTGCTGTTTCTACCCCGCCCTTGGCCCCCACATTGTATTCCAGCCCCTTGTCCTAGAGGAGATTGTAGAAATTTGTTGGCAATTCTTCTAAGACTGAAACTAATAAGGCAATGCTTTGTTTGTTCAGGGAAGATGAGACCACCTGCGAGATCCTTGACCTTCCTATTGGACAGGAAGGAGCCACTCTGGGTTTGAAGGTCAGCTCTCCCAGGACTCCCAACAGTGTCTGCACCATAAAATTCTGGGTTTTTAAATTTTTTATTTTTATTTTTTAAGACTTTATTTATTTATTCATGAGAGACACACAGAGGCAAAGACATAGGCAGAGGGAGAAGCAGGCTCCCCATGGGGAGCCGGATGTGGGACTTGATCCTAGGACCCTGGGATCACACCCTGAGCCAAAGGCAAATGCTCAACCACTGAACCACCCAGGTGCTTCATGTTGAGGTTTATTTTTTTTTAAGATTTATTTATTTTAGAGAAAGACCAAGCAAAAGCAGGTAGAGGGAGAGAGAATCTCAAGCAGATGCCCTGCTAAGTGTGGAGCCCAACTTAGGGCTCGATCTCACGACCCTGAGATCACAACCTAAGCTGAAACCAAGAGTCAGACGCTTAACTGACTGAGCTACCCAAGCACCCCTTAAAATGTTTACTGATGGAACTTTTTCTCTATTTACCACCTTAAAAAAAAAAACAACAACAAAAGTAGATAAGCAAGAACATGTTAGGTTTGAGAAGGTTGAAGTGAGCAATTGGTTTGAACTAAACTCTCACAGGTTTTTCTTAGGAGGAATGATCTTTCCAGCCATTTGCTGGATTGATTCAGCAATTGATTCTGAATTTAGAAAGAGGCTTCCATTTGTTGTTTAGACTTTGCATTATTGATTTGTCTCTTTAAATTATGATCATTAGTGGTCACTAGGACATTTAAAGGGAGTGTGTTGGATCTAAATGATGCATGAATTTATTCTTCTTTTCAGAGAGTGGTTTATCCTGTGGTTTTTAACTTAAAAAAAAAAAGACCACTTTTCTTCATTGCCTGAATGATCCCATCACCCATTCAGCCTGCTGGTGCCTCAGTTCCTAGACTTCTGCTTGCTGAGTCAGTACAGGACCAGGCAAGAACTTGAATGTACGACCGAGTTGATATAAAGATGTCGGTTCTCCGGGAAGCGGAAGCCTGCTTTCTGAGACTGTGGGCCACCCAAGGAGCTCTCTGCTCCAGGAGGCTAATGTCTTGCTTACTCGCTGGTGTCTTTGGGCAACTTGCTTAGCTTCTCTGTTGCCTCATCTGCAGAGGACAGTAACCATCTTACCAGACAGAAGGTGGACCCTGAGCCCAAGGTCTTTCCATGTTTTTCTCCTCTTAGAAGGACCTCTGATCCTACAAGCTATTTAACAACCCTGAGTTAATAATTGGGAAGAGCAGAGGGAACACTTCTATCTAGATAAGTATGTGTATTTTTGCCCTCTGGATGGAAGCAGGACTGGGAAGGAACTGCCTGCAGTTACAGATCTCTCTGGGCAAGGTTGCTGTGTCCAAGAGCCTGTCGCCGGCATTTGACAACCGGCTGTGGTTGGGGTGTACTGAGAATTGTCCCTCCAAAGAGGCCTTTCCATTGCCTCAGGAGACCGTGGGCATCCTCTCCTGCTGCCTCTTCCCTCAACCTCCACCCCATCTGTTCCCCTCTCTTTTCCTTCCCAAACCCATCTTCCTCTCACAAGGCTTTATGCTGCTGCTACTTTTCTGATGAAGAGGTTCTAGCCAGGACCTCTTTGTGGCTGAGTTATGTAACCTGCCACTGCTTATGGTCCAAGGATCACCCTGCAAAGCCACTCAGAGGTGGGCACACAGCCAGGGCCAGTTTACTTACCCCCTCAAAACTCAAAGGCGGTACGGGAATTTGGACTCTGCAAGAATTAGTGGCTCCACCACTAGCTGTACAGCCAAACCTGCAGGACGCAGGCTCTTCATTCTTTGTTAATTTCCAGCAAACAGGACTGTCACAGAGCTTGTTGGCTGCTCTGGCTCGGGGAACTGTTCTCCCGACGTTGGCTCAGGGCCTTTTTAGCTGGCACTTGGCCTTAAGTCTCTCTGATCTGGGCTTCTCCGAAACATCTTGTGTCTCAGCCGTCACACGCTTGACCGATGATGTCCCTTTGGCTGGAGATGACCCCTTTGCCTGATAATGACCCTGTCACCACCCTCCCAGCCTAGAGAAAGGGGTTTTTTGCTCCAAGCCTGCTCTCCCTTTGAGTCTTACCCCTGGTCTGCTCCACAGAGCCTTCTCCAGCCTTCTCTACCCACATTTCCTTTCTGCTGCTACAACTTTGTCTCTTGCACCTATTCCATAGTTAGCTCACAAAATCACAGGCTCTTGGGGCACAAGCCAATCTGCCTTCTCTCTTCTGACCTGTGGTCTCAGACTGTATTTATGTTTGTCTTCCCTCCCAGATCTGGGAGAGCAGGGAGCACATCTTCCATCCCTTTGTCCAGCATTGAGCCCCTGCACGTGGCAGGCAGCCTTCCAAGAATGGAGTTGACTATAGGGTCACTTTGCTCTGAAACTATCCCTGTGTCATTCAGGGTTTGTATGTGTTTTTCTCTGGCCAGGATGCTCCTTTTTCTGGGTCTCTGGTGGGGGCTGGTACATGCCTGCCTCATAATCTGCTCACTGCCCTAGTCCCTGAGCCCCCCCTCCAACTCCAGCTGCTCAGCCAGGGCTAGGCCAGTGGGGTTTCTCTGTCCTATTTATATCATCTTCTCCCTGGCTGGCCTGCTCTGCTGCCTGTAGGTATCCTGGGGCCACCTTCAGTAATGGAGGGCATACACACATGCATGGGCATGGTACACACACACACACACACACACACACACACACATACAGCGCCTAAGCACAGCATCAGTGATGCATTTGTGCACAGAAACCTGTGTACACTTCAATACACAGCTGACACGTCTGACTCAGTCCCCAAGCCTCCCTCTGTTCTGTGGTGGTGAATGGCTAGCCTCTCACTTAGAAGCCCACTTCTCTCTGTGTCCATTAATAATTGATGCTTCCTATAGCTCAGCTTGGCTGCTTTGATTTAAAAGTGATCTTAAATGAAGAGACTAATGGATGGGTCTGAATTGTGCCTTTTAAGCACAAAGCATTGCTTCTTAATTAACAGGATCCTATCCTCTGATTGAGAAAAGGCCCTCCCCCCATTACATCATTAGCTACCCACATCTGGACAGTTCCCAAAGCAGACTCTGTTTTGAGCTAAGTCCAGGTGCATTCCCTGAACACCCAAGAGGCTTCAAGAGCCACATGTGCCACCTAAGCACACACAGAGCATGCAGGCTAGGGTTGGGTGGCATTGTGAGAAGGCCATAGGGGTGACTTCCACTCCATTTCTTCCCACCTGAGAGAGGAAGGCTCTTCCATCTACTTTGCTATTCATAGTAGGAAAGGAGCCCTCCCTCTCTCGCAGTGCCCACTTGTAGTGTGCAGGTACATATGTGGTACAAGAGCACATTGGTTAGCCATCATCCATGTGGCTCATGGGTCAGACTCTCCACTTGATTTACTGCCTCTCTCTGGCACAGATGAAGGTGCATTGTACTGCTTTGTTTGTGACCCCTTCAAGGAACAGTGCAGAGGCTGGGGCCATGGAAGGACCAAGCTATGGGTCTCCAATTCTGCTGGCATGGGAGGGAAGGGAGGAAGGGACCCAGCAAGGCCTGTGGAGCTGATGTGGCCACCATTTCGGGGCTGTCCTGTGCACAGTCGGACAGAGCAGGCCCTGTGGGCTTTCTGCACCATTTAGCTTGAGTGGAAAGGAAAGCTACACCATAGAATAGAAAGTACTCTGGAGGCCAACAAACTTGCTTCACACCCAGGCTTTGCCACTTTACCAGTGGAAGCCTCAGACAAGTGCCTCAAACTCTTGGAGATTCAGAGCCGTCTACAATGGCGCTGTTGATACCCACCTTGCTAGAGGGTAAGGGAGACCGAATGTGGCACATGCTACAGGGTCTCACCAAGGCCTGTGTATGGCAGCTGTGCTGTCCCAGTCCATTTCTTTCCTTCCTTTCCCCGAAATCAAGTGGTCATTAAAGTACGAGTCCACATTAATGAGCAGACTTAGAGAAATTAATTGTGGTAATTGTCTATTTGCTTCTGTAACTCAGTACTACAAACTTAGTGCCTTAAACCTACACAAATGTTTATCTGACAGTTCTGGAAGTCAGACATCTGACAGAGGTCTCAGTGGGTTAAAATCAAGGTGTTGGCAGGGCTGCACTCCTTTCTGGATGGTCTGGGGGAGAATCTGCTTTCCTGTCTTTTCCAGCTCCTGGAGCTGTATGTATTCCTTGGCTCATGGCCCCATCGATCTTCAAAGCCAGTGTTGACCAGATGAGTCTTTCTCATGTCACATTGCTCTGACACTGACTCTCCTACCTCCATCTTCCACATGGAAGAACCCTTGTGATTATATTGGGCCCACCAGAATAATCTAGGTTCAACACTCTATTTTAAATTCAGTGGGTCAGCAGCCTTAATTCCATCTGCAATCTTGCTTCCCTTTTGCCATGTGAAGTAACAGATTTGTAGGTTCTGGGGATTAGGATATTGAACATTGGGCAGCCCTGGTGGCTCAGCGGTTTAGTGCCACCTTCAGCCCAGGCGTGATCCTGGAGATCTGGGATCGAGTCCCATGTCAGGCTCCCTGCATGGAGCCTGCTTTCCTCTGCCTCTCTCTCTCTCTCTCTCTCTCTCTGTGTCTCTCATGAATAAATAAATAAAATCTTTTTTTTAAAAAAAGGATATTGAACATCTCTGAGAGGCTATTATTCTATCACATTTACTAAATGCAAGCGCATTGTTTTACTTAAGAGAAGATTTAATAATTACAGCTTTCAAACCAGACCTGGAAAAAATGGCATAAGTATCTAAATTAGGATGCAGATAATCTGAATCATATTTGATAATACGTTTGGTCACATTGCACTTTTTTTTTGTACCAGATTTTCCTAAATAAGATGAGTTCCTTTTATACCCAGTTACAGTTTTTTCTCTCATTTTGTATTTTTTCACCTAAAACAAGCCTTTAATCACTGGTTTGAGGTGTTTAGACACTCTCGGTCCCTTAGATATTGCTTGTAAGTCAACATGTCATGGCTCCCTGGAAAATGCTATCCAAACAATGAGCCACAAGAATGAAAAGTAAAGTACAAAGTGCTATAATTGTAAGTGGTCTTCTTCGTGGTTTCTAATTACTCTACCATTTCTCTTAAACTGAGGAATTGAAGGGTGACAGGTTCTTAACAGATAATCATATGATGTGGCTTCATCCTGAGCCCCCAAGGAGCCAGTGACAGAGCACATACATCTACTCCCAAAATGTCCCTGGGGCCACATGTGAGAAGAGCCCTGGATTTTATGCATGGCCTGCACTGGGGACAGTTTCTCTTGACATGACATGTTCTCTCTGAGCATGTTTCAGATTCTAACGTCCTTATTTTTCTTTGGTGAAAAGTGATCTGTACTCTCAGTGAACTCACTTTCTCCTATTTTTGTTCATCCTTGGTGTAAACTGAAGGAATCAGATCATTTCTCTCCTCCCCAATAGGAAACACAAATTGAGATTTGGGATGGGGACTCAAAGAGAAGAGTGAGTGGTAAAGTCTATGAAATGGGCAAAGTTAGTCTGTATAGCACAAGTTTCTGTACTTATGGAAAACATATTACAGTATTTTCTAAGCAAACAGAACTGCAACTGACCTGTAGTATCAAATGTGCAGATTTGATGTTTTGGAAAACAGTGGTTTTCTGCCTTACTTGGGGTATCTTCAGTGAACTGTTCCCCTGATTTAGGTTTGTATCCTGGCTTCAGCGCTGACTAACTGTGACCGTGAGCAAATTACTGCCCCTCTCTATGCCATAGAGGGGCTCTTTCTTTAAGATCCATTACAAGCTTGAGAACCCAGGATTATATGAATCTGTTCCAGCCAAGTGGGGGCTTCCAGAAAAATGCCTGGAGAACGAGTCTTTTTGGGGGGAGAGGAAGAAGAAACAAAAACGGAGAGAGCTTGATGACAAAGATGACAAACTCAAGGTCATTCCTGGTTGGCCCAACACCCAGCTGACATAGCAGTTATATATCCAGTTTACTTTGGTCACTTGTTTACAGAGGTGTAGGAGAATTTGGGTTCTTTCTCCAATCACAGAGGAACATTCTCTCCAGTGGGGTGTCAGAGGTACATCTGTTACCGAGGGGATTGATTGTGTCATGAGAGAACAGGCTGGCTCTCAGGTTTAAAACAGACCATGAGCTGTGAGCTTGGGAAGTGTTAGCAATTAATGTCGACCCACTTCCCCCTCCATCCCACCAAAACCCATCTCCCTGCCCCTACACACTTATTGGCTCACCAGTCTACTGGGGGCTTTCCTGGGATGGGCCAGGTGCTAAAGCCACAATGGTGAAGAAGGTGGCATGGCCCTTCCATCCTCAGGGCGTTAGCATTCCAGTACCAGCGCCAAGTAACCAGAGAATCACAACACCATGCGGCAAGTGTTCATTAGGGCACACATAAGGGCATTTGGCAGAGCCAGGAAGGGCTGCTAAAAGTGCTTCTAGGAGTGCTTTGATAAAGCCTAGAGCTTGAGTAGAAGTTAGCCAGGCAGAGTGGAGGGAAAGGGGAGAAGAGGGCTTTCCTGGCAGGGAGACCAGCATGTGCCAAGGCCCAGAGGTGAGAAAGAGCTTAGCATTTAGGGCAGAATACATCATTTCACAAAGTGGGATGAGTGTCTTCCAGTCCACATCTCATCCATCTGTGAAGATATACTGAGCACCTACCCCATACCAAGTAGTGCTCTAAGAACTGAGTTGTTTCCAGTGGTTTTAAAAAACAAAGGCAGGAGTCTCCACTCTCAAAGAGCCTCTGATGGGGGTACAATTAGAGTATGAGGTAACAAATCTGACAGTAAACACTAGGCCACATGTAGAGTGGAGAGGGTGGGTGGGAAGTAATGTGGTTCCTACTCATGTCTCAGGAATGCAGAAGTCTCCAGCCTAATCCCACAGACATGGGGTCAGGGAGATGTGTTGTAAAGTCCTCAGAAATGAGGGTGTTATGATGTTTCCCTTTCCCCAAGACATCAGTTGCATGTGTGCACCTCCCCAGCAAGCCCTGCCTCTCTGGCCTCTGCACACCCTGAGCTTTGGGAGGACAAGAGGTGAATACAGCCTGGCCTGCTGGCTTGGAGGGCCCATCAGAGACTAACCCTCCATCTCTACAGCATCTCTGTCTCCTCCATTCATTTTCCCTCCTTTCCCTGTGCACAGTTCTGTGTTTTAATGGATGTGACATTGTACCTCCCCCACAAAGATGTTTTGATCTGCCCAACCTGCTGGCCCATCCACCTGGGATAGTGCCTTGTTGCCCAGCATTTTTCCTGGCTCCCCTTGGCACCTTCTTTGCCCCCCGCCCAAGGCCAAGACCTCTGCTCTCCCCACAGAAGAAGGGAAAGCTTCTGAGAATGCACAAGCAACATGAAGCCACCTTCATGGTTTGTTTTATCACAGAAGAACTTGCCCCAGGGGTAGGATCTGAGCCCAATGGGATTGCCCAGCTGAAAGGAGGTTTGTATACAAGCTTCTTAATCTCAGACACTCCTCAGAGGGAATCACTTTCTAGCCGGTTCAGGCCCAGGGTTCCAACATCCGGCCCATAGGAGAATTGAAGGGCATCTGTATTTTTAGATTAAGCCAAATAAAGTAAATTTAATTTTGAGCCTCTTTTGCGATGTTTTGAAAACAGCGTTATTAAGATCATAATTCACATGACATAAAATTCACCTATTTAAAGTTACAATTCAGTAGTTTAAAGTATTCCTTTATGATTTTGATTCTGATTGTGACTCCTGAGACATTTGGAAGACCCCAGAAGCAGCCCAGATACGGGCAGGGATGACCACACCGAGTCACACTGCTTTCCTGCTCTCCTGCCTGATGACCGACAGGCGAGCATTATCTCCTCTTGTCTTCCACCCCCAGGGTATAATGCTTTCTCATTCTCCATGTAGAGTTTAATTTCCTATTATGTTTCGGAGTGTTTTGTACTTCTTCCTTGCCAACTTTTTCTCTTTCAGATGAAAATCTAGTCATTCTTTCTTCTTCCCTCCTGGACTATAATTTGTTTCTGAACCTAAGTATTGTCCATCTTTCTGCTGGATAATAGACATGCATGTGTTCTTGGAGCCTAGAACTTAAATGTGTGCCCTGGTTTTGATTTCCTCTCTCCCTGAGCTGAATTTCTGATGGGTCAACCAGATTGGATCTGGTTCCAAAGTTGTGCTTAAATTCTGACTTTTGAAAAAAAAGTAAAAATAAAAATTCTGACTTTCGAGATAATTTCTTCACTTCATACAATTTTTCATTTTCCCCAGCTCCAGCTAGATACTCCACGTTGTCAAGCATAATTATTTTATCAAGATCAGAGGGCATGACCTGGGGTCACATGCTGGGGAATATTTGCGTTTCCTTATTCTAATTTAATTGTATTTAATTGCAGTTCTGAACACAATCGTATTGATAAATATTGAAACTATTTTGCCAGCCTCCATAGATGCAGCAAAATTGCTTGGTTTCCCCTTTACCTAAAGAGCTTTTATTTTTCTATTCTGACATAGCCATGGGATCTCACAGGACATACTTCATTTTGGAAGTTACATTTTCTAGGGCTCATATAGCTATACCTTCGGCTCTGTGGAGCTTTTCATGTCCCTGCTTCTCTAAATTCCTTTTGGAACAAGGTGGATATACATGCATGAACAATAGCAGCTCTCTGTAGAGTGTAGACACATTACTCCTTACCCCCCACTAGATTTAGGTAATCACGCTTGCAATAGGCAAGGGTTTGTGACATCAGAGTCCTATGTCCAGATATCTGTGACTCTGCGTTAACTGTGTACCTGAAGGGCTACACGCCAGCTGTCTCGTTACCTTCCTCCAGGCATGTTGACCTCTCCCATCCAGGGCCCCCCTGGGCTCCACAGGCCTTCATCCCTGTCTGGTACTTCAGGTGGTGTGCTTATGGCCTCAGGTAAAAATGCCACATGCACATTGTCAGCCTAAGTGGCCTAAGTGGCCTCTGTCCCAGTCACTGATGACAGAGTGATCCTGATGCTTGGAGTCAACGTTAAGTGTCTTGGCTACCTGTCCCTCTGGCCTTGCCAGTAGCTGAAGGCAGTTTATGACCTGTGAATCAGAGGAGAAGTGGGAAAAGTCTTTAACTGTTACAGATATTTTGCATCACCAAAATGGGACTGTATTTATTGCTTTTTATTACATTATAAGCATACTATATGCTTATGAAACAATATAATAAAACAAAAATGTAGATTCCAACAAGAGGACCTCTTCCTAATTCCATTTCCCTTTCCAGAGAAAAGCTCTGTTCAGCCTTTAGGACTTTTTGTCTGCACATATACATATACATATTGGATTTTTTTGTTTATAAAAATTCTGTACAAGCACATTTTTAAAGCTGCCTTTTTCACTTGGTGATATAGAGTGGACCTCTCTCTCCATGCCAGTTGTTCCTTTCTCCCCCATCCTTCTTACAAAGGAGTCAGCTTCATGCAGGGTGCTCCAGGACACGATTTTGGCCCTGTCTCCAGGCGTCACGGGACCAGGGGATGATCTCACTGGGTACACCATCTGCCCTGCCTGGCTGGAGGCTGCATTGGGAGGGCCAAGGGGGCACCACGTGTCATTGGATCCAAAGTGGGGTGGGGCCTTGTGCCCTGTGAAGCTGTTTGGTCTGAAAATTCAAACAGGATGCAGAAAGGTTTGGCTAAATTAATGGGTGATATGGTTGTCATGGCAATAACCACAGGTGGCACTTACATAGTGTTTTCTGGAAGCCAGTGATGATTCTAAGCACTGGAGATATATTAACTCATTTAAACTCCTCATTTTATGGACCAACCAGTGGAGGCTCTGAGAGGTTAAGTGACTCGCCCAAGGTCACCCAGCTAGTAAGCAGCAGCCCGGCCTGAGTGTGAGCTTGACGTCCCCTCTACTGTACTGTCATTCACTCTGGCCCTGATGCCATATCAGGGCACCTTTAGGAATTCAGGGATGGTGTGCCTGACCTGGTGGGGCATTTCTTAAGTGTGTTCAAAGGACATTGTTTATTTCCAATCCTTCTGAGACAATGCTGAGTTCAGGCCATTCATTACTGATGGATAGCTGCTAATTAGCAATAGCCTCCTGCCACCCTCTTCTCCCTCGCGTCTTTCAGAGATGTCCTCAGACTCAACAAATAGAAATGAAAGCAACTTAAAAACGACCACTTTCCTTCTTCATTCTCCTCTTCCCTGTTGTTTCCATCTAATGAAATGTCATGGCAAAAGAAGCCAATTTCTGGTCATTCCTTGTGGCTTCGCAAACTCCTGCCTCCCTCACTGCTCCTGGGCATGCTCCCAGCAAGCTGAGACTTTAGTGCCATGGTTTGTCCCTCGCCAGTCACCTGCCGCATCCTCTCCGTGCCTGCCCATTGCTTTATCTGGGCCCCAGCACTGGGAGGAAGGAGGGGCATAGACTCCCTAGTTCTGCTTTTGGCATTTACCTACTCTCCACCACTTCTGAGACTTCCCCAGAGGGACCCCCTCACTTGTCCTCTTCTCCTCGGGCTGAATGGAACCCTGTGTGGGGCTGCATGTGGGGATCAATCCCAGGACCCTGAGTTCATGACCTGAGCCGAAATCTAAAGTCCAAGCCACTCAGAGGGCCCTATGAATCATTTTCATAAAACAATACATTTCTCTCTCCCTCTCTCTCTCTCTCTCTCTCTCTCTCTCTCTAAGGATTAAGAGTGATTTGCCCAAGAAAAGCAATTTTTTGCTCTGCTTTTCTTGGCTTTGTTATCAGAAGAGACTCCTCCTTATCCATTTGGTGCTCTGAATTCAGAGGACTCATCTCAGGTAGAATTAAAGTGGTGGCCAGGGACATTGCTGGTTCCTGAACAGGACAGGCGAAGCAACCCATCTCCCACCCATCAGGATTTCACACAACAGCGCTGTCCTCATTGAAGGCTGAGTGATGGAAAATGTGTCAGAAAGTGGGGTGGAGGGAAATTGGCTGCAGTTCTGAACACAAAGGCCACCCAGGCCTGATAGGTCACCCTGCCAGATGTTACAGCACTATTTCACTATACCAGCCACTACAAAGGAGGAGTGAAGCCTTTAATGGAAAAAATAAAGAAAATACAACAAAAATCCTAGGCTTAAAACTAGAATTGTCCTCTCAGACACAATCTAAATTTTCTTACGATAGTGGACATTAGCCAGCTGACATCAGTCATGACACAGTGTGTGTGCACAGCAGCACCACCTCCCCCCAAAAAGCACTCTTCATTCATGCTTTCATACAACTGTTGATTGTTCTCTTTGGATGGAGGCCCAGGATTATTCCATTTTCTTCTCCCCAACATAAGTCTTCCCTCTCTGTGGGCTCCTTTATCTTCTCTTAATTTGGCAGGGATGCTTAAAATCTGGGTATCTTCATTATTGTTCAGATTTGGTTCTAGAACATTCCATAGTACACTGTGATATGATGCGACCATGAGCTCATATTGTAGAGCTCCTCTGCAGTTTGCCATGCCAGCAGTCTTCCCTCCTGCACATCTTACTGAGCACTCTGAGGACTTCCCTCTGGCTGTCTCTGTGCTGGGTGGGCTACTGTGGCGGGCGGGGCGGGGGTGGGTGGGACAGCACCTTTGGAGATGCAGCTCCTCAGACACTCATAGTTGGGACCAGCTGTTAGTGAAGGGTGTCTGCAGCCATAGGGGTTGCCAGGAGTCAGCCTCAAGGAGGGTGTTGATTGAAACCCATGAGGCTCTTTCTCTTCCTTTGGGTACAGTTGGCTTCCAGCTTCCTGCCTAGAGGGATTTCCTAATGACCTGGGGCCCAGACTCTGCCTCAGCCCCAGAGACTAGTATGCATGCCCTTTCACTAATCCCTGTATCCTAAAGTAAAACAGTTGGACCTTAAGTGTTAAAGAGTAGAGTGTAAATACTAGAGGCAATTTTCCAGGGAAATGAAAGTTTTAGTTCCACTGAGCAAGGGTCCTGGCATCTCCATCACTGCTTGATTCCGTCACCAGTATCTGCTTTTACAAGGTCAGATTCTGATGCTAGGCTGCCTGGGCTTTGAACTCCCTCTCCATGGCATCCCTACAGTGAGACCTGAGGCAACTTACTCAAACCTTCCTGTGCCTGGGTTTCCCCATCTGTTGAAGGAGGCGTAATCATGGAGGCGAGGCAGGTGTGAATTAAATGAGTCCATACCAGGAGACACTTGAATCACGACTCCTGTCATTAGGAGGAATCCTGTGTTCCACCCTCGTGCCCTGGCACTTTCCTGATGATGCAAAAGAGGGACCAGAGCAAACATGGGATGCCGGACCCCAAAGTAACCTTGGGGAACAAAGTTTTTTTGGATTCTAGATTTATCTCTACTGGATCTTCAGCTTTCTGAGAGAGGTCCATGTAGGGTGTTTGCTTTTTCATTTTTTTTTTTTAAGATTTTATGTATTTATTCATGAGAGACACAGAGGCAGAGGGAGAAGCAGGCTCCCTGCGGGGACTTGATCCCAGGACCTGGGGATCACGACTGAGTCAAAGGCAGGCACTCAGCCACTGAGCCACCCAGCCATCCCAAGGGTGTTTGCTTTTTTTTAACAGCAGCTCCATTGAGGCACTCCTGTGCCAAGAGATCGTACTTTTTAAGGGTACTAATCAGTGTGTTGAGCAGATTCGCGAGGTTGTGCGTTGGCACGCCTATTTGCCTTGTGGGACTTTTCAGCGGAGGGAGCCTAAGGGCGATCAGCCTCACTGCGGAGGGGGCCCCCCGAAGCGCAGGAGGCTTTGCGCTGAGTCACCGCGGGCGCCCGCGGGAGAAGCCTGCCGCCGCCGCCGCCGCCGGGCTCTGCTGCCCCCTAGCGAGGCTGCCCCGCGGCCCGGAGCAGCTACGCCCTCGGGGTGGGCTCGCGGAGGGAGGGGGAGGGAGGGGAGGGGGAGGAGGGAGGGGGAGGGGGAGGGGGGAGGGGGAGGGGGAGGAGGGGAGGGGGAGGAGGGGAGGGGGAGGAGGGAGGGGAGGGAGATGAGGGGAGGGGGATGAGGGGAGGGGGAGGAGGGGAAGGGGAGGAGGGAGGGGAGGGGGAGGAGGGGAAGGGGAGGAGGGAGGGGGAGGAGGGAGGGGGAGGAGAGAGGAGGGGAGCCTGTCTGTCTGTCCACTCCGGGCACCTGCACTGTGACAGCAGGGCGCTGGCTGCCCTCGGGGCTCTCCCTCCAGCCGGGATAGGATAGCGTTCTGTCCCCCAGTGCTGGAGAGGAGAGAAGGGCTGTGCTTTCTAGTCTGTTGGGAAGGCACCGACCAGTAGGATGTAGTAGCCTAGGGATGGGTTTGAGCATCGAAAGATCCAAGTTCAGACCCTGCTCTGCCTCTTCCTAGCTATGTGACCCTCAACAGGTTAGGGAACCTCTCTGAGTCCGTTTCCTCATCCAGAAAGTGGGGACAATGATTCTTCTCATGAGGTTGTTGCATTACAGAGAGACTCTCTCTCTTTCCCTCTCTCTCTCTCTCAAGTCCCTGAGACTGGCTTATAGACAGGGCTCACATAAGCAGGTGCTATTAATACTCCAAAGCTGCCCAAAGAGTGTCCAGTGTTGCCCTGGCTTACCCAAGGAGCTTTCTAGAACCTGAATTACTCATTACCAAACTGCATTGCTGTGGGTAAGAGAATTAGAAAGAACAGGAAAGAGGCAGGAGGTGCAGGAAGACTATTTGGTCTTCATCTACATCAGGTAAAGACTGCCTTAGGTCAGAAGAAACCTACAGACCCCCTGAAGAACCATATAGGAGGAAAGGCCTGGGTGGGGGCATACAGAGGCATCAGAACTGCCAAGGATCCATGTCCCAGCGGGCAGCAGGGCCAAGGGAGCAGTATCTGAATCTGAGTCAGGTTCCAGGCTGCCTTAGTGGTGGTGGGCAAGCCAATTTAGCCTCAGGGGGCCTTTACCTGTCTGGGGTTTGTGTCCTGCCTAGATTTGTAGTCAGCCTAGATCTTCTCTCATGGGGAAGTGTCCAGGAAAATGGTGAGCAGGGTCTCCTGGTAACGTTCCAGAGGTCACTTAGCTGGACTAGGTGCCTGGGGTTCCCTCAGCTACCTCTAGACACCTCAAAGGGCAGAAAACAAAGGTTCCTCTTTGCCTCTTCAGATAAGTTGCACAGAAGAGGTGAACTATACTAGGCAGGAAGTTTGCTCCATCTTGCAGCCTGCGAAGGCCCCATTCTTTAGGAGCAAAAGGGACCTGGGGTCTCACCTACACATCCCTGTGACCCATGGGGGCCCAGCCTTGGCAAAATGAGGAAGAAGTTGGAGATTGTTGGGGGGGGCACCTGCCAGACTCCTCCTTCGACCATCTCCCCCTTCCCACCCACACCTTTCTTCTCCCTCCACCCCAGTTTCACCATTATCAGATAAAAGCCATAATTTTAAAAATTCCATTTTACCTTGTTTCCGAACTTGGTAACTCAACTTTTGTGCCTCTCCTAAAATTTCTTGCTTACCTCCCACCCTACTGCCTTTAAGTCACTGCCTGGGAAAACAGGAAGTAGGAAATGAGAGAGAGAGAGAGAGAGAGAGAGAGAAGGGAGAGAAATTGGTTGATCTAGAATAAGAAAGCAGAGCGCAGCCTTAAAAAAACAACTCCCAGTGTGTTTATTTTCCTGTCTGTGCATCTCTCTTAGATTACAGGGATCCTTGGGGTGGTGACCTAGTCTAGTCTGGGCTGTGTACCCACCTCGGGGCTGTGCTTATTTTGTGTTTTCCAGTCTGCTGTCTTTGGCTGAAAGTCTTATGGCTGGGATGTGTGGCTCTGCTGTTTGTCAGAAGAGAACTTTAATTGGCGAACTCATCTTTGCAGGGCATAAATGGAGGGTGGGCTTTGGGACTTCGTGACTTTGTGACTTAACCACGAGCAGAATGTGGCCAGCCATAGTGCATATGGATCCTTAGCATCTCATACCTCCCAAGCTCCTTTGGAATAACTGCGTTCTCTAAAACCCGTGATTTTAAAATATGAACAACCACTGGTTTGGGGGCAAACTATCTCAAGAGTAGAGAAAAGAGTAGAATGCTCCCCCCACCCCTGGAATTCTTCTGCAAAACCCTCTTGAACTTTGCCAGCTTCCTCTCACAAGCTTATTGAGTAATAGCTTTTCTGCTAAGGGATCACATCTGTCTGATAGAGACCTAGAAAATGCTTCTTGCATTTATTCTCTGGAGACCTTGAGGAGAACCTGTCGCTTCTGGGTCATTCCCAGCCTTGGAGCTGCAGCCTAATCACCTCTGCTGCAGAAACCAGAGCCCTTCATAAGTCGTCAGCATGATGAAGGTGAGGGTCCCGCTCACAAAGGCAGCACAGAAGATGGCAAGACATCAAGAGTGACCTCCCCAGCAGAAGAGTTCAGGACTACCTCCCCCCACCTCTACCCAGAGAGATTTAGGAATCGGAATGAATGGGAAGACGCACTATGCTCTTGGATAGGAACCACTAAATATTCTGAAAAGAGCAGTTTTTATCATCTTGGCACATAACAGGTCCAGCCAAAATCCCAGTGGAATTTTGAGAATTTGGGAAAATATATTCTAAAGGACATCTAGAAGAGAAAACATGCAAGAAAGTCAAACCGTTTTGAAAAAGAAAATGAAGAGTGGCCACCTAGAGAATAAGACTTGCAATCCAAAGCTTCACTTGGGGATCTCTAGCACCAAAGTGGACAGATAAATAGGCAGAGTAGCTCGCTCATTTACCTGGACAAGAAGACAGATTCTATGAATAGAGTTGGGCCGCTGGTTTAACTATTATATTTAGGGGGAAATGTTTAGATTCTCACCTCACGTCATATACCTAAATAATAAATTCCAGATGAATTAATAAATCAAGTATCAAGAATTAGATTACTGAAAACATAGCAGAAAATATTGATGATCTTTATGTACCACGCAGCAATAGAATAAATCACAAAGGAAAATAGATGTGACTATATTACTATTAAAGCTTGCTGGTGGGGGGCTCCTGGGTGACTCAGTTGGTTAAGCAGCTGACTCTTGATTTTGTCTCTCAGGTCATGATCTCAGGATCCTAGGTTCGAGCCTTGGGTCAGGCTCTACACTCAATGGGGAGTCTGCTTGAGGATTCTCTCCATTTGCCCCTCCCCCTTTCAAATAAATAAATAAATCTTGAAAAAAAAAACTCGATCAGAATTAATCAAGAACCAAAATAAAGGTGATCAACTAGAGACATTATCTGCCACAAACATAATAAAGGGTTGATGTTATTCATGCATGAAGTTCTCACTCAAGTCATTACAATCAGTGCTGAGACCTGAACAGAGGAGAAAGGATATAAATGGGCATTTTATGAAAGAGGAAACCAATACATGAGATTTTTACTTATACACCTGCATATCCATCATGTTTCAGGAGGGAAACTTGGTCATTGAAAGGAATTGATCAAACCTAAAGAATAAAACCACAGAGCTCATAAAACTTCTTAGCGCTCACTAAATCTTTAGCGGCAGTTTGCACAGGGTGCCCTGCGTGGGTGGGCCTGGCTTACCTGGCCCAGGTGTAGTGTCTCCAGCCAGTTTAGGAGGCCTTGAGCTTCTAAGAGGAGCCCACTACATCAGGGGGGAGGCATCTGGTGACTCAGCCAGAGGAAGTCATTCACGGACTGGACAAGCCTTTGGGTGATGACCCGAGACATCCTGAGAGGCTCCACGAGTGAGGAAGACACTACTTCCTAAATTCAAAGTTAGGAATTACTTTTAATGCACTGAGTATTCTCAATAAAGATGATCCTGGAGCATGAGCAGATGACCATCTCTAGTGGGTTCTGTGGAACCACAGCAGTGTCTCCCTCCGCCTGGAACTTAGGGGGAGGGATGCATGTTACTCTTCAGCTGTTCGGGAAGACTAGGGAGCAATAGTCTTCTCAGATAATGGAACTAGTCCCTTTTAGAAGAGGTGTTCTGACATTTTGGGGCTTTCTAAGGGCAACAGTCTATTAATCATATCTAAGGGGATATCTTAGATATGTCTAAATCCTAAGCCTTGAAGGATGAATGGTGACTTTGATCTGCCCAAAATAAAGTCCTGCTCATCGTTGGGGAGATGTCAAAGATTTGGAGAACCTCAATCTTGGATGTCTTTGCTAAGTGCTCTCTGAGGGACAGGGTCCTCAGAATGAAAGGAGGCCCCTTCTGTATAGGCAGTAAATACCTAAGTGGGACAGGCCACCCACCCAGCAGAGGACTCCCTGAACTCACTCTTTTTTTCTTTTTCGAGATTTTATTTTTAAGTAATGTTTACATCCAACATCGGGCTCGAACTCACAACACCGAGATCAAGAGTCGCACAGTCCACCGTCTGAGCCAGCCAGGTGCCCCCGCTGAACTCATTCTTAAAACCCTCCTAGGTCATGTGGCTCTTGCTAGCTTCTTGCTAGCTTCCTACATTATGGATAGACAGAAGGGCTCAGACGGCCACCCCAGCATGTCCTCCCTAGAACAGAGAGGAATGAAGCTAGACACAAGTCTGTTGGTGGCCAACTGGTGTAGACGCAGTGCCAGAAACCTTTCTGCTCCACCATCAGTGTCAGGAAAGCATTATGAGAAGGGTCCACCCCAGGTGGACTCTCCCACCTGGTAGCCCACCCTTTATGTGACCTGCCCAACATCTGTCACAGGTGAGACATGGCTTTTAGAACATTCTGTAATTTCGTAACGCATTTAGGGAATGCATGACATCAGGTTTGCCTTCCACATCTTGCCTTTGGCAGGTGTCATTAATCGATCAGGGAAGCCAGGAAACCAGGGCGCTAGATGTGGTGAAGGGGGGGTAAAGGAGAAGTCTCCAACCTCTCCAGTTTGTGTTATCAGCTCTCCCCTTGGCAACTCACCCTCACCTCCATTCCTGGGTGCGCTGAAAACACTTCGTGAAATGGAAACAGAAACCTTAGAGGCTAACCATTAACGAATTATAAAGGAAAAGTATCGATTTAAAGCAAAGAATGCAAACAATCAGAATAAAAGAAAGAACATAGGTGAAAGCAAATTAGAGAAGGGGAAATGGCAGCACAAATTTTTAAAAAGAAAATGAAGACTAAATTTAGATTAAAATTATGAAAAATTATAAAACTTACAGTTGAAGGAAAGATTAAAAGAAAACTTCTGAGCCTGGTCCTCAGAATGCACATCTAAGGGGCCTGGTGGGGGCCCCAGAGGTGAGTGGCGGCCCAGCCCTGACCTCCAGGGGAGGCCTCTCAACTCAGAGCTGGGGGTGGGCAGAGTCAGGACATTTGGGTCAAGAGTCAGTTTTGCTTTGCTGTTGCCTTGCGATGGAATGATCACTTTTGCCTCCCTGTGCTTCCCTTTCCATACCTGCTGATGCCTTCTGTGTGGTCTTACCCTTTCCATTAAAAATTTTTAAAAATCAAGCTATTGGTCAACAGCATTTATATTTTAATGAAGTGGAAAGAGTACTGGGCATAACAGGACAGGCCCCCTGGACCTGCCTACAGGGTGGTTTTGGGTAGGAACTGATGCAATTAGAGGTGATTAAAAGCACACATACAGCAGGCACCTGGTGGCTCAGTGGGTTAAGTGTCTGCCTTGGGCTCAGGTCATGATCCCAGGATCCTGGGATTAAGCTTCACATTGGGCTCCCTGCTCAGCAGGAAGTCTGCTTCTCCCCCTCCCTCTGCTGCTCCCCCTGCTTGTGCTTGCATATGCTCTCTCTCTGTCAAATAAATAAATAAAATCCTTTTTTTTAAATGCACATACAGGTAAACATGACACCTCGATGAGGTTGGGCATCCCATGTCAGGGAATGGGGAGGCAGAGATCTGTTTGCTATGACCCGGGGAGGTGGCACTTCTCTCCCTGCCTCTACCCCACCACCCAAACCACTTAGGTCCCTCGGCTTAGCATGCTAGGCCTCATCCTCCTATCTCCCTTCCTCAGGTGGGCCTTGACCTAGGATGGCTGAGCCCCGCCAGGAGTTCACTGTGATGGAAGATCATGCTGGGACATACGGGAAAGATCTCCCCTCTCAGGGGGGCTACACCCTGCTGCAAGACCATGAGGGGGATGTGGATCACGGCCTGAAAGGTGAGTGCACAGCCACACACACACAATAAGCCCCGGGAGCTTGCTCTGTAAGGGGCTGGCAGGAGGCATGCATGTCCAGATTTTAAAAGGAATTTTAAACACTTGTATTGGTTCAACATAATTTGAAAGGGCCAAGACAAAATGTGAGGCTATTTGAAAATGTACCTTTCCGAGGAGAATTTGACACGTGTGGGGATGGAAGCATGACAAAGATTGGAGGGAAGGTTTGTCAGTCTAATTCATAGGGGGTGGTCACTTGAGACTTTAGCCACATCTATTAATCTTGAAACCAGCCGCATGCACTAGCGTGCAAAATGCTCGGCTTTGTGCATTATTTCTATGTCCTCCGTGTGAGCCTGTCTGGGCCTTATTTCAGTGAGTTTGTCAGCTCTGGGATTCCTATTGAACCTACATGAAATGATTGCATCTTTAAAACCTCTAAATAAAAAAAAATAAATAAATAAAATAAAATAAAACCTCTAAATATTCTATAATACCATCTTTGGGCCAAATTGTCTTGGCCTCCTTCTCTCCACTACCAAACACGTGTGTTTCAGTCCACTGACCATGGAGCCTGGAGAGTCCCACAGAGAACACCATACCCTCTCTCCTCATATGCTGCCCTCTGCATCATTGCCAGCAGCTCCAGGCGGACCCCAGCATAAGAAGAGCTCTGTCCCTGCCCTCCAGACCCATTTCTAAGGAGACAAAATAGCAAACAGACTATTTGTTCTCTTTTAATGCTAAAAATAATAAAAAACACTTGGCAGCCTGGGGTATGGAGTCATGGCTGGAAGTGGTGGAGCTCTAAGTTAAAAAGGGTCCTCTTCCAGGGTACATCTGTTCAGGAAGGTTCCCCAAAGGAGATGGGGTCCCCAGGAAGTTCCCTGGGTTGGGGAAGAATGAGGAGCAATAATTACTCCCTACTTGCAGGATTTGTTGTGGGCCTGGTTTCAAAGGCAGAGGAACCTGGGGATCAGACAGATGGGCTCCTGGCTGGAGGACATGAAGGAAGAGAGGGTACACTAGCACACTATCCTGGGGAGCTCAGAGGCTGCCCTCTGGCCTTCTTGGGCACCCTCCCCCAGCACCAGGTGCTGGAGGAGGGAAGGAGAGGGAAATATCCATGCCAGTCAGGTGTCCCAGGGGGCAAAAGGTGAGGCCATTTGAAAATATACCTCCTAATGTCCTGCTCTCTCCTCTAACCCCCATCCTTCTCCAGCCGCTTCCCCTTTTCTCTGCCCACCCTGACCCCAGGTGTGTGGATGAGGGATAGTGGCCCCTAGGACCTCGATCCCAAAAGTTAGTAGCACCCCACTTTCTCCCTGCAGCCCTCCCTGACTGAGGCAGCTTGGGGTGGGGGCTGAGGCAAACTCGTTCACTGACCCCTGACTGAGGCTAGAGCTCCTTCCTCTGTGGACCTGAGCCCACACATCCTGCACAAGTCTGCTGTGTGTCATGATCACCATCGCTGCTTCCACACTCAAGTGTCCCAATCTGGGTGATAAAGTCTGTGGGACCCTGCTTATAAGGGAACTTCCTTAAAATGGTAATTTGGGCATTTCAATAGAACTCTAGGATTGCCACCAGTGTCTCAGGCGATGCTCACAGTAACTGCTGCGGGCATATGTCACTTTTTCTGGTTCACAGATGACAAGCAGAGCTTCGGCTCCTTGTTGTCTGTTTTGCCCCTTGTCACTCAGCCGGGTCCCCTGGGAACCCCTCATGGGTAGATTCCAACCACCACATACTGAATTCTGCCCCATGTGAATTGTGCCAGTGAGGCTCTATTTAGAGTAGGCTGGTTTAAAAAATTAAATTTAAAATATATGCAGTGTTACAAAGAATATACCACAATAAAGTAGGTTGTTAATAATTGGGGAAGCTGAGTATGGAGTGTATTTTCTGTAGTATCTTTGCAACTTTTCTGTAAATCTAAAACTGTTCTCAAATAGAAATTTCTTTAAAAAAAAAAGTCTGGGAGGAAAAGTGATTTTTACCATTCTTACTTTTTAGAGGGGAAATGAAATTCAATTTGTAAAGTTAGAACAAGTTTACCAAGTTCTTTTCTGTCTTAGAGTTGTCTAACGTGTGTTTCCTAAAATCACTCAATTCTTTAACATAAAACATAATCAGAATATCTATGCTAACATATATGGTATATATACACGCAATTTTAAGTTGCTAACCTTTTTGTCACTGCTGTGAAAGAAAAATATTTCTAGATAATTGGCTTACCCAAAGAATATACTTCCCAAGAAAGCAATTGATACTTAAGAGATTTCCATAGTTCTTCATCAGATTTATTCTTGCTTCTAAGGACTTAGAGTGAGTTATTTTTATATGGGGAGTGAGCAATTTGACATGGGAGAGGGTGTCACTTTATTAGCAACATTTTAAATAAGTGACAGGCTATTCTGAATAATTACAAGAAACCACAGAAAAATACTGGAATGAAGAGTGTTTACGTGGATGCTCAAAGTTGGACAAGGACTAGATACAGCCTGGAGCTGCCAGGTGGTGAGGTGACGGTGGTTAACAGGTAGAAAAACACACCATAAGAAATTAAAAGGTGTTAATGGGTTAACTTCTTATACCTTCCAGATAAGACATTCAGAAGAGGCTTCTACCTCCTTCTTTCCCTCCCTCCAAGAAATTCAACAAGGCTAATGCAAACGATGAGGATGGCAGGCTCCGACAGAGCAGGGGAGCCTGCTTGGGGCAAGCTTGCTCTGGGCACTCTCATGCCATATGCTCCTGTGCTCGGACAGGCAGGGCTGGTTAGTAATAACAAAACCCAGCAGACGCTCTGCAGATGCTTCCTCACCTTTTGTCTAAAGCCTTCTTAAGACAGTTTGCAGGTTTTTGCAAGCCCCAGGACCAGATTGCTGTGTGTGCGCTGAAAATTTGTCTAAAATTAGCCCTTCTTTGGCTCTATGGTCACCCCCAGGGCTGGGGACCCAGTGCTGGCATTTCAGTTAGCAAAGGGTGTCTGATCTCACAGTACAATTGAACACCACTCGCCTTTTCTCATGTGGGGGTGGTCCTTCGTGCACAAACCAGCCTCGCAGCCTCCCTGTCCTGAAAACTGGCTCCAGGGCTGCCCCCGCCTCAGGTGGAGTGGCTTTCCTGGAGCCTAGCAGGGCCTCCTTGGCTCTGGATTCTGAAAGGACAATTTTCTTGTGGGTAACTGTGGCTGACATTTCAGGTGTGACTCGAGTCCTGTTGGTCAGTACTTGGAGACCTTTCTATGAAAGATGCTCAGTGAAGTCCAGACACACAACTGGATGTCCAGTTAGAAGGGACAGTGTCTGCCCTGAGCTTATTCCTTTTCAGAGGAAGGAGTTGGATCTGAGTGTTTTCCTGATGTCTACTTGTCATCGATGAGTGGTGGTGATTTCCCATAAACCTCTCCATCAGAAAAGACACACAGTGGGTTTATTTGCAGCTTGGCTTTGTAGTATCAGCTGCCCTTTTGTCAATACAAGAGCTTTTGCCTCTGAAACCGCCTGCTGATTAAAAGGCAGTTTCTCCTCTCGCCCAGGAACAAGTATCTTTGCCTGATGATCCTGGTGTGGGGACACAGTGGTGTCGAGGTGGGAGTGGGATTGGCCCCCTTTGTGAATTCATCATGTGGCCATGTCCCATCCACCTGGGTTCCATGATAGGTGATTTTCAGCTCTGAAAGACACTGCTCCCCATTTCCTCCTGAAGCCCAAAGGAGGGGTGGAGAGAGGCAGCCATTCTGAGGGGCTCATTGTATATGTTCCAGAATCTCCCCTGCAGACCCCCGCCGATGATGGATCTGAGGAACCGGGCTCTGAAACCTCTGATGCTAAGAGCACGCCGACGGCGGAAGGTGGGCTCTCCTCTCATTGCTTCATTCAGATAGCAACTCCATACCTCCAGCCTGCGCTTAGCCATGCTTTGAGCCCTGCGTGCCCCCCTTCCTGGCTGCATTCACTGCCGCCTCTCCCTCTGGCTTAGAGACATGCTTGTTTGGTGCTTTGCAGGACGGGCTCTGGCCCCGGAATGTTGGGAGCCAAGCCCTGCTTTGACGCCTTGCTCACCAGTGCCAGATTTGGGCACCTTCGTCGTGTGTGTGCTTTGAGGCAGCCACATTTGGAGAGGCTGGGATCTGTGGCAGAGTGGGGCCTGAGCACAGCCCCACAAAGCCCTGTTCCATGTCTATTGTCCTCCCCACATTCCTTCAGAAGCCCTGATCTACCTTGCTCTTCTCTCATGAGCCACCAGGTCCCAGGACAGCCATTTGGCTGAGGAAGGGGCCAGGTCAGTGCACCTGTCCAAGCTCACACTTTGGGACTGGTCTGATTTAGTATCCGTCATTCCTTGAGCTCTGGCCTTGGCCCCATCCTCTGGACATTGGCCAGGGTATTAGCTCCAGCACATCTAACCTGTCCTCTCGAGATGTTTGGTGTCAGGTTACTATAAAGCTCCTCATGTATTCCCTGAAGAGCAGCTTGGTCCCGATTTTGACCACCTGCTCTTGCTTCCCCTCTGTGTCAGTTGAGACTGCATTTGATTTCACATCATGGAAAACCCAACTAATTGTGGCATAGGTATGAAGAGTTTGTTTGTCTCATATAATAAGATGTTTAGAGGGTAGCAGGTTCCCAGTGTCATCAGTGCTCTTCTGTTTCTATCTTCTGCCCTCCTGAGTGGTTGGATTGTTCCTTCATGGTTACAAGATGGCTGCTGCACTTCCAAGCATCACATCTGCCTTCAGAGCAGGAAGAAAGTAGCAAAGCGAAGTGGCCAAAGGGGCCTTGAAACCAAATGTGTTTCCTTTTTATTAGGAAAGCAAGAGTTTTCCTTTAAGCCCCAGCTAGCTTCCACTTACGTCTCATTGGCCAGAGCTGAGACTCCTGGCCACCCCTGGCTGTAAGGGGGAGGCTGGAATGTGGAACATTTTGCTTTTCAGACCTATTAGTTGGAGAAATCATGGGAGAGGGGCATTGAGGATGGCTTTTGAGTAACCACTCTGTGGCATCTGGCCTTCCATCTCTCCATCCATCCCCAAGGAGACTTCTCAGGACTTCTCCTGACCCTGCCTATGACTTTGGAGGCTATCACAGGATGAGAACCTGGTCCAGCATCTCCCCAAGTGTCCACTTTTGAATGAATTCAGAAAGTGACTGAAGTGCCTGCCAATTGCTGGCTATAAGGGTGCATCTGTGGGGGAGAAAGTGGACGTGGCCCTTCCCCCGTGATTTTCAGCCAGTGAGGAGAATACCCAGGCGGAATGCTCTTTGCTCTCCTTCTTAGAGCTGGTGATGCAAGACATTTCCCGCTGATCTTGTTAGGACAGTTTTGCAAGTTGCTACCGCCCGCGAAGGTCCTCAAACCCTAACACCAGACCTCATGGCAGCCTCCCAAATCATGGTTTTCAGTCCTCCCATCAACATTACTCTGGAAGAATCTTCCAGCCAAGTGTTGCTGCACTCTGGATCCTGTACATGTGTGGGCCCCAAGAGCTTCCCCTCCCACCCCACAAGAAAGGGGATCCTGCTGGGGCTGGGCCTTGCCAGGCTGCTCTGCTTGCTCCCAAGACAACCGTAATTAAAATGGATTCCATTTGACTAAAATGACTCGGGCTCTTGGAAAGCTTTCAAAGCTGACAACTCCTTATGTCTGCCTGGAACAGCCTGGGAGAGTGCCAGGGCAGTGCTCGGGGAGGACTAGTGATTTGGAAATGTTCACCGTGATGAGAGGCCGCCAGCCACTCCTGATGGCGGGGTTTATCTCTGGCCTGTGCTCTGAAGGTGGGCCATCTGGAGACCTGTTGTCGGGCACCCAACTCTGGACAGGACCAGCTTGTTCACTGTCCCACGGGGGAGTCTGTGCTGCTAACCATCAATCATGGGCTCAGGGGACAGGGGGCTCCGAGCCGAGAGAGAACTTGCAGGCCACTTGGCAATGATATTCCCATTTCGCAGGTGAGGAACCTGAGACCCAGAGGACACAGGTCTTGCTCAGAGCCTCACAGGGATCCTCTGATTTTCAACATTTCTTCTTTAAAAGCACCTGGGCCCACCCCCAACAGTCCCTTTTGCTGCAGTGTTTACATGGGGGCTGTCCCCAGCAGATGGCCTGGAATCTCATGAGCCGGTACCACAGGCAGGATATTAATGTGCTTCCTGGGGAGACAGGCCGGCAGGAGCACGGCTCTGGGCTCTGCTTTGTGGTGTTGCTTTTTGCATGCCGCCGAGTCCCCTCCTGCCTCCTGGCCCCTGCCTGCTTCCAACACCAGAAGTAAGGTGAGGGGCTTGGCCTGGCTCATCCTAGCCCCCCTAAGGCGACTCTCGGTTTTCAGACGTGACAGCGCCCTTAGTGGATGAGGGAACCCCCGGCGAGCAGGCGGCCGCTCAGCCCCCCATGGAGATCCCAGAAGGAGCCACAGGTGAGGGTGACTCTCATGGCGGGGTGGAAGAGACCCTTGCCGGGTGCCCCACTGCCCTGCTTGGAGAAGTGGGTGCAGATAGGGGTGATGGTCTCCCCGAGTGAGGCAGCAACATGGGTGGATGCCGGGTTCTGGGAATCTTGGGTCATTCTGAATTTGGTGCCTTGATACTCTGTTGCTTCCGTGGCTGCCAGCCTCTCCGAGGACAGAGGACCTTCTATTCCCTCCAGTGCTCCTCTCCCGTCTCAGCCAGCACATCAGCTCCGAGCTCTCTCCCAGGTCCTCTGAGAAGGGCTTGTGGAAGCTTCTGCCTTCTTCACATACACACCCAGCTCAGTCCTCCACTCCTGCTGGGACTCTGCCCAGTGACAGTCACCTCCTAGTGGGCAGGGACACCCAAGTGTGTGGCAGATCCAGATGACTGACCCACACCTTCGGAGGATCTTAATGGGATAGCCCCTGAGTTCAGCCTGTGATCTAGCATCCATGTCTGGGACTGTCTTTTCAAATGTATTTGCACAAAACAGGCATGACCAGACTGTCCTGCCCACACAGACTATGGGAGTAGCTCAGGCAGGGCACCGACCAGAAATAGTGGTGACCTCAGGGCTGCTGGGGGCCCTCAGAGCTGCCCATACCCTCAGGAAGTGGCTCGCTCGGCCCAGAGCACTTGCTGTCATCCCCGTCTTGTCCTCCTCTTCAGGCTCACGTAAAGATTCAGCTGTGGGCATGGTGATTTGGAGGGTGCTCAACAAGGCAGAAGAATTCTGGACCAAAAAAAAAAAAGAATTCTGGACCAGGTTTCACTAGCAATAGAGAGGAAGGGAAATGTCCCCACACAGGAGTCCTCTTTTCCTCCTAAAGAAGGTGCCCCCAGCAGTCATTTGGGAAACTACAGCCTTTTCTTGGGGCTCCTTTTGTTGAGAACACCCGAGCAGAGGTCCAGCAGCACCCCCAACTTGTCAAAGTAGTTTCTGCTTCCTGAGTTGGTATTTCGAAATGGATAGAGCAGGGGGTGATCCTTCTCTACCTCTCCACCTCATCCTGGACTGTGAAGGTCGTTTGAAGGCCATGGACTGACTCATGGGGTGAGATCTTGGATAACCTGATTTTTGTCACCCCATCCTCTCCCAAAAGAGCTGAGTCAGTGAGGGGAGCCCTTCCCCTCCCAGGTGAATGCCATAGCCCACCCTTGACTTGGTCATCACTCCGAGGTAATCAGAAGTACTGTAGTCTCCTCTGTTGCAAAACGCCATCTGCGAGTGCTGGTTAGTGTGTCCGGTTCTGTGCAGTAGCCCAAGGCCATCCAGGGTTGCAGCCCTCCCCTCAGGGGCTGGGGACGTGGAGGAGACAGGAGGCAGGAAAATTCGTCCTGGACTGGCACTGTGTGAGCCGGCTTCACGCTCTCTGCCCTGGTTAAAGTTGACTCTCTCTCGTGGGCCCCTGTTTGGTCTTCTTCCAGCCCATCCGTTCAGTTATGCACCCCACCCCCCCGGCCCCCTGCAGGTCCCTCCTCTACACTTGCTGCCGACAGACATTCCACTCCCCTCAGCCCCTTGGAATCTGAAGATCCACTTCCAGCCTTACTCTGCTGAGGTTAGCTGGCTTCTCCTGGTGGCCTTCCAGCCATGGTCTAAGGCTCCTCTACGCTACTGCTGCCCTGGGCCTGGCTCGGGTCTGTGGGAGACACACGGGCATTCTTTGCCCAAGCAACCATGCGGTCTGTAGACTGACCCCAGGGCAGCAGCCACGCCCCTTGGCTCTGCCCGTAAATGGGGTCATCTCTCCTGGTTTTTCCACTTGGGATTCTGACAGCCGTCTGCCATGTCACTAACCACAGGGGACACACACCAAGTGTCTCTGAGTGGTACCTTGAAACCCTTCCAATGGGATTGAGATGGGAGGTGGCCATGTAGCTGTCCTCCATACTCCCAAGCCACCTTCTCTACCCCTTACATCCTCAGTGAGGTAGGGAGGTTTTAGACTGGGGGGACTTTTTTCCAGTTATCGTCTTGGACAATGTGTTACCTTAATTTAGCCTTTGCTTTGGCAGGTCACATTTGCCAACATTTCATCTTGGTGCGCCAATGAAACTTTGAGGTCCATTTGGGGGTGCAGTATGGCTACCCTACTGTAGGAATCCCTGCCTTGCTAGGATGGGAGCCCCTGCCATGTAGTAAAGTGGTGGCCCAGCCACAGTCCCACACCCTACTCACTCCCTTTGGCTTCTCTGAGCACCTCCCTTGCTGGGAACTGGTAGGGCATCAGAATTATCAGTGATCTCCAATATCTGACCTGCACTAGGGCCAGGATATTGCAGTCCTACACTGGCATGTGAGTGCAGTGACTTCCCAGGGCCACAGCAGTAGTGTCCCCCCAACGTGTCCCACTTGTTCTCTATCTCCAGGGTCTATGCCACTTGGCTGGACTTACTATCACTCTACGCTTTTCTACCACAGCCTCGTCAGAAATTCAGACCAGGGGCACCCGGGTGGCTCAGCGGTTGAGTGTCTGCCTTTGGCCCAGGGCTTGATCCTGGAGTTCTGGGATCGAGTCCCACGTCAGGTTCCCTGCGAGGAGCCTGCTTCTCCCTCTGCCTGTGTCTCTGCCTCTCTCTCTCTCTTTGTGTCTCTCATGAATAAATAAATAAACAAATAAATAAAATCTTTAAAAGAAAGAAAGAAAGAAATTCAGACCAAATCTGTGCTTGGAGCTGCATCTCCTGGACAGTTGGCTGTTGTAAAATGACGTGGAACTGTCACCACTTGACTTCATGGGTGACACAGTATCAGCTTGTGGGGGCCCAGAGGGCTGTCATGTTTATGATCTGGCAGATGGGGAGCCCACTGCCAGCCCCCTCCACCCTTCCTGCAGCTGTTCTGGGACAGCCCACAGGCTAGGTGTTTATAAGGCCATCATGGAGCTGTCCAGTGACCCAGAGAAATCTTTCTTTCCCCTCATCATCCTCTCCATGGTAGGCCCACGCTGGTAACTTGGCATTTCTGTTTGAGGTGGAAAAGCTTAAATATCGCAGGACTGGGAGAAAAGACTGGTGGCCCAGCGAGCAACTTGTAGGCCTTTCTTAGGGGTGGTGGCTTCCCTGACACCATCCTTCAGGGCAGGTTGGTTCTTCTAGGGTCATGAGGCAAGTGCATGTCAAAATGTGGCCAACTTGCTTTATAAACTTTCTTCTGGACGATTGTATCCATTGTCCTGGATTGATGTCCTGGTTCTTCTTGGGGCAAAAACTGGCATTGCAGTAAAGCTGATTGATTTTGGTGCTGTGGAAGATGTGGTCTTCTTCATTTGGGGTGAGTTGTGGCTCCCTGAGCAGAGCCCAAGACACCCTAAAAGCTACTCACTGCCACTGTTGACCTCCCTCTAACGAGGTGGCACCTACTCTTAGCATGTGGTTAGAGGGGTTTGCCCAGTAGTCTGGAGAAAAGAAACTGAACAATTGGGGCTCCTCCCACATTCCCAGCACTTCGCTAAACACATTCACACAAATTCTTGTATTAACCCTCACTACTGTCCTACGAGGCAAGCGGTATCATCACCTTGGGAGTCTAGATGAGGAAATAGGCTGAGAGGTTAAGTAGATGGTGTTGCCTGAATGTGAGCCCCAGCCTGACTCCACAGCCCACAACTACTGCTTCCTTGTACCCTCAGTACCCCCAGAGCCCTGGCTGGGGTCAGGAGTGCACCTGCCACTCAGATGTGGTTCTGGTGTCAGTGGCTGAGCAGCAAGCTGCTTCTCTATCCTCACCCATCCTGTGTGTCTTTGTTGAGTGAGGCACTCGGGACCCTGGGCCCCCTGTGGAGAAGGTCTTTCCTACAGGATCTTGGTCATGTGGAAGGTGTGTGGGTGTGGTGGGGTTCACTTAGTAACCTGCTTTCATCCACATTCCCAGCAATAAGATTTGCAAAGAGCCAGAGGTACAGCCCCATGGTACTCATAAGATGTGCCTTTCCTAAATGTTTTTGGAAAGATACCGGAAGATGCAAGAGCTTTGGTTCTGGCAAACAGTAACTGTCTGTGCTTATATCTTCTTCATGTGCTGACACCTAAACCAGCTGAAGAAGCAGGCATTGGAGACACCCCCAACCTGGAAGACCAAGCTGCTGGACATGTGACTCAAGGTCAGTGGGCTAGAATCACCAACCACGACTTGGGGGTTGGGAGGAGGGAGATGGCAATGCTTAGAGAAGTTCTACCTTATAAAGAGAATTTGTACCCAGGCCCTATGTCACACAGTTTCTGAGTTATTCCTAAGCCATGTGGTGGGGAGTCAAGAAAAAATGTCCAACAGAAACTCAGAGATGCACGGAATATAATTTCCTCTGCAGGCTACCCTCTGGCCTGTCCTGGGAACAGAGCCTCAACCATGTCTCCACCAAGCAATTTCTTTTCAACTTTCTTCTATACAACCTTCAGACCTTATTGCGATTTTCTTCTCAGGGACCCAAACAGCCACGTTCGAGGAAACCAACTTTCTGTAATCATTTAGTATAAATGTTTTAAGAACTTAAACCTATAAATCCTAAAGATTCCTTGTCTCAGGGAACAGAGACCTCTGATATAAATGGAGACCTCTAGATTCGTTTTCTATCGCTTGTGGCATCAATGATCTTGAGAGTGTACTGTATCTAGCCCAAAGAAGTGTGTCTCTTGAGGATATTTTGAAGCTTAACTATTTACCTCTGTGAGCAGGGTCATTGCCCCATAATGGGCTAATGTTCTCAGCTCATGTGGCAAGGAGAGGTGTGTTTTCATTCTTAGGCTTACAGAGAGCTTCAAAAAATATTAGAAAGGATAATCAAGGTTAGGGGGAACCCCAGTCTGTGTGTTAAATAACTAGAACCCTGGTTCCTATTTGTTTTAGGCCGCAGTTTTCAGTGTAGGTAAAATTAGAGGCTTTTATAACCTCTGGAAATGATCATTTATTTCCAGAGGAAAAAGTGGATTCTATTTTTTAAAAAAGATTTTATTTATTTATTCATGAGAGACACAGAGAAAGAGGCAGAAACATAGGCAGAGGGAGAAGCAGTCTTCTCGCAGCGAGCCCATGTGGGACTTGATCCCTGAACTGGGATCATGCCCTGAGCTGAAGGCAGATGCTCAACCGCTGAGCCACCCACGTGTCCCGATTCCAGTTCTTTCCTATAAATTTCTCTACAAAATTTTCCTACAAATTGCAGGCTATATCCTTGTGCCCCTGCAACATATTCCATGCAATGAGAAGACCAGGCCAAAATGTTTTGTGGGAACTTTATTTTTGTGCCTACTGAATTTTTACATTTTTTCCATCAGTGGCCTAGAATCATGTATAAAGATGAACACCAGATAGACATTTTCAGTGGGAATCTGGCACCAAATCTGTGCAAACATGGAGGTTTCTACCTCCGCTCCCAAAGCTGACACCTCATGCCTTGGACTGCTGGCCCAAATTGACAAAGGCCAGTTCCCTCCAGTGAAACGGTGTGAAGTTTGGACACATTCGTGAACACAGCTTATTTGCCAAAGGCCCACAGTCTGTTTTCAGGTTTAGAAAGAGCCAGGTAACAAAAGCCCAGTTGCCAGATCTTGTAGTTCCTGTGGCAGAAGGCAAACCTCCAGCAGCCCGTGTCTTGAGGTACCTACGATAGACAAGGATGGTTCAGGATGGCACTGCAGTGAGCTGAGTGTAAGGTGTGGGCAGGCCCAACCCATGTCCTGCTCACACCGAGTGGTAGACCTTTCCTGTGTTTCGAGGACTGGACCTCCTGAGGGTGATGTGCGGGAGGACAGTTTATCCCGAGTCCAGAAACCTCCACACTGTTTGCCCAGATCCTGTTTACCGTGGACCCTGCCGCCCGCCCCCAGATGATTGCTTTGTGTATTTCTTACTGAACACTTCATAGTATTCTAGGAACTGAATAGAATATTCTCCTGGCCCATCTCCTTCCTCCAAAAGTATAATTGCATGATGTTAGTTATGTTCAGTCAAGACATAACACACACTGTACAATCAAATATTGATGACTTTTCAAGGTGTGTTTACTATGTATGTGTGGGCCTTTGCCTCTTTTTCCACGAGGATCATTTACAGTCTTACGGTATATCAGAGGATAGTAATATCCTGACCACAAGCGATTTCTAGGAAGCTCTAGGAGGAAAGCTTTATCCAGAAGACAAGGAGACCCAGCCTGCAAAGGAGATGTAAAGACTAGCACCTACCATGCACTCAGACTGGTCTGTTGCACTAGTTGGTTGCTGAGATGTCATGGTGTTGAGGCACCTGCTCAGATTGTCAGGTTGTTGGGCTCTTCAGGCTGTTCTTCCTGGAGACTGCCAGACGGCCCCAGTGAGGTGCCCACAGACGTTGTGGGAAGCAGCAATGAGCATATTTTCCGGACCCCAGTTCACCCATGCAGAATTCCTTTATTGATCATCGCTGCGGGGCGGGCACCGTGGTTGATGCTAGGAACATAAAATGAATGAGATCATGAGCGTGAGGCCCTGGCATGAAGGTGGGGGTGGAGGTGAGCTGTGGTCGGCTTCTCAGTGGTAAGCTGATGGCAGCTACACAGACTCTACCATGTCAGGGGAGAGGGCGGTCACGTATGAGCCATGTCCACAACCACATACCTGTAGGCACATGTGCGTTCCCTGCCTCCCTCCTCTCAGTTCCTCCAATGCCCTGCATCTGTGGGGTTTTAGGTTTTGTTTAGAAGAGAGCTGTGGAGTTGTGTGGGTAGTTTTATCTTATTTATTTATTTGAGAGAGAGGAGAGAAAGAGAGGAAGAATGAGCACAGACGGAGAGAGAAAAGCAGACTCCCCACTGAGCACGAAGCCCCATGTGGGGCTTAATCCCAGGACCCCAAGATCCCTACTTGAGCTGAAGGCAGGCGCTTAACACACTGAGCCACGCAGGTGCCCCTGTGTAGGTTGTTCTGCTGCGACTAGACTAGACGGGAGGTTTGAAGGTTAGGAATTTAAAAAGAAAAAAAAGGGGAGGATGTTTATTAGGAGTATCAAAGAGTGTGACTCTCCAGTCCTTAATACATGGTCAGATTCTTTTTTTTAAGATTCTATTTATTTATTTATTCATGAGAGACAGAGAGAGAGGCAGAGACACAGGCAGAGGGAGAAACAGGCTCCATGCAGGGAGCCCGATGTGGGACTCGATCCCGGACCCCAGGATCACGACCTGAGCCAAAGGCAGACACTCAACCACTGAGCCACCCAGGTGCCCGGTCAGGATCTTTAAGGAGGGCTCACGTGAACACCACCCAAAGAGCCAGAAGGAGTGAGTGTTCCCTCCACCAGCTGCTAGTTGTGTAACCATGAAAGCAGTGGCCTTGTTGGCTGGCAGTGTCTTTGCCATGCAGGACCCTTTATTACCACTGTCATCTGTCTCAACTTATGCAAAAGGTCCGTCCATGATCCGTGACCCGGATAAATCTAAATTGTGCTTCTGTTTATAGGAACTTTATGGCAGTCTGTTAGCAAAGACTCAAGCCCTAATGATGATAAATTTGGGCATTTTCCAAATCTTAAGACAGGGTTGGTTTATGGGCATCTGCTGGTTTTACTTTGCAAAAAGGGGAAACAAAGAGAAAGGTAGAGAAAAGGGTGTCCTCACTGTATCAAAGCCAGATCCTATCTAGAGGCCAGACTCTTCAGAAAGCTCAGTGTCGCTGGAGAGAAGGAGAAGCATCTGTAGCCTAATGGATTCGGAACAAGGCAGCCCCACAGCGGGGCTGGCAGCCCTGGATGTGCTGACATGCTCTGAGCCCACCCAGAGCCCACAACAGGCAGAGGAATAACCCTGGCGTTAAATGGGGCGTTGGAGGTCACCAGGTCTGAGCACCCCTTTAACAGATGAGAAAAGTGAGGCCCAGAGAGGGGAGGTGCCCATCAGCATCACCCCGTGAGTCGTGTTAGACCAACAGCACTTTCATCATGAGCAAAGGGAAGCAACAAGGATGAGCCCAGAGCACACACTCCGTTTTGTTAGTTGGGCTTACGATGCTGTTTAAATGTGCTTTTCTTAATTCAAGAGTGCGTTCTCTCTCTTAAACTATTGATGCGTCCTTGCCAACCTTTTGCTACCGATGCCTCTTCAAACCCAGAGGAGTTGAGAGTTCCAGGCCAGCAGAGGGAGGTACCTGAGAGGCCCTTGGCCAATGGGCTTAGCTCTCAGGATCAGCCTGAACACGGCAGAGAAGCTTCTGGGGTCTCCCTGCTGCCTCTGGGGGAGAAACGGCCAGAGGCCCCCGTGCTGGTGCTCTCCTGCCAGCCCCAGCATCATCCCATCTGCCAACCGCCTGCTCCGACAGGAGGCCCTCGGGACTCCCACCAGGAGTGGGGACTGAAGCCAGGGGATGGGATCACGGGGGGTCTGGCCTTTCCGAAGCCCACCTCCCCTGGATGTCTCCAGACAGAGTCTGGGAGTGACAAGGCTGTCCAGGAGAGCCTCCTCGGGGAGCCAGGGCGCCATAGAGGTGAGGCTGCCCACCCGGGCACCCCAGGTCAACCCCACCAGCATGTGTCCTACGGCCCCAGGGAGGCCACACAGCAGCCTTCGGGGACGGAACCTGAGGACACAGAGGGAAGTCGCCACGGCTTGGAGCTGCTGGAGCACCAGCTTCTGGGGGACCTGTGCCAGGAGGGGCCGCCTCTGAAGGGGGACCATGACAAAGAGAGGCGGGGGGGCAAGGATTTCGACGAAGACCGCGATGTGGATGAGTCCTCGCCCCAGGACTCCCCTCCCTCCCAGGTCTCCCCGGGTCCGCAGAGCTCCCCAACCCGAGGGGGGCCACCCCCCGACACCGTTTCCAGAGGAGCCCCTGGCTTCCCCGGTTTTTCAGCTGAGGGTGCCATCCGCCTCCCTGTCGATTTCCTCTCCAACGTCTCCACAGAGCTCGAGGCGTCAGAGCCCCCCGGGCCCGGCGCAGGGCCCACGGTGGAAGGGCAGGCCACGCCCCCCGAGTTCACCTTCCACGTGGAGATAAAAGCCAACGTGCAGAAGGAGCAGGGACATTCAGAGGTGGATTTGGAAGGGGCTGCCCTTCCAGGGCCCCCCGGAGAGGAGCGAGAGCCCCAGGGCCCTTCTGAGGGAGAGGACACAAAAAAGACTGACCTTCCAGAACCATCTGAAAAGCAGCCCACAGCTGTTCTGCCAGAGAAGCCCGTCAGCCGGGTCCCTCAACTCAAAGGTCTGTGTCTTGAGCTCCTTCGCTCCTTCCCGGTGACCTCGTGTGCCACCCAGGCTGCGGGCACTGCCACTGAGCTTCCGGCTCCCTCCTTGGCTCCTGCTGCTCCCGAGGTCCTAGGGCTAGCCACTAAACCACCCACCTGGGCACTGCCGCTCACCCTCCTGCAGCCTCCTCCTCCCCTCGGCTCCGGCACGTGCTCCTCTCACGCTTGGCCGCCACTCTGCATGTCACCAACACCCCGCCCAGTGCTTTCCACCCTGTTCATTTCTCCAGCCACTCGAGTCATCCACAACAGTCCATCAGCCCACGGGTGGTTAGTTGGTGGCCCGCCCTCCACAGAGCGGGTAACAGCTGGTCCGCTTTTGAGGGCTTATCATGGGCCCTAAATTCATTGTCTCAAACCCTCCTGACCCTTCCAAGAGGACATAATTAGCCCCACTTTACCAACAAGGAAACAGGCACAGAGAGATAAAGTAAATTGCTGAAGGCCACCTGGGTCTGCACTGAAAGTCATACTCTTCCCTGTTCAGCACAGTGAACAGGGTTCTGGAAGGTTCTGAAGTGGGCCCTACTTAAGAGCCCAGAGATGCAGAGGGCAGGAGCCTGTCTTCTGCTGCTCTTGTCAGTGGACAATACATCCCACGTAGCGGGTGATTCACACACACACACACACACACACACACACACACATACACAAGCATTTGGGGTAGCCAAGAGCCCATGCTGAGCCTTCGGCCCAATGGTTCCCACCCCTACCTGCCCTACCTTGTGGCAGGAGAGACAATGAGCAAAAAACGTTCCCATCTGAATCTTCTCTTCCTCCCTTGGGGGGGCCCCAGGAACCCCTGTGCTGGGGCCTCGGCCCCAGCCTGCTCAATCACAGCAGCCCTGTGGGAGCTGGAAAAATGGTAGGGGAGGTTCTCCTGTGTTGGGGGTCTCTGTGGAGATGAGGAGGCCTCAAGGGTACATTCGTACATTGAAGACCTTTAGCATTTTGGGATTATTCACAGGGTTCAGAAATCGATGCCACTTGAGCTGCCAATTGCAAACATCTGTTAAATTTTTATTAGATGCTACTTGTCAAGTACTTTGAACCTTGAATTGTTGTAGATAGAACTTTGAAATGTTGTAGATAGCGGAACTTGTATTAAAATTTAAGACCAAAAAAAAAAAAAAACAAACAAACCACATCCTATTTTAAAATATCCTAAATTCCAAATAGTAGGGGACAAATAACTATGATTTGACAGATTAAAACAGTGTTTCCTGAAATGGTGTTTTATTGAGTATTTGCTATTGATGTTTCCAGTGGGGAAAGGAGTTCCGTGGTCTAAGTTGGAAAAACAGGCAAAGCAAAGTTAAGCAAGTTTTGCTGCAGCAGGACTTGTCAGAGCCTTTAACATTCTAATGCACATTATGACCCTCTCAGAAAGACACAGAGTACAGATTCCCCAAATTTATTTGATCCAACCTGCTAACATCTCCTGGAGGAGGACTTGTTCAATAGTACCCAATCTGGCTAATGTGGATTTGGCAGAGGCTTTAAGTTGTGATGAGGGTGGTGATGGTTGATTTGGGCAGAAGATGTAAAGCAGGACCACCTGGGGCTCTTACTAAAATGAATATTCATTTTACAGCCTCACCTTAAGCTTACAGAGCCTCAGGTGGGTCCAGGAATCTGTATTTTATCAACGTGTCCCAGTGGTTCTGCTGTGCAGTGATGTGTGACAATGTCTGGGCTAGATCATCAATCTAGGTCGTTCTAGAAATCCAGTCTCCGTTAGCCAGCGTGAAGCTCCAGGAGGCCGCAGGACCTTTCGGCAGGGGGAATATGATTTTAAAACGAAGAACGAAAATCTATCATGAATTTTCAACGACGAATGTCAACAGAAGGGAAGGATGAATTAGGATGCTGGTAGACACGTGCTTTCACCAGGGCGTGCGGCTTTCTACACACAAAAGCTGCCAGTGGTTTGGTTCTAAACTCCAAGAGATTATCTGTAAAATGTTTGACGGTAACTGGTTTGTCGCTAATTTGGGAAAATGGCAAGGATTAGTCCCCTTGAGGGGCCTGTAGGCAGTGAGAAGACCCTTCCTCTCTGGGTCAGGGGTGGACCAGGCTTGTCAGAGGGTGGGGCAGCTGGGGCTGGAGACCTTAGCTCCCAATAGTGAGGGGAAGGGACCTCACTCGCCCTGACCCTTGGGTGACAGCCTGAGTAGGGGGTTGGAGCGTAGCTTCCTCTCCTCCAGGGAAGGAGCCTATGAGAGGTGGGGCCTTCACTGTCTACCTTCCCTGAGGGCCTCTGTGCCCACATGTGCCTGGAAGAATCTTCACTGTGCCCCTTCTGCATGTTCCCACCCTCAGCCAGCCTGCTCTCCCCTCTTGTCAGGGTGCTCCAAGCAGTGACCCCAGTGTGCTGTGTTGATACTAACAACAAGAGACAGATTCAAGGGGAAAGAAAATCCACTGGGTTTCCACCAAGCCCGGCTGAACAAAACCCATTGTACTGATCCCGAGAAATCAGAGTAACTATATCCAGCTCTTTCCATAAGCTCTGCAGATGGGTATAACATGTGTTTTCATTTTATATCTTATCAGCTCGCATGGTCAGTAAAGGCAAAGATGGGACTGGAACTGATGACAAAAAAGCCAAGGTAAGCTGACGAAAACACAAACCTCTGCCGACGTCAGATTTACCAAGAGGCTGTGCTTATCTGAATTTTTATTTGTAACACGTGGGGAGCATCTGTCACTGAAGGATGACTGTCATTTTTAAAAAATGCATTGTATCTTCATGCAAACTTTTAAAATTCCAGCATTTGCTCACCTTGATGCTTATGCCAGAGAAGAGCGGTCAGCAGGTTAAGGAAGTAATGCTCCTAAATGCAATTCCACTAGCATAGCTGAAATGAGATGTTCATAGTAAACAAAGATACATTTGGATTTTCTGCAATAAAGTTTGAATTTTGCACACCTTACACTTCCCACTGCAGATCCAGGCTGCGTATATGTACACACACATATGGAAAGTGCATAGAAAATACCATTTATTCAGGTGGCTGAGGAAGCATTGATCAAGAAAGTGACCTCTAACCTAAGGTGGAGGGTTCTGGAAAAGCCCTAGAAGAGAGGACCTATGGGGCAGTCTGGGAAGGAAATATAAAGGAGGGTTGCTGAGGCAGGGGTGGGAACAGCGTTCCGAGGAATAGGAACAGCACAGCAAAGCCCAGAAGCATGAAGAGGTGATATGTGTTCTGAGAACTCTAGGCAGGTGGCTTGGTTGCTGCAGAGCTCCAAGTGGGGCTGCCGTCCGGTGGGAAGGATGGGGGGTGGGAAAGCTGATACACGCCCAGACTGCTAAGTGGACAAGCGGGCAGCAATGCACTTGACACCATCTTGAAATCTGGCCAAGGCACCAGTTTGATGCAAGCTTTAGTCAGACTTCAAAAACCAACCTGAGGACCAGTGGATGAAGCCCCTGCTCCCACAGAAAGCACATCCAGAACCAGTGTTTCCTGTCAGCAATAGTTTCCTCCTTTAATGACTTTGCATCCTGGAAAATTCTCCCATAACTACACAGTAGAGTTTCCCCAGGAACACCCTACTGTGACCCCCAGATGAAGACCTATTTTTCGTAAAGGCATCTCAAATTTCCAATATGAATTCTGCCTAAAACATCTGGGTCCTAAACCCTGGGTCCAGAGCCCTAATGGGCTCCTCCGATGCGGAGTGTGGCTCTAGGAGTTGGTAGCACGTGTTGTGACACCCTCCCCTCTAAAAAGTCAGGGTTTGCCATCGCAAGACCTGGTGAGGCAGCTGAGGGTTCTGCAGGAACTTGGGGGCTTCTGCCCTAGACGTGTGAAGCCATAGCAAGGGCTGCTAGCCAGTCATGATATGCATCCGAGGAATCCCAGCCCCATGCATGCATGCATGCATTCCATTCATTCATTCATTTGCACACGTGGGCACAGTGTCCCTGCCCTGGACAAAGGGTCAGATCCTTCCCAAACCTGAGCCAGGTGGGGAGTTCTGCCAGCAGAAGGGGGCCCGTGTGCACCCAGGGTAAGAGGAGTCCCCACCCCCAACTTTTCTTGTCCCCAGTTGCAGGACATCAGCCTGCATCCCTCCCCCACACCCTTCCCCACCCCGTGGCCCTCCTCCTTCCATGTTGGTCGCACAGAGAGCCTCGGCCTTTTTGGTGGGGGTTTGTGGGATAACAAACCCAAGAAGCCTAATGAAGCCTGTGGTCAGACTGCTTGCTTGGTAGCTCTGATTCCCTCTTTGAAATACCTCTGGACTCGGCCACTCGGTTTGGTGGCTGAAGGTATGACCCTTCCTCCGCCCAGCTTTCCTCGTCCGCCAGGACCATGCTTCCCTGTCAGAGTCCCCCAGAGCCAGTTAGGACAAACCATGGGTGCCAGCCTTTGTCCATCGGCTTCCCTGTCCACAAAGGGACAGCTCCGTCCATGAGGTCATCCAGCACTACCACCTCTTGTTGGGTTAGCCACCCTCCTGCAGGCTATTTCCTAAGGTAGAATGTGTTCAAGAGTGAACGTTGGCCAGATTAGGATTTACCAGAGAAGGTTATGGTTAGTTTTGCTTGAGGCTTTAATCAGTAAGTGTGTGTGTGTGTGTGTGCGTATGTGTGCACATGTAACCTAAGGTATAAGGCAGGATCTTTAAGATGTGGGATAGGCACCATCCTGATTTTAGCAAGTATGATACTCTCAGTGTGGCAGGAGAAGGCCAAGGGTTAGCAGGACAGCAGGAGCTCCTCACCTGGAATTTAGCAGAAAGCGGGGCCCTTCTGACCCATGACACACTGGGGATGTTTTCTTGAAAAACATCCTACAAATCATATGCTTTGGCGATCTTCATTAACTCTTTGGGCGTGAAACACCTTTAAACCAGTGGTCTCCAAAGTGGCGGGGTGCAGCACAAGAAGATCCAGTGAGCTAAAGAACATTCTAAAACTTCTATCCATTTTTTTCTCCTCTCTTTTAAAAGTTCTGTCCTCTATAGGTTTTATAATGTACATCATACGTTGGCATTGTGGTATATGTACTTAGCTGATAAATAACTACAGGGGCATTAGGATGTGTAGCCACTTCCGGACCTCAGGGATAAGAAGGATGGATAAGGGTACGTGATGCAGACAGTTTGGAGATCACTGCTTTAAGCTGTTACCTGCCTTGTTTATTTTTAGTTACTATCCTTTTTCAGTTTGTTTCCTTCCCCCATGTGCTGACTTTTATTTTGATTTTATTTATGTTTATGTTTAAGACATCCACACCTTCCTCTGCTAAAACCCTGAAAAATAGGCCTTGCCTTAGCCCCACACGCCCCACTCCTGGTAGCTCAGACCCTTTGATCAAACCCTCCAGCCCCGCCGTGTGCCCAGAGTCATCTTCCTCTCCTAAACACGTCTCTTCTGTCACACCCCGAACTGGCAGTTCTGGAGCAAAGGAGATGAAAGCCAAGGTAAGGAAACCACCTTTGAAAAGAATCAGGCTGCTCTAGTACGGTTTTCAGATGTATGTTGTTTTGAGCCACAGAGACTTTCCTTCAGATAAGCTATTACCTAGAAGCACCACGTAGAACAAGGACAGTTCTGGTTGAAATGGGAAATGGGGGGCATGGCACTATTTTGCTCAGCTCCCTCATGGCAGCCCCCACAGCACCCGAGGGGGCCCTGGTTTGAAAATCACCGCCTACCCGAGTACCTTTGGTAACTGGGAGTGCTTCCAGATGGCCCCGATGGGGGTTGATGCAGCACCAAGTGGCAGTGCCTGTCCCACAAGGGCACTTCCCGCTGAACCATCTTGTGATTCCTGGTGAATGTCAGTTTCTTTTCTGAGTTTGTGTTATGTGTCAAGGTCACACCCGGTAACTGAGCCCTGTCAGCGGACTGCTTGGGCACCAGCGGCTCGCAGCCTTTGGCCCGTTTGCTGATTGGTGCTGGCCAGGGGCTCTTAGCATGCTCAGGAGTCACTAAAACCTAAGGGTTGTTTGGGGAGAACAAAAGAATGGCCCAGCTCTGCCAGCACTCACCATCAGATTCTTCGGTGTCTTCCGCGGGCCTCTGGTGAACCCCCCCCCCCCCCCATCAGTGTGATAAACCCTACGGAGCAGTCGGAAAAGGTCCTGCCCATTGAGCGCCCTGGGCCGATAATGAGCCCGATCATCACGAAAAGCTCTGTTACCTTTTTATAAAACACAATAGCACAACTCATGGTGAGAACTCAAGTGAGCAGCTCCTCTCGGAACAGTCAGGGCGCTTGGTGTTTGGGTGGAGCCATGGGTTTGTGTGTCCCTTGAACCCATGACGTCGTGGAAGACATTTGTTGCATCTAGTAATAGGCAAAGGGTCATTCGGATCTTAGCCTCGTTTTGAGTCAAGGAGGTTGAGTGGGGCTGGCATTGATTCTAGGTGATAGTAGCCTTTCCCAGTCGTAAAAACCACTGTACCGTGCTTCGGTTGACAGGGGGCGGACGGTAAAACTGGAACGAAGATCGCCACACCCCGGGGAGCCACCCCTTCAGGCCAGAAAGGCCAGGCCAATGCCACCAGGATTCCAGCGAAAACCACGCCCTCCCCCAAGACCCCACCGGGCGGTAAGAGGAATGTTCTCTGGAATCCAGGGCTGGGGGGAATCTCTTAGTAGGTGCCATCCTTCTCTTTGAAGACCCCTGGCAATTAATCACTTCCAGTAGCTGACTAAGCACCACAATGCTCGTTTTCTTCTTAATCCTTTTGCCAATCTTACCAGGTAGAGATCGAATCTCCACTTTTGAGCAATGACCAAAGGCCCTAAGCATTTGCACGAATAAGTCTAAGCAGCTCACTTCAAGCATGAAGAGAATGCAGCCGCGTGACTAATGAGTGGCGGGAGAGGGGGATGCTCTGAGTTTCTCGGACCCCAAGTCCTGGGGCCTTGGGAGGTGTTTTTCAGTCCCCAAGTGAGATGCGTGGTGGCTCTGTGTCTCTGGAAACAGTGGGACTTGCTGGAGTGAGCACTTTGGCAGGACCTGCGCATCTCGGCTGAGCACCTGCATGCTGTGCCTTTTTTCCTGCACTCCTTTGAATAAAACCCAGGTGGTTTTGAGTATCAGGCAGGCTTTCATGGAGTGATTCTGCTCCCAGTGGGGCTGTAAAGAGTAGAGGCCCTCTTTGAGGATGGGAGACAGGCTGAGCTCCTCCTTCCCAGTGCCCCAAAGGGCCATGTCCCAGGCAAGGGGGTTTGGATTCTGCACAACGCAGGGGGCATCAGGCCCTCTTTGGCTTTGGGGTGGTGTTCAGGCACCTGAGGATCTTGTACAGGCCTTGAGAGCCCTGGACCGGTTCAGTGGTATCTCTGCTGTGCGCTGGCCCTAGAGTAGCAGCTCACAGCCCTTTGTCTGCATGTTTCGCGGTGGTGTTTGCCTCCTTTGCCCTGGGGTGGTGGCTGCAAGGATGGCTGCTCATGATTGGCCACTGGATGGTTTCTTCCTGTATATAATTCCTATGATACAACGGTAATTCACAGAATTGTGATTGGATTTTATAAATGATTTTGATCCTGCTTTTCCTCATGTGGCGCTAAGCCAGTTGGCTCCCACAACTGGAGTCATAACTGGGAAAAGCATGTGCACTTCTCTTTGGATCTTACCTGTGTTTGGGTGGACAGATCTCTGTGGGCCACCTTGCCCTGTTTCCCGCCAGCCAGGGCACCTGCTCTCTGAACACCTTCCCCGCCTGGCTCACCTCTGCCGTCTGGCCTGGCCGGTGCCTGCAGCATGCAGAAGAGCTCACCGAGGCCCTGTTTAAGCTTGATTATAATGAGACTTTCTGTGGATTTTTCTTTTTAAGCTACCAAGCAATTGCAGAGAAAACCACCCCCTGCGGGGGCAAAATCCGAGCGAGGTAATTCTGGGGCTGCTTTGCCCAGTGAGGCACTCGCTGTTCGCGTGTGGCTGTGTGTGGCTCAGGTTTGGAGAGCAGAGAGGACCTGTGCTGAAGCGTGGGTTTCACACATTGAAACTGAACCCAGAACCGTCAGAATCCTGCCCCTCCTCTTGTGTGTGGCTTACGCGGATGCCGTCTGTCTGATGGACCTTTCTGTCCCTGTGCCAAGGCTCTGGGGCGGGGGGGGGGGGGGGGGAGGGAGGAAGCATGTCTCCAGCTGTTTGTGGGTGCTGGAGGCCCGGACCCAGGTGTGGGTGGGAAATTCCTGCTGGCATTTATTTATTTTTTATTTTATTTATTTATTTGAGAGAGAGAGTGTGCACAGAGAGAGGGAGAAGCAGACTCCCTGCCAAGCAGAGAGCCCGATGTGGTGCTCCATCAAAGGACCCCAAGATCATGACCCGAGCTGATGGCAGACACTCAGCCAACTGAGCCACCCAGGCACCCCTTTGCTGGCATTTATTTAACACACACCCTGTGAGCACTCCCCACTTCGCACTGGACACTTTCACTGATACCACATCCAGCCTGCAAATTGGTGCTGCAGGCTGTGGCCACGCTCCCCATTTTCCAGATGAGGACACAGGATTAGGAGGTTGTGTGAGTTGCCTAAAGTCAATCTGCAGTTTAGTGGCACAGAAAGGATTTGTAGCCGCCCTAAGTCCAGCGGTCAGCCTGTGTGCCTGGAAGCAGGAGCAGAGGTCAGGGACGCTGAGCCTGGAGCAGAGGCCCTGTCTGTTGTTTCCCTATGTGGAAAAGGAGAAAAAACTTCGTTAGTCCTGTTGCCAGGACTTGAGCTTGACGACATTAGGAACATCCAGCAGACATGGAAATTCAAGCTCTGCAAGTGACAGTGCTTACTCTCCTCTTGATGAGAGAAGTAGCCTTTTTGTTGCTGCTCAGCGCTTCCAACCAGGGGCCACCCTTCTCCAGGTTGGGGTCTGCAGGTCCCTGTTTGGTTCCTGGGGCAGAGCCCGGAGTGTCCAGGAAGCTTGGAGGCGGCAGTAGGGCTCAGAGCGGAGGAGAACCAGGCCCTCCCATGGGCACAGCATCCTTGACTCTGAGACTCAAGGATGCTCAAGAATTCCCAGGGAACTTGAGAGGAGCCAGTAGTGGGGGCCCCAGCCCACACCAGGAATGGGCCCAGGAATCTGCATCTTCCTGGTCCCGGTCCTGACCTGAGCCTCTGGAGATTCTGACACAGGGGTCCCTGGGCCACATCTGGAGAAACGCTGCTTCATGGGGTACATGGAATAGTAACTGTAGGGTGTATGGGGCCCTGGGAAGTGCAGGATGGAAGCCTGAGAAGGAGCCCAGGACTGAGTCTGTTGGGGAAAGAGCAGCCCCAGCCGCCTTCCTGGAATTTTTGGAAGGTACAGGTTCCACCATGCATCAGTGTAGGGGGAAGGGAGTTCTCAGAGAGGGCAGGGCAGGGCAGGGCGGCCCGAGGTGGCGTGGCTTGTCTGGAGAGCTCAGGACAGGTGGACTCGGACGGAGCAGGCCTGCCGTCCTGGAGCACACATACCACAGAGGGGCCGGGAAGGGGGTGCAGGGGGCTGCTGGGAATGGAGCCTTGAACATGCTGAGTGGCTTAGAATTCACCCAGGGGGTAAAGGGTCTAATAGATCCAACACAGGTGGCCCCTGGTCCTGTCACCATGTCACCTTTATTCAGGGAAAAGCCGCACAGACTTGCACTTGAGTTTTCCAAAGCACATCTACGCGCATCCGTGCCTGGCCTCCCTCCCTGCAGGCACTGTGATCATTTCCAGGTTCCAGCTGAGACCCGTAAGCTCAGAGAGGGAAAGTGACTCATCTGAGACCACATGGCTCATTAGACTCTGTGCCCTGACCCCAGGGCCATGGGGTAGAGTCGGTCCCCTCGGGAAAGGGTCTTTGGTGACCACTCTGTTGCTTCCCTGGGAAACGGAGTCTCTGTCCCTACACAACAAGGCCTGGAAGAAGAGACATTTCTCTAGAAATGAGACCAGGGGCAGCCTCCTGCTGGCTTAGCTGAGCTTCCTGACCTTGTTCCCACCTGCCTCACCAGCCCTGAGTCTGGGAGAGGGCCCTCAGGACGGGCAGCAGCCCCTGAGGCCTTTTCTAGCTCCCACTCACCCCAAGCACCAGCCTCACTGCCTCCTCTCTCTCCAGGTGAATCTGGAAAATCTGGGGATCGCAGTGGCTACAGCAGCCCCGGCTCCCCGGGCACTCCTGGCAGCCGCTCCCGCACCCCGTCCCTGCCAACCCCACCCACCCGGGAGCCCAAGAAGGTGGCGGTGGTCCGCACCCCACCCAAGTCGCCGTCTGCAGCCAAGAGTCGCCTGCAGACCGCCCCTGTGCCCATGCCAGACCTAAAGAACGTCAGATCCAAGATCGGCTCCACTGAAAACCTGAAGCACCAGCCAGGAGGTGGGAAGGTAAGGGCACACGCAGGGGCTGGCTGGGAGCGTGCTGGCCCCAGGACCCTGGGAGGAGGGGTGTGGGTCCCCCCACACCTGGGGCAGCACACAGCACCTGGGTCCCTCCTGGATCTCTTCAAGGAAAGACGGTATGGTTCAGTTCTGTCTTGGGGTCACCACCACGCCGTGAGCGCCCTGCTCAAGGGAGAGAAAGCACTGGTTCTTTCCTTCCCTGTTTGAGTCTCTGCTGACCAGACAGTATCTGAGATTATGAGGTTGGTTGTTTCTCCATGACTTGAGGAGTTCTCAAAGTGGAGGCACCCACAGAGGTTCCCCAACTTGTCTTGCGTTTAGAACGTGACACGACCCATCTATAGGTGAGTGTCTCTGGCGTTCATTGGACATTTTTTCAGGTTTCTCTCCAAGCCTTGGATCTGGGGGAATTTGGGGGTGCTATTTTGAACAACTGTTCTTCAGGACAAGTGAGTGCTCCGGAAACTGTTGGGTTTCCTAAAGGTGGAGAAACATGAACTTCCAAAGGCCTAAGGTCACGGGAGGTGGGGACCAACCTGGACCTCTTCCTCCTCCTCCTGTCTCTTGTCACCCTTTGTATGAGTTTCCTGAGGCTGACATACAAAAGACCACAGACCGGGCAGCTTATAAAACAGAAATGTATATCCTCACTGTTTTGGAGGCCAGAAGTCCAAGATCGAGGTATTGGCAGGACTGGTTTTATGGAGGTCTCTTTGCTTGGCTTGTGGATCGCAGCCTTCTTGTGTCCTCACGTGGTCTTTTCTCTGGGTGCCTCTCTGTCCCAGTCTCTCCTTCCTGTCATATTGGATTGTGGCCCACCTCTTTAAAGACCTGTCTTCAAATATGGTCCCATTCTGAGACAATGGGAGTTAAAACATCAGCATGTGAATTTGGGGGGACATAGTTCAGCCGCTAACAGCCTGCCCCACGTATCACCAGTTGTGGGGGGGGGGGGGGTAGAGAAGGGAGAAGGGTGGAAGCTGTGGAGTAGAAAGGATCAAGACTCTGCTTTTAGGAGCACAGATGTGTTGGGACTCCTGAGCTTGGGCCTTTTGGGGGGCAGTGAGCCTCCTGCTGTTCTGGGGGAACATTACAGAACCCAGAGCCAACATTTCCCTTTAATCAGTTGGAACCACTTGTCTCCCTAACAGGGGGGGCCCTTGTTACTCTTGATGTCACTCTTGGCTGGGGCCTGGGTCCCCACGAAGGGAGGGTGTCTCAGGGCTTTCTGTCCATGTTGGTGCCTTAACTGAAGCCCTGTGCTTTGCTCCCCGTGGAGCCTCAAAGCCTCCCCCTGGCCTTTCTCATCCTTGGGGCCCAAAGACTCCTGCCCATTTGGGAGGTCTGGGTGTGTCCCAGGGTAGATCCCTGGGGCTCATGGCCACTGGTCTTTGGTCCACAGGGTTGGCGCTGGGCCTGTGTTTACTTTTCTGTGGTGTTTGCCTTGGCTGCTCCTTGGAAAGATGCCTGTCTCATTCCAGAAGGGGCAGCTCTGGGGCAGTTGGGGTGTTGGCTTGAAGTCGACCCCTCTGTGAGGCTTTGAGGGCCAAGGGACCTGCAGAGAGGTTGTTGCCAAGGTGGTGGGATGTTCCCACCGGCGTTCAGCACTGAGTGTTCCCTGTGGGCCCAATTTTCATAGCATAGAGGGACCATTTGCCCCTCGTTCTGAAAAAGGAAAAACAAAACCCCACACAGCCAGCTCTGCACTGACAAGAAGATTGTGTGGCTGTGACCAGTGTCTCATGACAACTCATTACTGTGAGAGGGAAACTCATCATCAGTATCCCCCAACCTGTGGGCTGTCACACACCAGCAAACGCCCACCTCTTCCTACCAGCCAGGCTGCACCCCCATCAACCATGCTGCACCCCTGCCAGCCCAGGCTGCACCCCCGCCAGCCCAGGCTGCACCCCCATGAGCCCTGAGTTCCCCTGTGGTTGACTTGGAAAGTGTAGGTGCCCCTGGCCCAGATCCAGTGGTTCTGCAGAGAACCAGTGCCAGGGCTAACCATTTCCCACTGAGGACTCTTCTGGGGCCAGAATCTGCCCCCCACACCCGGGGCTGCCCTGTCTGTGGGGGAAGAGGAGTGTGGTGGATGGGGACCAGTGATCTGATGCTCAGAGAGGAAAGGGGGAAGGCGCCCCACCCCCATTTCCACCTCACCATGCTGGGTGCACACATATGTCCACATTTGCTGAAGGGTTAAAAAAGAGAGGGCAACTTTTTCAGGACTCTTTGGAGGAAGACACAGGGAACAAAAGGGAAGTGGCAAAAGGAAGAGGAAGAGCTTTCCTTAAGTCCCATGGAAAACTGAGAAAATTGTCTGAAACAAAGAAAATCTCAGCCTACCAGAGCTACACTAAATCTCCAGGGAAAATGAAGAGAAAAGAAACAGGAGGGACGCCTGGATGGCTCAGTAGGTTGAGCGGCTGCCTTCGGCTCGGGCCCTGATGCTGGGATCCTGGATCGAGTCCCACATCAGGTTCCTTGTGGGGAGCCTGTTTCTGCCTCTCTCTCTCTCTCTCTCTCTGTGTCTCTCATGAATAAATAAAAAATCTTTAAAAAAAGAAAAAAGAAAAGAAACAGGAAAGAAGCAGCACATGGGATCCATGGAAAAATGCCTTTAAAGTGCCGGGACTAAGGGTCTCCTGAGGTTTCCTCGAGATCCTGGGGGCCCTGTGCCCTCCTCTAGCTCAGCAGGTGCTTGTTTCGGCTGCAGAAGGAACAGCGCTGTGAGTCTGAAGAATAAGAGGACTTTTATTCCCCTGAATAGCCGGTCATACTGAAGAAGGAGGAGCAAGAGGGTCCAGGTTGTAAACCTGCAGGGACCGAAAACCTCCGAGGATCAATGTAAATCAGTGGTTGGAAAAAAACGTAAAAGATCTGTGTTCTGTCGCTCTGTCCTTTGCTCTAGTTTCATGATTTGCTACTATGAGCAGGGGTTGCTTGAAGAGTCCAGAACAAAATTGTTCTTAAAGGAAAATGCTGGTAGTCACTCGGCCACTTTAGCAGAACCGGCTGAATCCACCAAACGTTGCGGGGAGAAGGGAAGGAAGGCCAGCACCGCAGACCAGGCACGCCTGTGCCCCCCACCTCCCTGCCGCAGCAGCTCTCCTACCTGACTGCAAGACAATCACCTGGGGCTGGGATTCTTTTCAAAATCCTAGTGCCAGAGCCTTCCCCAGGCTCATTAGAATCTCCCGGGGAGCCTTCCCAGCTGTTCCCAACGTGCAGTCTCGGCTGAGACCCAGCATCCCCAGATTCTCACTTGCTGCCTCTGGCTTCGACTCTCTACTAGGGTCTCCTGTGCACCCTGGATCTGATGACTGATTTTCCTCTTTCAGTCCTAACCCTGTCCATTCTCAGATGCCAAGTACCTGCCTCCTCCATCAGCTCATTCCCAGCCCGGGCCACCCCCTGTGTCCTGCAGCCCTGCCCTGACTTTCTCCCAGCCCTATCCTCGGGTGGGGAGGTGTTCAGACACAGAAACAAAGAACCAGCATTCCAAACACATTTAAAAAAAATAATAAACTACCCACTGCAGGTGTAAGTGATGTGAAGTTGACACCCTTTCATCCTGAAGAGGGCACATCAGTACAGTACAGTCCTTTTGTACCTAAAGAAGGAATGTCCATAGTTTTCACAACTTCATTCTGCTAAACCAGTGATCTGTCAAAGGGTCTCCTTCCTCTGGATTCAGCTGAAGGTCATCTTGAGATCTTTGTGTCCCCGTAGCCTCACACAGAACAAAAGGAGGTGCTTTGTACTCTAAAATCGAAGAAAGGAAGAAACCCAAAACTCAGAAAAAGCTTTAAGCACAAAAGTGTGCATTGAGTTTTATTTATAACTGCAAAACAAAACAGTTTAAATGCCTAACAATAGAGAGGTAATTAATGGTGGTGCCATACTATAAAATGTTACGTAGCCCATGAAAAATACCTTGAAAATTTGTTTGTAAATATAAACATTTGTAAATGTTATACGATGAGGTCAAAATTAATAGTGTAGAAATATTCAGGTTTTGCCTACTACTGATATAAAAAGTTCACAGAGAAAATGAAACTATGACAAATGCCAGCGGTGGCTCATAGAGGTTGCATGTTTTTCCCTTTCCTTCCAAATTTTCTACAGTGAAAACATTTCTAATCAGAAAAACATGGATAGGAATACATTGTAACTGGAAGTGTAATAGTAGATGACAGTAAAGCAAAAAATAGAAGGGCATAAGAAGTCCCTGTGATTGAGAAGGGAAATTTTAATTTTTTAATTTTATTTTTTTAATTTTTTCAATTTTTTAAAAAAGATTATTTATTTGAGAGAGAGAGAGAAGGAGAGAAAATGTGAAACAGAGGGAGGGGCAGAGAGAGAAGCAAGCTGTTTGCTAAGCAGGGAGCCCAGTGCAGGACTCTTGATGCAGGGATAGATCTCAGACCCCATAACCCTGAGATCATGACCTGAGCTGAAACCAAGAGTCGGATGCTTAATCTACTGAACTACCCAAGCAGCCCAATAAGAGGAATTTTTAAATACCAGGAATTAAACTGTATGATCGAAGTTTTATCAGATGTTATGCCAAAAATCCATACAGTCTGTAAAGAAAAATACCTATAAATATAGGGAAAGAGCAGTTGCACTGGTCTATTCCCTAACCTCAGTGTCAAGTACCAGAACCTGATTGTGTACATATCACCAGCATTACCACAAATACTTGGGAATTAAAAGGAAGAACGCCTTTTCCATGTGCACTGGTAACAAACACCATATGTCCTGTGGAGGTGCCCTCAAATTGAATTTGGAAGGAATTCATCATTTTAAGTGCTTTGGTTATTTAAAAAAAAAAAGTGAAATGGCTGCAGCGTAGCAATTATGTTTTTAGTGAAGGGGAAAAAAGAATGCAAAAAATAAGAATGCAGGGGTGGCTCAGTGGTTGAGCGTCTGGCCCCGGGCGCGATCGTGGGGTTATGGGATTGAGTCCCACATTGGGCTCCCTGCAGGGAGCCTGCTTCTCCCTCTGCCTATGTCTCTGCCTCTCTCTGTGTCTCTCATGAATAAATAAAAATCTTTTCTAAAAAATTGCAGAAGCAAAGGTAAAAGCAGAAATAAATTCAACAAACACAACCAGTGCAATAGGACATACAATAGCCCCCAAAGCTGGCTCCTTCCTCCTGTCCTTTGTTCATTCACTTGACATTTCTGAGGCATCTCTGAGTGCCAGGCTCTGTGCAGACAGTTCCTGTCCCTGAGCCTAGAGAAAAAGAGGCAAGAGGAGACAGGTTGGCCGGGGAAGGATATGCAGCGGAGAGCAGCCACCACCATGGAGGGTCCCCACACTGAGGGTCACCCGTGTTATAGACTGTCACCCACGATGTGAAGTGTCACCAACAAGTCAGAGAAGACAGGACAGACCTTTTTGGGACCATCATCGGTCTTTGCAAGGAGAGGCCCCTGCACAGAGTGCTAGGTACAAGGGCTGAATGAAGGCAGAGGGAAACTGCATCCTAGAGATGTCCAAACCAAAAGCAAAATAAAGCTAGAACAGGGGTGCCTGGGTGGCATCTGACTTCAGCTCAGGTCGTGATCTTGGGGTCCTAGGATGGAGCCCCGTGTTGGGCTCTTCGCTCAGCGGGGAGTCCACTTCTCCCTCTGCCCCTCCCCCTGCTCATGCTCGCTCTGTCTCTCTCTCTCAAATAAATAAAATCTTAAAAAAAAAATCTAGAACTGGCACCAGCTGGGGTGGCCAGGGGACATGGGTTTAGGCTGGAGTTTTATTCATTTACACAAGATTTTGAAAGGCAGGGCTGGTGAGGGCCCAGTGGGGTTGAGGCAACCGTTGAGCGCTCAGCAGCCCTCCTGTGGCTCAGTGGAGAGCACAGAGGGAAACCCGGGGTCCCAGGGGCCATCCAGGCTGGGAGAGACGGAGCTCAGGGCCAAGGCTGCCTGGTCAGAACTGGGCGGTGCTCGTGGCTGCCAAGGTTGAGAAAGTCACAGCCGGAGAAGGGCACAGGGGCCCAAACGTTGGGGGTGGCCTGGCTGGCTCTGAGAACATCCAGGCCAGTCGCTGGGTGATGCCAGGGCCCCGGGGAAGGGCAGGGCGGAAAGCAGCCAGGAGCCGGGACCCTCTGGAGCCTTGGGCTGCAATATTGCAGGCGGCCACAAGATGGCAACAGAGCGCTGCGTCTAGCTCCACGCTGGTGCGCTGAAGACTGTATTTTTAAAATTCATTATGTGTAGTAACAAAGTCCCAGTTCTCATTTTTAAAAGCACGCATGTAGAACATTTTTGTGGAGTAAGTTAAGTCCGTTTGTACCTGGGACAGTCCGCTTCTCCTGGATCAGGGCCAAGGACTCAATGGAACCTGAGCTGAGGGGCCAGGCCCTGGATGGCACCAGGCTGGGACCCTCCCCCGGGACAGCCCTCTGGGCACCTCTCCCTGTGCACAGCGTCTGTATCTCTGATCAATCTGCTGTAAATACCATCATTTTAAAGATGCACCAGGTATACTGACCCTAGTGGAGCCAAGTTGGGCCCAGCAAGCACCAGGGCATGCTAGAGACAGGCCTTGCCAGGGACAGCTGGTGGACGCTGGGCCAGTCTGGGAGCTCTTAGGGGGAGAACTGAGCCATCGGGAGCACCTCAAGAGCTCTGAGCCCACACGGAATCAGATCAAGGCCGGGGGAGCGTTGGGGCCACTTCAGGTCCTCAAGGAAATAGACCAAACCAGAGTGGAGCTGCCTCACCCCAGCTTCTCCTCCCGGATCAAACCCTGACCGCAGGAATTTCTCCCTTGACTCTGAGTCCCCTGGATCAAAATTTGGAGCTTGGAAAACGTTGTTCCTTTGATGAGGATTTTCACTGTCTGCCCAGAGCCGAGGCCCAGCATCATCCATGTTGCTCTAGCCGAGAAATTAAGTTTCAGGATTCTAGTTTCATAATGCCAACCCTTTTATCTCCCCTCTGTGAATCTAACACTCTGTAAAGAATGTTGACTTAAATTGCCAACTAACAGTAATTCAGGTCTGCTTTGTAAACATCCTTATGTCTGCTGCCAAAAACCACACACACAAAAAAACTTGCTGCCTTTTTTGTGGGATTGGAATGAGAAAAAGCCACATTAAAAAATTTCTACGTATGTTGCAGATCTTGTTGCTTAATGTCACTAAATTCATTTGATGACTTTCTTAAATGGATTAGTTCAGAAAACGAGGTTATGTTCCTTGCAAACCTGGTAAGTTTTCTTTGTCAGATATTTATGTTGCTCAACATGTTTCCCTTTTTGCCTTGGCTTCCAGGAAGCTCAGGGTTAAGTGTAATGACCAATCTAATTGTCATTCCCGATGACCTCTCCTTCTTTTACCATTATCCTTTTAACTTTGTTGTTTTAGTATTGTGTGTGTTTGCGTGTGTGTGTTTTCTCAGATTAAACTGCTCCAGTTCCTTGGTGAAAGCAGGCAAGTCAGCGTCTGGGACGCTGGTAGAAAGTAGTGATCTGGGCAGCCTGGGTGGCTCAGCGGTTTAGCGCCACCTTTGGCCCAGGGTGTGATCCTGGAGACCTGGGATCGAGTCCCACGTCGGGCTCCCTGCATGGAGCCTGCTTCTCCCTCTGCCTCTCTCTCTCTCTCTGTCTCTCATGAATAAATAAATAAAATCTTAAAAAAAAAAAAAAAAAAAAGAAAGAAAGAAAGTAGTGATCTCCACAGAAGGAGTTCAGGTCCCACTCCTTAAAATCTGAAGGTGGCATGAACTAAATCACAGACATTGTACAGAGGGGTGGTAGGAAGCCCCTGAGAAACAGTGTGAGAAAGCCTGGCCCACTTGCTGCTCCTGCTCAAGCCTGGATGGTGGTGAGGTCACTGCATCTCCTCACTGGCAGGAGAGAATTTCAGTGTTCACCAAGAGAGAGTGTTGTTTGTACTTGGTGTATGAGACACCTGGCTTGAGGACAGCTGGGGTGAGACTTTGTTGTCACAGAGTTAGCCTGTAGTTAATGCCACTGATCTGAGAAGGTTGCTGAACTCTCTGGGCCTCAAATGGCCTCCTCGTCACTAAATTGGGGGCATGGCAGATGAGGATGATGATGTGGAATTAGGTATTTACCCAGTTTAATTTGTTTGTTTGTTTTTAAAGATTTTATTTATTCATGAGAGACACAGAGAGAGGCAGAGACACAGGCAGAGGGAGAAGCAGGCTCTCCACCGGGAGCTCAATGCGAGACTCGATCCCAGGACCCCAGGATTACTCCCTGAGCCAAAGGCAGACACTCAACCACTGAGCCACCCAGGTGTCCCTGAGCAGTGGTTTTTATATTTAAAAATCAGAGAAGAGAGGCGCCTGGGTGGCTCAGTCAGTGAAGCATCCGATTCTTGATTTCAGCTCAGGTCATGATCACAGGGTTGTGAGATCGAGCCCCACATTGGGCTCTTTCCATGCTGGGCATGAAGCCTGCTTTAAGATTCTCTATCTCTCTCAATCTCTCTCTCTCTCTTAAAAAAAATTTAAAAATAAAAACCAGAGAAGAAATGACAGAGTCTATAGAGATATAAACATTTGTAGAAAAAAAATACATCTACCAGTGAAAAGGAGGCAAAGGGCCAACCTTGTAATAATAATTTTAAAGATGCAGAATAAGCCAACAATGCAGTCCCATTTATTTTGTCAAAGAAGGCAAACCACGTCTTTAAATGCCCGATGCTGGTAGCCATGTGGTAAAATTGATTTTGTTGATGGTGTTCACGGGGTAACTTAATCTGACCCTTTTAGAAAGCCACTTGGAGAATTGTATTGAGAATTTTTAGAATATTTATAACTTTGACCCAGAAATTCTACTTCTGGGACTCTGCTATGAAAATAATTCACAGTATGGAAAGAACTTGCAGAAAGATGTTCATGGTGAGGCGGTTTCTGTTATTTAAAATGAATATTGAAAAAATAAGTAAATAAAATAAAATAAATATTGGATCCCACAGATATCACAAAATATGACATATTATTTAAAACCATGTTCCTCATGACTGTAGGCAAGACAAATGCTTAGATGATGGTATTTTTTTTTTTAATTTTTATTTATGATAGTCACAGAGAGAGAGAGAGAGAGAGAGAGAGAGAGGCAGAGACAAGGAGGAGGGAGAAGCAGGCTCCATGCCGGGAGCCTGACGTGGGATTCGATCCAGGGTCTCCAAGATCGCGCCCTGGGCCAAAGGCAGGCGCTAAACCGCTGTGCCACCCAGGGTTCCCCTAGATGATGGTATTTGATAAAGATATGGAAGTGTAAAAAAAAAAGATATGGAAGTGTATCTAAAAAATTACTACCATTTGTAGGTACATGATGGTAGTTTTATAGATATGTGACTTCAAGGGAACAAAACAAAATGTGATTGTGGTTGTGTTAGGGTGATAGGAAAAAAAATTTTTTTAAATATGGTTTTCAAAATCAATGTTATGTCACTTTTCCTTTTTTAAAATTTTATTTATTTGAAAGAAAGAGGGAGAGTGAGAGCGTATGAGAAGGGGCAGAGGCAGAGGGAGAGGGAGAAGCAGACTCATCGCAGAGCACAGAGCCCCATATGGGGCTCAATCCCCAGGACCCTGGGATCATGACCTGAGCCGAAGGCAGACACTTAACCCAGTAAGCCACCCAGGTGCCCCTGTTATATTATTTTTCTAATGAGAATTTTTTTTTTAACTTTTTTTTTTTTAAAGGAACATAAAAAAGGAATGAAAATGGTGGGGTAGGTGTATACTTAATGGGTACTTAGATCCAGACCAGTAAAATTGAGGAAAACAATGGGATGGGGTCCAAGACAGGATTACTTTGTTTTTATTTTGTCAGGCTAAGGACATCTAAAAATGATAACTATATATGCTATCTATGTAATTTAATAACTAATAATTTAATAAAGGAAAGGCCATTTTAACACCAAAAAGTAAAATGGAGGGGATCCCTGGGTGGTTCAGTGGTTTAGCTCCTGCCTTTGGCCCAGGGTGAGATCCTGGAGTCCCGGGATGGAGTCCCACATTGGGCTCCCTGCATGGAACCTGCTTCTCCCTCTGCCTGTGATTCTGCCTCCCTCTCTCTCTCTCTCTCTCTCTCTCCTCTCTATCATAAATAAGTAAATAAATCTTAAAAAAAAAAAAAAAAAAAAAAAAAGTAGGGCAGCCCCGGGTGGCACAGCGGTTTAGCGCCACCTGCGGCCTGGGGTGTGATCCTGGAGACCTGGGATCGAGTCCCACATCGGGCTTCCTGCATGGGGCCTTCTTCTCCCTCTGCCTGTGTCTCTGCCTCTCTCTCTTTCTCTCTCTCTCTCTCTCTCTCTCTGAATAAATAAATAAATAAATCTTAAAAAAAAAAAGTAAAATGGACAAATTTTGCTATCTTGTCCTCATTTCATTTCGCAGAGGACCTGTAGCCCCTTGATGGCTGGCTCTGGCTCTTGGGTCAGACTTTGGGACCCGTCTCCCCGCCATTGAGCCAGGCCAGAGCTCTGGGACCCTCCTCCACCCAAGCCCAGCCACAGCCACCCTGAGTCTTCTGAGTCTCCCGAGCAGTGGCCACCACCTGGTGTTCACGAAGGCCACAACGCAGGTGTTGGTGACATTTGCAGAATTTCAGGGAGCAGTGCTGGCTCTGAGTGGGGAACCCCAGTTGGTGGCTGTTCTCTGTGCTGAGCAGAAAGTCAGGCACTTTGTTTTCAAGCAGGGAGCTCGTGCTGGGAAGGGCACCTGGGTTAAGATGGCACCACTGCTCTAGCAGACAAGACATAGAATCTTCCCACTGCCCTTCTCCGTGCTCTGATGGTCTGGTATTTCAGTCTTTTTTTTGTTTTTTGTTTTTTAAGTTTTTTTTTTTTAATTTATTCATGAGAGACACACACACGGGGAGGGGGGGCAGAGACACAGGCAGAGGGAGAAGCAGGCTCCATGCAGGGAACCCGACGTGGGACTCATCCCCGGACCCCGGGATCCCACCCTGAGCCACCCAGGCATCCCGGGGGTCTGGGATTTAAAACACAAAACCAAAATCTGCAGGTGATGATTCTTTCAGTGCCTCCCAGGCTTGAGGACCGCCACAGAGAGGTCTCGTGACGGTTCAGGCAGGCCTGGCAGGTGTGTGAATGAGGACACGGATGGGACCTTTTATTTATTTATTCATTTACATAATTGAGCACATTTCACTCTGTCCCAACCTGGTGGACACTCAGCTGCGGTTTACAGACCTCAGATGTGCTCTGGGGGGGCCGGGAGGGGGGCGATTCGCGTGATGCGAATTGCCTCCCCGAGGATGTGCTTTATCAACCCAGTGTTGTAGGGTGGCGCCCACCACCAGCCCCCCAGTTCTGGACGGCCTCCCTGGGGCAGCTCCCCTGGGAAGGTGTGACTCAGGCCTCCTGCCCTCAGCCTGGCGCCTCCTCTCCCCGCCCTGAAGCCACAAAGGGGAGTTTGTGAGTGCAGAGCGGATGGAGCTGGGTGTGGTGTGTCACTCATCCTTTTTTCTGGCTATCAAAGGTGCAGATAATTAATAAGAAGCTGGATCTTAGCAACGTCCAGTCCAAGTGTGGCTCAAAGGATAATATCAAACACGTGCCAGGAGGCGGCAGTGTGAGTACTTTCACACTTTCCCTGCGCCCTTCTTTGATTCTGGTTTGTAAGAAGTGGCATGAGTGTATATATTTGCGAGACATTGCAGAGAATAAACCATTCTCCGGTTCAGGGTCCAGCTGTGCCCCCAGTACCTGTAGCCCAGGCTCCCCCATAGCTGTGCCCACTGTTCTCGGAGGAGCGCCCCAGCATCTGGGGGTGCCCGTGGCCTGTGCAGGCTGCAGGGGCAGGATAGGGAAGATGACCGAGCCTCTCTCCGACCCAAAGCCAGAGGCCGGGTCCGCACCGCATAATACCCTGGTCGACGCCACCCGACGCCCCGCAAGGGCTCCTGGAAGCCCCGTGGGAGGTTGGGCTGAAGGTGGCGGCACCTGGCACTGGGCTGTCACCTTCCCCATCCGCAGGGCAGGCTCACTTTGACGGCTCTGTAGACGGCTCTGGCCCATCTGTTCTGATGAGCAGACACAAGGTCTACTGTCCTACGTCAGGGCAGCAAAGGTCCAGTCTCTGCCCACGTTTGTCTCCCGCGTTGGCAAGGGCTGAGCACATTCCTCCGCCTTGGCTCGGGGGTAAAACCGGCCGCACCCGGCAGAGACATCGATGCCAGAGAGCCCACGCCGTGACCAGGGGGCCCTGCCTACAGCCGTTGGGAGTTGACCAAGAAATCTTGCTGTGCACCCCTTTAAATTTGGCCTCCTCCCAATGTCTTGGGGACCCCCGGTGTCCCCAGCGGGTGCGAGCCTGAGATTTGGGGCTGGCATCCTCACTGCTCACCTACTGACCCCATCTCCTCTGCCGCCACCCTCCCAGAGGGGTAATCCTGGGGCTGGCTCCCCCTCTCCCCAGCCCCCTCCTGCTCCCCAGCCACATCCAAGCGGGAGGGTCGAGCCCCTCCGAGGCCCACCCCTGGGTGGGGGGACGGTTTCTGAGAGCAGGTGTCTCCACCTCTGGCTGGTGGTGGCAGGGCTAGCCCTGGGGGACTGGGGGCTCTGTCCCCAGAACACGCCCAGCCTGGGCCCCACCTCTGCGTCCAGCCCCAAGGGTTTATTCTCGCAATGTGCTGCTGCCCTGCCCCTGCCGCTGAGCCCTCTGGTCCCTGGGAAGGAGCAACGTGTGCTTCCCCCGCGGCTGCTGCATGGCGCTCCAGTCACGCTTCCTCACCAGTGTCTGCTCAGCGTCCCCTGTGTGTCCCCAGTCCCTGCCCTCCTGTCCCGCTGCTGCTGCCACCGGGAGGAAAGAGCAGGTGCGCCCACCCCCGTGGGCTCCAGGCCGAGTGCTGGCTGCTGTTGCAGCTCTGACTCCGGGTGCTCTGGTGTCACTGCAGACCTGGCTCTGGCCAGAGGGAAGGCCACGTGCTCTCCGGTTTAACTCCGGTCTGGCGGGCTGGTGGAGGTTGTACGGGAGGCCTCGGCTGCGCAGTCCGGGGGCGCAGGCAGCTCCTTCGGGCGTGAGCTGGGCGCAGACCGTGCGCTCCCACTGCTGCTGCCAGGGCCCAGGACATCAGGGGACTTCCTCGGGGGCACGTCCTGTCTGTCCTGCACTCTGCCCTTCAATGGCTAGCCTCTCTGACCTGGCGAAGAGCCACAGGGTTTCTCAGGCTGGCCCTGAGCATTGTCCTTGGCGAGTGGCCACTGCAGGTTTGCAGTAGGAGCCTTCGCAGAAAGCTCCTCTCCTGGTGGAAGGTGGTGGGGTTCCAAGCACCCGCGTGATGTCAGCTTCAGGCGTCTTGGGGGCTCCGGACCCCTGGCCTGGGCCACAGCCTCTGGTGTGTGTCTCTGCCTTCCCTAGCCTGGTGGTGACTCCCCCGCAGGCCGACTGAGCTCCTTGTCCATCTTGGGACACTCCCCACCTCGTGGCTGGCTCTGGGCTCCACTCCAGGGCCTGGCCCCCTCCCTCCCCCAGCCTCCAGGCCGCCTGACCTCCCCGGCCTGGCTCCTACCCTCAGGCCATCCTTTTCCCTCTGCCTTCCCACATTCCTTCCTCCTCCACACCCTGTTACCTCATCCAGGCTTGGGGCGGAGAAGGAAGCCTGGGTTACATTACTTCCCTCTGGCTCATCCCAGGAGGGGTCCTCGGCTGGGTGCCTGGCCCAGAGCTGCGCTTTCTCGCAGACCTGACTCCCAGAGTCCTTCCTTCCCCGCCTGCTCACCCTCACGGGGCGAAGGCTGCCTCCCCTGTGCACTCCCGTCGCCTCACCCCACACACCCAGGCCATTGCCTGTCGCCCTCAATCAACTGTCCATCAATAAACAAATGCCAGCATGATTTTAATTAATGAAAATCATCTGGAACTGTTCCAGACAATTTAGACAGAAGTAGATCTCCCTCCTTTTTTTCTGGTTCTCTGGCTCCAGGCCATCTCTCTCCTGGGTAACTCCTGGGCAGGGAGTGGTGACTGGCCTCTTGTTCCCACAGGTGGCCTCACAGGTGGCTGCTGGAGGCTCTGGGAAGGGTCCCTTGGTGACCTTTCAGGGACCCCCCCCCCCCCCCCCGGCCATGGCTTTGTAGAGAATTCCTCCAGAAAACCCATCTGCCAATGGGGGCACTGGCATTGGTGGCATTGGTGGGCCGCGCGGGGACTGTCACTCCTCTCTGGAGGGTGGGCGGCGCGGCCAAGCCCCGTGCTGGTTCTGGGGAGCCTCCCCTCCCTGTGTGTGTCCGTGTGCTCCCACTCGCCAGACTGACCCACGGGTTCCATCTCCTCTTGTCGCTTTGCTCCTGGGGCTAAAGAACTGAAATGTCCAGGACACTGTGTGTCCAGGCGCCAGCTGGCTCCTGCCTCCGAGCTGCCAGAGTGCTCGGGGCCCTGCTCGCTGACCGCCACTCTCGCCGCGGAGCGGGGCTTTGCGAGGCTCCCCGGGGAGCAGGCGCAGCCACCGTCCGACTCGGCCGCTCCTGGGGGCCCAGCCACCAGCAGACACAGCTTCCTGGCTTTTCCAATGAGGTTTCCAGAATGTCGCACAAACTGATCGCGTGGTCCCTTTCTTTCTTGTGTCCGCTGAGTGTGATGTCCGTTCCATGTCGGGGAAGGCGTGGCTCTTTGCAACCAGTGGGTGGGCCCTGCGCAATGACAGACTCTCTGCTCCCCCCGGGGGACGCACGGAGGGCACGCCAGCCCCCCAGTTACTTCGTGAGGCCCCCGCTGCCCCGGGCAGGGCCGGTGCAAGCCCAAGCCGGGTTTCCCACGGTGCGGAGGGCGTGCTCCTCGGGGCGACAGGAAGCCGTCCGGGCCGGAGCTGCACAGCTGCTTCTCGCACCGGGACGCCCACGATGAAATCATCCTATTTTGTTCTTTGTCTCCCGCTCGTCTTCTCTCACGTCCAGGTGCAAATAGTGTACAAACCAGTGGATCTGAGCAAGGTGACCTCCAAGTGCGGCTCATTAGGCAACATCCATCATAAGCCAGGTAGGCCTTGCAGAAGGCGGGGAGGTGGGGGGGGGGCGGCACGGGGACTGGGCCGGGTGGGGGGTGCCTTCTACTAAGGTGGCTGGGAAGGATCTAGGGGGCCGGCTGATGAGGGGAGCATCGCAGGGGGAGCTTGCCGGTCCTGGGACGGGCAGCTGCCCTGTCTCCTCCTGAGCGGGCGCTGCTCCGGGCCCTGAACTCGTGGTTCTCCGGGCGGGTGCATGTGGGGAGGGCCCGATCTGGCTCCCGAGGCTGGCTGGGGACTGTTCCGGTTTGGCCCGCAGCCAACATGGGAGACGCCTCACCAACTGCACCAGCCGTTGCCAGGCTCCTGCTGTGACTCTGTTTCAGCAGAAAATGCCATTGGAGCTCTGCCCTGCTTACCTCTCTCCTCCCCACCCCGCACCCCGAGGAGACCCGAGCTACCTGCAGGCCTCCCGGTGGTGACGGCAGTGTTCTAGACCTGCTCTGTCCCGTATGGTGGCTGCCACCTCCACGTGGCTGTTGAGCACTGGAAACGTGGCCAGTGCAGGTGACGAAATGAACTACTTTTATTTAATGGAAAGTTGTGGGGCCGGTGGGGCCGGTGGCTACCATGATCGCCCAGCGCTGATCGAGACCAACGCCCCCTGCCCCCGGGAGTCCAGAGCAGCGACTTCTGCCCGAAGCCTGGTTCAGAGCAGAAGCGTCCGGGGGGGCGGGGGGCGGGCGAGAAGGCAGGTAGAAACGGAAGCCGGGGATGGGTGTCATCATGTTCTGGCTTCCCTGGGACACGTCGTGGGAGTCTTTAGTCTCTCCCAGTGAAAACCATCCCTCACCTGGTGCCACCATCCTATCTACTGTGCCGTGAGCAGCTTTCTTGGGGAGCTTTGTCCTTTCTCCAGAAAGGAATGCTGTCGGTCTCTCCCTCGAACTGTGTCCCCCGCACTGGGGCGCGGCACCCGGTGTCTGTGGAGGGAGGCGGGTCAGAGCCCTTCCTTGATTGCGGTGCATTTTGCCATTTAGCTTCATCCTGAGATCTTGCAGGGCTGTGGCTTGCAGGAGGTTGACGCAGAAAGACTTCCCTCTTTGGAAGCCAATCAGTTTAGAGTGTGGAAGGGTTCCTCTTGGACTGAGCTGTGCATTAACGAAGGAGGAAGAATTTGTCGAGCAAATATTTGACACCCAGCTTGATTAGAGGGGCGGAGCAAACTGCCGTCAGGCCCTCTGCAAGGTCTTACTTGTGCCCAGAACACCTTCCAGTGAAGGGCTGGGTCTCCCTGGCATCACCGGCTCCGCCCTCCCTCAAGGCGCCCTGCGTGCGTTGTGTTTCAGGAGGCGGTCAGGTGGAAGTCAAATCTGAGAAGCTGGACTTCAAGGACAGAGTCCAGTCGAAGATCGGGTCCCTGGACAACATCACCCACGTCCCTGGCGGAGGGAATAAAAAGGTAAAGGGGGCGGGGAGGCAGCTGCGTGGCTGTGGCTGTGAATGGAGCGGGGTGGACAGTCTGGAGCAGCGTTTCCCGGGAAGGAAAGCTCAGGGGCCTGCGTTGATCAGCTTGATGTGGATTCTCAGCAACCAGGCCCGTGAGTCTTGACCTTCGCTGCACGTTGCAGACACCTGGGAATTTTACCAGATTTGGTGCCCCTTCCCCACCCCACCCCAGAGATTCTTACTGGTCTCAGGTGCCACCTGGGCACCTGGAGTTTCTTTCCCCTTTTTAAAAAAATTTAAATTTGATTTGCCAACATGTAACACCCAGTGCTCATCCTATCACGTGCCCTCCTTGATGCCTATCACCCAGTCACCCCATCTCCCCACCCCCTCCCCTCCAGCGACCCTTTGTTTCCCAGAGTCAGGAGTCTCTCATTGTTTGTCTCCCTCTCTAATTTTTCCCCACTCGGTTTCTCTCCTTTCCGTTATGGTCCCTCTGACTATTTCCTGTATTCCCCACATGAGTGAGACCATATGATAATTGTCTTTCTCCGACTGACTTATTTCCCTCAGCATAATACCCTCCAGCACCCTGGGCTTCTAAAGCCCCCAGCTTCCAGGCCCTTAAGGTGAGAGTCACTGTCCTCGGTGATAGCAGGATGGCCCTGTGGTTGGCAAGCGTCCACAAAAGGAAGCAGCCAGCCCCAAGGGCAGCCCCAGTGCACCACGGACAAGTCATGGGAACCTAACCTGATTTTCTAAATGGGTCACTAGGCAGTTAGAGCAAAACAGTGACGATGAAATCCAGGTTCCTGCAGAACCCCTGCCTGTTTGGCGCGGAAATGTCCTTGGGGAGGCTGCCGGCCGGCCGGTTGAGGCCCTGGGCCATCCCTGCAGGTTCTGGAGTCTCCCAGGGTCTCACCCTGTGAGCCTGAGGGAGGGGGACATGAGTGCATGGGTGGCCCTGAGCGAGCTCCCTCTGGGCGCATCACAGGATGTGGGCTGGTGGCCGCACTTCTCTTTTGCAGAAATGCAGCCAAAGTGCCCCCAGGAGGGTTCACAGCAGCCGTGAAGTTCTGGAAGTGGCTCATTTTTCGGTTTGCGGTGCCTCCCAGCAGCCGACAGAGCAGGAGTGGAAGGAGAAGGAGTACTCTCTAGCTTCCCAGAATGGGCACGGGCTCTGGGACCCAGCCCAGCAGGAGAAAGGGTGCTGCCCCAGGTGGCCCAGCTGGTTGGAGGTGGCAGCTGTCACCCCTGCTGGGCGGGGCCAGGAAGCCCCAGGGCTTGCAAGTCACCACACCTCCGGCACATGCTGCCGGCTCTTCGCCTGGCCTCCTTCTCAACAGACACACCCCGTGTTGGGTTTGAGGTGAAAGCCCAATGGTGCAGTTTGGGAGATGCACTTGCTGGGTTGGTCTTACAGCAGAGGCTGCAAACTCAGGCCCGGGGACAGACCTGACCCCCAGCCGAGCTCCCCAACAGCTGTGGGATGGGGTGGAGGACAAGGTACGGGGCTGTGGATGGCCTTGCGACAGTGCCCATGCGGCCCCTCGACCCCAAGGTGGACCTGAAGTGGTTCCACAGAATCAGCTTCCAAGGTGCGGGAATATTTCTCAGTGTCTGGGTCCCTTGTCAGAGAGGGCCCAAGAGGCTGCGTGCCTCGAGGGAAGTGGGGAAGGGCCCAGTTCTCTGGGACTGTGGAGAAGGTTCTCTGCAAAGGCCCAGCTGCTCTGCTAGCTTCTGTCACCTGCCCCTCCCTGGTTTAAGGCCTCAGCATTGGTGACTTCCTGGGTGAGGGAAGGTCTCCGCCCATCTCTAGAAGCTTCTATGTCCTAAACAAAGCTTTGGGCTTGACTCGCTTGGAGGTGTGATCCTGGGCAGGATGGGCAAGTGCTCTCAGCTCATCCTTCCATAGCAAAATGGACAGAACTATCCACACGCCAGGGTGGTGGGGAGATCCAAATGAGACCATGTTCTGGAGGGTTCCTGGTATTCTGTAGCTGTCTAAGAATGTTAGGCCTGAGTGTGAACTTCTATTTTATTATTTTTTAAAAGATTTTATTTATTTATTCATGAGAGACATGAGAGACACACGAGAGAGAGAGAGAGAGAGAGAGAGAGAGACAGGCAGAGGGAGAAGCAGGCTCCACGCAGGGAGCTGGATGTGGGGACTCCAAGCTTGATCCTGGGACTCCAAGATCACGTCCTGGGATGAAGGCGGCGCTAAACCGCTGAGCCACCCGGGCTGCCCGCTGAACCTCTATTTTAACTCCCCTCTGTGCTGGCTCACCCTGCCCACCCCTCAAAGGCACTGTCCTGATCCCAGAGCGCCCCTCGTATTCAGCCCCCCACTTCCTGATGTGTGGAGCAATGGAGCACGGGACCCCTGCTGCCTGAGCTCCTTCCAGTTTGGGAGATTTGGGGACATTCCCAGGACCTCTTAAGAACAAAGCTTTTACAAGACACTAACATTAATGTTCTTATCAAAGCTTACATCCCAACGGCCTTTCAAATACAGCGATATGGCGAGGTTCTTTTTGCAAAGCAATGAACCAAAATGGACAGAATAAGCGTAGAGCTTAAATGGGAGCCTTGGCTTCTCTCCACCCACATCCAAGCCCCCTGCAACAGGGGCTCCTTACCCAGGCCCACGGACTCCTGAGGTCGCGTGGAAGACCCGTGGGTGGTGAGCACACGTGTGAACATTTTCCTGGCTTCCCCAGACGCGCAGCGGGCCCAGGGCTGCGTGCGCCACCCGGGGGCTCATCAGGAATTTGTTATGAGCTGCTCACGCCTCTGGCAAATGCTCCCCGAGTGTCCCGGGCATCCGTGGAGCCAAGACCTCCGGACCCCTGATTATGTCATCACTTCTCTACTGGAGAAAGGACTTGATCACGTCAGGATTTCTAGCGCACCTGCCGGGCGGCGCACAGTCGCTGCCACCTCCAGTCCCCGGGCAGCGGCCGGGGGAGGAACGCGTGGGCTCCTGGCTGGCGCGCAGCCACTCGGGGGATGGCCCTTCCTCTTCTCCAGCGTCTCCTCCACGCTTCAGCGTGAAATGATGCACACACGAGGTTATTCATTCAGACACGGTGATAGCGTGTTTGTGATAGCGAAAGACGGGGACCGCGGGCGTAGCCATCCACCGGCGTGGGGGAGCAGGTGCATTTTGGCCCGTGGCCGTGGAATACCGCGCCGCCGTCAGCTAGCATCGGGGACAGCGGGTACTGACAGCAGGAGGTATTAGGCCGAAAGCCCAAAGTGTAAATAAAGCATGTGGATATGGTTATTGTGTGGATTAAACATACACGCGCGGTTGTTTTTACGTACCCACTCGCCTGCTCTGGAAGGGTGCCCGAGAAACCAACCATGGTCACTGCGTCGGGAGAAGGGGAGTGGGTGGCCGCCAGGCAGGTGACAGAGGAGCCCCGTGCAGGTGTTCTCTTGGGGAAGGCGATCCCACGGTCCCCCCGCCGCGGCCACCACGGCTCCCTCCCACCCAGGCCCATGGCGGGCCGGGCTGCCCCCCCTTCCGTGCCTTGACTCACCCCCCCTTGCCTCCTCTCTTGCAGATCGAAACCCACAAGCTGACCTTCCGTGAGAACGCCAAAGCCAAGACCGACCACGGGGCGGAGATCGTGTACAAGTCGCCCGTGGTGTCCGGGGACACGTCTCCGCGGCACCTGAGCAACGTGTCCTCCACGGGCAGCATCGACATGGTCGACTCGCCCCAGCTCGCCACGCTAGCCGACGAAGTGTCCGCGTCCCTGGCCAAGCAGGGTTTGTGATCAGGCCCCCGGGGCGGTCAATGATCGTGGAGAGACGAGAGTGTGGAAAAAAAAAGAATAATGATCTGGCCCTTCTCGCCCTCTGCCCTCCCCCAGCTGCTCCTCAGACCGGTTAATCGGTTAATCACTTAACCTGCTTTTGTCGCTCGGCTCCGGCTCGGGACTTCAAAATCAGTGACGGGAAAAGCAAATTTCATCTTTCCAAATTGATGGGTGGGCTAATAATAATAAAATATTTTTAAAAACATTTAAAAAGATGGCCACACCCAACCTTTCCTTGGGCAATTACTTTTGATTCTTTTTTTTTCCCCTCTGAGTAGAAGGGGAGGAGAGGCTCTGAAAGCTGCTTCTGGGGAATCTCAAGGGACTGGGGGCGCCCCTGCTTTGCCCCATCGGGGATGGGTGGGGGGTGGGGGGGTGGTCACAGAGGCAGCGGCAGCAACAAAGGATTTGAAACCAGGTGCCTTGTTGGAGCCGTGGGCCGATGTCAACCTTGGGGTGGGGGTGGGGGGTGGGGGGTGGGGAGCCCCGGGAGAGGCTGGGGGGAGGGGGGAAGGGGACTCAGTGGGGAGGAGCCCTGCTCTCTGCCTGGAAGGGCAGCAGGAAGGGCAAACTGCCTCGGCTGCCCGCAGCAAACTGGGACCAAGTGGCCTTGGGCGCTGGGTGGCCCGGGTCCGCTGCGGGTCAGTGTGCGCCCTCCGGGGCACCTGCGGGGGGAGGGGGCTCCAGGCCCCCCCGCCGAGCAGGGAGCAGGGAAGGTGGTGGGCTGCGCCCTGCGGATCACTTCCTCCGAGAGGACTGACCCTGTGTCCCCAGTGCTGGCCTCCTTCTCCTTCCCTGCAGGGTGGGGGTCCTGAGCTGAGGGGCTTCCCTCTGCCCCGCGGAAGCCCCGTTTTGTTGAGTTCTGAAGGTTGGAACTGCAGCCACGATTTTGGCCACCTCACAGACCTGGGACTTTAGGGCTAACCCGTTCTCTGTAAGGACTCGTGCCTCGTGGGGACACCCGCCCACCCCCGGCCTGGGCCTCCGGCGTCTCGGGGTGGGCGGGGCTCTGGGAGGTGGGCCCCGAGCCTCTTGCCCCCCAGGGCCACCGCAGCCACCTGTCTGCCCCCCGCCCCACCCGCCAGGCCGTGTGTCTGCCGTGCGGAGCCCAGTCACCGCCGTCCCCTCATTACATCACTGTCCCGAGTTCCCGGCCTCACCACGCCCCTTCTCGGCCACGGACCTTGTTTGGATGCAGGAGGCACCTGCTCTCCACTAAGGGGGTAACTGAGTGAAGGCAAAGCCCGGGCACAAGGTGCGACCTCGGTCTCTACTCACCCTCTGGTGTGTCCCCCACAACGAAGCTGCGACCTCACTCAGGTCCTGACCCCCCACGTCTCCTCACTGCCCGGCCGGGGTGGGCTCGGCAACGCCTGTTCACGCGGAGAGCCTCTTCCTCCCAGGCCTGGGCCGCTCGGAGCTGGGCTGGCAGCAGGTGGGCTGTTCCGCTTCCAGAGGTGGCGCGGGGGCAGGCCGGGGGTCCCCAGGGCAGCGCCGCCCCCGCCCCTTGCCCAAGCCTGTGACTGCCAGCCCCTCGGAGCCGCCCCCTGGAGAAGGTCCTTCCCGCCGGAGCAGCTGAGCATATACATAGCCGTCCCCTCCCCTCCCGTCTGCACCCTGTCGCCTTGTAGTCGGACCTGTCTGCTTATGCTTGGATTCACCAGAGTGACTATGATAACGAAAAGGAAAAAAAAGGACGCATGTATCTTGAAATGCTTGTGAAGAGGTTTCTAACCCACCCCTCGGGCCGGGATGTCCCCCACCCCCGCCCCGGCCCTGTGCCTGCGCCCTGCTGCGGCCTCCCCCGGCATCCGGGACCGGCGCACGCGGGATTCTGGCGTCCGAGGCCCTCGGCTCCGGGAGGAGGCGCACCTCGCGGCCGCGCTCGCCTGGGCACAGCCCGAGGCCCCAGCCGCCCGGGGGCTCAGAGACCAGCAGCAGCCCGGCCTCGCCGCCGCCCCCGCCCCGCCCCCGAGGGCCCCAGCCCCGTCTGCTGCCCCGGGACCCCCTCCACGAAGCCGGTTTGAGGAGGTTCAGCTGCTCCGGTTGGGCCGGGACTCGGGATTCGGGATTCGGCCCGGGGCTGCTGGGAGCCCAGAGCGGCCTCTGCAGGGCGGGAGGCTGCGCGTGCAGCCAGAGCCCCGAGCGGGGAAGCTGTGGGCCTGCGCCGGCCGCCGCTCCCGGAGGGCTGGGGAAGGGCAGGGCAGGGCAGGGCAGGGCAGGGCAGGGCAGGGCAGGGCAGGGCAGCGTGGCTCGGAGTCGGGAGCGGAGACTCGCGGCCCCGCACCGCCGCCGCCGCCGCGGGCCTGGCTCGGAGGGCTCCGGCCCCTCCCTGCGGGATGGGCTGCTGCGGACGGCACGGAGACCCGGTCGGTGCCCGCAGGGAAACTGCAAAGGGAAGCTGGCTCGCGACCTTGAATGAGGACAATCCTCCCCTTCCCAGGTCTCGGCACTCTGCCACCCGCATCCCCCACGCCCACCGTCAGCGTCCCCCGCGGGGCTGGGGGCGGATGGGCTCCGCTGCCTGGTTCCTCCCAGCCCCCCACTCCCACCTATCAGTAGTTCCATTTACATTGACTTCAGTGCGGAGCCTGTCTCCGGTTTGCTTGTGGCGCTTGGGGGGAGGGGGGAGGAACCTGTAAGGTAGTTACCGCGGGCGAGGAAGTCTTGGAGGGCAGCAGTTCAGCTGCCTCGTAACCCGTTTCTTCAGATCACCCACAGCTGCTCGAGGTCCCTGGGGCTTGGCCTTCGTGGCAGGTATCCAGTACAGCCGGCTCGCCCGGTCTCCTTCCGAGCCACGTGCAGGCCTTGCTGCCTGCACAGGAGCCTGCAGATACAGCGGCCGTCTCACGAGGGGAGGGGAGCCCCGCCAGCCTCCCATCTAAGCCGCTGGCACCTCCGTGTCACTTTTCCCACCAGCTCCAGACGTGCAGCTTGTCCTAGCAGCTGCCAAGAGCTCCTCCTTCTTCCTCTGTTCTCTGTCCCCAAGCAAAGCCAACAGGTGGGGATGAGGGTGGAGGTGGAGGTGGAGGTGGTCGGCTGGTCCCATCTACATGTCGGTGGCTTCGAGACTTCTGGTTTCTCTTCAGCTTTGAAAAGGGTTACCCTGGGCACTGGCCCAGTCTCCCCTCCTAACGGACTTCGCCCCGTGAATTTGCAATGTTGGGCAGGACAATTTCTGGCACTTGCAAGTCCCATGATTTCTTCGGTAATTTTGAGGGTGGGGGGGGAGGGACATGAAACCATCTTAGCTTAGCTTCCTGTCTGTGAATGTCCATATGGTGTATTGTGTGTTTTAACAAATGATTTACACTGATTGTTGCTGTAAAAGTGAATTTGGAAATAAAGTTATTACTGATTAAACAAGGTGTCAGTGCATGGATTCAAACGACAAAGTGACTCAAGATGTAGGATTTTTAAGTCTTTTCCCAACTTGAGCACCTCTGATCAGGAAATGTCAAGGTTGCTAAAACCTGGACATCAGGATTGAACAGCTCTCGCTGGGGCCCTGGAGGTACAAGAAGAGTTCTCAGACTTAAGTTGATTCTGATTCTGGTGCTGGCAAGTTATCCCGTTTCAAATCAAAGGGCAATACCACTGTGGCTGACCTCACAGGGCTGTGCTCGGAGTCCGTAGGACCACACCAGCGTATTCAAACCTGATGAGGCTGGGCAGGTGTAGGAGATGGTTTTCTGTCCCAGAGTCCTGGGGCTGAAGCAGAACACTAGGCCAGCCAGTCAAGTGAATGAATGGCTTGGCATTCCTCCTGGGCTTAGGGAGCTGCCTTCCTCTCTCCCTTGGATCCTTACTAGATGGGGGAAGAGGTCTGCTCCACCAGGATAGGAACACCAAGGAGCCCCCAGCAAGGCCACAAAGAAAACAAAGCAAGGCGTAGCCCATGGATATTACTGTTCTTTAGTAATTAGCTCAAGGTCCTGAGAAGGAACCCTTCGGTCTTCATATAAAGTTGCAAAAAGTTGTCTCCGCACCCTCCTCCCATCCCCTCCTGTGCTTGTTTATGCCACTGCAGGCAGAAAATGACACAGTGCAGATCTTCACCGCAGGCACAGAAGCAACAGGGCACCGGACAGACAGAAATGCTACCTCCAAACTCACGGCATTCTTTGCTAGGACCGGGGCCTCCCTGCTGGCATCAACTTGACTGCCATGACCAGTTAGAAGAAAGAGTAAAGGCGGAATCAGGCCTGCCTACTTGTCTTGTACAAAGAGAACTGAGCACTTAGCCACTTCAGAAAAATGCTACAAAATACATACATTCTCATTGACTCCAGCCCCAGAAAAAAATCGACAGCGAGAGGTCAGATTTCCATTTAGAATTGAACAATTTAGAACAGATATAAAATGTCATACTGTCGGTTTCACTAAAGGAAGGTACATCAAGAGGTGATCAATCTCTTACATCCAACAAAAAAATTACCTACAGAGATGCTGTCCTCTGGGCACCTCTTACCTTCCCCCTGACCCCCACTGCATCCTCGCCCCAGTGACCATCAGGTGACCCTGCCGGGTACCCAGTTGACAGAATGGAGACTTCTCCAAGGTTCAGAGCAAGTCCGGGCATGTAGAGGACTGCTCCAGCAGGGCAAAGGGACTAAGCCGCCATCACTGCCATAAAGACTGGGTCTGATGGCAAGAAAGGCCCAGCGACACAACATTCTGTAACTTTTTTTTTATTATTTTTTTCAATTTTTCCTTCCTTTTTTTTTTTAAGCACTAGTCTGTGCTTTGCGAACAGAATCAAGACATTAACAAAGATCAGCTTCTCTGAAGAAAAGCATTTCTATAGAACAAAGACAGCTACATGTTTCGCTGCCAATACACAGCTCAAAGCAGGAAAAGAAAATATTTACAAAATACAAGGTTTTTTTTTTTCCATTTTTGTTTTTGTTTTTTTTTTTTAACAATGCTAAAAGGGTTATTCAGAATTTTCAACCTTATAAATAGAAGAAGCACTTTATGCATAGGGATATGGTGCATTATTGTTTTTTTAAAGAAACAATGACAAACCCTTTAACTTGCAAACAGAATCAAAAAAAATCACTAATGTTGAAAATTGTGAAAAAACCCCAACCATTAAGCAGTTTGTCTACTATTTTTATACGATTACAAAATGGCAACAAAAAAAAATAAAAATAAAAATAAAGAAGTCCTTATTGCCCCCCCTTTGGTGATGTGATCATACATGAGACAGGCACAAGGTTAACCGAGGGGGTGAGGAGGGAGCGACGGGAACCACAGCTAGGACCAGACAACGTTCCACAGGCAAGGGGAGCTTGGAAGAGGCGGCCTGACACCGACGGGGAAGTGGATGTGAAGGAAACAGCACTAAATGAACCCTTGACGACAGAATTCGACAGGGGAGCTAGCTGCTCGCGTCCCTGACCCCCTAGTTTGCAGAGAAGTGGGAATGGAAGTTAAGTAGCCCTAATCCTACCTTCACAGCTGAGGACAGGTGGTAAAAATGTTCGAGTAGAAGGACTGGTGTGTCCGGATGTGTGGATGGTATGTGTAGGGGGCAGACGACAGGGCACGAAGGGGCAGGGTGGGGACCTGAGCAGCCGCAGCTAGTTACTGCAGTTAAGTCAAAACAGAGATGACCAAATGCAGAGGAGACCCCAACTAGGTCTCCAAGTTCTGGATGATAAGGGGAAGCCTTTCTGTCGACTGAGCTCAGTGAGCTCGGGTGGATTAGGGCCAAGAGGCTATGGTAGGGGTGCTCTAAGCACCAATGGCCGAGAGGGAGCCAGCCACGAGGGCCAGAGCTGGGCCAAGCCACCGATGTAGGGGAGGAAAAAGGGGAGGAGCCCAGAACGTGCTGTTCTCCCCACCCTAACCCCGGCAGCCATGCGGAGCTGGAGCTTTCCATCCTGTCTAGCTGCTCAGGCTGGTCCACCTGCCCACAGGTGCGAGGAGAGGGGGGATCATCTAACATCGCTACGTCCAGTGATTCAACAGTGCAGAGGATGTGCCAGGACCAGGCCAACAGGGTCTTATCCTGAACTTCTGTTTGCCAACTGGAGGAAGTGCTCAGGTGTGTGACAACAAAACATGGAAACCAAAACCAAAACAAAACAAAAATCAAAACAAAACAAAAAAAATACCAAAGTAGAATCTAAATTCCTTAAATTCACTAAAAACTGTGAAAATTTCCGGCATATGATGTTTGAATATCAAACGCAGAGATTTCTGAAGCTTTAATGCCAATAGTTAGTGAGTCTGTTTAGATTCTCGTATCCCGCTCATCTGTGAGTTGGACGCTGAGCTGTGACCGCTGTTGCCAAATGCCGACTCTTGAGGGGGACAACGGGAGGTGAGGTGGGTGCTACCTCCGCCTCTCGGCCAGTCTTGCTGCCTGAGGTGCGCCGAGTGCAGCGGGCTGCCCGCTCCTGCGCATCCAGCTGGTCCTCACACTCTGCCTGGGGACTGTACGCCAAGGGGAAGGTTCGCCGTTCCCACGGCTGGACAGACTGTGGGGAGACAAACTGCCACGGTGAGGAGCCAGTCCCAGCTCCACGGCACCTCCAGAAGGTCAATGTCCCCTTTAAAATGGGAGGTGAGATGCAAACCCATCTGCAGCAGGTTCTATCCGCCCCCCCTCCCCCGACCCTGCCAACCCCCACACAAAGGTAGTGCTCCTCACCTGCTCGTCCAGGCCCAGCTCTGGCGTGGAACAACGGGTGTCCTCGCTGGCTAGGTGTCGTAGAGCATCCCGAGCCACGGGAGTGAGGGGCGCCGAGTGCAGTTCTGGACTAATGGGGCTCCTAGGGGACTGGCCGTGGGAGAACTCTGACAAGGAGTGGCTGCTGCTGACATCAGGGGAGGCGGGCTGCGGGGTGGAGGGGTTGGCACTGCCCAGCTGGGGAGTCGTCCGGCCATCTGATGACCTGTAAGACCTGTACACCAGGGAGTGCAAATCTGAGTGCCTGGGTGATGAGGGGATTCCCTGGATGTTTATTTGGGGGGGTTGCATGAAAAGCACATTCCAGGCAGAGGAGCTGAGGCAGATGGACACCAACAGCCTTGGTTCCCTCCCACCGACGTGTAAAGGGGGAGGTACACAAGACCGCGATCTTAAGAACTGGGTGCAGCTATCGTCCCAAGAGGAAAGCCATGGCTCAACAATGCCAGGGGCTAATCTCTGGCACAGTGCCCAGTGAATTCACAGGGAAGGGAAATTAGTCTAGATTCTGAAAACTGTAGTCAAGGAAAAAAAGCAAAAACAAGAAAGTAATAAATCTACTTGAGAATTCCGAGGAATCCCGAGGGCTTCTGCCACTATTCACCATAAATGGAGAGAGGGCAGGCCAGTTCTTTCAAGCACGACCACAACACCCCACTCCACTATACCAAGGAGGGTAAACTTGTGAGGCCCCCAAAGCTCCTCTGGTTAAGTCACCACAACCCTCAACTGGCCCCTCAATGCTACAGACAGCTGACACCCAGAGCCTAGGAAATCACACCAAGTTTGCCACAACTGGACAGTGACCCCACTGTTTAGCAGAGGTCCAGCCATGACTGTTCATACCCTCTTTAGTTCCAACCAAATCCCGGAAACTTTTGCACTCTCAGCCTTCATCAGTGGATGGATACACCCAGCGATTGAGGAGCAGTGGCAACTCCACGGACATAGCGCTCAACCTACCACCCACCCTCCCCTTACAGGTCTGGTGACCTGTGCCTGCCCCGTCACCTGCTGCCCCGCCGCTGGGGTGGCACACTCGTGGTCCACAGCCACCGAGCCCTCTCCATTTCCTCACATTTGGCATGTAGAGCGGCGAAGGCTGCATCAGATAGGTCTTCAACCTGCAAGAGAGCAGCTTCAGTGTTCCCTCTTCCCTCCAGAAAGCAAAGTTCAAGTATGGGTAGAGCAATTCTAGAACCAACCCCAGCCCTTACTAGGTTCTTTCCCGTCAGGAAAGAAATACAGTGGGCTTGTACCTGACACCCACAGGTCTTAAGGCATTTGAGGTGTGTGTACCCACCCATGTGTGCGAGTGTGTCCTTTTAAGAGAGAAATGACAGGCTGTTACCTCCTCATTTTCCTCATCAGGACTCCCCTTCAGAGACCGAAGATCGACCTCCCGCCAGCTGCAAAATCAGGAAGGGACAATGGTGAGAGGGCAGGCCGCTATGCAGGTTGAGTGTGTCTGCTCAAGGAGAGCTGGGTGCCTGTCTATGACCCTGCCCTCTGCCCCAGCAGCCCCGTAAAGGACAGACACAGAGGGAGCTGGTTGAGAGACTGTGACAGACACAAAGGAATGGTTTACAGGAGACGAGCACGACTCAGCACCAGCTGACTACTACCCTGTGAGAGTGCATATATGGTGCTGACCAATTTCCTAAGTTGTCAATAAAAGTGAGAAATAAAGATTCACATGTGAAATCCTGCTTTGATGTGGACAACAAACTCACTACTTCAAAACATATTGTCTTGTCAAATAAACATGGCCACAGCCAGCATGTGGCTTGAGGTCTGGCTGATGCTCATACAATGGAATGCAAGAACGAGAGACAGAAGTAATTTCACTATCAGTGAAGAACTTCTCTTAAAGAGAAGACAAAACCTAAGGCTAGAACCCAAAGTGCAGGGACAAAATAAGGGGAAAGGGCAGTAACGGGAAGAAGAGGGCAAGGAACTATTTCTCGGTGGCCTCTACCTGGGAGTAAGGATCTCTTTGTACTGTAGTTTTTCTACACGAGTGGTTGCAGCAACAGACATTGGGATGACAATGTTGTTAATGTCGAATGAGCTCTCTCCCCTTCTTCTCCTCACTGGCTGCTGTAAGACAAAGGTGAATTTAAAAGGGAGGCGCAAATCTGCAAACATCAAATCATACAACTTTGGGCGGCCTGGGTGGCTCAGCGGTTTGGCGCCGCCTTCGGCCCAGGGCCTGATCCCAGAGACCCGGGATCGAGTCCTGCATTGGGCCTGCTTCTCCCTCTGCCTGTGTCTTTGCCTCTCTCTCTCTCTCCTCTCTCTCTCGCTGTGTGTCTCTCATGAATAAATAAATAAAATCTTAAAAAAAAAAAAAAAATCATATACCTTTTACATACAACGTCAAACAGGATGGCCAGCACCCAGACACCTGGTCCTGGGGCGGAGGCAGGAGCCCTGCAACAGCCCTCCCCCCTCCCCCACCACTGAGGAGACGGTCTCCTGCTACAGTGTCCTCTGGAGAGCTGCCAGGTGACCACAAGGAGGCCTTCCTGCTCACATGAAAGTCTGTTCTTTCATAGGCTCACAAGAGAGAAGACTTCTCATGAATTTTGCAGGGGTGAGCACCCTGGGGCCTCAAGATAGGTGCCACGGTTCCAACTCCACATACACCTTAACTGTGCCCCCTCCTTTATAGTCATCCTTTCTGCTTCCCCTTGTTATCTCTATCACTTAGTCCCTTAGTGGCTCCTAAAAGCAATGCTTAACTAAGCCTAGTGGGGACTCTTCAGGTTAGAGAAGTGAGTTCCCAGATCCTGAAAAGATCTCAGAGGACAGGGCCCACTCAATCGATCATCTAACCTTGGACATCATGAAAGCACATCCTTTTTGTAAATTTGAACTCTTCAGCTAAGTCTGTACCCACCATCTCCTCAGCCCTATGTGATTTCCCCTCCTTCTGGCCCTTATATTTGGGGAAGAGTGGAGAGCTTTCTAGCTCTATCAGTGGAGCTGAGTGGAGGGAAACAGAGGAAGTGGCCCTAGCTACACAGCTCAGATTCCTGGAGAAAGGAGACTTCCTTCTACAGGTTGACACAAACTCTTAGGAAAGAAGACTAACAAGGACCCAGTGTCAGAGGAGGAGGTGGGCATCTACAGCAGCTTGGAGGCAGAGGAGGATTAAAGCAGGGAGCTGAAGGCCTTGATGCAGGAAAAAGTCCACCAGCTGCTGGTGTCCAGATGGCAAACACCCCACCCTGAAACAGACACTGGCAACTAAGAGGCCAGAGGGAAACAGTGGGATGACACATGTGCTGCCATGACAACAATGAAGCTGGAAACACCTAAAGGACTGTATTCAAACCCAAGCCCCAACTGTGGTCAGCTCAGAGGGAAGGGGTCAGCAAACCAAGATGAGGAAGAGGCTGTTTCTTACAAGTAATCACCTTACTCTGTTCCTGCAGGGCAATATTAGGATTGATTCAACCCATCACTTCAGGACAGTCTTAACGTTAAAAGGCAAGGTGCTTCCTGGGCCAAGACTTTAGCTGCTGTCACCTCTGATCTCAGCCTACCCCTGTGACTTTTTCACTTTCATTTCCTTCTCTATCAAATGAGAACAGATTGCCACTGCCTCACAAATTTAGAATAACTGGAGAACTAAAATGGTTGAAAAGAATTCTGTAAATCTTGCCTGGCTGAGTTCTGTAGTTAAGGCTAGTGATCTCATACCTGAAAGCCTCTGCCACTGCCACATCTTTGTTGAAATTATATATCCCACTAACAGCAGCATACCTTAAGGAAGCCTCAAGAGATAGCTTTCCCTACATCTTGGTCAAGAATGAATGTGAAGCTGGCAGGAACAGGGGTGCTTTCCTTGAATCTTCTTGGGCCTGCTATTAGCATTTGTAAGGGAAAGAGATGGGAGTGGGCTGAAGGCAACATCCCTGGAGTTGGCCTCGTCATCAAACTTTCTACCATGGAAAAAACAAACAAACAAAAAAATAGGTCAACAGGATGGAGCCTTGCCTCCACCAGGCACTCATTTGGTCTAATTCAACTGCCCTCTCCTGATTAGAGCCAGAGAGGCAGAACAAAATGATGCGAATGGAAAGTCGTTCCTCAGAAGCAAGATAAGGAGTGCTTTGCCAAAAGAAAAGAAAGTGAAAAAGAAAAAAGAAGAAAAAAAAAAGAATAAAAGAAAAAACGAAAAATATTCTGGGGCTTCTCCTTGGACTCAAATCAGAATCTTCAAGGATTTATTTCTTTTTCAAAAGCCACTCAGAAAAAACAAAACAAAACAAAACAAAACAAAACAAAACAAAACAAAACAAAACAAACAAAAGCCACTCAGGGGATTCCGAGGTGCACACCAGCTTTTGTGAAGTGCTACCACACATACAACCCCCACCGCCCCCATTTCTCATTTTCAGTATTTGGCCTATCATTTGTCGTCTTTTTATTTTTTTTTAAGATTTTCACTTAACCAACTGAGTCACCCAGGCACCCCCATTCTTTTTATTCAGTAAATCCATACTCTTTGAAAACATCAGGCAGTGAGAGCCTTAAGAATCAGCAAAGATATAAAATTTGTACTTGACAATAAGAAAAAATTTCAAATGATCCAAGGCTTAAAGTAACGTCCTCTGGACACACGAGAGCTGGCAAGTGAGAAAACACTGAAGTCTCTCCAACTGCTGGATCAGAGCTCAGAGTTCAGACTGAAGTCCTTTAGCTGTCTGACACCCTCTAATGGATAACTGAGTTTGTGATAGATTACTACACCTATTTAGACAAATTTGTGGGTATGGGAGGTGAAGAAAGGAAGAATGAAGAGGTCATTTGGAAAAGGCTGATTTTTAAGAGCAAAGACAGAGAACACTGTGAGCCCATTTGTAAGCTTCTATGTTCCTGGATGTCCACTCTGAGGGGGACTCATAGCACCTGCACACCTACATAAGTGATCTCCTTGACGCCCAGCTTCAGGCTCCCACAGGAGTGGAACAGTGGAAGAGCCTAGCTCTGTGGTCACACTGCCTGGGTTTGAATTGCAGTCATGACCCTCACAAGTCACCTCCCTTTATGCAATTTACTTAACCTTGCAAAAAGCCTCAGTTTCCCTGCCTGGCCCTTGTGCTAAAAATCCTTAATATCACCTACATCTCAAAGGGCGTTACCATGATCAAAAGAGGTTGAACACAGGTAAAGCATGCAGAATGGACATAAGAAACACTTTATTATCCCTATCACTATTATTATAATAATCACCACAGAAAGAACCCATCAGTGGTCACCAAGCAGCTCTAGGTATGTGTCTGAGAAGGCACAGAGTGAGGAATTAAAATAGGAAATCAGCAGGAATATGTGTCTGGAATGGCTGTGCCAACAGCTTTTGGGGTAGAGAAAGGCACCGTGAAAGCTAATGAGGGTTGGAGAGCCCACCGTTCTAGGTGCGCCACCTGAAGCACCACCAGCAAGGCCCTGCCTCCTCCCCTCCCTTCCAGGTCCCCTGACAGCAGGGCCTGTTCTCAGGACTCCAGACCCACCCACAAGAGTAAAAATAAGGAAGAAGAATGCCTCCACTACTCCTAAGTATCTGTCATCTACTTGCTCCTTCTCAGGTGAACTTCTTGGACCAACAGGATTAGAGCCATGCTACTGCTGAGTGCTGGGTGAGACCTAGCCCCACAGATTGTGAATAGTCACAGACCACCTTCAGAGTCTGGCTCAGCATCAAGCTCTCCACCATGGAAACCAGGTCAAATACCAGCCCCTCTAACTTAAAAAATAACACATTATGGGGAGCTGAGTGCTCCCAAGTGTACCGGGGCTCAAACTCCCCTCCAGAGCCACCCAAGGACCTATAACCGCACAGTGGCTGTCCAGCCATCTCCACGCAGGTACTTACAGATGCGCTCGCTGCAACCTGTGGACTAGAGCTGGTGGGAGCAGAGGTGTCTGAGGAGGTGGAGAGCTGTCGCACCAAGGGGCTATGTGGTGGATGCTGGGCGGTCGCCAAGTAGCTCGAACTGCTCAAGTCTGTGTGATGCTTCAACACTGCAGAAGTCAACAAAAAAACAATATATGGCTACCTCAACTGGCTCTACTTCCAGCACAAGCTACAAATGCCAGCAATACACAGTAAAAGCAATAATGCTTTCTAAGCCTAGTGGATAAAAAGGTGAAGCAAACTGGTTGATGGGAGGTAGGGGGCTGGGCAGAGGTTGCTGCAGCAGTAAGAAGTAACCTGCATTTACAAGCGGTAGGGTCCCTCTACTCTGCCTTCCTAGAAAGTGAAGGACAAAGCTTGGGGCAATTAAGAGAAGCCCAGGCTGCCCCAGAAAGCCCTGAGCAGATGCAAATGCAGGTAGAGGTGCCGGGCCTGGCCCTACCTTCACTTCTCTCAGATGAATGGTCTCGCAATCTCATTTTGCTGTGGTTTGGGTCATGCACAGGTGGTGGTGGGTTGAGCAAGCGCTCTGCTTTTGGCGCTGTCACTCGCTCCACCATAGGCACAGCCCCCACATCGTCTAAGTGCTGCCTGTGGGTCCTGTCAGGCCGGGTTTGGTGATGGGACAGCTCTGAAGAGGGGAACAGAAAAAGAGCTGTGAAATCTTCTCTCAAACTTTTCTTATTTGAGTTCCGAGCTCTTGAGTTCTCTCTAGGCCAATGATAGACACCCAGGGCAGCAGGAGAGTCCTCTGGGACTGAAGCTCCTGGCAAATAGCACAAGGGCCAGGATAGGCCAGGCAGCCCACAGGGCCCTCAGCCAGAGAAATCTGACACCAGGCTACAGAAGATAGCCTGCCCACAGATGGAACCAATGCCATGGCACTGCTAGCTGTTCATCGAGCACTTTGGGTCTTGCCCCGAGATGCGTGGTGTCTGGTATATCTTTCAAAATCCATCTGAGAACATCCAAGACAAGTAGAAATAGACTGTGAGCTGAATTTGTATCAGTCAGTTGCCTCTCCCAACCCCAATATACCACCAGAGCAAACAGTAACTGGAGAATATAAAAGAAATAGAGAAATAATTGAAGGACTTAAGTCAGTCCCCTGAAACTTACTGGCTGTTGTTAGGAAGGAGTTGACCAACTTGTGCCTGTCTTTACGAGTTGGATCTGGCAGGCTGCCTGGCATGGGTGCTCTGTGCTTAAGTGAAAACTTTTTGGGAGGTTTGATTTTGTCAAAAGGCTTGTTCTGCCACTGAGATTTCAGCATGCTCTGGAAGTGCAGGCTTGTGGGAACATCTGCAAGAAACATGAAACACTGCAGGTTAGTCCAGACACCTGGCCTCTGGGCTCCTCTCTCAAGAACTGAGATGTGTTTACCAGTAACCGGCTCTCCATTGGGCAGGGATCTACACACACCCTTCTTCTATTTGCTCAGTGACATGACCCAGTAGGGCAAGCACTGTCATATGGAAGATCTGTTTATCTGAACTTCACTGAAAGTCATTCCTTTACTCACCAGCAAGTCGATTCTGCCTTTTATTTTCAAGTTAAACATCCCATCTTAAAAACACCTTTTGGTAGATCAATGGAGTTTTCTAGACACTAAAACATTTAAACCTAATCCTATCAACACAGTTAATCAGGATATATTCATTCAACAAATATTTATTATCTACTGAGTACTATCTGCCCTCTCCTAGCTCCTTACCTCTCACCTAGAGATTTTTTTTTTTAAAGACTATTTATTCATGAGAGACAGACACACATACACAGAGGCAGAGACACAACACAGAGGGAGAGCAAGCTCCATGCAGGAAGCCCGATGTGGGACTTGATCCCACCTGAGCCAAAGGCAGATGCTCAACCACTGAGCCACCCAGGCATCCCTTACCTAGAGATTTCTTTTTTCGCTGATTAGTTAATATTCAATATCAAAATTAATCTTTTAAACAATAGTTTTTACTATTTTTTTGTTTTACCATTTCTTCTATCATTTCATTTTTTATTTTCCTGAGAATGTGTCCTTGAGTAATTTCTTTAGAAAAAGTATTTCTAGACTGAAACCATTTTTCTCTCAGACCTTTCTTTAAAGCTGTCACTCAACTGTATTCTAACCTCTGGTGCTGTAGATAAAGTGGAATCGGATTCTTCCTTGTAGGGTTTGTTTCTTCTTTTAAGCTTTTGCAAAAAGCCCAAAAAACAAAAGAGCTTGTTGTGTATTACACTGTCTCTACAGATCAATCTGGGGAGAAGTGCCTTTTGTTCTGCCATCAATACCAAGTTTCTCAATCCATGAATGTGGTATATCTATTAGTTTTTCTTTAATTTCCTTTCAGCAGTGTTCGGCAGTTTTCATTTTATTGGCCTTATACTTGAGAATTAATTAACTTACAACATGTATCTCATTTTGGTGTAAACATCATTATGCTCTGTTTTAAAATATAAAACATGTTCATTCAAACACCCTTTCCCTATAGTATATACCATGGATTTCATGACACTTTAGGGACAAATGTGAACATTAGGCTTCTCACAACTGGAATGAACATATATCCCTGAATGAATAAAATAGTTCTGTTCTCAGGGATGCTTTCCCCCAATGGGCAAGGAACCTCAGCACCAGATATTATTTTCTAGTTCTGAGAATAGACCACTGGACCTTATGGCAGTCAAACAAGCTAAGAAAACTACTAAAGTTTTAAAGATAATAAATATTTGCTGTATGTCCACAAGTACTGAGATATAGTATGTGAGGGCAGTGCTGTCTTCTGAAAAAAAAAAAAAAATTTATTTTTGCATAATCATGCTTTCTTTTCCATACTTAAAAACAAATTCATCTATCCCAACCTTTAAAATATAAAGGTCAGCATTCAGCAACCTGAAAGCTAGGGAGATACTAACCAGACCACATATTCCTCCTAATCTTTCCACTCTTCCCCCAAGCCCCTCAATAAACTTGATTGGGGTTTGATTCCCCCCCCCCCCAAAGAAAGTCAAATGTTTAAATGTTTAAATGTTAAATGTTTAAAAAAAGGATTTCCCATTAATAATCAAAAATTGAATTGACATATTACTGGTAAATATTTTTTTGTTGCAATTCAGAATGGTTAGGGAAAAAGGTATGTAGAAAGTAAAACATTGTCTGGAGGTACTCTGAAAGCTGGGCTATGCTGAATGTCTAAAGGGCCTCAGAAAGGGGAAAACACTTCCTCTATATCCCAGGACACCCCTTATCAACAGAAAAATTGGCAAAGTCTATATAATGGGACAACAAAAGACTGATGATTTCATTTTTTTTTTTTTTCCTTTTATTTTCCCTTGTCATTGCTTTCCCAAACCTGAAAATTAAGCCAGGAAAAAAGAAGGTAGGAAGGAATATGAGCGACCTGATTTATAATGGAAAATAGCACTGGACTGGAAATAAGTAGGCCTGGATTCAGGTCCTAATTCCATCACTGAGTAAAACGTGAAAATAAGAACAATCCACTTAGCCGGATTTTAGCTTTATCTGTAAAATGAGGTGGCAGGCCTAGGTCTGGGCAGGTAACATCTCAGCACATATGTTCTAGCTCTCCCTCTGCTGCAGGCAAAAGCTAAACTCATAACACTCTTTCCTACTGCACCCTAAGACCTCAGGTGCATCTTAAAAAATTACGGAGTTAAGTCCAGAAAGCCAATATCAATCAATAAGAGTAAGCACACGTTATCTCAGACTCCAGCTCCATACCTAATCCCCTCCCCTCACCTGAATGCTCTGAAGTAGAAGCTGCTACAATTGGAAGAATACCACCTTGTGCCTTGGAGTTGAGATATTCAGCACAATCAAGAGCAATTTCCCCTATAAACCCAATGAAGAAGCAGTTAGGGATAATAATAAACTGCTGAAAGGACTCAGGCTGTTATACTTTGGTAGAAGTATGCTATGTGTTTAACTGCTTTCATATAAGAGTGAACAGGAAGTCAGTTAAATCTCCCAGTTAATGAACAAAAATGATCTCTTAGGAAATGCTGGTCTGAGTTCATGCTCTAAGTAGAAGTAATAACACCTGAGATCCATGTAGAACTAAAGGGCTGAAATGGATTAGATATGCAGGACCTGAAAGTAAGCAATGAAAAAGTATGAAATGGAAGAGAACACAACAGGGACCCATTCAGCTAAAGGACTTCAGATGTTCCATACCCACATAGGCCATGCCATTAAAGTGCCATTATCAAAGGAGAGGGTGCAGATGCTTGATAGGGTCAATAACAGGAAAACAGAAGTGTTAAAACAGGAAATAGGAAATAGAAGGAAACTAACATCATTTTAAGTTACTACTACCTCAGACAAAATGAAAACACCTTGACTTCATGCTCACCGGGGTCTGACATTCCATGATTCACTTGACTGTTTTGCTCATTACTTTCCACCATTTTCTCAAGCAAATTTTCTATAATACTCACTTCCTCCTCCTGCTGGTAAACTGCAGTAGACTTATATCTACCAGTCTTGGTAAACTCTCTCAAAATAGCATAGATCTTCAAAGGCCAGCAGGTGGTGCTCTTATGAAGCCTAAATTCAAGTTAACATTCTTTCCACAAAGGTTTAAACATCCTTTTTATTTCAAGCTAAGGATTAACTGGCTTGATAAGGAAGCAAGCTCCTCCTCCCTGGAGTACTAAAGAGTTATCACACCCTAAAGCCTCCACCTTCCCGCCAGGCACACAGCTCCTCAAATTCTTTCATCTCTAGCCACACTTAATGTGAACAGCTGAGGTGTATGGTTGACATGGAGGACAGAACTTTAGGATTAAAAGCTGCAGTTGGTCACCACCCTACCTACAAACTGGTTAGGAAACATTACTAAACTACTTGAAAATCCTGCCATCTCTAAGTACCTTCTAGAGAAGAGGCTGTAAACGGATGGTCAAGAGGTCAGGTGCATGTGTGTTTGACCCACCACAATATTACACTAGCTGCTAATCTTCACTCTTACTTACTATTCTACACAATGATATATGGATATCTCAATATTTAGAAGGTGCTATTCACACAGAATAATGGTGCCCTCTGGAGTTGGGCATCTTTGTGAAAATCTTACAAATTTACAAACATTTGGTATGTGGTATTTGTTTGGATCAAAGCAAAATTATCCCAACAAAAACAATATTAGATATGGTAACTGTGTTCCCCAGGTCAATCCATAAAGTCTAATTTATCCACAGGCAAATATGTTCATACATCCTACTTGAAATAATAAAATATTTATATTCTCCTTTACAGTCTTGTAAGGAGATTTAATGACCAACTCTCTTGCCCAAGCCACAGTATCATGGTAAGGAGCTATGCGAGACAGGGAGACAGAAAAAGTACTTAAAGGCAGGCAGGAAAGTGAAGACCAGAGAAAGGAACCTCCCCATATTTCCTTCCGTTCTCCATCAGTGCTAACTACAGCTGCTTGAAATGGGATGGAGTAGGAAGTGTAAGAGCAGTAGTTGTCAGGCAAACAGTCTGAGCATATGTGACTAGGCGATGAGGAAGGCAATTCACAACTGTATGTGGTAACGCTGTTGACAAATGATCACCATGTTTATAAGCCGATAGCGAGAATGGAAGAGGCTTTATCAGAATCAGAATTAACTACAGGCTTCAGGCTTCTTTACTCAAATATGAGACCACACAATTCAACACTGTGATCCTAGGAGAGTAAGCCAAGAAGTATTTCTAAGTCTTCCTGATGGCTCCATCTGCAGTCAAAGTCTAGGAATGCACAGAAAACTGATTTCTCTATTTTATTAACCTGGCGGGGAAGAAGCATGTTACAGTGAAACGAAGGACAGGCACCAGATGACTCGAATTTATAAATTCAGTAGCCATTCAGCCTGAGAAAAAGCACTTTTCTAAGCCTTTTCTTGATCTACCGAACTGAAGTTTAACACCTTACAAGTTTACTGAGAAGTAAATAAAACAAAGTACAAGGAAGGTACTTTGAAAACCAAATAAAATTTTAAGTTGTATGAGCTGTAATCCAAATGGCAAGAGAAGGTAAAAGCCAATGAACTCTGAATCTGAAGTAGACAGGAAGATGTGTTACTGTTTTCTCTTTATGTTCTAAAGTTTATTTTACTGTTCCACCACTCCCCACCTAAAATAAAATCCTGCCAGCTTGCCATCCACATGGTCCAAAGGTTTACTTTTTCTTAAAGGGGCAGATGTAAATAATTTGGGCTTTGCAGGCCACACTCTCTGTTTAGTCTGGGTTGCAACTACGTAATGCTGCTGCCACTGTAGCAGAAAAGTAGCCACTGACAATATGTACACAAATGAGCATGGATGTGTTCTAATAAAACTTTATTTATATAAAAAAAAACATCACTGACACCCTAGTCTACAGAATACCCTATTCTGTTTGATAGTCGATCAAACACAGGATTACTATAATCCCTTCTCCTTTATCTGTTCTTCAAATGATTGAAATTTTTTTGCCTACTCAAATCCTGCAACAGCTTCAGGACTTCTTATCAGAACTCCCTTGACCGTAAGAAAGAGTTTGATCTAATATTCCTGCTACCATGTGACTTCTAGTAAAAGTGGAAATATTTAGTGGAAAACTTGGGACCATACTGTAAGCAAAACTAGGCAAGGTTTTATTTTCGGTCAGGAGCCACTTGAAAGGCTGGGGGACCATCTCTCTCCTGGCAAGTTGTAATCTTTTAGTGGCACATTTTGGTCTGCTGGATCTGCTGTACCCTATATCTGCAAAATTCTAAGAGATTCTGTTGGCTGAAATTGATACCTTGATAGTACCTGGGTTGTACCAGCATCCTGGTTGATTTTCTGTCACTTTGAAGCCTTTAAGTCTCTTTTAAAGTTTATATTGTGTGGCTTTCTTACCATCTGGAAATGCTAGGACTGGGTGAACACAAGAGTCCAACTGGGAAAGGCGTTCCAACAGAGGGGCTTCATAGTGAATTTCTGGAGGCATGGTGATGGTGCTGCCTGAGCCACACAGTGCGCAGGAGGGGTTCACATCACAGCCAGAGCGCATTGTGCTGTTCCGGTGAACCTGTGAAGAGCCAAACAGAACTGACAGTTCAGTGACTGCTAAAAAACAGCTCTCTCTCATTATCCCAAAGATTCAAAAGGGCCTTTCTATATGCCACTAATAACCAGAAGTTCAATTAGTTTGTTAAAAGATTCCCTTTTGTCCAACAAGCTAACCTTCAAAGTAATTAAGTAAACCTGCTGCTTCTTCAATGATGAAATCCAGTTACTTGGAGCCGGAGCCCTAAGCACTTATCTAGGTACCAAACTCGTGAGTTTAAAGCTATTGCAGCTGTGCTGAGGACACCTTATAAAACCTGAAGGTTTCTACCATCTTGATAGTTTTCAATGGTCCCTAAGATGAATAGTTGGCACTTGATTCCCAGATGGACATGACTTGCTCTCTGGCAATTTCATGCACTTAGGAGCCTGAATAAACCAATCATATCTCTCCTGTTCTTTTCACAACTCCTAAAGACTTTCAGGTGGTCTCAAAACAAGGTCGCTAGTTTCCCTGGATTACACACAGAAATCATTAGCCACTTTTTAACCTAGCCTAAGACTCACGACTATAAAGTTCATGCCTAAGTAATGAAAATAAATTTGGTATGGGGAGTATTCACACCCTAGTCTTTATATGTTACATTAAATCCAAAGGGCTAGAAATTATTCCCATTAAACTTCTTCTGTACACATGTGGGCAGGATAAGAACCTCTTCTGCTAAGTCCACAATAAAATGTAATCTAACTCTTCAAAAGACAATATTGTTTTTTTAAAAAAAGTCTCTCCCCTCTCCCACAATTTTATACTTTGAGGAATGAACTTCAGGTCTTACTGAATGCAGGATCCCTAGCTTCTAGTGTTAGGACAACACAAGTCTGGCATGTGCTAAATCATGACCCATAAAAAGTCATTTGGACCGCAATACCGTCCTAGAAGAAAAGGACCTGCCCGCAGAACAGCACCATGAGAAGGGGATGCTCTGAGCAAGGTAGTATTGTCATAAAAACAAAACGGTAGCATGGAAACTCTGCTAGCAAAAAGGCAACAATTGCAAGAGTTGTATTTAGTTTCCGCACAAACATCTCTTGAAAGCTATCTGCCTTTACAGACATATACAGGGAAGAGATAAATAGGAGAACAATGTGGTCTTTATCAACATTCCCCAACTGCCTTCATCATGCAACCACATAGATGGGCAGCATGCAAAGAAGGTATGGTGAAGGTTAGACTGGGCAATATGGACAAAAGTAAAAGAACTCTAATAAGCTGCAGTTGTAGATGCCACTGAAAGGGAATTATACCAATTAAACATGGCACTACTGTGTAGACAACATTAACCGGTACTGTTTTGGGAAGAAATATCCCTTGCACTCTGTTTTAATCAGGGCTGGATTTCTGAGAGAGAACATTTTGAGAAAGAGAGCTGATAGAGAGTTGAGAGAGAGCTGGTGGCAGAGATGAAAACCACAGAAGACACAGTAAACGAATGGGAGGATTTAGGTAATTAGGCAGGATCTAGAAATTGCACCAAAACTTAAAACATTAAAAAGAGATTAGAAATATATACCAACATCAAAATAATAGATCTTAAAATGGAGGTATGTTTTTCCCTCATAAACTAACCCACTGCATCAATTAGTTGTCTGTATGAAAAACAAACAACATTCCATTTATGGCTGTAGTGTAACTTAAGTCAACAGCCAATAGATCAGATGTAGAATAAAAAGAATATGGCAAAAATAAAGTAAAACTAAGGGAAGAGGTTAAGCTAACAGCTGACAATTGTCCAGAGAGGAAACAGATGCAAGAAACAGCAAATTTAAGAGCTGTTTTTTGGGGGTTTTCCTTTTCCTTCTTCCTAAACCCACTTTCAAGGGTGGAGTGGACAGGAACAGATCAACGAATCAAGTAAACTGTTAAGACTGGCTTAATGAAAAGAAAAAGAAATGCAAACATGTAAGAACCCCAAAAAGCACTATTTAAGTGAAAAACTAGGAACTTTGTGTGTATATATGTAATATGTGTGTACACAGTATGCATTTCTGTGATGTTTAAATGTTATATATTTTTGTGTTACATCTAAGAAGGGAATACCCTATGTATGCCTAAAAAAATGTAGAGGCTCAGACAAGTCTATTTCCTTGGTGAAATCTTTAAAAACATTAAAGAACAGATAACTTTTTATTCAATTAAGATGGCTGATACCAAAATAAAGAAATTAGAACTCTACTGTCCTTTCATAAAAATAAAATTCTAACTTAAAACTTGACAAAGGCTTTGTGCACACGTGTAACTTAAACATCAATCTCACTTTTGAACAAGTCTGTAAAGTAAAATATTAATAAATATAACCTAGGAGTATATATAAAAAGTATCACGAGGTACCTGGGTGCTCAGTTGGTTAAGCTGCTGCTTTTGGCTCAGGTCATGATCTCAGGGTTTTGGGATCAAGCCCTGAGTCAGGCTCCCTGCAGAAAGAGGAGTCTCCCTCTCCCTCTGCACCCCTCCCCCACTCGTGCTCTCTCAAAGTTTAAAAAAAAGGTATCTTAAATATAATTTATTGAAATGTAAGTTTTTGAACTATTTTGAAGGATAGTTTGGACAACTTTAAAATGACTTCATTCACACATGCTTTGCATAAATCTACAGTTAGAATTTATCCTATGGATATATTTATTAACTACACAAAGACACACATTCACATAGAAATAAGATGCCAAACTGTATACATGAACCTATTTTTAAAAAGATTTAATTTGTTATTTGAGAGAGAGAATGAGAATGAGCAGGGAGGAGGAGCAGAAGGAGAGGGAGAAGCCGACTCCCACTGAGCAGGGAGCCCACTGAGGGGCTCCATCTCAAGAACCTAAGCAGAAGGCAGATGTTTAACTGACCGAGTCACCCAGCCACCCCAGAACCTATCTTTTTAGATCACAACATGTATCTTATAAGAAAATAATTTTAAAAAATCACAACAAATATAAACAACCAAACCTGAGCAAGTGGAGATTTGCTTCTGGATATCAGGATTATTCAATATCAGTATATCCATTAATATAATTTCATTTGTATATTTAATTGCTTACTCAACTTCACTTAGATGTTTTAACAGGTACCTCAGTTCAAAACTGAGCTCCTGCTCTTCCCCATTTCTAGCTGTTCAGTGCTAAATCTCTGAACTCATCCTAAAACTCCCTTCTTTTACCATACCCCATTATCCAATCATGAAATCCTGTAGTCTCTACCTTCTAATTGTATCCAGAATCTGACCACTTTATACCACCTCAACTGCAATCACCCTGGTCTTAGTATCTTTTCTCATATGAATTCTTTTGGTGGGAGGGCAGAAGGGGGAGAGAAGGAGGGAGGAGAAGGGAGGGGGAGGGGGGGGAGAAAGGGGAGAGGAAGGAGGAGGGGGAGGGGGAGGGGAGGGAGAGGGGAAGGGAGAGGAGGAGGGGGAGAGGGGGAAGTGAGAGGGAGAGAGAAAATCTTAAGCAGGCTCCAAACCCAGCACAGAGCCTGACATGTGTCTTGATCTCATGACTTAGAGATCATGACCTAAGCCGAAATCAAGAGTTGGATGCTTAACTGACTAAGCCACCCAGGTGCCTCTCTCATGTGTATTTCTTAAATAACTCCTAGCTTATCTTCCTGTTTGCCCCCTCCTTCTGACTAACAAAAATACAGTTGTAGGGGTAACCTTGGTTCATCAGTCCTTAGCTCATAATGTTCCAATGGTACCCTGTCTCATAAGGAATAAGAGCCAAAGTTCTTGCAATGGTGTGCAAAAAAAGCTTTATTCCATCTGTCACCTCTATCCCCTCTCTGACCTCATTTCCTTTTACTTCCTGTTTCTCTCCTTGCTCACTCTACCATTGCTATTTCCTCAATATGGTAGGCAAAATTCCAGATCATGAGCCTTTCCATCGTTATTCCTCTCTCCTGTCTTTTTCTGAAATGTCACCTTCTTAAAAATAACTGTAATTTAAAAACATACAAGTGAAAAAAAAGATTCTATTCTTGACTGTTAACAGTAACAAAAAAGGGGATCCCTGGGTGGCGCAGCGGTTTGGTGCCTGCCTTTGGCCCAGGGCGCGATCCTGGAGACCCGGGATTGAGTCCCACATTGGGCTCCAGGTGCACGGAGCCTGCTTCTCTCTCTCCCAACTATCATAAATAAATAAATTTAAAAAAAATAACAAAAAATACTATAGAACTTGTAAACTTAAAGCTTTTTAAAGCTGTTAATGATTAAGAAAGAAAGATTTACACAAATAATCTTAAAACTGTAACTGAAAGAATATATACTTAAAGGGAAAAGTCCCCATAAAATTTCTGATAAGCAAAAATAGAAGGGAGTGACTTGCTCTAATATATATCAAAATATTTTAAAGTTACAGTAATTAAGTCTGCTACAGAAAATTTAAACAGAGACCTAGACCAAAGTATACATGAGAGCTTAATATGTAACAAAGGTGATATTTCTAAATGAATTAGTTTTAAAAAATGGAAAAGATGACCAATGGAAAACTGTGCTTTCACAGCTTTTCACTTCCACAGTCTAGGGATCACTCAAGACTCCTACAGAAAACATGCCTTCCTCACTCCTGCCCCAGATGAGCTCACTGCGAAATTACAAAGTAGACAAAAAAAAACAGACTGATGTGAGGTAGTCAGTAGATGCAAAAATGGGGAGAATTTGTTCTCAAACTAGAAATGGAGTAATTTTTTAAAAGTGATTTCTAAGCCCAATATGGGAGCTAGAACTCAGGACCCCAAGATCAAGAGTCACATGTTCTACTGAGCGAGCCAGCCAGGGGCCTCTGGAAATGGAATAATCTGAAAGCAATTTTACAGTACATATATTAAAGCTGTTCAAAAAGATAAAGGACGGAACACCATAAAAGACTAGGAAAGGATGAAAACAAAACAAAAAAAAAGGGATGTTTCTATAAGCAACCATAAACAAATTTTCAATGAAAAGCACACACTGAAGTTAAAAAAAACCAACCAACCAACCAACCCACAAAAAACCAAACAACTGACAAGTTTAATAGTGAACTAAACATAGCTGGAGAGAAATCTGATGAACAGAAGAAACAGTCACAGAAGACTACAGAGAACAACAGCAAGACAGGGGTGGAAATACGAAGAAAAAAAATGTAGAAGAGAGAATGAAACGATCTATGACAATCTATATATAAATATATATATATACACTATATTAAGGAGGAAAAGAGAGGGAAAATTTAAAGAAATAATAAATTTCAAATTTAAAAACTCAAGACAGACAAGAACTCTCAGAATGAGGGTACAAGCTAAGACCAAAGTGGCTAAAAATTAACTCATACATCTAAATATGCCCCTTGTTACTGCAAAACATGGAAACAAAACTCAAAGTACTGGGGCTGAAAGAAGATACACATAAACTATAGAGGAATGAGAAACTGACATCAGAATTTTCATCAACAATAAATACTGGAACGCAATGCAGTATCTTCAAACTGAATAAAAAATTTTCCATGCAGTTAAACCATCATTCAAGAATAAAGGCAATTTATAACGGCAATTACACATACGTATATATTTACACACAAAACAGTATGTAAAGGTTGACTTGACAATTTACTAGACCCTTGTTAGAAGGCTACTGAAGGAAGTGTTCAGCAAGGACAGAGTGGGATGGCAACCATGAACAAGAATGGCAAATGTGTTGGTCAACAGAACTATGAATTCACAGATGACTAATTTGGTAAGTATTTAAAAACAAGGTAACTGGGGTGGCCTGGCTGGCTTAGCTGGTAAGGCATAGGACTCTTGATCTCAGGGTTGTGAGTTCAAGCCCCCACGTTGGGTGTGGAGCCTACTTAATAAAATTAAAGACTTAATTAACCCAATAGCAGAAGAGCTCCCCCCCACTCCGCAAAAAAAACAGGCACAGAGAAGGCAAGACTTAAAAATTATGAAAGCAATGATTCCAAATCTAATAGTAATCAGAGAAATGTAAATGTTTAACTCCTCTGCTAAAACAAACCGTCATACAAAAAGTGAAAACAAAGGGACGGAAAAAGATCTATCTACTAAGTACTTACCTACCAAGACACGTATTTATTTATTTGTTTATTTTTTAAATTTTATTTATTTATTCATGAGACACACACACACACACACACACACACACAGAGAGAGAGAGAGAGAGAGAGAGAGAGAGGCACAGACACAGGCAGAGGGAGAAGCAGGCTCCATTCCATGCAGGGAGCCTGACGTGGGACTCGATCCCAGGTCTCCAGGACCACACCCGGGACTGAAGGTGGCGCTAAGCCACTGAGCCACCCGGGCTGCCCCAAGACACCTATTTAAAGTAAAATCATTACTGCAGACCAAAAGGGGAACACAATGATGAAAGAAAAGATAGCAAAAACAAATAAAAACCATTAATTTGTATGTATCTAAGGGGAGATGGGGAAATAAGAGAGGTTGTTTAAAAGTATAAACTTGTAGTAGATAAGTCCTGGAGACCTAACACATGGTATAGTGATTACAGAGACAACAGTACTATATTATAAATATGGGAAGAGACTAGACCTCAATTATTTCCACTTTAAGAAAGAAATGATAATCATATGGCATGATAGAGGTGTTAGTTAAGGCTGGAATTGGCAGACATATCAATGACCAGATCAACACGTATACCTTAAATTTGCACAATAGTATATACCAAATACTTTTTCTTTTTTTTTTTTTTTAAAGATTTTATTTATTCATGAGAGACAGAGAGAGGCAGAGACACAGGGAGAGGGAGAAGCAGGCTCCATGAGGGAGCCCAACATGGGACTCGATCCTGGGTCTCCAAGATCATGCCCCGGGCTGAAGGCAGCGCCAAACCACTGAGCCACCCGGGCTGCCCTACCAAATATATTTCGAAGAGAAACTGAAAGCAGACCAAGGACACAGAAGATATGAACACAATTATTAAGCCCAAAATAGAAGTTAAATTTAGAACCCTGAAGTCAACAAACGGGATATGGATATACTCACACCCACACAAACATTGTCTTTTTTAAGGAAGTGTGGACTATTTTCAAAAGATGAACTAAAATTATGTCTATCAATATGGAGGATCTTGAAAAGACAACAATGAATTAAAAAAAAAAACATACCAAGTTGCAGAATATGTACACCATGATGGCATTTATAAAAATTTGTATATGAACATTAGACGAAACAATACACACTGCACTTTACTCATGGATATATATACACACACATGTAGTAAAAATCTAAGAACCTGAACTGGGAGTATAAACACCAAATTCATGATAATGGTTACCTCTGGGGAAGGAAGCAGGTAGCGGAGATGACAGAAGATAAATGTTCATTTATAATTTTTTTTTAAATATTAAAAAAAGTCAAGATATTAATATTTAAGGTGGTATGTACGTTTGTTATCTCATTCTCTATATCTTACAGAGTTAAAAAAAAATTAGGGAAAGAGGCAGGTAAACCTGATTAAGTTTTTTTCATATACAGGGAATTCAAAATTTTCAAATAAATTCAGTGGTAAAAAAAAAATTCAGTGGTGCAGAAGAGTTTTAGAAAACTGGCAGTGGGAGTAAAATGAAGTCCAACTATTTCTCTAACTAGAGCACAGATATGCTAAATATGAAAGCTGCTGAAACCCAGGAACTGAATTAGGAATAACATCTTTCCAGGCTTAGAACTGAGAAAAAGATTAAACCATCAAATGAGTAGCAGAGACGAAGACCAATGGCCAGTGTACAGAGTAGAATAGTACCCCCCCTCCCAGACCCTACCCTAGTGTTTCAACCGGAACCACAAAATGTGACCTTATCTGTAAGAGGATTTTGCAGAAGTGATTAATTTTAACATGAAGTGATACTGAGTTGGGGTGGCCTTAAATCCAATGAATGGTATCTTAAATAAGAAGACCATGTGAAAACACAAAGACCAGACACATAGGGTAGATGATCATGTAAAGACAGAGGCAGAGACATGAGATACACTGACACAAGCCAAGGAATGCTAAGATTTGCTAGCAACCACTAGTAAAGAAAGCAGGAAGTGGCATTTAGAAAGGATTCTTTAGAGAACTTCAGAGGTAGCAAGGGCTGTCATCTTGACTTCAAACATCTAGCCTCAAGAACTGTGACAGGAAACAAATACACTCAGGTACTAAATTTTTCTAGTGAAATCGCAAAGTAATAAATCAACTCATTTTTTAAGAATAATGAAAGAAAGAAAAAAACCCTCAGCATGAGGACTATGAGCAAAACACTGCAGAACAAGGTATAGGGAAGCAAGTCTGAGAAATTCAAAAAGAATATACCTTTGGAAAACTATAAAACAAGTTTGGTAAAACAATTAATGAAACTTCTCATATCTCCAATAGAGTAAAAGATAATAGAGCCTCAATCACATGGAAATAGGGAAGATGAAAGGGCAATAAGAGGACACAGAAAGGAAATATAAAATTTGAAAAGAAAAAATCTTAATTACTCATGGCAGCAGAACTAAAACGTACCTAAGAGGTCAGAACTAATGATTTGGAGAATTAAAATAGGATGTGAGCAATTAACTTGTCTTTCTTCCTTTACACTATGGGAGGACCAAAGAGATGAAAACAATGACAGAAATGTTAACAGCTAACATCTGAGTACTTATTATGTTCATCCAAACTATGCCAATCGCTTCCATGTTTAATTTAACGAGGACACCGAGGAGCAAGAAGTAAGAGCCAAACAGGACAGAAAACAGTAACAGAGATAATTGGAAGACTTCCATTTGCAACTATAAACTTAGGGGAATCAAAACCCAAAGCTATTACAAAAGACTTGATAGTGCCATAAAAAAAAACAAAAAAACAAAAAAACAAAAAACTGCCACACTGTCCATACTGGAAATATTCAATATTTGTGTGAGTTAAATATGGTGGCCACATGTGACTACCAAACATCTGAAATGTGGCTGTGCAAATAAGGTACTAAATTTTTTTATCTTAATTTTAAATAGTTACACAAGGCTATAGGAGCTACCATATGGGACAGTGCAGAGCAGAACTGATTACCAACCAATATAAAAGGACTGAAAATAACACCATTTTAATTCTATGCCAAAACAAAACACAAATAATCACCTTCCCCTTACCACCAAAAGACAGTGAAACAATATTAAGGGACAAAGTTATGAGCTAAGAAACATGGTCAAACTCTTGTTCTGATCCTGAGAAACTACAAATTAAAATTAAGAACTCAATAAATGGGCATATTAAGGTATAAAAGGACTATTAATAAATAATGAAATGTTACAATAAAAATAAGCCTAAATAAGTCTTTAAATCTAGTTTAAAAACTGAATATAAAACGAAAAACTTGGGGATCCCTGGGTGGCTCAGTGGTTTGGTGCCTGCCTTTGGCCCAGGGTGTGGTCCTGGAGTCCAGGGATCAAGTCCCACATCGGGCTCCTTGCATGGAACCTGCTCCTCCCTCTGCCTGTGTCTCTGCCTCTCTCTCTCTCTCTCTCTCTCTCTCTCACTCATGAATAAATGATTAAAATCTTTAAAAAAAAAAAAAAAACGAAAAACTTTTAATAAAATATCCATTAAAATCAAAGACTTCAGGCACCTGGGTGGCTCAGTGGTTGAGTGTCTGCCTTTGGCTCAGGTTGTGATCCTAGGGTCCTGGGATGGAGTCCTGCATCAGGCTCCCCACTGGGAGCCTGCTTCTCCTTCTGCCTGTCTCTGTCTCATGAATAAATAAAATCTTAAAAAAAAAAATCAAAGACTTCACAGAGATTGGAAACTCAATTGTACATCTTGGGAAAACTCAAAAACTCAAAGGCAACTTACAAATAGCAAAAAGAGTACTTCACACATCAAAGGCTATGGAATAACATCCAAAACTACACTTAGAAGAAAATTAAAAAAGTTAAATGTTTTTATTATTACGTAAGAAAGAACAGAAAATAAATTAAGCATTTGAATAAAGACAGAAAGGAGGGGAGAAAAACAAAACAAAACCAACGAAGACCACAGGAAGAAGAAATTACCAGCAAATAACCAATCTTTGAAATAACCAATAAAATAGGATAACTGCTGACAAGATTAATCAAGAAAGAGAAGACAACTATAATTAAGATCGAGGAATGGACACACAACCACAGATAACAAGGATTTAAAAATTAAGAATGCTTTCTATAATTCTGAATGAGTTTATCTGAAAAGCTATTATCTGAGAAAGGCTCTATTATCTTTTACTCTATTGGAGATCTGAGAAGTTTCATTAATTGTTTTACCAAACCTGTTTAATAGTTTTCCAGAGGTATATTCTTCTGGAATTTCTCAGGGCAAGAAATAAACATTAGTGACACATGTTATAAAAATTTCCCACTTTAAAGTTCTCTAAAGCACAGCAAATGGTAAAGTGTCCCAATTCTTTTTAAGAAGTTGTCTTGTATTGGGGGGATCCCTGGGTGGCTCAGTGGTTTAGCGCCTGTCTTCGTCCAGGGGCATGATCCCGGGATCCTGGGATGAGTCCCACATCGGGCTCCCTACATGGAACCTGCTTCTCCCTCTGCCTGTGTCTCTGCCTCTCTCCCTCTGTCTCTCTCATGAATGAATGAATGAATGAAAGAAAGAAATCTTAAAAAAAAAAAAAAGTTACCCTATATCAAAATTAATACTGAACTGATAAAAGTATCATCATGAGGGTCACCTGGGTGGTTCAGATGGTTAAACATCCGACTCTTGATTTTGGCTTGGATCATGATCTCAGGGTTGTGAGACCAATCCCCGTATTAGGAGTCGGGCGTGAAGCCTGTTTAAGATTCTCTCCTTCTCCTTCCCTCTCCCTAACAAAACAAAACTCAAAGTATTGCCATTAAAACCAGCTATGACCAACTATTTCTTAACACTGTTCTGTAAGTACATCTGGTCAAGGAAAAGGAGTAAGTAGTGTATAAAGAGGTATCATTAGTGTATAAAGAGGTATCATTCATATTTATAAATAAATAAATATAAATTCATATTTATTTTTTTTGCTGGTGATAGCCTATCTAGAAAATTAATCAACCAAAACAATTCAAAGTGTTCGATTATACAACAGCACTCATAACAGTAATAGAAAAAAAATCTCATTTGCATCACAAATGTGATCAAGAATGTAGGAAAAACTGAATGAAGAAATAGAATACTTGGACACATGGAGAAATTCTATTTTCCTTTAATACTTTAAATTATATTAATTCTCTCTAAAGGAATTTCCTTTTTTTTAAAGATTTATTTTTATTTATTTATGATAGACAGAGAGAGAGAGAGAGAGAGAGAGAGAGAGAGAGAGAGGCGCAGAGACACAGGCAGAGGGAGAAGCAGGCTCCTTGCCGGGAGCCAGACGCGGGACTCGATCCCGGGACTCCAGGGTCGCGCCCTGGGCCAAAGGCAGGCGCGAAACCGCTGAGCCACCCAGGGATCCCCTCTAAAGGAATTTCCATTAAAAACCCACTGCAGGGATCCCTGGGTGGCGCAGCGGTTTGGCGCCTGCCTTTGGCCCAGGGCGCGATCCTGGAGACCCGGGATCGAATCCCACGTCGGGCTCCCGGTGCATGGAGCCCGCTTCTCCCTCTGCCTGTGTCTCTGCCTCTCTCTCTCTCTCTGTGACTATCATAAAAAAAAAAAAAAAAAAAAAAAAAAAAAAAAAAAAAAAAAAAAAAAAAAAAACCCCCACTGCAATGCCCATGGATGAATTCCACTATCAAAGTAAAACTCTATTCATTCATCATTTGTTAAATCACAGATTAGTTCAAAGCATTAAAAAATTCTTTTGGCTTCAGGACAGTTTACAAATAAAATATAAGAGCTTCTATTTATTTTATCTCAGCCTTTCAAAATTTATTTTGTATTCTATAATGACTGCAATTGTCCACATGGCACCCCTGCTTCTTTCCAAAAGTTCGACTAGTATTGAAAAGTTAGGCCTCCAAAATCTATCATAACAAGCCCATCAATAAAGAATGCATTTTTAAAAAAGATTTTATTTATTTGACAAAGAGAGAGCGCACACATGCGCACACAAGGCAGGGGTAGTGGCAGGGAGAGGGAGAAACAGGCTCCCACAGAGCAGAGTGCCCAATGTGAGGCTTGATCCCATGGTCCTGGGATCATGACTTGAGCTGAAGGCAGACACTTAACCAACTGAGCCACCCAGGGGCCCCTAGAAACTAGTGTTCTAGATTAAGCTGTAAATACCTCATAGAAGCAGCAGGGCAAGAAATAAACATTAGTGATACATGTTATAAAATTTCCCACTTGAGTGTTTCTTCAGGGGCTTACCTAACTGCTAACATCTACCAAACCAGATCCCTAACAGACATAAGATACGCAATACATAGTAGTACAGGCAACTCATTACGATATGCACTAATATTACAATAAAATGATGATAAAATTCTCCTGGGCCTTACTGATTTCTGTGGAAGATAATCCCATTCTCCCAATCTCAAAGCTCTCTGTCTTCACAACTCTGATATCAAAACACCCTCCCTGGTGATTCTTCCTTAGGACTAGTTTTGAAATCTCTTACATCCTGAGAGCTTTGAGTCAGACTATTGTTTCCTCTAGGATTACTATTGTTACTACTCTTTCTTTTTGACTCTAGTATCTTTTATGGCCAATCTACTCCAAACATAAACTACCCGCACACTTTATCTTTTAAAAATAGCTTATGGCACCTCACTGCTCAAAACAAAAATCCTCTAAAATCTAATTGATAAAACCCAAATCAACAGTTTGGGCATTCAAAGCCTTTCATTATTTATTGATAGGTCTCATTCCTGTTTATTTCCAACAAGTGCATCTTACTGAACCCTTCATGGTATCACTGAATTAAGATACTAATGACATAAGAATAGCCTTTTAGGAGCAAAAGAAATGTGCTATCACACTAAAAGTATATCTCAATTTTAACATATATTGTAATTTCAGAAATGTTGGTAAAACTCGATAAAAATTCCAGCTGTGATTCACTAAGATGACTGTCCTGTAAAACTGAGTAAGTTCCCTAAAGTGAGTTTTATATTTGGTTCTATAATGTAGTAGAGATAATTTAAAATATGTAGGTAAGCCAGTAACACTGACATTAAACATCTGTTTTTTGTATTCTATACTTGTAAATATACTAGTAACCACCTTTCTTGGGTAGGTAGGAATGTGGTAGGAGAGGCAATAACAAAAGTACTGTGAAGTAATCCAGAAAATATAGCTCCTGATATTCTTTTTCTTTTTCTTTTTTTTTTTGGTTTTTATTTATTTATTCATGGAGACACAGAGAGGGAAAGAGAGAGAGGCAGTGACAGAGGCAGAGGGAGAAGCAGGCTCCATGCAGGGAGCCCGACATGTGACTCGATCCCAGGTCTCCAGGATCAGGTCCCCTGGGCTGAAGGCAGTGCTAAACCACTGAGATACCCAGGCTGCCCAAGCTCCTGTTATTCTTTAACTTGGAAGCAAATCTTATTACAGTTAAGTGTGAACTCAATACCATTTACTGGGCAGCCCCGGTGGTGCAGCGGTTTGGCGCCGCCTGCAGCCTGGGGTGTGATCCTGGAGACCCGGGATCGAGTCCCACATCGGGCTCCCTGCATGGAGCCTGCTTCTCCCTCTGTGTCTCTGCCTCTCTCTCTCTCTCTGTGTGTCTATGAATAAATAAAATCTTAAAAAAAAAAAATTTACCAACATCAGAAAATGGTTTATCTATCAATATCTTTGCTATCCAGGTCAGTCATTAGAAAGTAAGCTCCACGAAGGCAAGCACTTTATTCAACAATGAAATCTCAAGAATACCTGGAATAGGGCAGCCCCAGTGGCTCAGCGGTTTGGCGCCGCCTTCAGCCCAGGGCAGGATCCTGGAGACTCAGGATCGAGTCCCACGTCGGGTTCCCTGCGTGGAGCCTGCTTCTCCCTCTGCTTGTGTCTCTGCCTCTCTATATCTCTCATGAATAAATAAATTAAAATCTTAAAAAAAAAAAAAAAAAAAAAAAAGAATACCTGGAACAATGTGGGCACTTGACAAAGTACTGAATAAATTTGCTTGGCAAATCCAGCATCACAGGATGATAAAAGGCAAGATGCCTGCTCATCAGCAAACATCACTGAGCAAGGAGACACTGAGCAATCAAGACAGACAGAATGGCCTTTGCCTCCAACACTGACAGAACTCCTGCATTTCTGCTATAACAAGCAAATGGTTTATTTCCCAAACTCAATTTATTTCTTTTTCACTTTTGTAGGTCAGGATGATTGTGTTTTTAGAAACTGGCATTGGGACTGAGAGTCTTTAGTATGCTTTATGTGTCTCTTCTAAAAGTACATTAGATTTTAGGCACAGACCAGAAAAATCTGTCAATAGAAACAAGGTTTGCTAGTTCACAGATTAAAAAGAATCCAGGAGGCCACCTTACATCACAGAAAAAAAAAAAATTAACAAATTTTTTTACAAAACCCCTAGATATCATGACATAGTGGAATTAGCAAACTGCCAAAACAGAGGAAGGACACGATTTCCCTGTGAGGTTTTTGGTTTTGTTTGGCTGAGGTTTTTCTGTTGTTGAAAGCATCAGCCATGATCAGAAACTACTTTCTTACATTTGACAGTAATATACTGTTTTCTTGTTTGTTTTTTTTTAAATATAGTTTTCTTGCTTTTCCTAAATCAACCCCTCAACCTCTAAGAAAATAATTTAGATTTACAGAAATATTAATTAAAAAATTGAGACTCAAATATCAATGAGAATCTTGCCAAATATCTTTTTCTTTCCTGGTATTTGGTAATTTAGGAATTCTGAGGAACTGACAAGAGAAAAATGGCACAACCCGATAGTTAAATTTTTACTTACAATACTTTCCTTAAAAACAAACAAACAAACAAAAAAAAACACTTCAGTCCAACTGCATACTATAAGATAGGCCCAACAGTGAAAATCCACTGCCCAAATATTAATGGTTCCAACAATTCTCTCCCTTCTTCTTTGTCATCAGTTTTTTTACCAGCAATATATTGTAAAAGCTCTATCATAAGAAAGATTTTCCTTCACATAAGCTTTTCTCTGCTCTCCTTTACAGAAATATTCTTTGAAAGCATTATCCTAAACAGTTCCCCCCCAATTCCTTGCCTCCCATCCTCTTCTCAACCCACTCCAAGCAGAATTTCACTCTTTCCCATTAGCAAAATAACTTACACAGATCTCAAACAGCCCTAATCCGGCCACATCCAACAGTCAGTTTGCTGTCTTCATCTAACTGGACCTGTCTACAGCATCCATACACCATCCTCCTTCCTCTCAGACACATGTTCTTCATTTACTGTTCATGGGTCTCAGTTTCTTCACTTTCCTTCTATTTCACTAGTCACTCCTTCCTAGGCGATTCCTTATCCTTGGAATGTCTCAAGGCTTAATTCCATCTGAGCTCCCCAGCAGTCCTTATTCCCTTCATCTGCTACATTTTTCTCCCTAGCACTTAATACTATAGGATATACCATTATCCTTATTTTGTTGTTTTCTTTTCTGTCTCTACTCACTAGAGTATTTCAGGAGTGGAAATATTTTTATCTGTTTTTTAGTGTCATATTCCCACTGCATTGAACAGACCTAGTTCACTGTAGAAGCTCAATAAATATTTGTTGAAAGAATGAACAAGTGAATAATAACCAAAATACTAACAGGAACAGCCACTTTGTACCAGTAACTTATCAGCCAGACACCCCCATGAGCAAGTTACATGTATTTCATTGAGCCCTCTAATAACCCTATGAGATCTGAGGCTTGGGATGAAGGGAAGGGTCCGGGAAGGGGATTAAGGGGGTGTTAACATGTTTCACATCACACAACTACCAAATGGCAGTGTCATGATCCAAACCCAGGTTTATCTTCTTCAAAGTTAATACCATTGCATGGTATTAATTTTACTGAAGTATTATTTCATTAGTTTTGGAATAAATCCAACTCTATTTGAAGAGGCAGCAATCAAAAGTTTCCTACATTTGTGAATTAATCTCCATTTTCTCTGTGAAGACCAACATTCATTTCATCACATCAATTTAAACATTTTAACAGATTATTTGACAGGAAAGCATGCCACATTGCCATTTTCAGTGGTAACAGGACAAGTGGGAAGTGCATCAATCTCCTCTAAGTGTTGATGGCAGCACTTAACACTCTTCTTTCCCATTTCTATTACAAAGCTCAAGTCAGTGATTTCCAAACATGCCTCAAGAAATACCTGGGAGTTTTTTTGATTTCCGAAAATAAAAAAGAGTCCCAGGTCCAGCTTTAGAACAATGAAGTCATAACTTCTAGAAACAATTGTCAGGAACCCAGTATTTTCTCAAGCTCCCCAGGAAATTTGGGTGGTTAGCCAAGTTTAGAAAATATTAGTCAAATGAACCAAACTTGGCAAAAGACTAATAATTCTATCTGAGCCTTTGGGCTCACTGTTTAACAATAACCAAGTCTCATTGGTACTGACCTTCCTGGAAAGAGGAACGATGCTATTGGGTCGAACAAGCCTTCGTTTCTTACAGCTCAGCACAGGACGTGTTCGGGCTGCCACACAGGTGCCATCAGTTGATGAAGAAACTAGATTGAGTCGTTGCTTTTTTTGTAATTGTTCCTCAGCATCAGAGATGTCACCTGGAATGTGGTCTGCCAAGATAGGCTGTAGACTATACAAAGGGAAAGAAGAATATTCACTTCTCAGAAGACAAGGAAACAAAGCCTCTGATATCGCTTTAACCTCCTCTGGTTACAAATGTTCACAGACACAATTATTCTGGAGCAGATGCATGTCACTTCCTAAATAAGCACAGTATATGCTTATTTTTAAGATTCTTGGTGGACATTAACATCATGTCTGAAAAGTGCAAGTTAGTAAGTGAAAAACTCAGGTTCCAAGTGATTGAGTTCTCTTCTATAACAGAAACATGAATAATAAAAAAAAATCCAAGAAAATTGCAACTGGTAAGAAAACGATTAATCATGCCCAAATGATTAATCTTAACCCATTAATGTTAATGGGTTTCCCAAAAATCAGTTCTTCTGTGAAATCTGACTTTAAAGGATGTGTATACACTATTCTAATATAGGGGGATTCCTTCAACTTTCATAAATACAAATTTACAAACATGGCCTTTAGGGAGCTAATAATCTGTCCTAAGAGTAAGAGAGTTTATGTAAACACTTCTCAAGAATTCTACCAAGCTAGGACCAACCATAACGACTCAGAGTAACAGTAGGACCTTTTATTTTTTCCTCCATGGTAAGTTAATTTTAGGCTACCATAAATAAAAGGGAAATATATTAGCATGCTAATTAAAATATACTTGCTACAGTAAGAAGCATGCACAATACTATTAAGTGATAAGTTTTCGGTCTTAAAACTAGGATTAGTGGTTTAGGAAGCAGAAGACATACAACTTACGTGTTAATAACTCCATTGACAGGTCTCAATGCTCCACATGATTTGGTAGACAATGACTCTGAAGGATGACCAGAGGCACCATGGTTTTCCAGTGGCTGAGAAACAGACTCAATCTAAAGGAGAAAGATAAAAATACATTGTTAACATTTAACCAACAGCATCCAGAATGAAAATCAGCACATTATCATTTAAATTAAACACCTAAAATTTCTGATAACCAATTTGAAAAAACAAAACTCGGGATCCCTGGGTGGCGCAGCGGTTTGGCGCCTGCCTTTGGCCCAGGGCGCGATCCTGGAGACCCGGGATCGAATCCCACATTGGGCTCCCGGTGCATGGAGCCTGCTTCTCCCTCCGCCTGTGTCTCTGCCTCTCTCTCTCTCTCTCTCTGTGACTATCATAAATAAAAAAAATAAAAATAAAAAAAATAAAAAATAAAAATGGGATCCCTGGGTGGCGCAGCGGTTTGGCGCCTGCCTTTGGCCCAGGGCACGATCCTGGAGACCCGGGATCGAATCCCACGTCGGGCTCCCGGTGCATGGAGCCTGCTTCTCCCTCTGCCTATGTCTCTGTCTCTCTCTGTGTTACTATCATAAATAAATAAAAATTAAAAAAGAAAAAAAAAAAAGAAAAAACAAAACTCATATGGCTGAGGAAAAAAGAAAATAACTAAGAGAACTGGCTTTCACTTTGGGGTAAAGAAGAGTAAGGAACCAAAATATTTAACAGACTAATATGAAGTACTCACTGATGGGGAAATGACTTAATGATTCCATGAAACAGAAGCTTAGTAAAATAATTACATAGTAACAAGAGTCTTCAAGTAAGGATCATAAGGATCATAGGTTCACTACCAAGGCAACTAAGACGCAAGGTGAATGTAGTTAATACCTGCTTAACTTCACGGTAGATGCTGGAAACCTCTTTCCAGAAAATTGTACTTTGTGTAAATACATAATACATATGATAAGATAGAAAAAAAAATCAATAAAAGCTCTGTAACTAATTACCTAATGCTATCAGGTAGTAACTACTATCTCTGAACTACACAAATCAAATATATACTTAGGACATCTTTTGATCTTTACACCCCCAGGGAGAAAACACCAAAGAATCTGCAGACCTGAACCAGTTGTAGGCAAGTATCAAGAAAGGACAATAGACTGGGAAGCTAACCAAAATGTTTTAATACAAATTATCCAAAAAACTAGATCAAAGTATACAAGCAAAAAAGACATAAGCAAACTACAACAAGTGAACACTGGGAAAATGCTCTTACATGTATCTTGTACATGTACTAAAGTACTACAAAAATCCTGAGCAACTGTATCAGCCAAACATGTCAAAATTATGGTAAATTTGGCACACATACTCGTTGCCTTAACACTACACCAATCTCCTCTTGTTAAGTAGCAAGACTTATAAAGATGTTCCTATCACTCAATTCTAAAAATCTATCTTAAAGAAATAGCCCAATAAACACATTTCCCAAAATCTTATACACAAAGATGGTCACTGTAATGCTATATATCAATAATATAAATGCTCAACATCTGAGGCACAGTTATAAATTGTAGAATAGCAAACCAGAATGTAAAATATAATCACAAAAGACATTTCTTTTTCCTTTACATCAAAATATTTAAAATATTTTTTAAAAAGTCTTTTATGTAGAAATGATTTTAGAAAAAGATTAAAAATATTTTTAATACAACTGTGATGACTATAAATGTACATATATAGACAATGACAGGGCAGAAATAGTGTTAGAACAAATTTTTTAGACAATATTTTTACATTTAAAAAAGTACATAATTTATTATAAAAAATAAATAAAAAATTAAAAAGTACATAAGCAATGCCTGGATGGCTCAGTGGTTGAGTGTCTGCCTTTGGCTCAGGGCGTGATCCTGGGATCCGGGATCCAGTCCCACATAGGGCTCCTTGCAGGGAGCCTGCTTCTCCCTCAGCCTGTGTCTCTGCCTCTCTCTCTGTGGGTCTCTCATGAATAAATAAATAAAATCTTTTTAAAAAGCTGATAATCCCAAATATCCACCTGAATGCTAACAAATATTTACTATTCAGGGGGAACCTCAAAAAGCCCGAACAAACTTCATGGAATGACAAACTACTAGATAATCAAAAGGATTTAATATCCAGGTTTGCATTAACGAGCCAATGTGTGACTCCTGGCATGTTAACAGCTTTCCTAAGATTACAGAAGTCCTTTCAACATGAATTTCTGTGACTGTGAACTTTTTGCTGGTATGCTGATCTTACAAACTTCAGTCAATTTCATGCTCATTTAAATACTAGCATTTAACATTACGGCAGATATATTCTATACATTTAAATATTTTACAAGGTGTCACATATAAATAACAGGATGAATCTACATTTGATTAGTTTCTTTTGTAGGGATTATGGGACAATAAACTGTAAGGACACCTATCAAGACTAAATGTTGCCATTCTTTAGCAAAATCTCTTTTCAAAACAAATTTATCTTTCTTACAAAAAGTCTGAAGAAAAGCACAAATCATCAGTAATTTCACAACCTACAGATAACCACTGCTAATAGCCTATGTTGTTTATCACGCCTATAAGATACATATACTTGAATGCCATTAATATTCATTGTGAATTTTACTGATTTTCTTAGAGGAACCTGAACTTTTTTCTTGGGGGCAATTCAGCCCCCAAATTAAAACTGAAGTCAACAGGGAAAACATTATTTAGCATGGAAATGCTTGTCAAAGATAAAACAGCACAAGCACAGAGCAAGCAATCAAGAGCATGAACCACAAAGAGGGAATGTGCCTAGCTTCCAGTCACAACCATACAAGCAGGCACTGAATTATCAGAGGATGGTAGGATATTCTATAATCACACTGAGATCCAATAGCAGAGCTTTGGGGCAATTAGGTTCATCACTCATTCTCAAATGTAAAGAGCTTAAAATATTAAGACCAATCCTCCAACAGTGTTCCATCTGGAAAAAGAAAAACACAACTCACAACACGCACAATTTTACTTAAAGCTACTTCATTGCATTCACACTTAAGAAAGAGCAAACACTCCCTATCCTGTGGTCCCAAAGGGTGCAAAGGCAGAGTAGAGATACATTAATAAACACTTTACAAATATTAAAATCACATACTAAATTAAGCTTGATCATCACTACTGCAGTGGTTTACATCATTAGTATTTTCAGGGAAGTAATGCATGACTCAGATTATCAGTCTTCCAATGGGAAACTGTAAAAAGGATCAAAGATTTTAATGCTCTCCCATCCAGAAAGCAGGAGTTGTTATTGAGCTTCTCTTGAATTGTATGTGGTGTTCAGATAGACTCAGGGTGTATGCATCCCACATCCAGAAAGAAAAGAGGAGAAAAGCTGAAGAGATAGAAAATTTGTTAATTTCCCTTTTTCCCAAAAGCAGAGACTCAGGGGATTACCTTTTGGGGTGATCTTAGAGATGCCACTTTTAGTAGCAAGGAGGGTTACTGAAGTGATTTCTTTCATGACTGAAAGGGCTAGGTATACAGAATAAAATAACACAGCAATGAGATTCAAATTTGTTATTCATAGAAAGTACATATCTGATCCATCACTCCAGTCTTTTGGCCAGACCAATTAGTGTGACCAAATTAAGTTAAATTAAATTAAGGTCTTATGGGGTAGATTTTCCTGGGGTCTAAGAATCTGTGCCCATTCAATTTAATCTGCCAAAAAAGAGAAAGCAAAAGGGTAAATATCAAAGGCACACACTTAAAAACACATAATCTGCACAATATGTATCTTTAATTCACTCAATTAATACCAGGTCATAACTGCTTAAAATAGCAATTTTTAAGTGCAACACATTTATTTATTCAGAAAATTTAACAGTTCCATTTTGGTTATTTACTGGTTTTCTGACCAACGTCATCAAAAAGGAGAAAAAAAGCAAACTAAAGAATTCAACTTTCAGGAGCACCTGGGTGGCTCAGTCAGTTAAGTGTTGCCTTTGGTTTGGGTCATGATCTCAGGGTCCTGGGACTGAGGCCCCGAGTCAGGCTTTCTGCTCATTTGAGGAGTGTGCTTCTCCCACTCCTCCCCATTTGTGCTCTATGTTGCTATCTCTGTCTCCCTCTCTCTCAAATAAATGAACAAAATATTAAAAATTCAACTTTATTCTTAGTTCAAAATAAATTACTTTTTGGTTTTATACGAATTATTTCATGTTTTAAGCTCATCTCAATAATACTCAATATAGTCTTGCTTAAAACCAACAAAATATTGCTGGCCATAAACAGTGCACACCAGTCATTTCCATGAACTAGTATCATGGCCAGGAAATTGTGCTAAACTGGGAATGGAACTTTCTGAAAATTCCACTTCCATCAAGTTACTTAACTAAGTTTCCATTTTAGCACATACAAAACGGTGACTATATATGCCTCACTTTCCCCTACTGTACTGAAGTTAAAAGAAAAATCTATACAGGGGAGCTTATGTAGCTCAGTTGGTTAAATGTCCAACTCTTGGTTTCTGCTCAGGTCGATCTATCTCAGATTTGTGGGATCAAGGCCCATGCTGGGCTCCAAGCTCAGCAGGGAGTCTATTTCTGGCCTCCCCCCTTCCTGTTCCCATGCGCACACATTCTCTCTCTCTCTCAAACAGGTAAATCTTTTAAACTATATGATTACACAAAAATAAATTTAAATTTTATGTATGTATGTAATCTCTACACTTAACACGGGACTCAAACTCATGACTCCGAGATCCTGAGTCACTTGCTCCTCTGATTGGAGCCAACCAAGCATCCTTGAATTATTTACTTTGAAAATTTTCAATCAGCATAAGGCTGTTACATACAAGCCTAAAGGCTACTAAACCTAAGATTTTATTTACTAACACCATTGAAAATATGCATCAAAAATCAAGAGAAATACAGTAACTGCAAAAACAGTCATAAATTCTTGTTCAACTTATCTATCCACAGCCCTATTTTAATAGTCATAATTTGTTTTTGTTTTTTTAAATATGGTGCGTCAAATATTCCTCAACCAGTACCTATCACTCTACTCTCTATCTCAAAACCCTCGTAGGGCACACCATTCATGGTCCCTGAGGAGCGCAAAACTTCAAAAAAAAAAAAAAAAAGAGGTTCCTGCTTAACTAATGGTAGAAGATTATAGCTTGGACTGTTTAAAAAAAAAAAGGCAATAGCTTACATTTTTAGCATGCTTTTCTTCTGAGAAAGCATTTATCCTCTGACTTGTTATCATCACCACTCCACAAAGTAAGGAAAGGGTAAAAGAAACGAGGCTTATTTTACAAAAAGAAACACCAATAATGAAGTCATTTGTCAAAAGCCACAGAAGTAATATTTTGCTAAAACAAATCCCAATTTCAAACCTAGTCCTTTAAGAAATATTTATCCAATAATTACCTCTCCTGGAAGAAAAAAACGGGATATAAGAAAATATACATGTCACTTACTCATTTGTGCAAAAAAACCATAGGAAAGATAATCCAAAAACTAATGAAAATGTCCACCTACAGCAAGTGGGAACAGAAGGAAAGAAGGGAACAATGGGAAGAAGGCAGTAGGAATGATGGTCTTTTTTGTACAGCTTTGATTCTTAGAACTGTAGTAATGCTTCACACACTAAAAAAACATGTAATAATAAAAATCAACTATTGTGCGTGGGAGAGAAAAAGTGGAATACCATAGTTAACAAAAGGACCATACTGTATTAAAACAATTACATATTATACTCGAAGAAGAAATAAATCTAACTTAAGCATAATTTCAGAAAACAGTATTTTGACTGCATATTATAGGGCAAAGATATCATACATAACACAGTCCTCTGATTAGTAAATTTTTTTTTCTCACAAGGGGTATGAACTAGCAATTATGAAACTACTTTATATGGTAGAAATGAGTATCAATAAGGGAGAGGAAGGCTGCTGTGTTGGACTGGTATCGAAATGAACTTACAATTTTTAAAAAAGATTTTATTTATTTATTCATGAGAGACAGAGAGAGAAAGAGAGAAAGAGAAAGAGAAAGAGAAAGAGAAAGAGAGAGAGAGAGAGAGAGGCAGAGGGATAAGCAGGCTCCATGCAGGGAGCCCGATGCAGACCCGATCCCAGGTCTCCAGGATCAGGCCCTGGGCTGAAGGTGGCACTAAACCACTGAGCCACCCAGGCTGCCCTACAATTTTATATATATATATTCACCTTCATGTAAATGTAGATTTCCCAGCTTAGTCACTGAGAAGTCCTAGAAGCAATGACACCAAGTAGCAATGAGTACAACTAGTACCCAGATGTTGGTTTCTAAACCCTGTTGTCCAGTAAAAAGAACCAGGGCTGGAGCAGGTAAAATACAAGATGAGCTTGGCACATCGTCTGGTGCCTGAAAAGGGAATACTCACTAATAACTGAGGTGAGCATGCTGAAAAGACACAGGAACCAAGATCAAAGAAGTCCAATACTAAAAGTTGTCTCAACAAGTGGAGCAACTGAATAACAATAACAGATTATAGTCCATAAAATAAAGTATCTGTGAATCCATTCTGATATAAACTGAATAAACACATAATAAGAAAAGACAGTTCTTCCTAAAAGGATTCCAATTAACAAATGCAGGAAATAGAAAATCACCATTTGGTAAACACCACAGTAAAAACTGTTGCAGGCAAAACCCACTAGTAGTTGATTAAGTATAATGAGTGAGAGTATTGCCTAGTATCTCATGAGATAGACATCCATTACACAAAGGGGAAAATACTAACAAGGGCACAGTATCACTTCTGTGTTATTACTGTGACAGATGTGTAACTTCTAGCAATGGTAAAGCATCAAGTGATTCCAACTGGGAGGAATATTATACAAAAGAAAAGACCAGTATTTTTACTGGTCTTAATACAATTAATACATGGCTTTAATACAAAGGCCATGAAAGACAACAAAGAGGAGGAACATCACAGATTTGGGGAGATTTAAAGAGAAAAGACAACGAAATTCAGTGTGGAATTTTGGATCCCCTTTCCTGAAAAAACATTAGTGAGAAAATGAGTGAAATTTGAATAAAATCTGAATAGTACTGTATCAATGTTAATTCCTGGTTTTGATCATTGTACAATGGTTATGCAAGTTAACCACACTACAGGAAGCCTGGTGAGGGTTTGTGGGGACTGTGTGCTACTTTTTAAACTTTTCTGTAAGTTTTTTGTTTTCTTCAAGATTTTATTTATGTATTCATGAGAGACACGGAGAAAGAGAGGCAGAGAAAGAAGCAGGCTCCATCCAGGGAGCCCGATGTGAGACCCGATCCTGGGACTCCAGGATCACACCCTGGGCCAAAGGCAGTCGCTCAACTGCTGAGCCACCCAGGTGTCCTGTTTAACCATAAATTTTTTAAAAAAAGTTTTACCCATTAAAAAAAAAAGCTTTTTGTTTTGTTTTTTAATGAAAAGTTTACCCATTATTATTAAATAAAGCAAATTTCATTCATACACAAATCTAGTATTAGTCTACAGCTTCCTGTTACCTTACAGGATGAGGTATATAAGCTCATTAAGATAGATACAAAATTCATTGTGAAATGGCCCATTCATCCAACACTCCATCAAATTAAAGTATTTGTAGTTCCTCTACAATGTCAGGCTCTCTCAAGCCTTTCATATTATACATGCAGTACCCCTCCCTGTTGGAACTCATTCTCAATGCCATCCGTCAACAAGTCTACAAGAACTCAGTACAAGTACATCCTTCTCTATTATGCTACCTTTCCTGACCTCCCTTAGAAGTGAGAATTCCTCCCTTCCCCATATTCCCCCGTTACAGGCCTGCTATAAGACTATGAAGCCCTCAAGGGAAGATACCTTGGTTCTGCTTATAGGTGTTTCCTAGACACACAGCACAGTTTGGAATAGTAAGCTTTTACCCAAATGTTATTACAGACCAAATGCTATTATAAGCATATTATACTTCTTCAATAGTTAATTATCAACTTTCTAAACAGGTACAGAAACCGAGCAACTCTTACCTAAGACCCTGTGAGGGCTGATGTGTCATGGAAATCCATACAAACTTACATACAAGTCATACATTGTACACACTGAGTTAAGTGTTTTGAAATCATAAACACAAATCCAAACCCAAAAAATGCAAACACCAGGAGTGAACTGTAATGTAAATTATGGAGCTTGGGACCATTGTGATGTGTCAAAGTAGGCTGCAACAGTTGCAACAAATATACCACTTTGTTGGAGAAATTGACCATGGAGGAGATTACCCAAGGCAGTACTATGCTGGGGAGGGGATATATGAGAAATCTCTACCTTCTGCTCAATTCTGTGGTCAACCTTAACCTGCTCCCTGCCAAATAGTCTTAATTATAAAAAAAGTAATATTTTTACCTCAAAAGTTAGGGATAATTAAAAATATTAACAGTCTTAATAAATATCACTTCAGGTCAAATTCTACCACCAAATGAGCTTGATGCAGAACTTAGGAAAACCACGTAGATCTTTGGAGTTTGGAAACGGAGATAACAAGAGTAAGGAATTGCTTTATTATTCCTACTTTGCACAAGAAGGTATGGGTACTGTGGGAGAAAAGTAGTGTTCTATACATGTGAATCAGGTCAAGGTGGTTGGTTGCTCTTTGGATCTTTACTTTCTCATTTTTTGTTTAGTAATTCTATCAATTACTGAGTTCAAAGTGTAAATATTTCTAAATATGATTGTGGATTTGTCTAATCCTTTATCTACATATATTTATGCTTCTTGTATTTGAAGCATCCACCTTTATGACTTTTCTATCTCCTAGATGAAATGACCCCATTTATCAATGTAAAAATGTCCTTTATCTCTGGTAATGGTCTTAAAACTCTGTATTAAAAATTTTTTTTAATTTTTTAAAGATTTTAATTATTTATTCATGAGACGCACAGAGATAGAGGCAGAGACAGACAGGCAGAGGGAGACGCAGGCCTCATGCAGGGAGCCCAATGTGGGACTCGATCCTGGGACTCCAGGATCACATCCTGGTCCGAAGGCAGACACTCAACCGCTGAGCCACCCAGATGTCCCTTAAAATTGTCTTTATTTCTGGTATTTCTGTCTTAAAAATTATTTTGCTAGTATTAATACACTCATAGCAGCTTTCTTATGCTTGTTGTTCATGAAGTGTATCTTCCCCTGTTCTTTTATTCCCCCCACAGATCTGAGCTTCTGTTATTATTCATCTTCTACCTAAAGAAAATTCTTTAACATTTCTTTCAGTGCAGATATTCTGCCAACAGATTCTGCTCAACTTTATCTAAAAATGACTTTATTTCACCTTTATTTCTAAAGAGTGATTTTGGCCATGTACAGAATGTTGAGAAGCAACCCATCCTCCTCCCATTTTAATGATCCCATCCCACTGTTTTCTGTCCTCCATTGTTTCTGAAAAGAAGTCACCTATCCTTATCAATATTCATTTATACAGAATTCATCTTTTTTTCCATCTGACTGCTTGCAAGATCTTTTTCACCATGTTATATTTCTCCTGCTTACTATTTTTTTTTTAAGATTAAGAGTCAAGATTTAAAAAAAATTTTTTTTTATTTATGATAGAGAGAGAGAGAGAGATTGAGAGAGAGAGGCAGAGACATAGGCAGAGGGAGGAGAAGCAGGCTCCATACACTGGGAGCCCGACGTGGGATTTGATCTCGGGTCTCCAGGATCGCGCCCTGAGCCAAAGGCAGGCGCTAAACCGCCACCCAGGGTTCCCCTGCTTACTATTTTTTGAGTTTCTTCAATCGATAAAACTACCTTTTTCATTCAGATATTCAGCCATTATTTCTTTAACCCACCACCCCTCCCCACTGGTACCACTCAGTTATCTCCTCCTTCTGGAACTCTAAGTATACATACTTACCATTTCCCCAGGACTATGTTCATTTCTGAGCAGTTCTATGTTCAGTCTTTCTTTTTTTGGTTGGATAATTTCCACCGATCTGTTATGTGCACTATTTTTTAAGATTTTATTTATTTATTTGAGAGACAGCGAGAGAACACATGCGCAGGGGAAGGAGCAGAGGGGGAGGGAAGAGCAGACTGTGTGCTGAGTGCAGAGCCCAGAGTGGGGCTCTCAATCTCACAACCTGAGATCATGAACTGAGCCAAAATCAAGTCAGATGCTTAACCAAATAAGCCACCCAGGCGCCCCGTGATCCTTTCTCTTCCGTTAAGTTTTCAATCTGCTGCTTAGTTTATCAGTAGACTTTTTATTCAGATACTGTACTTTTTAATTCTCCAATTTGTGTTCCACAAGTTCCATGTGACTCTTTTTTAGTTTTCACTTCTCTGTTGAGATCCCCCCATGCTTGCTTTTACTCTAAATCTTCAAACATATTTTTATTAGATGCTTTTAAGTTTTTATTTCCTAATTCCAATTTGAGTCATTTCAGGATCAGTTTCTATCTTTTCTCATGACTAACAGACACAATTTTTCTATTGACGTGTAAGAAATTGTTATTGGGTAATATATTGTATATGATATGTTACAGACCCTGGATCTGGTTATTTTTTCCCAGAAGCATGTTGATTTTTGCTCTAGTAGTCAAATTTCTAATTGGTTAGAAACCAAATGAATCTTGATTTTGTGTAACTATTTCCATGCTTTCACAGAAACACAGTATAGACTATTTTGGATTTTTCCTTGATTCTATGGTGAGTCCCTTAGTCCTGGGAAAGTCTTAAACTCCTAAAAGCGTGAACTTTCTTTGGTTTCAATGTCAAGCTCAAGTCCAAAATATTTACCAAGACTTGGGAGTATTGAAACTCCAAAATTCTGTCTTCACTGCAGTGGGCAGTGACTACATTCTTTGTTCAGCTCTTTCAGCTTACCAACTGTTGCTTTCTACCAGGCTCTGTCAAAATTCCATTAAACAGGTACAGTTCAAGGGTAAAGTTAAAGGATCTGAGAAGGATTGACAGATTGTGGGGCTAAGCACCACCCCTCCATGACTCCCTCCTTTGCCACTATTCCCTCCCTCAATTTCTAGCTACTTGGCAGCTGTGACCTCTATCCTGACAATCTGAAAGCTCATGAGATTGTGGCTCTCTAGTTTAGTTCTGAAAACCCTGAGCCAAATGGACTGAGGAGGCCTTCATCTCAGAGAATTTTTTTCTGAAATTCTGTTGACTTTCTTTGGTAATTTTCAAGTGCATTCTTCCTACTTAGTAATAGGCCTAAGTTCCAAGTTAGCTCTTTTCACTCTTAGTTCTTTCTTAATTGGAGGAAAAGGGACTACTATTTATTCAGGAGAGGGAAGTGGGAGGAGAAAGAAGGAAAGGACATGTTTTAGAACATGGGAGAACAGCTCTCAACAGCTTTATGCATTTCCTCTTTCCAGGAACACACCCTTTTTGTTCAGAAGGCTTTTTATGCCATATCAGAATTTATTAGTGCAGCAGTTGATTTTATCAGCACCTGCAAAGCCAGAGGCCCTTAATTTCCTCCATCTACTCTTACCTTTTAAACTGCCTTTGAGTTGGAAGTCAGACTGAATTTTTCTTTTATTTTTAAAGGGGCATTTTTCTAGAGTTTCTCCCTTCTTCTCCCCTACTACTCTACAGTATAAAAACAAAACCCACTTCATTTCAGAGAACATTTCCTGTTTGTCTCGAAAATAATTCAGTTTCTGCAATATCTGTACTGTTCTTTTTTTTTAAAAAAAGTTTATTTATTCATGAGAGACACAAAAAGAGACAAAGACACAGGCAGAGTTCTGCAGAAGCAGGTTCCCCATGGGGAGCCCAATGAGGGACCAATCCCGAGATCACAGACCAATCCCCAGATTACGACCTGAGCCAAATGCAGATGCTCAACCACTGGGCCACCCAGGCGTCCCTATCCTGTGCTCATAACCAAAGCAGATATATATTGGTTCAATCAAGGAACACTCATTCAGTTTGTAAATAAGGCAAAAAGATGAATATGTATCCTTTCAGTGTAACACTTGAACATCATCTAATAAACAAGCCTTCCTAGGGTCATATAACTCTTAATAAATTACTTAACTGTGTTTTACTTACTCTTTACACCTTATTAGAGACCAGATGTCTTAGGTTGGGTGTTTAATTTTAGAACATCGAGGAGTTAAAATTGATCTGTGTCTAGTTGAAAACATATCTCCAAAGGTAATGCCTTTATTATTCTTAGAGAAAATTATAAAGTTTTGGAGGCTACTGAGTAATCTCATTCCAGCACTCATCATTCTCACCTTCACCAGTAAGTCACAGTATCTTTCTTTTGAGAATTGTATTTAACTTCCTAAAACTATATTTTGACAGTTAAAACACTTCTGATGTAATTATTCTTAAACCACAAGTCTCCAAATGCTTTTCGAAAGGGACTAAAAAGGTGAGAGGGGGCAATAAATATTTCCATTTTGGAAAAAAATTAATAGGCAAAATAGAAATGGAAAATAGGGTGGTTAAATAGGATTATGAAAATTTACAGCTGCCCATGTCAAGTATGACTTAAGATTATTCTTAAAGCGAAATTAAAAAGACAAGGTATAAATCACTTTTCAAAAAAGAAGCTGGATAACAAAAAGGCAAAATTAATGACGTGGCTTAAGGATCATCTTAAGTACCACAAATATAATTCTAAGTAAACCAATTGTATTTCAGCGACCAATACTACTACATGAAACAAAAGTGAATAGTCCAGTCCCTATAATGTAAGAACTTTAAAAGGCCTTCTTACAATGAAAAACTCTGCTTGGCAGCTGAAATATTAGGCACTAGGAAGATGTCTTGACCTTCAAAATTGTACGTTTTGCCCTACAGTTAGATTGTAATCATACAATCTAGGGGCACATGGGTGGCTCAGTCGGTTCAGCATCTGCCTTGGGCTCAGGTCATGATCTCAGAGTCCTGGGATGGAATCCTATGTTGGGCTCCCTGCTCAGTGGGGAGTCTGTCTCCCTCTCTTCCCCACTTGTGTTCTCTGTCACTATCTCTTTCTCTCTCTCTCTCTTAAATAAAATCTGTATATAAAAAAGAATAGGAGGTAGGAAAGGGACAAGGCATTAAGGGGTACACACACATGCACATATGTGAACATGTGTAAATACAACCAACCAAAATCAGAGATACATAATGAGAGACTGTCATGTTCTATCCTTCACAAGCACCGAGGTTGAGAAAAACCTGACTACAAGAGATGGTCCAAACATTTTTAGAATCCCTAAATATACGAATATGTAAGTATCTTCACAAAACTCACTCCCAATCACATATGCCTCAAATCTCATGTTTCCTGTACCTCATACCACCAAGCACCAGATGACCTTCCAACTTAACCATGTTTTCTCTCGGACTTGTATCAATTTTTATCTTGGCTAGAGCAATCACTAAAGCAGTTTTCACAAATCATTTGTAAAAAATAATTCTATAGATAGCATATAATGAACTCACACTGGACTTGAATACTTGCAAAATCTGGCATTCTACTCTTTATTTAAAACCATTTTCCAGTTAAGAACCATTAATCTCTAAATGTCTTCACATTTATCCCTGGCTTTAAGTTCTCTCATTAGGAAAGTTAGTTTCCACCATTATCACATAAATTCCTGCTAAAGATGATAATAATAAAGGACAACAAGCTTTGTTGATTTACAGATGCAAAAAGACTAGGTGGTTTAACTCAGAATTTAAAGAGCCAGCACTCTAGCCTCCCAAACAAACCACTGTCAATGGGACTTTGGAATTTCTAATGAATGACTTAAATAAAAAAATGTTAATATTCATAAAAGCCAATAAAAAAGTGAAAAAAAGCTGTTGGGATTCAGAAATTAAAGGAATTAATTTGGGTTTTGAGAGAAATAGAAAAAGGGAAGGAATCATGGTAGAGGGAGATGTGGGCTAGGCTCTAAGGATAGAGATTACAGAAAATGAGAGCTTTACCCTCATTACAGAATTAAAGGGGGGTAACTCAGAGTACTTTTACATCTTTGTGAGTTACACCTCTAGTCCAACCTTTTCATCTTGTAGTGGCCCCAAAACAGTGCCTTATTTGTTAAAGGCATCAGAGCCACATGGTCTCCTGATTTCTCAGTAATACTCCAAAAAGCCACACTTGCTCTGGCTGTTTTGTCTGGAGTTAGGAGCTGCTTTTAAATTCAAGGTCAACTACACAGCTGCAGGAGGGCCCTGTGCTGCTCTAATTCAGGAATTCAGACCTTGAAATGCCAAAAGTGATAAAAGAGGATACGGTCCCCTTCCTTCAGCCAATGCCAAGGATCCTTGTTAAAGAGAATAAACTGTGTACTGATGCTACCTTTGGAATTCTTACTCATTCCCCCTTTTCTGTCTTTTATACTTACCAATTTATCATTCCCATGATCTGTCTTCACCTCAGAACTAAGTGGAAGAAATAAGTCTGTTGTTGTATGCTCCGGGGGAGGTGCCTCCCCAAGAACTATCAATCCCTGCAAGTAAGAGAGAAAACCAACATAAGTGAATGGTATTAAGTCACAAATTTAATTTACAAGTTAATATCACAGGAGTTAGGGGCAGGGGACTGGTTTACTAAAAGCCTTTTCCCTTTTCCTATGATTCTGAAACAAAATACATTACCAGTAGTAGATTTGCTTTCCCAAGAGTTATTTCAACATAAAGCCTAGCAGTAACAAGGAGTAAGACCTAAGTCAGACCTAACTTCCCCCTTTTCCCACTGAATGCTGTGACTTACATAACCTGTTACCTTAAGCATTTTAATCTGGAATCTTTACCAAGTATGGTACTTTACACTACATTATTACTAGGGGCACCTGGGTGGCTCAGGCTGTTAGGTGTCTGCCTTTGGCTCAGGTCATGATCCCAGGGTCCTAGGATCAAGCTCCATGTAGGGCTCTCTGCTCAGTGGGAAGCCTGCTTCTCCCTCTCCCTCTGATTGCTGCTCTCCCTGCTTGTCTCTCTGTCATAAATAGATAAAATCTTTTTTTTTAAGTATATACTATATTATTAACTAAACTATACCATAGTAACAGAAGCAATGCACTTTTTAGTTAACTTAATCATAGATGTGGCTTATGGATTACTTTAAGTGCTGCAAATACAAGTGTTAAATCAACTGTTATTTGAGCAACCAAAACTACTAAGTGAGACAAAGGTGGAATAGTCCAGTACCTACAATATATTACAAACTAGAAACTTATAAACAAAACTGTTTCAAAGGCACCTTTTTCTCATAACCATAAATAACAATCCAGATTAAGTTCCTGCTTCATGATTTCAAATTAAGATCTTACATTCATCCCGGGAAGTAAAAACTGTAAAAAGAAACTTAAAGTGAGTCCACATATCCTATCCAGTCAGCAAAGGCCCAGCTTGGTAAAGGCAGAAGTGAGCTTACTGTGTAAAGTAAAAAGCTATACTCATGAATCTCATGCTAAACTCAAACAGAAGTAACCAAACCAAGTTTTGATACTGTGTAACAGAAAGACTGGGGTGAAAGTAACCAGGGCTTTGTGTCTGGGATCTCCTTCTCTTATCTAGAAAATAAGGAGAGCTGATACTAATCTCTTACAGGTAATTTTGTATTAGAATCACCTGGGGAAACTTATCAAGCTATACCTGCCCAGCTTCAACATCAAATCTACTCAGAGTCCCTGGGGTTAGGGCTGGGTATTCTACATTTTTAAAAAGCTCCACTGGTAAGTCCTTTTTTTTTTTTTTTAAAAAAAGATTTATTTATTTATTTTTATTTATGATAGACAGAGAGAGAGAGAGAAAGAGGCAGAGACACAGGAGGAGGGAGAAGCAGGCTCCATATCGGGAGCCCGACATGGGACTCAATCCCGGGACTCCAGGATCGCGCCCTGGGCCAAAGGCAGGCGCCAAACCGCTGAGCCACCCAGGGATCCCCCCCCTTAAAGATGTATTTATTTATTTTTATTTATGATAGAGAGAGAAAGAGGCAGAGACACAGGAGGAGGGAGAAGCAGGTAAAAAGCTCCACTGGTAAGTCCTAAAGCAAGCTATAAATTGAAACATATTAGACTTGAACAGTCTTGACTCAGCATCAGAATCCCCCAGTGAACATCTTAAAACAGATTTCAGGACCTAGAGATTTTGACTGTAACAATTTGAACTCCTTAGGCATTATGACACAACTCTTGTGAGCCAGTGAGCCAGATGATCCATCCCTGGGGTCCTTTCTAACTCTAAAATCTCTATGAAATGGGATGCAGAGATGAAATCGGGGGTGGTGGTGGTATTAAAAAAGAACAATGGAATTCTATCTCAGTTCCAAAAAAAGGTGCTACAATACCCTCACTACAAGCAAGAGAAACACTACATATCCCCAAATAAGACTATGACCAGACTATGTAGATGAACTGGAAACTCCTCAGAAAGGGGGAAAAGACTCATCAAGAAATGTTTTCCCTAGACTTCAAAATGAAGTTTCTCTGCTAAAAGAACTGCTGCTGCAAAATATTTTCTTGTCTCAATCACAAGCACTGAAAAAGATTTCATAAGCTCTACCATGTCAAAGTAAAAACTATTCGCAAAACCAGCTACCTTGCACACTACTCTCTTCTTAAAGTAGTGCATTCAACATCTTCCCTGCTTAAAAACCTTAGTTACACTTAACACCAGTCTTATTACCTCCTAGAAAATGTTTGCCTATATGAAGTTGTTGCCACTGAGAGGAGGTTATTACAATATAGTTACTAGGTAAATAAATGCAATTAAAGGTTACAATACTACTAGTTCTTATGTCTTTTGTTCATATGGATTCTGCCCTTAAAAAAATATTTATCTTCCCAAAATGTCATTCATCCTTTCAAAGAGATCGTCAAATCCAAGTCCGGTCTCCTTCCAAGAAAATGTCCCTGGTTAACTGAGCCCTACTTATTTTATCTACATTACCAGAGTTCCTAAAGCATCATGATTATGTCCTACTTTCTGTGTATGTGAATCTCATTACCAGAGCAGAACCTTAGGCCAATTTATTTACTGTTGCCTCAATATGTTCATTAACTAATATTAAGCCCCTTAAAGACCTAGACAAAATACAAATATATTTGAATCCCCCATACTCCCTAGCAGAATCATACACCAAAAAATGAAATGTAACAATTATTTTTTGAGTTTCAGGTTAAAATTTTTCCTTGAATAAGAAAGATAAATATAAAACACTGAGTTTATACTAATTACAGCCAGAAGCCTAAATAATCCAATTATCAGGTATAAAGTTACTCCCTCAGTTTTTCTCAGGTGAGAAGGTAAGTCAGGATATAACAGCCAATATTTTCCAGAGAGAAAACTTTTTCCTTAAACCACTGAGTAATTTCTTAAGATAAACACCTCTCTGACAACATGAACACTCTCCTGAGACTTATAAACAAAACCTGGTAGGAACCATTTATTCCCCATCATTTTATAAATTCAGAGAGGATGCAGGTTTGAAGGTCATGTCAACAGGTCAATCCATGGCAGAACCAGGGCTAAAGACTGGGTCAAACTATTCTTGTTCTTTCATTCAAATCAAGCCATTAAGTATCCATTTATCAACATTTTTTAGAGGCTGGGGATTCTGGAAAGGAGAGACAAATCCTTCCACCCCTGCACCCTCATCTGAATCCATCCCTGAAAGAGTACTTATATTCTTATACTGGGGAAGACAGATAATATACAATATAAATATGTAAATTTTATATAGTATTATCAGGAGGTATAAAATGCTAGAGAGGAAAGAACAGTGTGAGGATTAAGTTGGAGTGGGCACCTCAGGGCTCTTACAGCACTCTAAAATAAGACAGCAAGCTAGCAGACGCTATGGTACCAAGACTGGGAGAGTCTCCCCATCTTTCACCTCTGTTCCTCAAGTCAAAAGCAAAATCATGCCCAGGCTCCCTAGGCCTAGAAAACCCCTACCTAAGGATGAAAGGAATTGGGGTGCGTCATAGTTGCATGCAGTAGTAATACATCCTCATAAATTATTCCTTTGTGGAAACACAAAGTTCTCCTGTAGAGGTCAAAAAAAGGAAGAAAAAATAATATGAACTAAAATTGAAAAAGGAAGAATTGGTAGAAGGAATTATGCTAAGTCTGATTACAATTCCGGGGAAAAGAAGCAAAAAGGAAAGAGGAAAAACCAGTTATAGATGTGGGTTAACTGCTTCTATTTCATCAATTTTGTATAACATATGGAGTCGAAGTACAAGATTAAAAACATCAATTTATAATACAGAATTAAGATGCAATTTCACATACTCCCTTCCCCTTTTCATTCTGAGTAGGTCCATCTTCCTTCCCCATCTTAAGATAAACCAGTGATCTCACTGTAGATCAGTTCCACAGTACTGTCTGGGACTACCTAGGCAAGACACAGCTGTCCAGAATGCCTTACATCCCCACTAAAATGGGAATGTCAACTGCTTTACATCACTTTTGAAGACAGGTGCATTTCTAATCTTCTCTTCCATTCGGCTCCTTTTCTATCCATAAACTTCAGTGCTCTTCCACCTCTCATTCCCAATAAATAACTGTGCTGTGTAATTTCACAGATCAAAGAGATAAAAGAAAAATGGTATGTTTTGTATTAGACATGGATGTTGAAGACTGTGTTAAGAAATCTCCTTTAGCAAGGGAACCCATTTGGTCCCTGTGCTTTCCTCCTCAGGTTTATTTAGCACATACGAAATTTCAATAAATATGCTCAAGACAAATGATGAAGACAGAATTGCAGGGTATTAGACAAAATGCTTTGGAATCAGATAAACAACCATGAGTTCAGATTTACTTCTGCCTCTTACAAACTTGTTAGCTGTAAGATTTGCTCGGTGCATTAAACACCACACATGAACATACCTTATATAGTACACTCTCCAGGTACATAGTTTTCTTTTCTCATTCTAAAAGACATAGTAGCATCTTTTTTTTTTTTTTTTAAGATTTATTTATTCATGAGAGAGAAAGAGAGGCAGAGACACAGGCAGAGGGAGAAGCAGGCTCCACACAGGGAACCCGATGTGGAACTCAATCCCTGGTCCCCAGGATCACACTCTGGGCAAAAGGCAGCGTTAAACCGCTGAGCCACCTGGGCTGCCCCATAGTAGCATCTTAAAAAAGCAAACAAACAAAAAAACCTCACTGAATATGAAAATTAAAATACAATAAATAGCAAGGAGCAAACACCCAGAGAACTCCTAAACACTGTATCCTTTCTCCAAAAAGCAAAAGGAATCATTACTGGTACCAAAAGAAACCCTCAAGACTCTTTCAACCTGGAAGTTAATACTTAATTTCTGATTGAAAAGAAATTGGTAATCAACTAATGGTAGTTCTCCCTAACCCTAACCCTAATCCTTTTTCTTTTTAAGGATTTACTTTCTAACATGTTAATATTAAGTTTCTCAAAGTAGCATAGTCAAAAAAAAAAAAAAAAAGCCTCCTCCTTTTTCCCCCAACCAAAGACAAATTATAACTCTACAGTTGACCACAAAACCTAGACTCATGTCATGCAAAGGTCTGTACTATCCAAGCAATCTTAGATACCATAGAGCAGTATGGAAATGGGAACACCAATCCACTTTATCAAAGCAAGGCAGTTAAAATCTCCCATTGTAATAACTTAAAAAGTAGTTAAGCACTTGGAAAAAAAACTAACGAGCAACAGTCAAATGCTTGTATCTCAGCTCTGTCCTCACATATTTGCTTGACCATGAACAAACTGCTTACCCTTCTGGACCTCCACTGGTTTACCTTTAAATTTGTAAGTAATGGTAGAGCACTTAGCACAGTGCCTAGTACACAGTAAATGCTCAAAGACTTTTATTATAGTGATATAAGACTAAATGCATGTTAACTTATCTTTGGGGTGAATTTTGGTGCTTATACGTTATACAGGCATGAACAGTATCCCTCCGAAATTTATGCAACCCAGAATTTGTAAATTAATCCTTTTTGGAATTAAGGTCTTTGCAGATGTAACTGGGTTAAAATGAGTGCTAGTGTGGGTCCTAAATCCCAATATGACCAGTGTTCTTTTAAGAGGGCAATGTGGGCACAGACACACAAAATGGCCACATGACAAGAGGCAGAAACTGGAATGATGCTGTTATAAACGGAGGAACACCAAGGACAACCTGCAACCACCAGAAGCAAGGAAGGATTCTTTCCTAGAATCCTCAAGGGAATGTAGCCTTCCCTACACCCCTGATTTCAGAATTCTACTCTCCAGAACTGTAGAAAATAAATTTCTGTTGTTTTAAGTTTACCACTCAATTTGTGCTGTTACAGCGGCCCCAAGAAACTATACATTGGTTTTAAACAGACATTGGGTAAATATAAAATAATAAAATAGTAAGGTTGTCAATTTTCTTGACCTATTATTACTTATTAGAATTATTCAATGTTTCCTGTCACAATTTCATAACAAACATTGTGTATTTAGACTCCAGACCAAGAAAATATATTATAATCTTGAATGTCTTATTTTACAGACCATGAAAACAGAGGCCCAGAAAGATTCAGTGACTTTTCTTTCAGAGCTTCTATGGTAGCAAAGACAGAACTAGAACAAAAGATTATCAACCCAAACCTGGAATACATAATGTTCTGAATAAAAACCTCTTGGATTATCAATATATACACAAAACTCCAGAATAACTACTTTCCGGATATTAGAAATATCTAAGACTTCTGAAAGTTTCCCCAAAACTGCTATCATTGCTGCTGAGTTATGAGCTAAAGAATAAAGCAGGAACCAAAAGTGAATTAAGAATATCTTCTCTGGGTGTCTATCTGGTTCAGTCAGTAGAGCACATGACTTTTGATCTCTGAGTTATGAGTTTGAACCCCAAGCTGGGTGTAGAGGTTACTTAAAAAAAATAAAATCTTAGGGGAAAAAAAATTCAAACACAGCTAGTAAGACTGTGAACAGAGGCTGTTGCCAAAATACTTCTCTAAAGTATCCATTAAGAACATAAAAGTTCTTAGCTGAAAATGTTTATTATAGTATACTTTATAATTTTAATAAAAGGAATAATTAAAAGTTGCCAAGAAAGGTTAATAGAATGTAGCCAATAAAAATGTTTTCCCAAAAAACAAGAAGAGCACTCCAGTGGAATTTTTGGGATACAAACTCAGATGACATATACGAGAGGCTGGGGAACTTCAAACTCTTGTCATTTTATCTTGTCAGTTGGCATTCTTTAGCTTTGGGCCTACTACTTAATTTAATGCATACGGTCCACAGTACAGTAATTTTCTGAAGGCTTTGACCAGCATTAAAGCAGAACAAAAAAGTGTTGTAACACTTAAGAGCAGTAGACTCAACTAGCTAATACTTAAAAAAAAAAAATCTTGCAGGAATATAAGCCTCACAAAAGTATGATTTTTATTTACCACTGACCCCTCTAAGGAGAACAGTGCCTGGTACACACAGGCACTCACCTATCTGCTAAACAGACATCTTTTCTATGCACATTCATTCCTCAGTCAAACCCATTTTGAGTAAGAGACTTTTTTCTAAGTTCATCTTTAAAAAGAACAACTACCAGAATGTCACTATCAAAGATAAAAAGTTCTGTAGGAATCAGGACTTAGCAGTTTGGAGGACACCAAAAAAACCCAAAATCTCAACACCAATGTCTAATTTCATTGGAACAATCTTTCAAGAGAAGCTTAGTGGTAAAATAGAAATGCACCTAAGTAAAAACGCAAGATGATATCCTCCTGTCATAAATGCTTTTCCATATATATAACAAATAATAAGTTATATCAATGGCTTACCTAATAGTCTCTTTTTCTTAGTTTCCTACTAGCCCCCAAATAGAACTGTTTTGTTCTAAACACATGTTCAATTTAACATTATATTCTAATAGTGTTGTCTCACTATACTAAACAACAGCAGGCCCTTAAACAAATTAAGCCACTATATCAGATCACATTAAACTCTTCCCTCTGACACAGTTAAGAGTTACTGAGGATGGGGAAAAAAGGGATAATGGTAATTTTTCACTGGGCTGAAAAAGACCAGACATTTATCTCTTACCTTATTAGCACGTATCTGTTTGTAAATATCTGTTTGCTGCCGAATTCGATATTCCAAGTCAGAAACATGAGCCTGAAGCCAGTTCCAGCGGCTGACAATAGCTGCTCGGTCTGCAGCCCATCTCCATTCTGACCTGCGCCTCCTAAAAGGAAATAAACAGTGATATTCAAGAGTAGCAACAACATTTATACCCAAAGGGAATGGGAGGATTTTAACATCTAAAGGCTCTTACATCACTTCTCCTAGTGCCAAGAAAAACACAAGACTTTATGTATGTATGTATGTACGCATGTCAATCACAGGACACCTATGGACAAAAACTCACATATAAGTAAGTCCCAAATTAACTAGTTGAAACGGGCTTCTAGTATCCTGATCCTATGGCAATTTCAGAGAAGACATAGAAATATTCTCAGGAGACAGAGAAGTATTTTTCTACTTTATGTAAGACATATAAACTAAAGATTATCTACACAAATCCAAAAGACATCACAAATTAAGAATTCAGCAAAACTGTCAAGTTTGGCATACTAAAACTCAAAGTGTTGTTATGTGCCAATAAGTAGAAAATACTCACTTTTATAAAGAGCACTATTCACAATACCAACAAATGCTAACATTATACATAAAACATTTTTAGGGAAAATAATAAAACCTAAAATCATAAAGGCCTCTATAAATGATGCGATACAATTTTTAATGGCATTTTCATATACATGTATAAATTCAGATATTTTTTAAAAAGATTTTATTTATTTCATCAGAGACAGAGAGAGAGAGAGAGAGAGGCAGAGACAGAGGCAGAGGCAGAGGGAGAAGCAGGCTACATGCAGGTAGCCTGATGCGGAAGTCATCCCGGGACTCCAGGATCATGCTCTGGGCTGAAGGCAGGCGCTAAGCCGCTGAGCCACCCAGGGATCCCCCAGATAATTTTTTTAAAGATTTGTTTATTCATAACAGAGACAGAGAGAGAGAGGCAGACATATAGGCTCTGTGGGAAGCCCAATGTGGGCCTCAATCCCAGGACCCCAGGATCACAGCCTGAGCCAAAGGCAGATACTCAACCACTGATCCACTCAGGTGCCCCAAATTCAAATAAGTTCCAATCAAATTCCCTACGAGGTTTTTAACGAAAGCAGATGAACAGATCCAAAAATTCACAAGGAAGTGAGGACCAGCAGTAGAGATATTCTAAAGAAAAACTGATGGAAACTGGCACTACAGACTTCCTGTAAAGCGACGACAATTATGGCAATCTAGAAAGACAAAGGAGACTAGTGAGACAAATACAAGGCCCCAAAACTTAGAACTGGATATATAAAAAGGATGACATCCATTACCAGTGGGGAAAGATTGAACTACTCAATAAAATAGTACTGAAAGAGCCAATTCTTTACATGAAAAAAAGTAAAATTAGTTCCCTTCTTCATGATATAATTCCTTAATTTTGGAATTCCTAAATCTGAAAAGCCACACTCAAAAGTATCTTTAGGATTCCTTAAATAAGACACAAAAAACATTTTAGTTAAATTTCAACATACAAAAGATTTGAATGAAGGTAAAGGCAAGCCACTATTTGGTAGAAGGTATCTCTAATACAAATAATTCAAGATCAAATATCAAAATATAGAACAGAACTCCAAACAGGTTAAAAAATGGACAGTGTAATAACAGATAAATGGAGAAATCACCTAAGAGAAATCCAAATGGCCAGTGAGTACATAAAAATATGCCATACCCTGTTAGATTTTGGTCAAAATATTATTTTTTAAAAAGATTTTATTTATTTATTTATTCATGAGAGAGAGAGAGAGAGAGAGAGAGAGGCAGAGGGAGAAGCAGGCTCCATGCAGGCAGCTGGATGTGGGACTCGATCCCAGGACTCCAGGATCACACCCTGAGCTGAAGGCACTTAACCACTGAGCCACCCAGGCGTCCCTGAACTTCTATTTTTTTTTTTTAAGATTTTATTTATTTATTCATGAGAGAGACAGAGAGACAGAGAGACAGAGAGAGAGAGAGAGAGAGAGAGAGAGGGGCAGAGACACAGGCAGAGGGAGAAGCAAGCTCCATGCAGGGAGCCCATCGTGGGACTTGATCCCAGGACTCCAGGATCACGCCCTGGGCTGAAGGCAGCACTAAACTGCTGAGCCACCTGGGCTGCCTATTTAAACCCAAATAGGGAAAAACCAAGTTTTGGTAAGATGTGAAAATCAGCAATTCATACACTGCCAGTAACAAAAACCGGCACTCCCCCTTCCTTTTAAAGAGTAATCTAGAAATACTTGGCTAGACAGAAAAATGTGCATACCCAACCATCATGAAATTCTGTTTCTGAAAACAAACCTGCATACCTGTATGAAGAAACTGATTCACTGCAGTAAAAGGTTGTAATAGCTAAAAGTTACAATCTAATTTGCTAAAGTAGGGAAATAAACTAAGAAGTAAGTCTTTTTAGATACACACAAGTAGTAAAAGAATTTTATGGAATACTGTTTATCAATAGTTATTATTGTATCTATCAACATGAATAAACCTCAACAATACAGAACAGAAAAACTAAGAAAACCAAAGAAGAATAAACATACAATAAGGACTGTTACCAGTACATAAATAGTAAAGGTATACAAACATGCACAGAACTGATACTCAACAAATTTAGAATCAGGGTTCTCATCACCTCTGGGAAGGGGAATGAAGTTGGATTTTAGCTCTACTTATAATGTAATGTGTGACTCCTCTTTTAAAAACAAAAAGTCTGGGGCACCTGAGTGGCTCAATTGGTTGTGTCTGTCTTTAGCTCAGGCCCTGATCCCAACATGCTGGGATCAAGCCCCACATCAGGCTCTAAGCAGAGAGCCTGCTTCTCCCCTCTCCCTCTGCCTGACTCTCCCCCTGCTGGTCTTAATTATAATTAAGACCAAGGATAGTAACGATATTTTATTTTATATGGTCCAAAAATAAGCCATTCAAGACAACCACTGTGATAAAGTATTGTCCTATCATTTCTCTGTTAGAAAGAAGGCATTTGGGGATCCCTGGGTGGCTCAGCGGTTCGGTGCCTGCTTTTGGCTCAGGGCGTGATCCTGGAGTCTGGGGATCAAGTCCCGCATCGGGCTCCCAGCATGGAGCCTGCTTCTCCCTCTGCCTGTGTCTCTGCCTCTCTCTCTCTATCATAAATAAATAAATCTTTAAAAAAAAAAAAAAAGAAGGCATTTTATAGTTCCCCAATCTTGATGGAATTAATATAAGATGTAAAGATACTTTTTTAAAAAAAAGTTTAATTATCTGGGGCACCTGGGTGGCTCAGTCGGTGAAGCATCTGACTCTTGATTTCGGCTCAGGTCATGATCTTAGAGTTGTGAGATTGAGCCCTGTGTCTGTTTCTGCATGGGCTCTGTTCTGGGCATGGAGCCTGCTTAAGATTTTCTCTCTCCCTCTGCCTCTACCTCTACCTCCTCCTCCCTGCTTGTATGCGTGGTCTGTCTCTCTCTCTCTATATAATTTTCCTATTTAAGTGACAGAATAAAAATGATTAATGTGTTAAAAAAAAGTATAATTATCTAGTGTAATGTTGACTGCAAGTCTAGTTCCAGCTCAAATTCAGAAGAGAACCTCAAGAGGTTAAAGTAATAACTTCTGGATCATCCTTAAACTATAAAAATGCCTCCCCCTCTTTTCTGAAAGAGGCAAAGCTAGTTAACAACCTGCATATCAAGTTTCCAATATTCATTCCTCTACAAAGTTTACCACCTTCCTATCCTGTTAAATCTATTGGTTTTTATAAGTTCATGTCATTCCCAAAACTATCACAGCGCTGAATGTCTGTCTACCATATCACCAATGCGCTCAATAAACCTCCTTAAGTCACTACTTTTTTTTTTTTTTTAAAGATTTTATTTATTTATCCATGAGAGACAGAGAGAGAGGCAGAGACACAGGCAGAGGGAGAAGCAGGCTCCATGCAGGGAGCCCGATGTGGGACTCGATCCCAGGTCTCCAGGATCACGCCCTGGGCCAAAGGCAGACGCTCAACCACTGAGCCACCCAGGTGCCCCAAGTCACTACTCTTAATGGAAGTTACACACTACTTTTCCTAAATAAGCTCCCCTCAAACCTCATTTCTTCCTGTCATGTGTAAGGTACCGTACAGCTCCTGTGGCTTTTCAAATCCTAACTCTTGAAGAAAACAAAGTATAAGAGAAGTCAAATACTGTAAAAGCAATTCAAAGACAAAAAGTGATTAGTAAAATTAACACAGCATCCATTTAATGACAAGTGATTCACAAAATTTGTTTTAACAACTGATAGTGCCAGCCAAAACAAAACCCTAAAGTTGAAAACTAAAGAAAAGGAGATTTCTTGGCAAATTTACAGCACCTCCTCCTTAGTCACCCCTAATGGACAAGGAATTCTGGCAGTCTCTCCCAATGATCCTGAACTTAGTTCATAAGCCTTCTCATGACAATGTTCCAGGACACCAAGCTCTCTATATTGTCAAGAAAGATGAAATCTATTTGTTATCTCTGAATTTAGACACATCTTAACCAAAACAAACAAACAAACAAATAAATAAATAAATAAATAAAAATAAAAAATTTTTTTCCTTGTCTGATGGAGGAAGGGAAGAATAAACTAAAACATTTTAAAATCTGTGTGAAAGTCTGAGGCTAAAAAAGAAAATTACTTAAAACATTTCAGTTTACAAGAACTTTGATGAATACTATTTTTCTCTGATATCAAAGAACAGCCCTTTTAAATTTTCCTAAGGTCAAAACTAACAAACCTGCTATATAGGTATTCTCCTAAATATCAATAATAAACTGAACCTCCTTATAATATTTCTTGGAAACTGGCGAATAAACTAATTAAAAATAAGCAGCATTAAGGGAATAGTCATCACAATTATGAACAAGTTTCATTCTACAAAGTCACTTGTCATTTGACATTTGTCAAATACATTTGTCATTTGACAGTTTAGAATTGGAAGTAATTTTCAATGGCAAGTTGCCACAATATTTTAATATAATTAATGAAAAACAGAAAACCCTGCCAAGTGTCCAAAAAAGTATTTTGTGCGTTTTTTTTTTTTTTAAAGAAGATTTTATTTATTTGAGAGAACAGAGCACAAATGGAGGGGGACTGGGGGAGAAGAGAAGCAGAATCACCACTGAGCAGGGAGCCCAAAGCGGGGCTTGATCCCAGGATCCCTAGATCATGACCTGAGCTGAAGGCAGACGCTTAATCAATTGAGCTACCCAGGCACCCTAGTATCTTGTATTTAAAAAATCTTCAATAGGGGATCCCTGGGTGGCTCAGCGGTTTGGCGCCTGCCTTTGGCCCAGGGCGCGATCCTGGAGTCCTGGGATTGAGTCCCACGTCGGGCTCCCGGCATGGAGTCTGCTTTTCCCTCCTCCTGTATCTCTGCGCCTCTCTGTCTCTATGTCTATCATAAATAAATAAATAAATCTTAAAAAAAAAAAACCCTGCAATATGGGCAGAAAGCTCAACTGTAGCAAAGGTGAGAGGAATACAGTTAACAAGTCTGAGGTAGCTATGATGATGTTACCAAACTCCAGTGATAGAGCAGAACCTCACAAAATATTATTTTAAGAATAAGATCTTCACATCTCTTCTTTTTCCCCCATAACAAATACAACATGCCACAGAAGCTCAATTTACCAGAGGGAGACGTGGACTTCCTCCAAATGTTCAAAATGTAAATTTATTATTCTGATAATTTACCGATCAAAAATGAGGTATTGATTTAATATTAGTCATATAGACTTCAAAAAAGAATACATGACTAAGGCAGCACAAAGATAATTACATATTGAGAATTTGTTTCTAATGTAGTCTTTATGAATGATGAAGAAAAAGATGCATTCCAACATAGATGAGTCTTTCAACTCTCTCTTGTTGCTTATGCTGTGCTAACAATTAGTGAAATTGTTTTACTGCATTGCCTGTGCAGGATGCTAGAATGCCTTCTAATCTATTATTCTGCTATGAACTTTATTCCAGTTTATGCCAGAATGTTTGTCTATACCTACCAGGCTACTGCTTGAGAATTCATTTTAACTCATATTTTGCCCCTCACTTTTATAAAAGTTTTATTGATAAATTTGCTTTCCCTCCATGTGCTACATAAAAATCCATTAAAATTTTACATTATGGGTTGCTTTTTGGTTACCTAACTGCAGGAAGATACAGTTCCAAGGTTTCCTTTGGTAATACCACATGAATAATAAATTGTAATGTTGCCAGCTATGTACCAGTATTTATTTGTATAAGATAGTATATGCCCTATAAATAGATTTCTTTTTTAGCTATGTGAATTTATAGTTTAATGGTTCTTTTTAGAGGTTTAGAAGGATATTACCACATATCTAGAACTTAGGAAATTTTACAGGAACCCCTATAGAATATTTTTAGTGCTGACTTGAACAAAAAACTATTTCCTCTAAAAAAGCTCTTAGATTTATAAATACTTTGAAACTACATAGTGGAAAGCACTTGAAATTTTAGGGTTCACCTTACCTGCTGGCCAATGTAGAAAATGAACAGGTGATTTCTGTCTTTAATTTTCCAAATCATCTTGAAGGGTAATGTTAATGGAAATGTTTCATTAGAAGAGGAGAAATAGATCAACACAGGGATTTTTATGTAAGGAGATTTAACCTCTCTTTAAATGTGGCAACCAAGATCCTCCTATATTTCTTACGAATTAGGAATTACACACTGAATCCTCAAAGGTGTCACTGACAAAAACTTTTTTTACTGCACCTTAAGAAGTAATGATCTGAATCACTTAACTCAGAGGTGGTTACCACTGATTTTCTAAAATAGAAATATTAAGGAATGTAATTTCTGCTAACAGAAAAATAAGAATTTGCAATATTATGCCCCTTACTATGCCCACTGTCAACTTATTGTCAATGAGTTCCAACAAGAGATTACTAATATACCAACTCTATTTGATATACCCTATATTCAATGCCTATAGTACTGCCACAAATAGCAGACCAACAAGCAGCAGTGACAGATACTTCTTTTTTTCTCAAAGATAAAGTACAGCAAAAGCGGACTTATCTGAAAGGAACACTAAAGCTAGGCATTGAACCACATCATATTTAACCTACTGCTGTCTTTAATGAAACCACCTAGTCCTATTCCAAGATGGAAAATCTGTAAATCTAGCAGAACAATGCTGATGGATAGTTTTCCCTGATCTATATATACATTTTGTAAGTACAGGGGCTGGGGGTGGGGGAGTGGGGACAGGACAGGACAGGACAGACACGACAGAGGGAGGGGAAAAGAGAATCTCAAGCAGGCTCCATGGGCCCAGAGTAGAGCCCAATGCTGGGCTCAATCTCACAATCTCAAATCCTGTACAGTAATTTTTAAAAATTTTCATTAAACAACAATGAATAGGCTGGAAAGGCCTAAATGGCGGTGATTCCTCTTCAATTCTGATTTCATTTCTATTTGCAGTTCTTTCACTTTATGTTAAAAAAAAAAATTCTACTAACAAAATGGCTGTCTACAGCAAGTTACACAGCACTATGCTGGCACACAAAAAACTGGCACACAAATCACTTCAGTTATGTGCTATTCAAAGTGTGCAACAAGGCCTGGGAGACACCTAGATTCTGAAATCTCCAAGTTCTCTAGATGACTTAGAAAACCAACAGAATAAAGTAAAACTGAGATCCCTGAACATCCAGAACATACACAGTTGCAAGGTTCACAGTATCTAGGGTAAGGGTTAGAGTCACAAGAACAGAAAATCTTGACATTATTGAGAGCCTTATTAAAAAAAAAAAAATGTGTATACAAGAATTCACTATCTCAAATGTAGTATGAAATGAATAGGTAAAAGAGCAGGAATATAGGTTCACGCCAAGTTCTCACTTTTATTTACTCTATGACATTACAGACATGAAAACTGACCTCTGGAAGTAACAGCAACATTTGCCTCACAGGAGTGTGGTGTTCATAAAATGATATAATCCTAACTGCAAAGTACAATCTGTGTATTAGAAAAGATTAAATAAACATAACCTTGGATTTCAATTCTGTATTGTAAAAGATACAAAAGAAGGGAAAAAAGAGAAATCTCTAAGAGGCAAAAATACAAAAAAACAGGAAATAGATGTTTTTAATAGCAACAGAATTTTGAGCGTTCAGCTTCAGACTCATCCAAAGAAGTTCCATTCTAAGTAGCAAAACTAAAGTATAGCTGACCCTTGAATAACATGGGGGTTTGGGATATCAAAACTTAACTCCTAATTGCCTACTGTTGAGTGGAAGCCTTACTGATAACAAAAACAGTCAACACATATTTTGTATGTCATGTGTATTACAAACTGAATTCTTCCAATAAAACTACAGGAAATACTATGAAAATCCTAAGGAAGAAAAAATACATGTACAATATATATCCAAAAAAAAAATCTATGTACAATGGACCCTCCTAGTTCAAACACATTATGTTCACAGTTCAACTGTAGTTCATTAGAATAGATACTGTATTTAGCAACAACTTCAATGACATTACCCTCTGCTAAAATTTAGAGGTGGAGGAAATAAAATACTGGGAGGAAAAAAGTCTACCATCAAATATCCTTCATGTTTTAGCTGTAAAATAAAACTTAGATAAGAATGGGTTAAAAAGCAGTTTGCAACTGTCATTCTAACTGGTTATATCAGCTTTCTAGAGAGGTTTGTAGTAACAGGAAGCAAATATACCAGAGCCAATTCTAAACTTCCAATTTATCCTGATAAAGACTCTGTGGTTGAATCCTGAAGGCTTTTGTCCTAATTGCTTAAACCAGATTACCTCTGAAATTGAAGAGATTTGTGTATTTCAACAAATTATTTCAGCCAAACTTTCAACCACCATGAACTCTTCCTCCTCCCCCACACCCCTGCCCCAGTGCCATTTAATAAATATTTAAGCACCTATTATTTACTACCAGAGATTATACCAGGTGCTGGGGATACAGTAATAACAAATAAGAACTGTGGCTCTTTAATCTTAGAGTTTAATGGGCAAGATAAATGTTAATAAACAATCATGCAAAATGTGAGATAAGAGATTATAAGTATGACATCAGATCTAGATTGAAGGATCTAGAAGACTTCTCTCTGTGGTATAAACATTTAACCTCCAAAGAATAAACCAGAACTTGGCTGGGCAGACTTGCTCAGGATGAGAGGTTCCAGGAATAGGGGGATGTGGAGAGGCACAGAAGATACTGCGGGATTGTGGTGGGTCTTAAGAAAAGATATGTACACAAGTTCTCTAGCTGGAACTTAGAGGGTCAAGAAGGGGAAGAATGCACTGGAGCTGGCACTGGATATAGGTAGGTAATAGGGTCAGATCATATAGAACTCTAATCCACGTTTATTTTATGAAACAATATTAAGCAGTCCTGGTCTATTGCCTATGTTCGTGAATTTATCTTGGGACTCTTTAAATGAAAAATTTCAGGGACGCCTGGGTGGCTCAGCGGTTTAGCGCCGCCTTCAGCCCAGGGTGTGATCCTGGAGACCCGGGATCAAGTCCCACATCGGGCTCCCTGCATGGAGCTTGCTTCTCCCTCTGCCTGTGTCTCTGCCTCTCTCTCTGTCTCTGTCCCTATGTGTCTCTCATAAATAAATAAAATCTTAAAAAAAAAAAAAAATTCAGGGACACCTGGGTGGCTCAGTGGTTGGTTGAGTGGCTGCCTTCAGCTCAGGTCGTGATCCCAAGGTTCACATCGGGGTACCCACAGGGAGCCCACTTCTCCCTCTGCCTGTGTCTCTGGCCTCTCTGTGTCTCCCTCAGAAACAAATAAAATCTTAAAGAAATAGGGCAGCCTGGGTGGCTCAGCGGTTTAGTGATGTCTTCAGCCCAGGGCCTGATCCTGGAGACCCTGGATTGAGTCCCACGTTGGGCTCCCTGCACGGAGCCTGCTTCTCCCCCTCTGCCTGTGTCTCTGCCTCTCTTTCTCTCTCTGTGTCTTTCATGAATAAATAAAATCCTTAAAAAAAAATCTTAAAGAAATAAAAAATTTCAAATACAAGCCAAAAGATAACAAGCTTCCACATAACCATCAACTACCTTCAATAATTATTAAATCTTGGCCAATCCTCTCATCTATAACATCCACCCCCATCCCTGTGTATTAATTTTAAAGTCAATCCCTGTCATTAGATCAGTACATCTTGTATTTCAATGTGTAACTTTAAAAGGTAAATTTTTTTTATAAATTTTTATTTATTTATGATAGTCACAGAGAGAGAGAGAGGCAGAGACAGGCAGAGGGAGAAGCAGGCTCCATGCACCGGGAGCCCAACGTGGGATTCGATCCTGGGTCTCCAGGATCGCGCCCTGGGCCAAAGGCAGGCGCCAAACCGCTGCGCCACCCAGGGATCCCTAAAAGGTAAATTCACTTAAAATACAGTATACTATATATAAGTGCGTGCACGTGCGCGCGCGCACACACACACACTCTACACTTGCATAATTTAAAAAACAAAAAATCCTTCATGTCAAATATCCAGTTATTGGTCAGATATCGTGGACTGTCTCAATTGGTTTCTCCAAATTGAAGACAAGATCCACACAGTGCATTTGATTAGTACATCTCAAATTTATAACATATTTCCTCTTTCTCTTTGCAATTTATTTGTAGAAGAAACAGCTATCTGTCCTTTAGAATTTTCCATGTTTATTTTTATTCTTGTCTCAAAGTCCACACTTCTGAACTTTATAAACCCAACCTCTAAATTAGTTTTAGTTTGTTATTTAGTATTAGTACAGATTAACAGATAAATTATTTGTACTTTTGTACATTTTTACATGTTTAAGAACTGAGATGATGTTGGGGGAACCTGGGTGGTTCAGTTAGCTAAGTGTGGACTCTTGGTTTCAGCTCAGAGTCCTGGCATCCAGCCTCACATGGGCTCTGTGCTCAGTACAGAATCTGTTTGTCCCTCTCCCTCCTCTTGCTCATGCTCCCCTCTCAAATAAAATCTTTAAAAAGAAGACAAGATGTTCCAAAACACACTCTAAGTTTTAAGGTACTTCAAACTCTTCTCAATGCCCATTTGTCAGACTTTTTATTAATCATGGTAATATTTAACATAATACATAATCTGCTAAGCACAGTAAAACAAAAAATATAATTAATTTTCCAACAAAGCCCCTCAGTAGCAGTACTCAGGTCAATCTGTCATACCCAATTCAATTTCCAACTAGAAAATATCCAGGGGCATCCTTTATGCCTAAAACCCACCACGCTGGGGAAATCTTTCCCCTGGAGAACTATATCTTGGAATTCATTACTTTGTATTCTTCAAGCTTACTGTGATCGTCTTATTTCATTTGTGTATTCTTATTTCCAAAGTCATGTCATAAAGACCTTGACTGGTCTTCAACTAGATTATCCATGCCTCTTTATGGGTGCTACCTACCATGTGTTTTAAACTGTAGATCAATTTTCAGTTCTCTGCATACATGTAGTTCACAAATAAGGAACTCTCAGGAAATTAAAAAAACATACATGAGACTGATTTAGCCAATGACTTGTCCTGCTTAATTATCAAACTGTTTAATACAACAAACCAGGGAACCTGGGAGGCTCAGTTGGTTAAGCATCTGCCTTTGGCTCAGGCTACTATTCCAGGGTCCTGGGATCAAGTCCCACATTGGGCTCCCTGCTTGGCGGGGAGTCTACTGCTCCCTCTCCCTTTGCCCTGCCCCCCACCCATGCATGCTCTCTCTCAAATAAATATATTTTTAAAAAATTAAAAACCCCACCTAACTGAAGCTTGAAAGACCCGGAATGCCTTTGACACACTGAAGTGTTCCAATGGAGAAAAACACAGCATGACAAAGAAGGATGGAAGTGGCTTATAGTTCTTCTTGGCTGGCTGTAGGACTAGACACAGAATCTGAGCATGAAGATTCAGAACAAAACACTGGCCTAGTTACTGTGTCTTTTTTAGAGAATAGGACTGTTATGTTTCAAGAATAAAGCAAAATGACAAAGTCAATACTGAAAGACTCTCAGTTATTCAAAGAACTGCTATCCCAGAGTGACTCCTCCAGAGTAAACCAGTCAATTTTTTGTCTACATTTTTGACTACAGAGTTAATCTTTTTATTTTTAATTTTTTTAATTTTTTTAATTTATTTATGATAGTCACACAGAGAGAGAGAGAGAGAGAGAAGCAGAGACACAGACAAAGGGAGAAGCAGGCTCCATGCACCGGGAGCCCGACGTGGGATTTGATCCCAGGTCTCCAGGATCGCGCCCTGGGCCAAAGGCAGGCGCCAAACCGCTGCGCCACCCAGGGATCCCCAGAGTTAATCTTTTTAGAGTGGATTCCATTTTAGAACATTTCAAAAATCAAACTTAGGTTAGAATATTCAAATTCTATAAGTGATACTAATTCCTCCTTTGAAAATCCTAAATAGTTAAATAATCCCACTTGTTCAAGAGCTACAAATTAAAGTATAAGAGTAGCTATTATTTGATCTAGCTCATTCACCCAAGGAAGAGACTGACAAGGAGCATATCTTACAACTTAAAAGCACTTATTGTGAGATGCCTGGCCGGCTCAGTGGTTGGGTGTCTGCCTTTGGCTCAGGGCATGATCCTGGGTCCAGGGATCTAGTCCCACATCTGGCTCCCTGCAGGAAGCCTGCTTCTCCTTCTAAATCTCTCTCTCTCTGGCTCTCATGAAAAAATAAATGAAAATTTATTTTTAAAAGTACTTAGTGTAAGCAGCAGAGGACTTAGAAACTTCTCATACACATCAAAACATCACAATTAAAACGGAAACAAAAACAGTCTCCTATACTCAGCATTTCCCAACTTGTCAGCCTTGGGCCTTAAAGTTCAGTGGAAGAGCAGAAAAGTACAAGGTACTGACAAAAAATAGGAAGGGGGAGGAAGGACACCAGCACTTCTTATTCCATGGGGGAGAACTTCTGGCTATCTCTAGAAAAATCTAAGGAATCTATGGATTTAGCTCCATAGATTAAACTGTATAATAAAGGATTTCTATAGAGAATCATTTTTCTACTCACTATAAAAACGAAATACAGCTTGTTAGAAAGAATATCATATATGGAGGTAGTAAACATTAATTCCAAATCCTGGCACTGTCATCTAGCTAGCCATAATCACTCAGCCAGCTAACTCAAAGATGGTAGAACCAAGACTCAATGCAAAAATCCAGAAGTGATGTTCCAGCTTTAGTGTGTAGTTATCTGAAAGTTGAAATGAGTTCCAGGGTGAATGAAAAGAAGTTGGATAGTTCTTATGCAAGAAATATCCAAGACCATACTTCCAGAAACAGTACTCAGAGCTACTGGGGGTTAGGCATAAAAGGATACATCTTAAAGAAAATGAAGCTGAATCAAAAATCAATTTGTTAGTTAATTTATCAGTTCTTAAACAGAACTTCTGGTTTAGGCAAAACAGTATAGATTCTTTTCTTCTAGCTCATCCCAGTAAATCACAACTATAAATCCTGGAAATAACACAAGAGGCAACCAAAGAAAAACTCTGAAAGGTGGAAAGATGAAGGTGAACTGGTTAGGGACCTCAGGATTAGAAAAATAAAAGAATATGGGCCATCTAAAAAATCCCATTCAATAGAAGGTAACCCAAGCTTAGCATTTCCTAACTTCCAACCTAGCAAAAAAAGTAGCCTGGGCAGGCTCATCACTCTCCTGATGGAACAGGAATACCACCCACAATAGCAGGGCAAGCTCTTCTGCAGCAACTGAAAAGGGAAGGATCAGGAGGTCAGCTAATAATAACAGGCCAGGGCAAACATTATTACCACATTTCTCTCTTTCCTTTTTACAACAAAGATTCATTATGTCTAATTTCCTTCCTCCCATTATTTCTTAGATCCAAGTACTAACCTCCACTACTGCATTGAAACTGCTAGTCAAGGTCACCAATGACCTCCACCGTACTAAATCCAATTCTCAGTCCTTATCACTCTTGATCTATCAGCAGCATCTAGCACAGGTGATCAGCCTCTCCTCCTTAAAATACTTTTCATTTCTTTCAAAACATATTAACCTGATTTTTCTCTTGCCTTTTTGAATTCTTTTTAAGATTCCCAACTGCCCATACCTCTCAATCTTTTTTCCTACACTCACTTCCTAGGGAATCTTCTCAAATAGCATAGCTTTAAGTATTGACTATGTTTCTGACTCTCAAATTCTTATCTCTAGCCTCAATTGCTCCTCTGAATTCCAGACTCCTGTATACACTTACCTACTCAACACCTGCATCTGAATGTCTAAAAAGCATCTTAAACTTACTATTCAAAACTGATACTCCCTCTTCCCCATTCTTTATACCATTCCAAACCTGCTTCAATTGGATTGATTTGCTTTTGCTTAGAGGTAAAAACAAAACAAAACAAAAAAAACAAAAAACCAACCTCTATACTATTCTTTTTTTTTTTTTTTAAAGACTCTATTTATTTATTCATGAGAGACATACACAGAGAAAGAGAGGCAGAGACACAGCAGAAGGAGAAGCAGGCTCCATGCAGGGAGCCCGATGTGGGACTCGATCCCGGGACTCCGGGATCACACCCTGAGCCAAAGGCAGATGCTCAACCGCTGAGCCACCCAGGCGTCCCCCTCTCTACTATTCTTAACTTCAAACCTCTTACTCACACCTCTTACCCACCCCCCTTACAGACACCCCCCACCACTACCCCAACACATACACATTCAGTCCAACAGTAAATCTTACTGGAACTATTTTCAAAATATGTCTAGCATTCACAGATACTTCTTGTCACCTCCCTATTACTTCTTTGGTCCATACCGCCCAGATTATTGCCAAGAGCCTCTTGAATGGTCTGGCTCTCATCCTTGACCGAATTCAGGCTACTTAGCATGAATACAGCTGCCAGAATGATGCTATACAAAAGGACAAGTTAGAAGACATCCCTCCTCCTCTCCCCAGTATCAATTATGGCTGCTTTCCATTTCTCAAAGCAAAACCAAACCAAACTGAACCCTGCAAGTTCTTTGTATGGACCTGTATAGGGCACCTGGGTGCCTCAGTAGTTGAAGAGTCTGCTTTTGGCTCAGGGTCTGATTTCGTGGTCCTGGGATGCAGTCCTGCACCAGGCTACCTGGAGGGAGGCTGCTTTTCCCTCTGCCCATGTCTCTGCCTCTGTGTCTCTCATGAATAAACAAAATCTTAAAAAAAAAAAAAAAAGGACCTGTATGGCCCCAAATGGTCATGCACCACTTACTTCTCACCCTATCCCTGCTTGCTCTCTGGCCTCATCTCCTACACTCCTGACTCATTCCTCTAGGTCACTGATTTTACTACTGTTCACTGAACATGCCAGATAAGTTATCAAACACAGGGCTTTTTTTCTCTTTTTTAAAAGGTTTTATTCATGAGAGACACAGAGAGAGGGAGGCAGAAACGTACACAGAGGGAGAAGCAGGCTCCCTGTGGGACCCAATGTGGGACTGGATCCCAGGACCCTGGGATCACGCCCTAAGCCAAAGGCAGACACTCAACCACTGAGGCATCCCAAACACAGGGCCTTTTAATTAGTGTCTCCAAGGTGGACAGCCTCATTTTCTTCAGCTTTTTTCTTTAAAAGTCGCTTCAATGAAGCCTTCCCTTGATTACTCAATCTTAAAGCTACAAGCCTTCACCCTTCCCCAAATCCACACATTCTCTTTCCTTTCCATCCCTCCTCTTGTAAAATGTTTAATTAAAAAAAAAATTTTTTTTACCTGTAAAACATTTTAATTACTTATCTTACTTATTGCCTGTCTCCTCCATCACCCCACCCCTCTAGAGGAGTAGGGACTTTTGTTTACTACCACATCCCTGGTATCTTGAACAATGTTTGGCATGCTGTAGGTAGTCAAACATTTGTTGAAAGGGATAAGGAAGGGAAAGAAGAAAAGAGAGAGGTAAGAACTAGGATCCTAACTTTTCCTTGAGTGAAATTAACCTCTTTCTCATTTGGTGCCAATAGAGCTCCATAAGCCATTTTGGCCTCTCTTGACCAGGTAGAAGACAAAACTATAGTCCACAATCTTCGTCCAAGTATGAAGGAAAACATTACAAAATGGAAACTGCCAGTAAGGTATTTATTTGATCTGTATTAACACCAACCATACACAACTTGAATGAATGCTTACTAAGGGTATTATAAATGTTCTACATGCTTTTACAAATAAAACAAACTTCTCACATCTGAATTCCCACACTCTTTCAAACCATTTCCTAAACAGTTAAAAATTAAAGTTAAAAATCTTGAATTGTACCATATACATAAACTATCTACTTCAAAGTTTTCTTGGCAAATTTTCAACCTTTCTCCACATAAAGTTGAAAACTATTTTGTCAGGTTCTTCTTTACCATATGGTATAAAAATCCACTCCTCCCCCCTTAAGAATTTGTAATGACCTAGTCAACCCTAAGAGGTCAAACCAATTTGTAGTAAAGAATGACCAAAGGCACAAAAGACAGACATTTTCAATGTCCTACTGAGAGAGTAGTCTATCCATTACAGTGCTAATTGTAGCTACAATGTTACAATATCTAGCATATGGTAAGTGTTCAGTAAATGGTAGACACTGCTGCCCCTACTATTTCTATCATACCTGACTGCATGAAGCTACCACAAGGTGCTCTGTGCCCTTCCATCTAATGACAAGCCTCTGTTTTGGTAAATGTGTATTCCTTAAACACACTTGAGAAACAGGAACTTGACACCAAGTATCTTTTGCATATGGAAGGGTGAAGGGTGATGAGGGAAACAGCTTCATGGATTATTCTATAGTGGTCCCTCAATGAAAAAGTGATGATAAGCTCACCCACAAACTCCGGATCATTGATAAGTAACCGCATTAATTGTTCATCTTAACTCATTAAGAACCTACTGTTGCAATACTAACAAAAAATCCAAGTACACAGGAAAAATCTTTTATGTACTTCTAGGATTTTCAGCAAGTCTACTGAGAAAAAGCACAGTGATCCCATAATAGGGAGCTCTTAAAATTGTACCTCATTTTACTGATGTTTCCTCTTAAGTAACACAAACTATAAAGATCACAAATATGGTGCTTACTATATGTTCACTACACATCACATATATTAATTCATATAACTTCAAGACACTCAAATAGGTATTATTATCACTATCATCCCATTATACAATGACGAATTTAAGGAAATTAATACAGAAAGGTTGAGAAATTTGTCCAAGCTCACGCTGCTGTTAAGAGACAGGGCATACCCTATGTACTCTGGCTAGAGTTCTTGTTAACAGTTGGGACAGTATAAATTTAAAAGAGTATCACACTGCCAAATTAACTTTTTCAGAAATTATGTCAAATTTCTTTCTCTTCTCAAATTTCTCTTCAAATTTCTTAATTCACTAAGAAATGGCTCAATTCACTCCAGGTGCTTTAATAAAAATTCTTTCCATTAGTTATAAGATTCTTACAGACTTTGTTAAGTCTCTTGATCAATCTCTAGATGATGCTAAATCTAGACCTAAATCACTCTCTCAAAAAGATGCCCAAAACTTTAAAAGAAACCCCAGAGATTATCTCTAAGCATCTCAATTTTTAAAATGGTTTCAATGAGACTAAGATGGGACCCAAAAGAGTAAACAACTTTCCCGGTGTTAATTCAGTCAGTCAACTTCTTAAAGCAAGTATCAGAAAGAGACGCTCAGAAGAGTCTGGCATGCCAACAAGAATTTAAAGTTACATTCTGATTTTTAAAATTATTTTGGCTTCTTTAATTGGCACAGGTTACTATACCTTATATATTGTCTTTTTAAAATTTAACAACTTTTAATGACTCAGAAATAAGACTACTTGATCAGTACGCTCATCTTTGACATTTTCCTAAAAATATATATATAAAATTAAGACTAATGATCTCTTCTGAGAAATAAACAGGAGCCATATGAATAATAGAACACACTGATTGACCAAATGGCAACATTTATACTAAACTAATAAAGAATTCCACCATTAAAGGAAGTCAAGCCCCGAATCTATTCTATACTTGCATGGCTCTCAAGTTTTCTCACTTGCAAAACAGATCTCTAGGGTCAATTCTACCCATCTTTGCTCTAAGCATCACATTATAAAACAGGAGACTCCACATTTTGTTCCCATTTTAAGGCATATTTGTATGTCCTGCAAACAAGGTGCCTACTAATTAATAACAAACTAAAATAACTGGTGTGTCAAAGTAAGCTTTGTCTAAGTTAGTTTTTCTGAAGTTACTTACCTTTATGCCAAAGAGTTCCTGAACCACAAACTATGTGCCTATCAATTTGTTTACTGATAAGAACCCTGGGCCCAGAATTAGCAACCCAACATCCAAAAGTAGGATATCTACCTGAATCAGATTGAGTGAGCATCAAAAAAATCTTAACCTCAAATATGAATTCTAAAGAGGGAAGAAGGATACATATTTTCTCTTACAAAACTAATAAGACTAGAAAAAAATTTTGTCTGATGTTCTTAAGGCACAGAACCATCAAGTTCCCCATAGGAGTACTACATTTTTGATAGTTTACAATGTTTCTCCGATTTTAGTTAGGACCCCATGTTAACATTACAACCTTGCAGGCAAGAAAAAACATCTCCAACATATTAAGTCAAGGATAATTCTTGATATGAATGTTTAAAGGGAAAAGGGAATGGCAAATCTTATTTAAACCATTTTAAACTAGACAACAAAATGAAAACAATGCCCAACTAAGTTATGAGACTCTTGACTGATAGCTGACAGTCAAATTCCTGAGTAGGTAACTAGCTTGAGGGCGGGAGAGGAAGAAATCCTAATCTAATTAAACTCATCAAGACAACAGTTTTAACATTTTAATAGAAATGTTAATTTCTTCCTAAAAGGAGGTTATAAATTACATCACATAGAAGATTCTAACTATCTGGATAAAGCTTTAAAGCATATTTTCTTGTACCTTTCTCCTTTTAATTTAGACACTCTCTAAAGGTCACTCCAGGGGCGCCTGGGTGGCTCAGTTGGTTAAGAGTTGGGACAATTCCATTTTGGCTCAGGTCGTAAGTCTCAGGGATGTAAAACTGAGCACTGGGCTTGGAGCCTGCTTGGGATTCTCTCTCTCCCTCTGCCTCTCCAGAGCAGGCTCCTGCAGGCGTGCGCTCTCTTTAAATAAAATAAAGGTCTATCCAGATAGAGGTCCATCTCATTAGAACTTTTTTTTTTTTTTTACTAAACATTTAATCCTAATTAAATTTGCCCTAACATTTCTTTTATAATACTTAGCTGTTTTTATAAGTAAGGCAAGCAGAATTATCTTAAAGAATAAAAAGTTTACAGCAATTGTTCTTTCTTCCCTACCACAGAAGAGGAAAGAGGATAAAGCTGTACAGAACAGCCAACAGTTCTATATCAGCCTCTTCCCACCCCACCACCAATTACACAGCTCATGAAGGCTAAACAGAAGTCCTAGGAAAAATATACATTCTAGAGATGAAGATTAATTTTAGAGGTGTATTACATGATGGCAGCTATATGGATTTTCAAACTAAATTAAGACAAAAACTTCACTATGACATTACAAATGAGAAATAATAAGTTTATTTGTAGGACACTCACACCAAAAAGTGTATTCAAGCAGTCCAAACATCTCAAGAGGAACCAGTAAATACAATCTTTGTGGAGGAGCAGAAATGCTATGCCAATTGCAAAACATGCGCACAAAGCTTTTAATGTTTTCCCAGAGATCACTAGGGTCATCATAGAGGATGGCCATAAAATGCTTATGATGCTTGTAGACACTGGGCAAATGCCACAGAAGTGCAGGAAAGTGGTTATTCATTACACTGGCCACCAGTGTGATGAAGCAGAGAAAGAGCCTCCAGGGTTGGAAAAATACAATAGAAACAATCTGATTCACTTCAAGTTTCTGATTAGTTTTAGAATACACATTACTAATTTCAGAATCACAGAAGAAAAGAAATAACTCTAGGAACCGAATCTGCTAAGACTTATGGTAGAGTGAGAACTAGACCCAAATTCCAACTGAGAGGACTTTGTACCACACAAAAATGAAACATTTAGTAATTTAAATTTTGTTAGAAATAACCTGGTTACATATATAGTAGCCTCCCATTTGTGGGGGATGTGTTTCAAAACCCCTTGGAGATTCCTGAACCTCAATGTATTGCACCCTATATACACTATGTTTTCCCTATACAAACATACCTACAACAAAGTTTAATTTATAAATTAGGTACAGAAAGAGATTAACAATAACTAATAAGAAAATAGAACAATTATAACAATATACTGTATTAGACTAGGCTATGTGAATGTGGTCACTCTCTCAGAACACTTACTGAATTGTACTCACCCTCCTTGTGATGATGTGAGACAATAAAATGCCTACACATTTAGATATAGTGAGGTTAATGATGTAGCATTAGGCTACTATTGACCTTTTGGTGATATGTCAGGAGGATCATTTGCTTCCAGATCTCAGGAAGTGAAATTGTGCCTAAGGGGGACTTCAGTACTCCTCCAAGGAAATATAATATGGTGAAAGGGGGACTTCCCAGGCCAAGTTATAAATGAATAATCCTTGTTTTCATTAGATTCTATCCTTGTTCCTAAAACATAGAGAGGCCATGTAAGAACTCTGACAGCCCTGAAGCTATTATTATTATTATGCAGGTGCTTTTGGCCAGCAGGTCCCAGCTGAGGAAAGCATTCTAGGCATCCCCAAACAGGTGCCACATATAAGAGTAAAGATGCCATCTTGGAAGTGACCCTCTAGTTGGCCCCCAGCCTTTGAATCTCTCTGGCTGAGCCCAACATCCTGAAACAGAAACAAGCTGTTCCAAACTGTATCCTGAATTCTGACTCATAGAATCTGTGACAATAAAATAAACCTTGTTTTATGTCATTCAGTATGAGGCAGTTTATTAAGCAGTAAAAATAATAGAAATAGGTATCATTCAATCAAGTTGAACATTTGCACACTTCACCACCTAGTAATTCTATTCATGGGTATATACCAAAACCAAAACCTTTAGCATGGATATACCAGGAAGCATGTTCAGAATAAGAGCAGTGAACATTATTTAAAAATAACCTAAGGGAAAACCCAAACACACACCAAGAGGAGAATGGATGAATAATAGTATTATTTGCTCAATGCAGCAATGAAAATGAACTACTGCTACATGAAATAGCATGTATGAATTTTAGTAACAATGTTGAAAATCCAAGTAAACTTACAGCTTACTTTCTTTTGTAAAGTTTAAGGTGAAACAAAAGTAACCTAGAGATCCCTGAAGAAACTTGAAAAGCTGTGAGTGCATGTTTTGTCACTGCCCTAGAATCTTTTTTGGAGAGTCAGAAATGCTTTCTGCTGGCTTTCCTATAATTTCTTTTTAAGGTAAACACAGATATACAATGCAACTAAAAGAGAAAAAAAATTATAATTTAGGATAGAAAATGGGGATGGATCTTAGAGATAAGTTTTTGTTATTAGCAGTCTTGGAGCTGGGCAGTCATGTCACTGGTGTATATTAATTTTAAAAGAAAGTCATGCATAAACCACTAATAATGTCAGGAGCTCAGAAGTCTAACTAAAAGGAAATAAATAAACACATATAAATAGGAGTACATAAAATAGGAGGACAAGCTATGGGAGTATGGAGGTTAGGGGCAAGAGTAACCACATTACCATTAGGTTAAAAAAAATACTTTTTCTAGTTTAAGATAGCAAACACTGAAATCCAATATGCACTCCACCAATTTCCCTTTAAATACTCATGAAAGGGACACCTGAGTGGCTCAGTGGTTGAATGTCTGCCTTAGGCTCACAGCTTGATCCCGGGATCCTGGGATCAAGCATCAGGTTCCCTGCGAGGAGCCTGGTTCTGCCTTTGCCTATGTCTCTGCCTCTCATGAATAAGTAAAATCTTTAAAAATAATAAGTAAATACTCATGAAAATAAGAAGTTTATAGTTTCACAGAGCTAGAAACTAAGAATACTGATTGGTCTCTGAGTATCCAGAGAAATTTTCAATAACCGAACTCAGAAGAAGCATTAAGGCAAAAACGGTAGGGACACATAGGAGAGAGAAGATTTCCATTCCCTACCACTGTATCATTCCTAGAATCTTCAATAACCAAAAACAGTGAGGGCATCTACTCCTAACCCCTTCAGGAAACATTTTAAAATATAGAATAAGCTTCTTTCATTCATTAAATTTTAAATAATGAAATAAAAACTATAAAAAACAGAAAACTGATACTCAGTTGGCAATGAAAAGGTGCTAAAGCTGATAAAATGATGTGAAGTGGTATTCACGGACTGTTTCTAACAAGGAAAGGCCTACAGACTGCACTGGATTATCCATGCAACACTACTAGTAATAGGAAGGCACTGTGACATAATCAGACATAAGATCCTTTCTCAGGCCAGCACATCTGAACACCATCAATACCAGCAAGTTAGCCAGAGGCAGTACTCAGTAACACTTAGCAAGTTGAAAGCATGAATTTAAAGCAACCAGGTGGACACTGACAGGAATCCATCAAGCTGTTTACTTGCAAACACCAAGACCTTTCCAAAGGCCTTTCCTCCTTAAAATCTCCAGAGGAAAAAAAAAGGGAAACTACCAGAAAGAGTTAACAGTAGAAGTTAAAAAAGATAAAATAAATGTCCCTTAACTAAAATTCTTACATCTTTCCAAAACTCTGTTTTCGATGGTCTTCCCCCCTTTGTAAAAACACATACAAAAACAAAAATCCCAAACCACAAGATACTCTTCCTCCAATTCCTTAAAAACTTGTTATCCCCAGCTCCTCTTTCCCTCACAACCATATTTAGTCTACCAGAAACTTTATACTATATGTATTATATATACTGTATCCTTACAATAGAGTAAGCTAGAAAAAAACTTAGGAAAATCATAAGGAAATACACTTATAGTATTATATACTGTATTTACTGAAAAAAATCTGGATATAAGTGGTTGTCAACTGTCCATCTAGTATCAGACCACTCCCGATCACTTCCACCAATCACCATCTCTCACCTGGAAATGGCATCAACCTCCTGACAGGAGTTCTTCCTCAGATCTACTGGTCAATCCTTCACCTCAGTACCTTCTCTGGTAACCCAGAGTAAAAGCCACAGTTCCTGTAAAGTTCCTGGCTAGTTCCCATCTCCTCTCATTTTCTGATTTAAATTGATTTCAGGGGATCCCTGGGTGGCGCAGCAGTTTGGCGCCTGCCTTTGGCCCAGGGCGCGATCCTGGAGACCCGGGATCGAATCCCATGTCGGGCTCCCAGTGCATGGAGCCTGCTTCTCCCTCTGCCTGTGTCTCTGCCTCTCTCTCTCTGTATGTGTGACTATCATAAATAAATAAAAATTAAAATAAATAAATAAATAAATTGATTTCGCTTGGAACACATTTTTCTCCTAGATATCCTTGGGCAATACTCCTTATTTCCTTGAGGTCACCTTATCAAAGAAGCCTTCTTTGACTGACACAAATTAGTAAAAGCTGCTGCTGCTATCACTACCCTCCCTCAATCCTGTTTTGTTTTCCACAGCACTCACCATTTGACATACATGTTTACTGCCCCTGCTCCTCTAGCAACATAAGTTCCAAGAGGGCAAGAATTCTATGTGTTTTATTTACTAATGTATCCCCGCAAACTTAACAGTTTCCTCATATGCAGTGAGCATTCAATAAAGGTTAAATTTATTCAGTGAATGAATACTGGTGATGGTAGAGGTGAGGAACCGGAGTATCCTATATACAGTAGTTCATGTGCATGCAACCATGTACATGTCTGGGAAGTCAGCCAAAAATCTTTATTGAGGGTTATTATAGATTCGATCTAATTCCAATTAAAGTTCCTGTGAGATTTTTTTGAGGGAATTTGACAAAGATGGATGTATTTGACTAGGCAAATTTAAAACTCCTGTAATTCAAAAAACATACAAATTAAAAGGCAAATAAAAAGCGAGGAAAAACAATTTGCACTTACAAGTCAATTTAAAAAGACATAAGCAAGTGATTTCAGATTTGTTTATATGAAAAATATAAATGGCCAATAAATACAAACCAAGGGTTAAACTACATTAGTAAATCAAAGCAATAAAAAATTTAAAGAATGTTTTTTCCTATCAAAATCAAAGTCTTTAAAAATTGTATCTAAGGGGCACCTAGGTGGCTCAGTCAGTTAAGCGGCTGACTTGATTTCACTCAGGGTGATGAGAACAAGCCCCAAGTCAGGCTTCCTGCTGAATGTGGAGCCTGCTTGGGGTTCTCTCTCTCTCTCTTAAAAATAAAATGTATCTAATATCTGCTAAGTTTCAGGGAAACACTGACAAAACAGTTCAATTCTGGACTACAGAATTTTTATCAAAAATCTTAAAACTGGGGCTCTGGAGTGGCTCAGTCAGTTAAGTGCTGGACTCTTGGTTTCAGGTCAGGTCATGATCTCAGGGTCATGAGATGAAGCCTCATTTGGGGCTCCACAGTCAGCAGGGAGTCAGCTTGAGACTCTCTCCCTCTGCTCCACCCATCCCTGTTCATGCATGCACACTTTTTCTAAAAATAAATAAATCTTTTAAAAAATATTAAAACTCTCATCCCATTACCAAAACAAATTTTCTCATCTAGAAATTTAATCTAAGATAAGTAATTTGTGCTATGAAGCAAGCTTTACACACAATAATGTTTTTTAACTCCTACAAAAAAATTGCAAATTAAGTCACATGGCTTAAGTTGGTTTTACTTGCTTGTGGTTGCACTTTCTTTGGCCTCTTTAAAGGTATCAAAATTTTTTTAGTTTGTTGCCAGCACTTCAAAAAAATATATACAAAGCAAAGATAAGATGATTTGCCAATGCTGGGTCTTCAAGTCCTTCAATAGTCATTAAACATTTAGTAGGTGGTCCCTTCAGATGTGGCACATGACTCATAGTTGAAAATCATACCCATCCTAAAACTTGATTCATTTATATTATATGCCTAATCTCCCGAAGTTACCAGAGTTGGAAACCCTACACCTAGAAGTCAAACTTTGAGACTGTAGGCTTTCTTTCTTTCTTAAAATATTTTATTTATTTGAGAGAGCAAGTGAGCAGTAGCTAGGTGGGGGTGGGGGGGTTGGGGGGAAGCAGCAGAGGGAGAGAGAGAAGCAGACTCCAACCTGAGCAGGGAGCCCTACTCGTGGCTTGATCCCAGAACCCTGAGATCATGACCTGAGCCAAAGGCAGACACTTAACCAACTGGGCCACCCAGATGCCCTCTCTAAACACATATCACTGGGCCCCACCCCCAGAGTTTCTGATTTAATAGGTCTGATGTGGAGTCCCAGAATTTACATCTCTCAGTTCCTAAGTGATGATAATGCTAGCTGGTCCAGAGACTGCACTTTGAGAATCTTAGACTAATGAAGCTTCTTCACTGGAGCTAGAGAGGGGCCCAGCCTCCCTCCCATGAATTAAAGAATTACAGGATACTTGAACAATGGGGATTCCTTGATGGGGGAGCAGGAGGACACACCAGCACAGGAAAACTGATGGACAATCCAACAACCACTGCCTATGGTCATTGTATCATCATTGCAGATAGCATGGCACCACCTCCCTTCCTAATTATCAGAGGTGGAAAACTGTTGCCCTACACCAAATTTACTAATAATTCTAGATTAAATTCTTAGTCCTATTTTTTTAGTCTTATTTTTTTAATTCTACATTCTTCCTCATGGGTTTTATCTATTCTCCAAGTTTTAATTACTTCTTCTACACTTCATGTATAAAACAAGGGTTGCAAATAAAGACTTGCACAAAACACCTTATGGCTCCAATATTTTATTACCAACAAAAATGTGTATTGCTATCCCTAATATTTTTTACTTAATTCAATTTTTCTCCAGCTGGTCATTATAGATAGCAGCTAACATTTGTTGAATGCTTCCTTTGTTGTGAGTACTGCTATATACTTTACATGAATCTCATCATTTAATTATTATAATCTCCTATTTGACAATGCCCCATATTGCAGATGGAGAATCTGAGGCAGCAAGAGATTAAGGTCACTCACCCAAAGAAGAACAAGAAAGACCTACATTTGAACCCAATCTAGCTCCATAGCCCTCAATTATAACCAATGTAATACATTGCCTTAATCATGCGAAATTCAACATAGTCAACTTCCAAATTTCATCCCAAACCAGCTCTTTCTTTAAACTTGCCGATTATCTGTCAGTATTCTCAATTTCCTACTCAGGATCTCAGGACTGAAATCAAAGTTCTTGTAATAATTAAGTCCAATTATATTTCACACTTATCCTTTTTCTTTTAATTCAATTAACCTAAAAGTCCTTTAATCATTCCTTCACATGGTCTCTAAAATAACTCTTCCTGACTCTAGTCTTCTCCCAACCAAGGCTACAGTGCTCCTCAGCCTTTGCGTTAAAGGCCAACTTAGTTATTAACAGGGAATTAAACTTGAGGCCTTTCTTACCTTTTGAACCCATTTCTCTGTTTCCACACACAGGCAAGAACTCTACTTAAAACACATCAACACACATGCAGAACTTTCCTTACTTCTGAGGGAGAAAAGAAGAATGGAGGCAATGTTCAACCTAAAAAAAGTATTATTTCTAAGTGTAAAGCTACAAGCTCTGAAACCAGAACACTGAAACATCAAACCCTTATTTCATGGACCCCTTAACAGTTTAAAAAGAATCCTTAAGTTTGTCTTAAATTTTACACAATGCTATATGTCAATTATATTTCAATAGAGCTGGGAGTGCACAGGGAAAGAAAATACTTTTAATTGTTGACACACTCCAACCTAACAAAATATGAATGCCAAAGTGAGCTTCATTCTTGGTCAGGGGTGGGTGGGCAATCGCTCTGGAAACAGAACAAAGTCTTAGAGATCCTGTTAAAACCTCCTGTTTGACATGGAAGAACTCCAAGCTGTTTGTTACAGGAGAATCCTGTGTCTTTAGCTTGAAAGCAACACAATTTCCTAAAGTATATTTATATAAGCCATGCAGTTTCACACAACATAATAGTCACCACCATGATTCTGAAGAGTCGTATCTGATGAGTCAGACACTACCAGTTATCTTTAAAGGTAACGTAATAGTTATACATCTTAAACAGATGAAATGTGAGAAAGGCAGCACTTTGAAGAAAGAGCAGAGCTTGAACTAGACAACTGGAATTCCAATCTTCATTCCGATGCTTAGGTAGAACTCTGGGCAAGTCCCCCCCCCCCCCCCCCCCCCGGCCTTTACTCTGAACCTGTTTCTTTTCTGAGAAACTCCTAACTTCAGAGTTGTGGTGATTTAATGAAATTATGCGTTTAATGCCCCTAGCACAAGAGTACAAGCGCTACAAGAACACTAATATCCTCCTCTCTCCTTTATCGTATCATTTAATGTATTAGTGCTAAATTTGTATTAGGGTTACCAGTAATTTACTGTTTTGCTTTCTATGTTTTTAAATGTTTTAACAAATTACTTGTATAATAAAATATTTTGTAAATAAAATTTTTTAAAGAATTTATTTATTTATTCATGAGAGACAGAGAGAGGCAGAGACATAGGTGGAGGGAAAAGCAGGCTCATTTTGGGGAGCCTCATGCGGGACACAATCTCAGGACCCAGGGATCATGACCTGAGCCAAAGGCAGATGCTCAACCACTGAGCCACCCAGGTACCCCAATAAAATTTTCTTTTAAAAAAATTAGATCAGGGCAGCCCCACTGGTGCAGTGGTTTAGCGCCGCCTACAGCCCAGGGTGTGATCCTGGAGACCCGGGATCAAGTCCCACATCGGGCTCCTTGCATGGAGCCTGCTTCTCCCTCTGCCTGTGTGTGTGTGTGTGTGTGTGTGTGTGTGTGTCTCAGGACCGGGCCGTCCCGGAGGCTCGCGACCCCGCCAGCATGTCTCAGGCTGAGTTTGACAAAGCTGCCGAGGATGTTAAGCACCTCAAGACCAAGCCAGCAGATGATGAGATGTTCATCTACAGCCACTACAAACAAGCAACTGTAGGTGACATAAACACAGAACGGCCTGGGATGTTGGATCTCAGAGGCAAGGCCAAGTGGGATGCCTGGAATCAGCTGAAAGGGACTTCCAAGGAAGATGCCATGAAAGCTTACGTCAACAAGGTAGAAGATCTAAAGAAAAAATATGGAATATAACGGCTGGATTTGGCTGCCAGCAGTGCATTTTGTCTAAACTGATCTAATGCCTTGTTTTTCTAATACTGTGGATGACATGAAATCATGCAAATAGCCCGTTAACCTAGGTCCTGAAGATCATGCAGGACATGGCTCCAACAGAGTAGGGGCTGCCATGGTTACTGACCTGCACTGAGTAGTTTTTATCCAGAAATCAATTAAAGTTGCATTTGTTACTTTAAAAAAAAAAATTTTTTTTTTAATTATTTAAAATTATTTTATCTTTAAAATAAATAAATAAATAAATAATAAAAATTTGCATCAGAATCAGTGAAAAGACAAGCCCAAATGATTTAGTTTTATTTCTTAACATTTTTTGGTCCTGGCTCCACAACGTGTAAATGCATAACAAACTCTCAACACAAGTTAAAGCTCTCATCACAAAAAACAACTTTTGGGGCCCCTGGGTGGCTCACATAAGTGTCTGCCTTTGGCTCAGGTCATGATCCCAAGGACCTGGAATCAAGTGACACATCAGGCTCCCTGCTCAGAGGGAGTCTGCTTCTCCCTCTATCCACACCCACCTCCCACTTGTGATCTCTATCTCAAATAAAGTTAAAAAAAAAAAAAAAAAGCAACTTTCAATAAGAGACAAGTTGTATATTATCCAGACTGTCATTGTTTCTACCCACAACACAATGTCCCTAAAACTGAGAATCACTTACCTAAAAAGCAACATATTTTATATAAAAAACCCTGAAATTCTTGCAGTGCTATTTCTCAATTAAAGAAGCAGACAATTCCACTATAATAACATTAATAATATATGACTTTATTTTTTTTTATTTATTCATTCACAGAGAGAGGGAGGCAGAGACACAGGCAGAGGGAGAAGCAGGCTCCATGCTGGGAACCCGAGTTCCACTCCATCCCAGGTCTCCAGGATCACACCCTGGGCTGAAGGTGGCGCTAAACCGCTGAGCCACCCGGGCTGCCCTAACATGTGACTTTAAAAACACATTAGTCCTTGCCTAAACTTAAGATCCAGCATTCAAAACAAAGTGATATCCAATTCACCCTAAACTAAGCCTCCAAATAAGCATAAAAATGGAAAAGTTGAGAATGTGCTAGCTGTAATCCTTTGAGGGGATTGACAGGGCTGGTCTATAAAACTCGGTAGAGATCTAGGAATGTGTACATGACCCTGCAAAAGCAAGGGAAGACACAGATAAAGACTGAACAAAAGAACATCAACAACATCAGCCTGTTGCCACATACAATTCTTATATTTCTCATACATGTCTTACTATTCAAAACCACTTACTGAGCTGCAAGACATTGGTGACGTCCAAGACAAAAAATTATGGCAGGAATGCTATAAAGCGGGACAAACTTTGACTCAAGAAAAGAATTCTGAAGTAACTGAACTTAACAGAATTGAAAAGAAGTCTGCTCTAGACATCTAATAGGTATGAAATTATGTTAGAAACCAATCCGAATTAGGCGGGAAAGGCAATTCAATGTGCTATTGCAAAAGAGGAAAAAAGGCCTTGGCAATGAACCAAAGACTATGATCAGGAAAAGCATGACAGCACTTATCAGCATGAATGCTTTATTTAAATTAAGAGAATTTATTTTTTAGAGTATTAGGTTTACAAAAAAATTAAGCAAAAAGTACAAAGTGCCCATCCCCCCAGCTTCCTTTATAATTAACATATGCATTAGTGTAAGACATTTGTTATTACTGATGAGCCAATTGATACATCATTATTAAAGTCCATACTTGACATTAGGGTTCACTCTTTGTTTTGGCTTTTGACAACTTATAATGACATGTATCCACCATTACATTTTAAATGTATGATACCGTATTCAAAAAGTAATGTTCTAACATGTCAATATCTTTATAACCATTATATAAACTAAACTTCGAATCATCCCCCTGCCCTCACCTACATTTCCCACTTTTCCCCATCTCAGTGAAGAACACCAAAACACTCTTCTTTCACAACCCACACAACTAGCACATCAGCAAATTCTACCCATTCTCCTTTCAAAATAAATTCAGAATTTAAAAAAAAAACAAAATAAATTCAGAATCAAACATTACTTGTGACAAACTCTATCACCCTGAACACCCTCACCCAAGCCGCCATCACTCTTCTATCACTAAAATGTTACAATAGTCCCCAGTTTAACTCGTTTCCCTATTTCTGTCCACAGCAATCAGTGTTTCTTTCAAATTAGGTTAGGTCATGTCACTCCTCTGCTCAAAGGTGACACTGGCTTTCCACCTTAGAGGAAAAATGCAGTTAAAAACTGAGTAAACACTCAAGTAGGCTTTTGCCCATGGGGCTTCTGCACCTGCTGATACCCTTACCCAAAACGCCTTCCCCACATACATCACCCTATATTTAATGGTACCCTCTCTTCCTTCATAGCACTATTTCCCATCTGCTTTACTGTTTCTCTACAGCATTTACTGCCATTTAACACAACACATACACTATTCATTTACTGTCCTGATCCCCAACTAGAAAATAAGGGCAGAGATTTTTATCTATTTTGCTCTCTGCAGCAACTACAAAGTACTTGGCCTTCAACAATAAGAGGTTCTGAAGGTGATATAACTGAGTATTGGTAGGAAATTAAAACCAGGATACAGCTGCTAGCTCCTGTAGCCTAAATAGACAGAGTCCCTTTATCAACAAATTAGTGATGTACTGAACTAAATTAGTTACTGATTCTGGAAACACAGAAGTTCCTTTGCTCTCTTAAAGGCTTTGGAGGTTCCTTTATTAGAAAAAACGTCCAGAGTCTAAGAGGCTGGACTTCTGCCTTCACAGAACTTCCCCAACTACTTACTAGTCCCTTACATAGTCACTAAGTAAATTAGACAGGAATAGATTTGTGGGTAAGGGACACAAACATATTCAAGGCTGCTATAATAAAAACAAAGATGCATTCAGCCTTAAGTGCTTAAAAGATAAACAGGCATTCACAGTGTGAAATATGAAACATTTTAAATCATATTCATAACAAAAATGCTGCAAGATTACCTGGCTGAGAAATATGGGGAAGAGATCAACTACAAGCATGGTTAGAGTGAATTTATCTGTCATAACCAAACAACTTAAACTCAAAGCTTTTTTTTTTTTAATTTTTATTTATTTATGATAGTCACACACAGAGAGAGAGAGAGAGGCAGAGACACAGGCAGAGGGAGAAGCAGGCTCTATGCACCGGGAGCCCGACGTGGGATTCAATCCCGGGTCTCCAGGATCGCGCCCTGGGCTGAAGTTGGCACTAAACCGCTGAGCCACCCGGGCTGCCCTAAAACCAACTTTTATATAAGAATGCCCTGGGCAGTTGGCACTAAACCGCTGAGCCACCCGGGCTGCCCTAAAACCAACTTTTATATAAGAATGCCCTGGGCAGTCAGCGGTTTAGCGCCGCCTTCAGCCCAGGGCGTGATCTTGGAGACCCAGGATCGAGTCCCACATCAGGCTCCCTGCATGGAGCCTGCTCCTCCCTCTGCCTCTCTCTCTCATGAATAAATAAAATCTTAAAAAAAAAAAAAAAAAAAAAAAAAAAAGAATGCCCGGCCTAGGGAAAGATGAGTTATTAAAGGACAATGTAGTAGAACAAACAATTTCAGCCTTGCAGATCAATTTGTGTGACTGTATTCAATAGTATCAGATTTTACCATTACTACTGTCCATTTCATTTCAGTTCCCAGGCTTTAAAATCCCAAAGCACAGAAAGTGATGAGTATACTACATGCTAGCATTAGTAATACTAAAAAGTTGCCACTTAATGAAACATTAAGGACCTAGTACTTGACACTTTTTAAAAATCTTAGTAACAAAGTAAATATTATATTCCAAGGCTATTAGACACTGCGCAATATGGACAAAGTCAGTTAATCAGTAACCGTAGGAATTCAAACTCAGATCTGATCAAAAGTCTGCACTCTAGGACAGCCCTGGTGGCTTGGTTTAGCACCGCCTTCAGCCTAGGGTGTAATCCTGGAGGCCCGGGATAGAGTCCCACATCCGGCTCCCTGCATGGAGCCTGCTTCTTTCTGTGTGTGTGTCTCTGCCTCTCTCTGTGTGTCTCTCATGAATAAATTAATAAAATCTTAAAAAAAAAAAAAAAAGTCTGCACTCTAAAACATAACTCAGTAAAGCTGTTAAAAAAAAAAAAGGCTGCATTCTGCATTCTTTCTACTATATCACACTGCTTTCCTTAGTCAAAACTAAAATCCTTCCAACAGATATATAAAGCATATCTTTATAGTTCTGGACATCAAAGAGTTATCTGTCAGAATATTTTAGTGAAATAAATTAAGGGAAAGAGAGCTTAAAATCTGAAAATGTTCACCTACTAACAACTGCAATACTTTCCCCCAACTTTAAATTAAATGAATTTAGGCCTCAGTTTTCCAAGTCCTTTCCTCTAAGGGTACCCTAAAGACAAATACATAAATAACCTATGTATAATAACCTTATTTATCTCCTTTAATAAGTGAAAAAAAGTAATGTGAAAATGTTTCTGACTATACTCATCAACAAAAACTGCCCACTAATATGGAATCTTTCCTTCAAAAATTGGTCATGGGGATCCCTGGGTGGCGCAGCGGTTTGGCGCCTGCCTTTGACCCAGGGCGCGATCCTGGAGACCCAGGATCGAATCCCACGTCAGGCTCCCGGTGCATGGAGCCTGTTTCTCCCTCTGCCTGTGTCTCTGCCTCTCTCTCTCTCTGTGACTATCATAAATAAATAAAAATTAAAAAAAAATTAAAAAAAAAATTTGGTCATGGTCATTACCCAACCTCTAAGTAATACACCCCACTGGGTTATCATGCTAATGAAGGAGGAGAGGGAAGCCACAGAAAATTCAACAGGTGGTTTACAAGTGGCTCTCATTAGATTCACATACTGGGTCTAAGAGATCAAGTGACACGGTGGGATTATGGAAGCCGGCAACAACCGTATTTAATAAAATATCTTTTACACACACTGTCATTTCCCCCATGAGAGTCTTCAAAAATTATTTTCACTCCTCAGTTACTCTAAGGATATGATAGCCAATCACAGCTCAGAGTAACCAGATTTCCTGAAAAGGAATTCAATTCTGTATTCTCTTCAGAATTTTCCTTTCCCAATAATGGAGAAAAAAATTTATGTATGAATCAATTGAGAGAAAAAAGAAAATACACAATGAGTTGTAAATCTCTGCTCATCATCATCAAAGCAGCATCAAATAATTAAAAGTAAGAAAAAGTAAAATGCTGATGACTGAACGTAGCACCTCTCTAATTCTCCACTATACGGCATCTTCCCAAGCCAATTAGTTGAAGTACCTGGTAAGAGTTGAGATGTAATTTCGTATTTGACCCTTATCTAACGATGAACTTATATGCCTATAAGTACTTTATGCCTATATAAAAGACTTACAAAAAAAAAAAAAAAAAAAGACAAGTCCTTTCCTAATTCTTAACTAGGACCAAAGGTACTGCTTGATCTGGCTGCTGCTCATATCATCAGAATCTTTAGCAACTACTCTCAACATTTCTCCTTGCTCTCTTATGCTCTGGCCAGCTGGAGACCAAAGGAGAATTCCTGGTAGCCCCCTTTCATGGAACTCCTTGTCTTTTGCTGTACTCATCATAATTACAATTTTAATCATTTAATTCAAACTTTTTTTTTCAATATGTCTACCTATCATGGTTCAAGATACTTATATTATTGAGGTGAACAACATAAAGTCCCTAATAGGAGGAAATTTACATTCCAGAGCTAGAGAACGACAATAAGCTAGTAAGCAAAAGGGCACGTGCCTCTGAATATAAAAATGCGGGCAGCCCGGATGGCTCAGCGATTTAGCACCGCCTTCAGCCCAGGGCCTGATCCTGGAGACCTGGGATCGAGTCCCACATCAGGCTCCCTGCATGGAGCCTGCTTCTCCTTCTGCCTGTGTCTCTGCATCTCTCTCTCTCTCTCTCTCTCTCTCTCTCTGTCTTTCATGGATAAATAAAATCTTAAAAAAAAAAAATGTCATTGTGGGGATGGCCTGGGAGGCTTAGTCGGCTGAGCCTCTGACTCTCAGTTTTCGCTCAGGTCAAGATCTCCAGGTTGAGATCAGATTGTGAAATCCAGCCCAGCACTCAGCAGGGAGCCTGGCTCCTTCTCTCTCTGGCCTTCCCCTAACTCGTTCATGCGCACGATCTCTCGATCTCTCTAAAATAAGTCTTAAAAAAAAATCTTAAAAAAAAAGTCATTGTGATGTGAAGCTGGTAAGCTGGTGGTCAAGAACAACTCTTTAAAAAGTGGCAGGTATCTGAACAGTATGAAGAACAAAAACAAGGTGATAGGAGATCTCCACAAAAGCTTTCCAGACAGAGGGAATAGGAAATGTACAGACACGAAGGCACTAGAGTAAGAAGGTTAAGTGTGGTTGGAGCAAGTGAACTAAGGGAAAAGTAGTAATATGATAAACAAAAGAGGTAAGCTGAAGCAGACATAACCTAAATCTTGTAGGGCCTTTGTAACCTATGATAAGGAGTTTGACTTTTAGTTTAAGTGTGACATGAAGGCTTTGGAGAAATTTGAACAGGGTACAATGTGCTATCATTTATATTTTGTCTGTTTGCTTTGTTTTTTTTTAAGTAGGCTCAAAGCTGGTCTTGAACTCACAGCTGAGATCTGGAGTAAGACACTTAACTGAGCCACCCAGATGCCCCTATCATATACGTTTTTAAGCTCATTTTGGCTGTGGTGTGAACACACTGTAGATGATAAAAAACAGAAGCAGACAGACTAAATTAGGAGGCTGCTGAGATTGTCCAGTCAAAAGATAGTAATAGCTTGAATTAGTGTGAAGCATTGGAAATGGAAAATGGGAAATTGCATTCATAATGTAATTTGAAGGTAGAACCAACAAGATTTACCAATGGACCAGAATGTGGAGATGAAAGAGAAAAATCTGGTATTTGTATCACTTCCTCCCCCTCCCAATGAGAATGGATTTAAAATCACTATAAAAGCAGGGACTGTATTCGACTTATATTTAGGTCCATGAACACAGGAACAGTGCAGTATGTTCCAGCTGAATGAACCAATGAATGGCCTATTACACTTCTCAAAATACAAGCATTTACTTTTGCTGGCAAATACAAGGGTGTCAGGCATGGAAATTAAATACCTTAGGAGAAGAAAGGGAAGTTAAAAGATTCTGAAATAAAAGAAATCAGAGACCCATGTTTCACTGAACTTGCAAACTCACCTCAAAGTACCACCTGTCTGAAAATGGAGTATATAGAAAACAGTTCATTTAGGGAAATGAATCACAGTATCTGAACACTGCTTTTTTGTGCGTTACAAGATTGGCTACACCATCTGACATGATCACTTAAATTGCCACACTTGCTTCATCAAGTAGAGCCAGAGGTCCTTGGAGTCCTTGATATTAGAAATCTGGGTAAATGAGCCAGAAGTCAAAGCACACTGAAGGTTTCTTTAAAAAGACACAAAATAAGTTTAGCAAACCAAGTTTGTTAGAAGGGAGAATGGAAATTATTTTTAAAAATAACACAAAGCCTACTCATCTATTTGCAAATTACAGGACTAAAATAAATTTCTATGTTTTTAAATAAGATTCAGATTTGACATTCCTTTTATTTTTTTTTTTTAAAGATTTTATTTATTTATTCATGAGAGACTCAGAGAGAGGCAGAGACACAAACACAGGCAGAGGGAGAAGCAGGCTCCATGCAGGGAGCCCGATGTGGGGCTCGATCCTGGGTCTCCAGGATCAGGCCCTGGGCTGAAGGTAGCGCTAAACCGCTGAGCCCTGGCTGCCCAGATGTGACATTCTTAACCTCCTCTATGACACAGCTACTTAGGATGGGAGTGTTGGGGAACTATTTTCCTCCAAGAAATTTACTGGAGTCTTTAGGCAGTACTTCTCAATGCTGGCCATACCTTAGAATTTTCTGGGGAGATATTAAAAACATAAACGCGGGCAGCCCAGGTGGCTCAGTGGTTTAGCGCCTGCCTTCAGCTCAGGGCGTGATCCTGGAGACCCGGGATCGAGTCCCATGTCAGGCTCCCTCCATGGAGCCTGCTTCTCCCTCTCTCTTTTTTTTTTAATTTTATTTTTTTAAAGATTTTATTTATTTATTCATGAGAGACACAGAGAGAGGCAGAGACATAGGCCAAGGGAGAAGCAGGCTCCATGCAAGGAGCCCAATATGGGACTCGATCCCAGATCCCGGGATCATGCCCTGAGCCAAAGGCAGATGCTCAACCGCTGAGCCACTCAGGCATCCCTCTGCTTCTCTTTCTGTCTCTCATGAATAAATAAATAAAATCCTTAAAAAATAAAAAAATAAATGCTGGAGACCCACCCCAGATAAATAAAATCAAAATTTAATTAGGAGTAAGGCCCAGACTTTTTCCTTTAATGTCTCCCAGGTGATTCTATTTAGCAGCCCAAGCTGTGAACCACCAACCTACAGCAAAAAGATTAGAGTGATTTAAATAAAAAACTCAACATCTTCAACAAAGTTGAGCCCTCATATTAACATGTGGCTCATAATGGGCATTTTGGAAAGCAGATAAAAGAACTTGAAGGCGGGGGGTGCGTCTGGGTGGCTTAGTCAGTTATGATCTGCCTTCGGCTCAGGTCATAATCCCAGTGTTCTAGCATCAGGCCCCTTGTCATCAGACTCTGCTCAGCCAGGAGCCTGCTTCTCCCTTCTCCCTCTGCCCCTCCCCTTGCCTGTGCTCTCACTCTTGCTCTCTCAAATAAGTAAAAATCCAAAAAAAATAAAGAATAATAAAAAACATAAAAAACTTGACTGGAATGGTAAATGGTTCTGTTTCATACATAATCAAACATCTTAGGGAAAGGAGAGAACATAATTTAAAAGAAATAAAAAAATTAAAACCCTGGTTAATCCCATCCACATTCTTTCTTAAATCAGCAACAATACTAGAGAGTCAAACCAAGGTCTTCTTCCTGAAAAGCTGACTCAAATCTCTATAGAACAGCAAAAATTACTGCTGCAAAGCTAAATACATCTTCAGTCATCAAAATTAACAAATTTCTTTAAGAAATTCTACAGAACACAAGAGAATAATGCAAAACTTTGCTTAATTAACTGATATACCTTTCCACCCTCCTGAATGAACACCTGAGGAAGGCTGCCATTGTTTCTTTTCAATTACACCTAAAACCCTCTGGTCCTTACGTCATTATAATAGATGTTCAAACTGCCACCGGTTTTATTTTTAACTATCAGATAAGTAACAAATTTCCAACCTAAGATTACTGATAAAAGGAACAAACTGAGTTTAAATAAACCTTTTAAAAAAGAAGGGAACAGGAGTCTGGTTTTTACATTAATTTAGATCTTTCTATACTGAATTAATTGAAGTCAAAATGACAGTTCAAGAAGGATAAAAATAAAATGTAGGAAGCATTTTTAGGCATGGTATCAGGCTAAAAGGATTTACACCACTGCTCTTTAGTCATCCAGTTTCTGGATAACTGAAATCAGAACATGGGACTTTTCATTTCATGTTTATATTTAAAGTTCAGCTAACCAATTAAGAATTTTCTCAATAAAATTAATTAGCATTCTAATTTTAATTGTTTAAAGGCAGCAAAGTGGTAAGAAACCTGAATACCCTGAGATTCAAAATATACACCTTATGCATTAAACTTGAATGCCGAACAGGTAACTTGCCAAAATGAGTACAATATCCAACATCCTCATCATCTAGACCATTACAATGTGAACAGCATTCTGCTGAACACTATACAATGCTCAAAAGACAGGGTCCATATCCTAAAGAAGCTTATAAATGTGAGGAGATAAGCAAAACAGCAATAAAACACTTATTAAAGGCTTACATCAGGAAGTACAAATTAAGTTCTGAATAGCAGTTCCAGCCTTAAAGTCTCAGAAATTAGCAACAAAAAAACTGTTGTTAAGCCAAAATAAGAAGAAAAACTGCATGTGGGGAGCCAAGGTTAGAAGCCAATCATTTGGGTCAAGAGAAGGTGGTTTGGGTCCAAAAAAGTAGACCAGACAGTCTCAACTTTGTCACTTAATAGCTAGCTGTGTGAACTTCAACAATCTATCTAGCCCTTTAAAAAAGGATACTACCACCAATCACCACGAGCACAAAATAATACAAACGTAGAAAGCATTCTGTACCATGCCCGGCACAAAGTCTCAAACTCTGGCTATTAACTATCACTATTGTTAAGAAAACTGCAATCCTAGGGCTGGCAGGATTATCTGATTATCAAATCCAGTGGTTTTCACAGCTTGGATCCCAGATAACCAGCAGCAGCATCACCTGGGAACCTTTTAAAAACCCATACCTAAGGCTCCACTTAAGATCCATCAAATCATAAACTCTGAATTTTGGGCCCAGCAACCTGTGTTTTAATAGCCACCAGGTAATGGTGATGGGCACTGAAGTTGGGGGTCACTGCTCTAGTCAAATCTCCTAACTTTACACATAAAGAAATGGAAACCCAGAGATTAAGCAACTTGCCCAAAATAAACAATGGAGAGAGTATTTGTTTAGGGTCCATTATATGTCAGATACTATGCTGGCCACTTTATATTTGTTATTGCAGGTTTTTCTCATAACCACCCAGCCAACACTTCCATTTAAACAGAAGAAAACTTGAGGTTCAGAGGGGTAATTTGGTAAAGGTTACTCCATTATTAATAATTATTTAATTATTAAAATATTGGTAAAGCCAACACTTAATTTAAATCCAAGTGTATGATCCCCAAATTCCTGCTAGAACTACTACTATCAACTGGTATGAGGGAGTAGTACCTAAAGAACCCTAGGACTCCTTCATTCAAGGACACTGCTCTTTCCACACCACTTTAACTGCAATAATTTTACTATGAAACACAACTAGAAATTACTACTTTAAAAAGCAACTCCCATAAAAAAAAAAAAGCAACTCCCAGAGGAGAGGTGGTAAATTGTTCTGTGCTCTAACTAGAAAAGAGAAA